>NC_067410.1:76308167-76936661 GCF_009764475.1 Pristis pectinata | reverse complement strand
CTTTTTGAAACCTACATTTGGTGTGTCCTTGCATGCACTCTGGAACCATACCATTCATCTGCTTGGGTTAATTTATTACTCTTTGGAAGCTCTTGCTGCCTCCCAGGGCAGATGATGACATCAGCAAATGTACTGACAACATTTCCATATATGAAATAAAGAGAAGTTAATCACAGTAACAATTCGTAGGTATTGAACTTTGTAGGAAAATAAATTCCTGTGAGGTGCCAGCTAGTGCAGTTTGAGTCTTTATATTATTCAGTACTGTAATATCCTGTGCTTAAGTTCAGAGCAACGCAAGGGATGTGAAATTACTTATAGAGTGATGACTGAAATGATTCCCGAATGTGGAACCTAGATGGCCGAAGGAAAGGCCAACAATTTTAATTGAACTGAAAGGAATGGTAGATGGGGGTGGAAGAAGTTGCAGAGCTGGCAAAGGTTAGATGTTGCAAGGGGTGAAGGGAATGAGGGGTTTAAACTAACTGAAGGTTTACATTTAAGAAATTGGCAAAATAAATAATGTAGCTCGATAAAAATGGGTGAACTAAACTAGGTTCAGAACATGATGTGAACTGCAGGATACTGCCTGATTTGATGTTTAAGGGAAATGGAGAATAGAAATCTGCCCAATATATGATTGAAGTATTTTGATAAAAATGTGAGGAAGGCATAAATGAGGCATGCAGCAGAGGGAGAGCTGAGACGGCTCATGTTTTTAGGAACAAAACCAGGTGGCCTGTGCACTGGAGAGATTGGAAGCTTATATCAGAATTAAACAGAACACAAGGTTTGCAAACCATCTGGTCAGACTGACCGTGAACTGAAAGGTAGCAAATATCATAAATTTATGATGCAGAAGTAGGCCATTCAGCCCATTGTCAGTGCCAATTGGAAAAAGTGCTACACAGCCTAATCCACCTTCCAGTACTTTGAAGCCCATCAAGCCCCAATTCTTCAAGTACTCATCCCAGTACAATTTTTCAGGCAGTGTGTTCCAAACACCCACCAGCAACAGATTAAAACAAAGTTTTCTCATCTCTCCTCTAATCATTCAACCAATTATTTTAAATCTATGCCCCCTGATTTGATTATTTTGAGTGTTTCTATTTACTCTTCCCAGGCCCCTCATAACTTTATACACCTTAATCAAATCCCCTCGGCCTCCACTTTTCCAATGAAAACAAGCCTGCATTATGTAATTTTTTCTTATAGCCAACATTTTCCAGATTTGGCATTGTTTCCATAAACCAACTCTGTACCTCAATAGCGTAATCAATTTTTTTCCTGCAATATTGTCACCAGAACTATATATAGTACTTAAATTGTGGCTATGGTTCTTGTATTCTGGTGTTGTATTCAATGCCTTGACTGAAAGTGGACCATGTGCCTTTTTAACCACTTTAATGACAAGTTGTATTATCTTTAATGATTTGATGTATGTACACTCCAAGGTTTCTTTGTTTTCAGTATTAAATATCCTTACATTTATTGTATATTCCCTTTCCCTATTGTACCTTCCCATTACCTCATACTTCTCTGGATTAAATTCCCTTTCTCGTTGTTCTGCCCAATTGACCAGACCGTGAAAGTCTCCCTGCAGTCAAAAGCTTTCCTCCTCAATGTCAACCAATTTTGTATAATCAGCAAACTTCTTAATCCTGCCTCCTACCTTTAGAGCTTAATCATTAGTATATGTAACAGAATACTGAGGACTAAGCCCTATTGAATCCAACTGGTAACAGATTTCCAGTCACAGAAATGCCCTTCAGCCGTTACCCTTGGCTTTCTACCAATGATCAGTTTTATTTTTCAGTTTACCACTCTATTTTAACTTTTTGAACTAGTCAGCCACGTGGGACCTTATTAAAACCTCTGCTAAACTCCATGTAGATTACACTGAATGCATGACCCCTTTGACCTCCAGGGTTACCTCAAAAAAAAGAATCGATCATGTTAATCAGATGATATCTTTCTTAAAATCATGGTAGTAAATGCATCCATTGTAAATTAAGTTTTATACTATTTCTTATGATGGATTCTAACAATTTGCTCACCATTAAAGTTAAACTAATTGGCATATTCATCCCTTTGTTTAAACCACAGTACAATGTTAGCAGTTTTCCAATCATTTAGAACCTCTCCTGCAGCTAGAGGGGGTTGGAAAATTTGGTGCCAGAATCTCAGCAATAGTTTCTCATGCTTCTACTATCAGCCTGGGATAAAAGTCAAATGGGCCTGGTGATTTTCAGAGATGCTAAACCTACTGCTTCCAGTCTTATCACGTTTATCCCATCCAGTGTTTTCACATGCTATTATTATCTCATCCAATATTTCAGTGACGTTACGGACATTGAGATGGATAATAACGATTGTGTTGGTCTTAACTTAGGTGGAAGACATTACAGCTATTCCAAGACTAAACTCCAAGCAGTGGTTGGTGGGAGTGAGGGTAGAATAGGTTGTTGTTAAGAGATGTGATGCCTAGATGGAGCTGGTGTCAAGATTATATATATGGAAGCCATTCCGTTGAATGTGATGCCAAAGAAAACGAGAAAACGTGGACAACGGCAATTCCTTAAGCAATTCTGCACAGGACTGTTTGGGATGGACGGGGAAGCCTTTGCTGGAGATATGCCAACAATAGTTAAATGAGCCAAAGCAGAAACAAGAGTAGAATAACAGTGTGTTGGAGGATTCTAGTACAAGAGATAATACAAATCAGAGTCAGAACACTCGGTTATTGAGGCAGAGGCGGGAACCAGATTCCACATGGGGAGGTGGGAATGGCGGGCACAGACTTTGGAGACAGCGATGCTTTCAGTAGTCTTGGAGAGTGAAGCTGGAGAAGCGGTGGTCATTAGGGGGGTTCGGAGGCTGAGGATTTGTTTTCTTTGGTACGGCTGGAAAGACAAACTGACTGAAAACAAGGGAATCATTTACAACGTCTTGCTAGATTGAAACTCGGGTGGCGGTGCAGGTTGGGCAGGACTCACGTGTACGGGTTGCGCCTTGAATCATGCCTCCTAATACACACTTTCATTTTTGCTTCATTCGAAAATGGAACCCCTCTGTACTTTAAGGAATCTACTAAACGAAAGGCAGGATTTTTTTGGCATGTTGTTGACTTCCCTATATTTGCAGGGATTTTCTTTTTTCGGAGTTTCAGAGTTCATACATTTCTTGTAAAGAAACAAACCAGTTTTGTGGAACTATAAGTTTACCTTCAAGAGGTCGGCTATGTTCTTGCACACGTTATTGGTGACATGGGTGAAGTTCTGTAGTTTAGCCTGGTAGATCTGCAGGTCCGCGGTGATATTTTGGTAGCACTGTGAATAGAAAAGTGCACAGTATGATGTTAGGCGCAATTTAATTCAGCGACTGAGCCGAAAGTTACATGAAGTATTTGCATTCATATACCTGGCTGGATCGGAGGCAATTCTGTCGCTTTCCACGTTCCTTGCATCTAGTGGCCTCCTGCAGATTTACAGAGAACAACATAAGCCTGGGATGCTTTGACCAAGGGAAAAAAATGTTCTCGTGGGAGAATAAGGCAAGAATGTGTGTTTCCTCTCTCACCTGCTCCGGAGTACAAGCCCAGACAGTGCTGGTCTGATTCGCTGTGATGTCTTCCAGTACAATCTCAGTGTCGCTACAGTTAAATCCTTCAGTCACGTCGGGCTAGTAAAGAACAGCAGGATAACATTTCCAAAAGTGCACCAAACGCCACTGAGTAGAAAATGTTGCTTTTTTTCCTTGACGGAAGTTAATGAGTTCACAAATAAAACAGAAGATGATTAGCGCACAAGTGTGGGAATTCAGGACACTGATAAAAGATGAATCAGTGACCCAGCCCTGCCAGCGTTTCTCCGTAGAGATTTATAAAACAATATCGATTCTCTGCATTTCCCCGGATTCCCAGTTTGAACCGCGCACCGTGGAATGAATTATGTAGTACTCACATGCATTAGACTCTCTTTCACCTCTTTAAGCAGCTCTCTTGAAATATTCAGGCATTTTCCAACGTCTATTTTATGATGTTTTTCAATCGGACTCCCAACAGAGAAACAGAAGAGTTGAATGTAGATCGTTATCAGGATCGCAACTTTCCATAGTCTGGGAGCTAAACCTGAAATTAAAAAGAATTCAAAGATTTGTCGTGGTAATTGCTGGATCTGTTTAAATTAGTCCTCTCACACCTTTCCTTCAACATATAATAGGATGCTATCGAGTTTTGTAATGCTAGATACAACATTTCCAATGATATAAAACATATTTTCATTATTCGCAACATGTTCAAACTAACCGGTGGCTTCTCGTAGGATCATCATTGTGTCCGGCACACCAACAAAAGGTTGTGTTAAAGCTCAACCGAACTCTGCTTGCGTTCACAGATCCTGCTATATGCACAGCGTGGTCGACACACTTTATAGGCAGGGAGGGGATTTTCCCCCTCCCACTCATTCCCGTCATTTTCAACATGGATTTGTGGATAGATCGTGGAACGTTAAGCCGGCAAAAATTCCTTGAAGGCGCTTCCATATAGTTCTGTTGTGTTCCGCGACGTTTACTTCTACCTTTCATTACTTTTCGCTTTCACTTTATCTTCCTTTGTTTTGTCTCTACCGACCTTTAGTTTCCCTTCAATCTTAACTGTTATTTATGCTGGTGTCTCTTTGTTATCGTAACGGTTTTGTGACGGCTTAATTTCGTTCCATTTTCCTCATCCCATTTCAGGGAAACACAGGAAAACTCCGCGGAGTTTCGGCGTGGAGGCGGCAGGGGTTCAGATGGAGGCTGTGTCTAATATGCCAACTGGGTCGGAGTTTTCCAAGCCACACTAAATTGAATATTACGCAGGAGAATCTACCACACTTTCTTAGAAAAAGTTCACAGCTGTCTGATTCTAAGTTTCCTTTTAAATGAGCGTCAAGTTTCATTGATATCACAAATGAATCTTCCCAAAGCAGGTTTCGTGGTAAAGTTACAACCGCTCACCAATGGGGAAATGGTCCTTCATTAAATGTTTGAGTTTCCTTTTGATGATTTTCAAAGAAAAATGCAGCAGAAAATAGATTCCCCAAACCAACCCGACTGTCAAAAAAACTAGTATCTTTACAAGAACGTGTTTCCAATTTTTTAAAAAATGCCCATTCTAAACACTTTCACATTCTAATAAATGTGATATTGTTCATTCCTAAAATTACCTGTGAATAAATTTGATTTTTTTTCTTAATGATGTGAACATTTACATTCCTTAGGCCTAACACTTTACATTCCTTAACAAGTGGCCTGTTATCTTAATGGATACCAAATTCATTTATGTTCTATTCACAGCAAGTCGCCCTTTCTTAGTCATAGAATATAGAATACATTTTGTTAGGAAGAAATGGTACAAAATAGGAACAGTCATTGTCACTCAATTATTACTGGGCGAATAATTGTATTGGTCCGGCAATTTTGGCAACAGTCATTTCTACTCTAAACAAAAAAGTAAAATATTTTTCTGCAGATGCTGAAAGTCTGAAGCAAAGGCTAAACTAATTTGTTTAACAAGTAACATCAATGAAGAGAACATAGGTTGGCATTTCAGGGATGGGAGTATTTCTGAGAGGAAAAATTAAGCACTAAGAAAGTCAATGTGTGTCCATTTGACAGCTGGTGCCTGCTTTGCTCAGTATTGATTTTGTGTTGTTTCAGTATTTTCTACCCAATCATTTTAATAGGATGGCTATTGGAAATTAGCATTGCATTTTCACATGCCTTTTATCAACTTATACCACTTTTGATACCTTTTAAATTGTCAGTAATTAAATCTCTTTCTCTAAAATTATTTATTTTCATCTTATATCTCCTTAAGGCCTCAGTTGGTTGCATTTTTACCTCTAAATGAAGAAAAGTTGTTGGTACATTGTTGGAAATACCTGAAGAAATATTAAGCTGAAGTCTGTTCAGATGGTTGCAAAATATTTCAAGATGGATGCAAAATTATTTCAAGAGATGAAACTTGGTTTCTTAATTAATATTACTCAATGTGAACTTTTAGATAAACTAAACTTTTATACTGGAGCAGAAAGGAACCAATATTGTCCAGGTAAATATAATGCAATAGTAGTGTAGTATGATCAGAGAAATCTCATGATGCAGACATCAAAAATTGAGGTGCAAACTGGTCATTGATAAATCTTGATTGTTATTTTATCCTTGGTATCTCTGTTACACATCCATCAATAGCCAATCCACCCTGTTTTTATTCTCTGATTAATCTTACTTCTGATGCATTGCAATGGTTAAACATTGTATCCATAAATACAGTATTATTCTACTTATGGGAGAAAAGAATCATTGGTAATTATGGAGACTTCAGTTAACTTGCTCTGTCCACTCTTGTGTATCGTTCGTGAAAGGATTAAACATGATAAGGTGAAAATACCAGATAAAGTATGTCTCATTATATATGGTAAGATTGTTTATAGAGAGAAAAGTCATGGATCTGCGTCCAATTTTATTTACGGGTTAAGTGTGATTGATGGAAAAGATCTAGCACAAAAATTCATCATAACAGGTAGTGCAAATAGGCAGCATCTGATCAACAGTCTGTTATATGCAGTGCCTGATATTTAATTCCATCATAGACAAGAGAATGAAATATCAGGCATTGAATTTAACAGGTAGCTAATCCGATACTGCATGAGTTGTCCCCTGCCTGAAACATTTTTTAAATCCCCTTTTGTTTTTATATGTTCATCCTCAACATGGAATGAAAGCAGAATGATTAATTTAATGATCTAACAATGGAGAGACACGAGTTCAAATCCCACTTGGCATCTGTGGAAGGTGAAGTTAATGAATTAAATAATCTCGATTTTAAAGAAAAAACTGCTAGTCTCAGTAATGGTGACGACACAACTACCAGACTGTTGTAAATAAACATCAGGAAGGAAATCTCTTGCCCTTACCTGGTCTGGCCCAGATGTGACCCCAGATCCTTAACTTGACTCTTAATTGCCCACTGAAATGGCCTGACCATTCAGTTGTATCAATCTCTCAATGTTAAAGCAGAATGTGAACTGTAGTGGTTCACACCACTGCCTCTAGGGCATCTTTTAAAATCATTTTTGGCATGTGGGCACCACAAGCAAAGCCGGCATTTATTGCTCATCCCTAAATGCCATTGAAAAGGTGGTGGTGAGCTGCCTTCATGAACGTGTCCCGCAATATTAATTAGTAGAGATTTCCAGGATCTACTCCAGAGACGATGAAGGAATGATGATATTTCTAACTCAGGCTAGAATGTGAGGGGCAGTTGCTAGTGGAGATGTTCCATTTTACACTTCCATTTTAATCTTCCATTTACACTTCTTGGTGGTAGTAGTCACATGTCTGGGATGTGCTATTGGCATGGCCTAGATTGACAACTGCAGTGCATTTTGTAGTTGGGATACACTGCAGCCGTTGTGGGCTGGGTATGACAAAAATGAACATTTAGGATGGTGAACGTGGTGACAATCATCCTGTACAATTCATCTGTAATTTATTTGGTTCTTGTAGGGCATACTGAGCGTGTTACACTATCTCTGGATGTTTCAAAAGCTCATACTTGTTTGTCCGAAAATAATATTCCAGTATAGTCTTTGATTTCCTGCTAGTCCATGCCTGAGGAATGATGGGATAATTAGCAATCATGGCTGCCATTTTGTGGCCATTTCTACAATATCATGATCTTATACTTTGTATAATTTTCTAAAGCAGTGTAATATATAAACTGTGTCATACCCTTCTGTTTATTTCAGTCTATGCCCTGATTTAAAACATCTAATGCTGTTGACCTTTTTGTCATTCTGCTTTCCCAAATTTGCAGTTTTGGGGAGTTGTCTTTATTTTTTGCCTGTCTTTCTCTTCCAAAACACCTTTAAGAAGTTTCCCTCAAATTTCTATTAGTCCATTATTGTGTGCAATAGTTTTTTCTCCATGTGACAAAATACTGGTTGGAGTGTTCAAGGACATCTTCAACTACTCACTACTGCAGTTGGAGTTACCCACCTGCTTCAAAAGGGCATCAATCATGCCGGTGTCCAAGAAGAGCAGGGTGAGCTGCCTCAATGACTATCTACTGTGATGAAGTGCTTTGAGAAGTTAGTCATGGCTAGAATCAACTCCTGCCTAAGCAAGGACCTGGACCTGTTGCAATTTCCCTACCACCACAACAGGTCTACAGCGGATGCGATCTCACTGGCTCTCCACTCGGCTTTGGAGCACTGAGACAACAGCAAAACATACGTCAGGCTGCTGTTTATCGATTACAGCTCGGTGTTCAACACTATCATCCCCACAGTATTAATCAACAAGCTTCAAAACCTGGGCTTCTGTACCTTCCCCTGCAACTGGATCCTCAACTTAGTTATCAGGAGACCACAGTCAGTGCGGATTTGTAGTAACATCTCCTCCTCGCTGACAATCAACACAGATGCACCTCAAGGATGCCTGCTTAGTCCACTGCTCTACTCTCTCTAAACTCATGACTGTGTGGCTAAGCACAGTTCAAATTCCATCTATAAATTCGCCAATGACGCCACTGTTGTTGGCAGAATCTCAGATGGCGATGAAGAGGCATACAGGAGTGAGATAGATCAGCTGGTTGAGTGGTGTCACAAAAACAACCTCCCCCAATGTCAGCTAAAACGAGGAATTGATTGTGGACTTCAGGAAGGGTAAGTCAGGAGAACACACACCAGTCCTCATTAAAGGGTCAGTGGTGGAAAGGGTGAGCAGCTTCTAGTTCTTTGGCATTAACATCTCAGAGTTTCTATCCTGGGCCCAACACATTGATGCAAACACAAAGGAGGCACGCCAACAGCTCTACTTTGTTCGGAGTTTAAGGAGACTTGGTATGTCACCAAAGACTCTTGCAAATTTCTACAGATATACGGTGGAGAGCATTCTGACAGGTTGCATCACTGCCTGGTATGGAGGCTCCAATGTGCAGGATCGAAAGAGGCTGCAGAGGGTTGTAGACTCAGCCAGCTCCATCACAGGCAGAACCGTCCCCGCCATTGAGGACATCTTCAAGAGCGGTGCCTCAAGAAGGCAGCATCCATTGTTAAGGACCCTCACCATCCGGGACATGCCCTCTTCAACACTGAGACTCACACTCAACATTTCAGAAACAGCTTCTTCCCCTCGACCATCAAGTTTCTGAACGGTCCGTGAACCCATGAACACTACCCCATTATTCCTCTTTTGCACTATTGATTTATTTTTGTAACTTATAGTAATTTTTATGTCTTTGTCTTGCACTGTATTGCTGCCATAAAACAACTAATTTCATGACATTTGTCAGTGATAATAAACCCGATTCTTATTCTATCTCATATTGTAGAAAAGAGTTCAAAGTTGTGTATGGCCTTCATGCATAAAATGACATTTTATACATAGTGCACAAAAAGTTCTGGTGCTGAACCCTGGAGTACATCATTTCCAGTCCTCCTTCAATGTGTACAGCTGCCAGTTAGACCTAATACTTGGTTGCTTGCCTACCGCGCTTTTTCTATCCTTGCTGCAATATTTGGCCTTGTACCAATTATTTGATTTTTTTCAATAAGTCTCCTATGAAACAGCCTGCTGGACATATTCTGGACAGTCACATGCACTGCACCCACTACAGTTCCTCTGTCCAAATAGTAATTTCTTCAAAAATGCTGAAACAATGAAAAGAGATGGCGTCATAGTCAGGCAAATGAGTTTGCACTGAAGCAGTTTGATCCCAAGGTGTCAGCACTCAACAGCAATGGTTTCTTAACAAGTCAGTTTTGTCTTTCTCCAGTCTTCTTGGATGTTGCTGAACAGAAACTAGTTGCGAGTCCACATGATAGAGGGATAGATTGTCAACTAAGTCACCTCTTGCCACTCTATTACACTTCTTAGGATTAATATTGGCAAAGGCTGCTGACTTGACTCTATGTGTGCACAGAGGGAATCTACAGAGTAAAACAAATTATTTTTTAAGATTGAATTAGGGGTGCTTTTATTCAGTATAAACCCAAAGGTTCATCATGTATTTGATTGTGCATCTAAAGTACCTGATCTATTTTTATTTTTGAACTGTTACATGACTATAAACAATGATGTTCAAAAATAAAAATAGAGTGGAATAGATCGGCTGGTTGAATGGTGTCACAAAAACAACCCCGCTCTCAGTGTCAGCAAGACCAAGGAACTGATGGTGGACTTCAGGAAGGGGAAACTGGGAGAACACAAACCAGTCCTCATTGAGGGGTCAGCAGTGGAAAGGGTGAGCAGCTTTCAGTTCCTGGGCGTCAACATCTCAGAGGATCTATCCTAGGCCCAACACATTGATGCAATCATGAAAAAGGCACGCCAGCAGCTCTACTTCATGAGGAATTTGAGGAGATTTGGTATGTCACCAAAGACTCTTGCAAGTTTCTCCAGCTGTATGGTGGAGAGTATTCTGACAGGTTGCATCACCACCTAGTATGGAGGCTCCAATGTGCAAGATCGAAAGAGGCTGCAGAGGGTTGTAGACTAAGCCAGCTCCATCACGGGCACAACCCTCCTCAGCGTTGAGAACATCTTCAAGAGGTGGTACCTCAAGAAGGTGGCATCCATCATTTAGGACCCTCACCATCCAGGACGTGCCCTCTTCTCACTACTACCATGAGGGAGGAGGGACAGGAGCCTGAAGATCCACACTCAATGTTATAGGAACAGCTTCTTGCCCTCCGCCATCAAATTTCTGAATGGTCCATGGACACTACCTTGTTTATTCTTCTTTTACATCTATCTATCCATCTATCTATCCATCCTTGCACTATACTGCTGCCGCAAAACAACAAATTGCACAGCATATGTCAGTGATAATTAACCTGATTCCGATAGCTAATTTTGACAGCTGGTTTGATTTTGATCAAAGTTTTGGGCGATTTTATCTGTAGCTTTCCATTTCAAACAAACCTTGTAATACATAATCTTAAGGAGAACAAAATTTTCCAGAAGTATCCCCTGCAATGTGGACAGCAAATACAGTATTTACTTGTGGAACTGAGCCTATTAGCTATTTTTCAATATACCAATATATACGGTCACAAATGATTGTTTTCTTCATGTACATCCTTTTTGCCAATGTTTTCAAAATGCTCACATGCAGAGAAGGAAATTACTTGAGGATATCTGGCTACATGCAGGCTGTCGCCATAATCCATATCATTGCATTAGGAGTCTGAGTATCAAAATCTGGGTAGCACAACTGATGTCAATATTGATAGCAGTTAATGAAATAAAATGCACTTAACAATTCAGAGGAAACAAAATAACTTTTCAAAATAGCTCACATGGTACAGAGCATAGTGATTTTGTCAGTGGACTGGTAATCAGTGGTTGGCACTAACAATCCAGAAATAAGAGTCAAAAGTCCAATTTATTGTCATATGCACAAATACATGTATGCACAGGTGTAATAAAAACTTACTTGCAGCAGCACTATAGGCACATAGCATTAGAGACACAACATTCACAAAAGACATAAACATAATTAATACAAAATTATATGAGAGAGAACACAATTAGAACAAAAAAAGACGAAGTCCACTGTAGTGAAAAGTAGTCAAAGTGGTCACTGTTGCTATACTGAGATAGTGATTAGGCTTGTGTAGGTTGGTTCAAGAACTGAATGGCTGAAGGGAAGTAGCTGTTCTAGAACCTGGTGGTGTGGGACTTCAGGCTTCTGTACCTGCTGCTCAATGGTAGCTGTGAGAAGATGGCATGGCCTGGATGGTGGGGATCTTTGATGACAGATGTTGCCTTATTGAAACAGTGCCTCTTGTAGATACTTTCAGTGGTGGGGAGGGATGTGCCTGTGATGTTTTGGGCTGAGTCCACTTCTCTCTGCAGCTTCTTATTTTCCTGTGCATTTGAATTGCCGTATCAGACCATGATGCAACCAGTCAGGATACTTTCAACAATACATCTGTAGAAGTTTGTTAGAGTGTTCGGTGACATGCCAAACCTCCTTAACATAGAACATTACAGCACAGTACAAGCCCTTTGGCCCATGATGTTGTGCCGATGTTTTATCCTGCTCTAAGATATATCTAACCCTTCCCTCCCACATAGCCCTCCATTTTTCTATCATTCATGTAGCTATCTAAGAGTATCTTAAATGTCCCCAATGTAACTGCCTCCACCACCTCTGCCAGCAGTGCGTTCCACGCACCCACCACTCTCTGTGTAAAAAAAAACAAAACTTGCCCCGACGTCTCCCCTATACCTTCCTCCAATCACCTTAAAATTGTGCCCCCTTGTGTGAGCCATTATCCCCCTGAGAAAAAGTCTCTGACTGTCCACTCAATCTATGCCTCTTACCATCTTGTACACCTCCATCAAGTGACCTGTCATCGTCCTTCGCTCAAAAGGGAAAAGCCCTAGCTCACTCAACCTATCCTCCTAAGACATGTTCTCCAATTCAGGCAGCATCCTGGTAAATCTCCTCTGCACCATCTCTAAAGCTTCCACATCCTTCCTATAATGAGGCAACCAGAACTGAACACAATACTCCAAGTGTGGTCTAACCAGAGTTCTATACAGCTGCAACATTACCTGGCAGCTCTTGAACTCAATGACCCGACTAATGAAGGCCAACACACCATACACCTTCTTAACAACCCTATCAATCTGCATGGCAACCTTGAGGGATCTATGGACGTGGACCTGAAGATCCCTCTGTTCCTCCACACTGCCAAGAGTCCGGCCATTAACCTTGTATTCTGCCTTCAAATTCGATCTTACAAAGTGTATCACTTCACACTTTTCTGGGTTGAACTCCATCTGCCACTTCTCAGCCCAGCTCTGCATCCTATCAATGTCCTGCTGTAACCTACAGCAACCTTCTACACTATCCACAACACCACCAACCTTCGTGTCATCTGCAAACTAATACTAATGTGGAAGGGTTAGTATTAGTAATCTACCTAACTAATAGATAGGTTACTAATCCAAGTCATTTATAAAAATCACAAAGAGCAGGGGTCCCAGAACAGATCCCTGCGGAACACCACTGGTCATCGACCTCCAGTCAGAATACGCTCCATCTACAACCACCCTCTGTCTTCTATGGGCGAGCCAATTCAGAATCCGCACACAGCCAAGTTTCCCTGGATCCCATGCCTCCTGACTTTCTGAATGAGCCTTCCGTGAGGAACCTTATCAAATGTCTTACTGAAATCCATGAACACCACATCCACTGCTTGACCTTCATCAATGTGCTTTGTCACATCTTCAAAGAATTCAATCAGGCTCGTGAGGCATAACCTGCCCCTAACAAAGCCATGCTGACTGTCCCTAATCAGCCTATGTTTCTCCAAATGCCCATAAATCCTGTCTCTAAGGATCTCCTCCAGTAATTTGCCCACCACTGAAGTAAGACTCACTGGTCTGCAATTCCCAGGGTTGTCCCTACTCCCTTTCTTAATCAAAGGAACGACATTTACCACCCTTCAATCATCTGACACTACTCCTGTGCTCAGTGAGAACACAAAGATCATTGCCAAAGGAGCAGCAATCTCTTCCTTCACTTCCTGAAATAACCTTGGATATATCCCATGCGGCCCCGGTGACTTTTCTATCCTAATGTTTTTCAAAAGTTCCAGCACATCCTCTTTCCTCATGTCGACATGCCCTAGCATATCAGCCTGTTGTACGCCACCCTCACAAGCGTCAAGGTCTCTCTCACTGGTGAATACTGAAGCAAAGTATTCATTAAGGACCTCCCCTACCTCTTCCAACTCCAGGCATGTGTTTCCTCTTTTATCCCTGATTGGTCCCATCCTCACTCTAGTCATCCTCCTATTCTTCATATACGTGTAGAATGCCTTGGGGTTTTCCTTAATCCTACTAGCCAAGACCTTCTCATGCCCCCTTCTAGCTCTCCTAAGTCCATTCTTAAGCTCCCTCCTGGCTACCTTGTAACTCTCCAGGGCCCTGTCTAATCCTTGCCTTCTAAACCTTAGGTAAGCTTCTTTCTTCCACTTGACAAGATATTCTATGTCTCTTGTCAACCATGGTTCTTTCACTCTACCATCCTTACCCTGCCTCAATGGGACAAACCTATCCAGAACCCCCTGAAAGTACTCCCCAAACAACCTCCACATTTCCGTTGTGCACTTCCACAAAAACATCTGTTCCCAATTTACACTCCCAAGCTCCTGCCTAATAGCATCATAATTCTCCCTCCCCCAGTTAAATACTTTCCCAAATCATCTGCTTATATTCTTCTCCAAGGCTATGGTAAAGGTCAAGGAGTTAGGGTCACTCTCCCCAAAATGCTCTCCCACTGAGAGATCTGAAACCTGATCAGGCTCATTGCCTAGTACCAGGTCCAGTATGGCCTCTCCTCTAGTCGGCCTGCTCACATGCTGTGTCAGGAATCCTTCCTGGACACACCAGACAAGCTCTGCCCCATCTATACACTAAGGAGGTGCCAATCAATATTAGGGAAGTTGAAATCACCCATGACAACAACCCTGTTATTTTTGCACTTCTCCAAAATCTGTCACCCGATATGCTCCTCAGTGTTTCTGCTGCTATTGGGGGGGGGGGGGGGGTCTGTAGAATACTCACAACAGAGTGATCACTCCCTTCCTGTTTCTGACTTCCACCCACACTGACTCAGATGATGATTGCTCCAGGACATCCTCCCTTTATACAGCGGTGACACTGTCCCTGATCAGCAAAGCCACTCCCCCACCTCTTTTACTTCCGCCCTGTCCCTTTTGAAACATTTGAACCCCGGAATATCCAGCAGCCATTCCTGCCCTCATGATAGCCAAGTCTCTGTAATGGCCACATTCCATATTCCACGCTCTAAGTTCATCACTCTTGTTCCTGATACTTCTCGAAGTAAAGTAGACACACTTCAGCCCATCC
This sequence comes from Pristis pectinata, assembly GCF_009764475.1. NCBI lineage: Eukaryota > Metazoa > Chordata > Chondrichthyes > Rhinopristiformes > Pristidae > Pristis > Pristis pectinata. The sequence continues at coordinate 76,921,724 of NC_067410.1, read as the reverse complement.
ACTGACTGCAATTTTGCCCTTTCAACCGCCTATCCTTCCTCACAGTCTTTCTATACACTGCATCTACTTGTACACTAAACGTACCAACCTCTGACCTGTCACTCTGGTTCCCATCCCCCTGCCAAACTAATTTAAACCCTCCCCCACAGTTGTAGCAAACCTGCCCGCAAGATTATTGGTCCCCCTCCAGTTCAGGTGTAACCCATCCCTTTTGTACAGGTCGTACCTTCCCCAGAAGAGACTTCTGAGGAAGTAAAGATGCACCTTCCTTGTGATTGCATCTATATGCTGGACCCAGGACAGGTCATCTGATTTATTAATGCATAGGAATTTAAAGCTGCTGACCCTCTGCACCGCCGATCCACCAATGTAGACTGATGCATGTTCACCCTCCTTCCCCTTCTTGAAGTCAACAATCAGGTCTGTAGTTTTACTGACATTCAACCAGAGGTGGTTGTTGTGGCATCATTCGACCAGGTGTCCTATCTTGCTCCTGTTTGCTGACTCATCCCTACTCAGCAAAGTTCAGTAAAATTTAAAAGCTAATATCAGTAGTGGTGACTATGAAGTACCAGATAGTTGTAAAAACCCATTTCTGACATTTGGGGAAGGAAATCTCCCATCTTTACCCGGTCTAGTCTATAAATGACTCCAAAGCCACAGCAGTGTGGTTGATTATTAATTGACCAAACAAGTGCCTGAGCAAGTAAGCAATTGTATGGCTAAGAAAAAAAAAATCTGACAATGGGTTGTCCAGTCAAGTCAAACTTCACGAATATCCTGGGATGGGCCAAGATCGGGAGGGCTGTCCTACAAATACATTAAGCAGAAACTTCAGATATTCACTGAATTGGTTAACATCTTGGTCTCATCCATCATCTTCTGTGGAAATGGTCTATGCCACTGGTAGGGCATGTCAGTGTACTAGTGTACCAAATCAGGAGTGGTCTCATGGCATAAGGCAAATGTAGACACCCACCAAAGCCCTCACCCTAGGGCATGGAGTATAGATGTTGGGATGTTATTTTGGAGTTGTATATGATGTTTGTAAGGCTGTATTTGGAATATTGTGTTCTGCTTTGGTCACCCTGCTATAGGAAAGATACCATTAAGCTGGAAAGAATGCAGAAAAGATTTATGAGGATGTTGTCAGGATTCAAGGGATTGAGGTATAGAGAGAGATTGAGCAGGCTAGGACTTTATTCATTGGCACGTAGGAGAATGAGGGTTGATCTTATAGAGGTGCATAAAGTCATGAAGGGCATAGATGGGGTGAATTCATGCAGTCTTTTTTCCCAGGGTTAGGGAATCAAGAACTAGAGGGCAGAGGTTTAAGGTGAGAAGGGACATTTAATATGAACCTGAGAGGCAACTTTTTCACCGAGAGAGTGGTCCATATTTGGAATGAGCTGCCAAAGGAAATAGCACATTAACAACATTTAAAAGACACTTGGGAAGGTATATGGATAGGAAAGGTTTAGAGGGATATGGGCCAAACGTGGGCAAATGGGACCAGCTTAGATGGGCATCTTGGTTGCCATGGACCAGTTAGGCCGAGGGGCCTGTTTCCGTGCTGTTTGACTCTATGATTATAAATGATGAATCAGCACTCCTTTCTGTTGAACCTAACTTCAAGCATTGAAAGCAGCAAAGGGACAGACTGTAGCCTGAGTGGGAATCTTCCTTGTCCATTACCTAGTGTGGCTAAGCACTACTACTGGTGAGTCCTGAAAAATGTAAGCACCAGACTCAGCCTGCGGCAGATTGAGAGACAACCAACACGAGCACCTCTTCTAATCACCTCTTCACCAAATTGCCTGTTACATTGAACCAAAACTTTACTGGATCAGGTACAGAAAAACTGATATTACAAAAGTAGATTGGAAGCTACTTATCACCTAACTTCCCAAAGCTTTCCCAAATGCTCCTCCTGCAGAATGTGGAACATCAGGAAATTCTTCAGTGTCCCTGTTGACTAAACCTGTGGGAAGTGGGCCCAGCTCTAGCTCCTGACTGACCACATCAAGGAACTGGAGCTGCAGTTGGATGTGCTCAGGATCATCTGGGATGCTGAAAGCATCATAGATAGGAGTTTTAGTGAGGTGGTCACACCTAAAATGCATGCTGCAGGTAGTTGGGTGACCACCAGGAAAGGTAAAGGTAGTAGCTGACAGTGCAGGGTTCCCCTGTGGCCATTCCCCTCAGAAACAGGTAGACATCTTTGGATATTTAAAAGACATCTGAATAGGTACATGGATAGGAAAGGTTTAGAGAGATATGGGCCAAAGGTGAGAAACTGGGACTAGCTTAGATGGGCATCTTGGTTGGCGTGGACAAATTGGGCCGAAGAGCCTGTTTCCATGCTGCATTACTCTATGACTCTATCTACATGAGATGTCAGCTTTGCAATGGAATAATTTCCACTTATTTGAGTGAGTGGGTAACTCCAATGACATTCAAAGTCTTAAAGCCATTCTGGGCAAAGCAGCCCCTTAATTGGTATACATCTATCACCATGAAGCAGACACACTTTCCATTTTCATTGCACAAAGCCTGCAGCATGTACGATCACTACCGTGGTGGCACGGTAGTGCAGCGATTAGTGTAACGCTATTACAGCACCAGCAACCCGGGTTTAATTCCGGCCGCTGTCTGTAAGGAGTTTGTACGTTCTCCCCGTGTCTGCATGGGTTTCCTCCGGGTGCTCCGGTTTCCTCCCATATTCCAAAGACGTACAGGTTAGGAGCTGTGGGCATGCTACATTGGCACTGGAAGAGTGGCGACACTTGCGGGCTACCCCCAGTACATTCTCAGTAACGCAAAAGATGTATTTCACTGTGTGTTTTGATGTACATGTGACTAATAAGTAAGTATCTAAATATCTAATATATCAATGGGAGGGCCTTCTGCAACTTTCTACAGCTTATTTGAAACCACATTTCAAACCAGAGGGGAAAGATCCTCAGATGCATGGGAACATCAACATGTCAAAAGTTCAACTCCAAGTTGCACACTCTTGCACTGATTTAAAAAGAAATTACCACTTCTTCGACATCAATATCCTGGAAATCTTTTCTTAACAGTACAGCAGGAATATCTCTGCCACAAGGACTGCAGCAATTCAAGAAAATGACAAGCCTCCTTCAGGGCAGCTGTTGGTCAAGGTCACTTATGGAGCTGCTTGTTTGAATCTCTCTGATCAGATTTCAGCTAGGGCACAATTCTGATCAAAGTTACTACTGACATCCTATGTGACTGTGACTCGGATAATCTAGCTCTCTTTGTCCATCTCACCAACCTCCTCTAACAACTCTCCACCAACTGATGAAATGAATAGAACTGCACTTGCTCGATTCCATTTTTACCTATCTGGATGTAGCCAGAGAAACCCCAGTCATAGATTTTCTTCCTGTTCACTGCACTGTGACCTCAGGTTTTTCCTAAGGATTCAACCTTGGTCAGCTTCCTACTTCTTATGTACACATTTTGTCTTGACAACCTCATCCCACCAAAGGCGCCCAATAAAACCCACGTCCTTGAACAATCCTTTTGTTACCTGCCTTCATATCTCTTTTTGTGGCTCAGTAGCAATTTTTGGTTTAACAATGCTTCTGTGATATACCTTCTAATTTCTTTACCCCATTGAAAATACTAAATAAATGGAAATTGTTAGTGTTGCGATAAACCCAGGACATTCCAGTTATGCTTAGATTCTGTGAAAGAAAGTAAGAAGAGAAACTATCAATATTTCAAATTTTTTTATATAGTTAAACCACATTTACTCTGGTGACTTCTAACATGATCTCACTACCACATTCCTAATAACCTCTACAGATTGTGAGTAGAAATCTCCCTCAACTAAATACTGGGAAGAGCAAGGTCAGCATCTGATAGCTGACTGCATTATTATATGTCTTGCCTGATTGGAAATTAGGTGGATGTGTGACATGTTCATTCCACTACTACTTGTTGCCTTTAGAAACACAGGAGTGAGCAAGGGTGAGCTATTCAACCCTTTGGGCTTGCTCCACCATTCAACACGATCACGGCTGATCATTCACTTTAGTATCCTGTCCCTACTTTCTCCCCATGATCCCGTTAACATTAAAAAATATGTATCTGCAACCTCCTTGAGTATATTTAATGACATGGCCTCCACAGGTCTCTGTAGTAGAGAATTCCAATGGTTCACTATCATTTGGGTAAAGCAACTTCTCCTATTTTGGTTCAAAATGATTGTCCTGAGGCTGTGACCCCTGGTTTTGGACTCTGGCCATTGGGAGCATCCTTCCTGTATGTAGTCTGATCAGTCTTGTCAGAAATTTATATGCTTTGATGAGATCCCCTCTCATTCTAAACTCCAGTGAATATTGGCCTAATCAACCCTAGCTTTCCTCATGCATGAGTCCTACCATTCCAGGAATCGGTCCAGAAGATCTTTGCTGCACTCCATCCATGACAAGGACATCTGCACTCGAATAAGAGGAGCAAAACTGTAAAACAAAACTCCAGATGGGGTTTCACCCAGACTGGAGAGGCAACAAGACACTCTTGCTCCTGCTCAAATCCTCTTGCAAAGAAGGCCAACATACTATTTGCCATCTTAACTGCTTTCAACATTCTGTTAATAATATCTTGCTGTTTTTGGAACCAGAGTGGATAACTTCACATTTATCCACGTTTAACTGGATTTGCCATGCATTTGCCCATTCTCCTAACTTATCCAAATTACATTGGAGCCTCTTTGCATCCTCCTCAGAGCTCGGATTTGTCCCCCTGAGTTTTGTGTTGTCTGCAAGTTTGGAGGTATTACATTTACTTCTCTCATCTAAGTCATTGATATATATTGTGACTAGCTAGGGCCCAAACTAAGCCATGTTGCACCCTACTGGTCATTCCCTGCCACCTGGAAAAATGACTTGTTTATTTCTACTTTCTCTTTCCTGTCTGTCAAGCAGTTTGCAGTCAAGGTCAATATATGACCCTCAATTGTATTTGCTTTAGTATTGTACGCTAACTTCTTATATGGGACCCTGTCAGGAGCCTTCTGAAAGTCCAAATACATCATATCCACTGGTTCTCCTCATCTATTTTACTGGTTACATCCTCAATAAAATGTAAGATTTATTAAACATGATTCCCTTTTTATAAACCTGTGCTGACTTTATGCAGTTCTGTTAATGCTTTCCAAGTGTTCTGTTTTAACATCTTTTATAATATATTCTAGCATTTTCCCCATTATTGATTGTAGGCTTACTGGTCACTTCCTGTTTTAAATATATCTAAGACTTTCCAGTCTGTAATGAAGTGTTGCAGAGTCTGAAGAATTTGGAAGATGATCCCCAAGGCCATTTCCTTTAGTACTCCGGGATGTGGATCATCAGGCCCTGGGGATTTGTCACCCTTTAGCCCTATCAATTTCCCCAGTACTATTCCTTTACTGATACTGATTTCCTCCGATTCCGCCCTCAGTCTAGACCCCTTGGTTCCTCAGTAGATCTGGTGGGTTATTTGTAATGCTCCTCTGTGAAGAAAGAACCAAAGTGCATGTTTATTTCTTCTGCTTTTTCCTTGTTTCCAATTATAACTTTTCCTGTTTCTGACTTAGGGGACCTACATTTGCATTTACTAATCTTTTTCTTTTGACATTTTTATAGAAGATTTTATAGTCTGTTTTCAGTTCACTTCCAGCTTACTTGTATTCCATCTTCTCCTTTTAATCAATCTTTTTTTCTCCTTTGCTGAACTTTAAACTGCTCCCAATCCTCAGGCCTGCTGTGTTTTTTGGCAATTTTATACACTGCAATCTAATGCAATCCCGAATTTCCTTGGTAAACCACAGCTCAACTCTCTTTCCTGACTTATTTTTGCACTAAATAGGAATAATTAATTGTTGTAATTCATGTATACATACATACTTTACAGATTATCTGTTGCCTATCCTCTGTTAGACTTTTCAGTAAAGTTCTCCAATCTATCATTGTCAACATCTCACCTTACACCTTTGTAGCTTCCCTTGTTTAGGTTCAAGGTCCTAGTTTTTGATTCTAACATTAATAAAACTCTGGTAATCTGACACATTCAGGATTTTGGTGATGCTGGACCAGCAAACTTTCTGGATTATTGGATGTTGCTCCTATTGCCCCAACATAATTTTATTTCACTTTTCTTTACATGTTACACAGTAGTATAATAAATTATCTCATCCAGTGAGGTTAAAGGGAATGGGAAAGTGAGTCTCAGTGAGTGCAAGAAACAGAATGCATTTCAGCTTGTAAATTGTCAAAACAAGCTGAAACAATCAAGCCCTTTGGACCCCACCTCATCCTCCAGGCCCACCTCCAGCTTCAGATCTACCCGTGTTCCTGACTCTAGCACTGGTCCACACTCCCAGTGCTACTGACCTTGTGAATATACATACCTGTAGATAGTAAGTCCATGGATAACGAGGACTTAGTTCTGCATGTGGTCCACTCATTGGTATACTGTCAGGATTTCTAAACAATCAGATACTGAATTACTGGAGTTTTCCTGTACTTTACTCTCCAAATTAATGAAGAATTCTATCATGTTATTGTTGTTCTTCCCAAAAGGACCACACATAACAAGGTTGTTAATTATTCCTTTCTCACCGCACAATTCTCGGTCTAAGTTAGCCTGCTCTCTAATTTCTCAATATATTGACTAATACCTTAATGTATTGATTTAAGAAAAATCAAGTACAAACTCTGGAGTTCCTCCTCAGTGTTATTGCTACTTTGGTTTGATCTATTTATTCTTTGAATAAATAGATTAAAGTCACTTATAATTACCTTTATACTCATATTGCAACTATCTCTATTTCCTTTTTAATTCCATCCTCCATGTCACCATTTCTGTCTGGGGGCCAAAAGATAACTCCAGCAACATTTTCTGCCCTCCTGTACTTCTTAGCTCTACTCATACAGTTTCAACATTGTACTTTTCCCAAGGTCCATCCTCACCATTGCTTTGATTTCCCCCTTTCTTAATAGCATTGCATCTCCTTTTCCTTTTCTCCTGTCCTTCCTAAATATAAAATACCAATTCTTGGTCACCCTGCAGCTCTATGCACTCTTGTTGATGTTGAATTTACCCTTGTTTTTGCTGGGCTTCTGCCTACTTGTCAGCACTGGCAGATAAAATCAGTGTCTGATGTTTACATCATTTAAGAAACTGTAATCTCAGGATTTCTTCCTGTTAGTTGGTACCTTGATTACATGCCAATGTATGAGGTCCTATACCAAAGAGCAGGCATGAATTCCTTTACACGAGCAGTCATGCAATCAAATTGGCCCCAGAGGGACTTGTAACCCAGGCACTTAGTGATAGACAAAGAAACCAAAATTACACTGAAGCTCAATAATCAATGTGTAATTGACAATATGGAAATGGTCAAAATATAGTAATGGGTAAGGTCAGATTTTATTACTGAAGATAGGATACATTTGTTCCAGAGTAAGCATTTCTCAAAACGTCTAATCGCAGTTCTGCTTATCCTCAGTTATACTGATGATTGAAACAAAGTCCCTGCATAAAAGCATTGGGTTGTTCTGTTTCTCACCTGCTTCTGTCTTCCATGGTGCCAAACGTGAAACAATCGCAATTACTTTCTTTCCATAGTGTATGTTCAACTTTCAAGGCTGAAACTAGAATCTGATGAAAGCTACATGAAGAAAGGACCAGCTAAGTTAAAGCTCCATATGACATCATCAACATGTCCTGTCAATACTTTATGTAGATAGGTATAGCCGTCTGTTTGCCAAAACAGAGTCTCATGAATTAGAAACTAACAATTATCCCATAAAGTTGTCTTTTGTTGCATCGAGCAAAGGACTATTTTTAACAGCCATTTGCCATAGTTTATCAGCCTGCCTGACAACTGGGAACCCCAACAATAGAATTTTCCTTTTGTATTGCACTGTTGTGCCTTTCTAGATCCTTCCCTCAGTTGCTTTCAAAGTGCAACTGAATCCCACAACCTTAATCTGGGTAATGATAACACAAACTAAGACAAAATGGCAGCGGGAGGAAAGAGTTCTTCCTTATGTCAGAAGCACACTCATAACTCCCAACATATACAACCCCAAAATGAAGTTACTCTGTACATAAAACTAAGACTATGATGAGTTTTCAGACATCTTCTCTCCATCAATCTGTGTTCAAGTTGTTGAGATATCAGCAATTGTTATGAAAACAAAGTAGGTAGATTGGACCAGAATTTGCCAGTGAAAATTTGAACAAGTGAAGGTTAAAATACTTGTGGATCACAAGGTGAAGAGTAGGTTTAACAAGAGATGATCTCTTCCTTCATAGCAAAAAGTTATAAAAAGCATGAACACATCATCTGGAAATTCACAACTTGATTTCAGCAAAGTTCATTGCAAGTTCATTGTTATCAAAGACATTACAAAACTCAATTGAACATGCATGTGATTGTATCATCAAATTTGGCATTCATCTTGAAAAGTGATTAATAATTTCAAGGCACTGTAGAGTAATAAATTGATTCTGGTTCTTTTTTAAACTGCTCAGTGATTACTAACTGTTTCAGAATTGAGACATAATGCAGTGTCCTAGACTCAACCATGTTCAGCTGTTTTATCCATGATGCTCCTTCTGTCAGAAGGTTTAAAGTGGAGATCTCCACTGATGAGTGCACAGTGTTCAACTCCAAACTCCTCAGCAAATGAAGCAGACTCTGCCTTCATGCAGCAAGACCCAGAGAACATTCAGGCAGGCATGGGCTGATAAATGACGTGACATTTTTGCCACAAAAGTAATAAGAAATGACCATCCCAACCACGGTAGTGTAGTGGTTAGCGTAATGCTATTACAGTGCCAGCGACCCGGGTTCAATTCCTGCCGCTGTCTGTAAGGAGTTTGTACATTCTCCCTGTGTGTCTGCATGGGTTTCCTCCGGGTGCACTGGTTTCCTCCCACATTCCAAAGACATACAGGTTAGGAAGTTGTGGGCATGCTATGTTGGCACCGGAAGTGTGGCGACACTTGCAGGCTGCCCCCAGAACACTCGATACAAAAGGTTGCATTTCACTGTGTGTTTCGATGTACATGTGACTAATAAAGATATCTGATCTTACCTACCATTGGCATTGAATTGCATTACCATCATGGAGTCCAGAGAAACTGAACTGAATGAGCTACATAAGTACTGAGAGGTCAGAGGCTGGGGATCCTAGTAGCAAGTGACTCATCTTTTTACCATCTATAAGGCACAAGTTAGGACCATGATGGAATATTGACCATTTTTCTTGGATCAGTGCAGCTCTAACAGCTCTAAGAAGCTCGAAGGTCCAAGACAAAATAACCCACTTGGTTGACACCCCATCCACCACTCTAAACATTCATTCCCACTGGAGAACAGTGGCTGCAATGTGTAACATGTACAAAATGCATTGCAATTATTTATCTTGGTTATTCCAACAGCATCTTCCAACCCCATGACCTCTTTTACCAAAAAAGAAAAAGGCTTCAGGCACATCAGAACACAACCACCTGCAGGTTCCCTTCCAAGTCACACACCATCATGTACTGGAAATGTATCCCCATGCCATCATCGTCACTAGGTCTAAATCCAACATCCTACATAACAGCACTGAACAAGTACCAACACTAGAGGAAAAGGAGTGTTTCAAGAAGGAAGCTCACCAACACATTTCCGAGGTACTTGGGGTTGGGCAATAAAAGGTTGGGCTTGCCAGCAACACCCAAATCCCAGAAAATGAATAAAAAAGTGTTGGGGGTTTTTGGCTATGATCAGTACAGCACATGATTACTGAGCTGTATTTTACATTTCAGAAACATTATTGTACCAGACTGCTTGGAGAGCAAAACAAAATTTCTTGCATAAATACTGAACTGTCTATTAATAAAGAATTAAGACAGTGTCATTGATGCATGTATTAAGAACAAATCAATTCTACAAAGCTATCATTTCAATTATCAAAGTAAATATGTATATAGTCATATGATACGCTTTAGTCAGTGCTGTGGTTGTCATCCAACCTACACTTCAAACCAAGACCAACTTTACTTAAGAGTGTTCTTGTATATTTTATGCAAGAAGTAAAACATATTAATGTGTTTCAATCCTCCAGGGTTAATACTAGATTGTCAAATTGTTAAAATAGCTTGTTGATGGCCTTTTCACCCTGAGCAATGTTACTGAATGGAAACTTCATCTGCAATCTGTTGTTTTGTGCACCATGTAAATATAGTGACTACTTCCTTTTTTTAATTTGCTTTTCCATTTCACACTTCTCTCTTTGATGTAACTGTGATGGTGACAAAGGCAAATCATTATGGAGATTTTGCCACAAGACCATGTGTTCAGATATTCCTGTTGGTTCCTCTCCCTCCCCTACCCTACCAGCACAAACCCTCACTAAGGCTTCCCCTGCCCTAGCCTGCAACCCATATCTTCCTCTGGTTTCTCTCCCATCTCCTATCACATTTCTCCTAGATGGTCTTGCCAGTGAGACCCACCTCCTGCTTGCTCCAGCCTAGTCCCAGCAAACCACTGATCATTAAATTTTCCTGCCTGCGGTCCTTCCCCACTCTCCACCCAGGAATCCCATCCATGATAGTTTGTCATTTTTTTTGTCGCATCTCACGTTTCCTCTTCAAATCTGACATTATTGTCCCCTCCTACAAACCCACCCTGACCTTTCTATCCTTGCAAGCTACCTCATCACCAAGCTAATCTTACTTTCCGTCCTTAAAATATATGGAAAATGTCCAAAATTTGTGCTCTTTCCTAATACACCATGTTTGAATCCCTAAAATCAAGTTTCCAAAGCTGCCACATACAGAAATAACTCTTATCAAGTTCAAAAGTTACATTGCATACAACAGCTATCGTGGTAGGCTTCCACTCCACTCCATTCTCACCATTTCTTTTCAAGCTGTCTTTGACACAGCAGACTACACTATCATTCTCCTTTTCCTCTCCATTGACATCCAACTGAATGACATCCCGTTTTCCCTCACCATTTCTCTTGATTCTCCCAGTATCTTTCACTTATCGACATCTAGTACACAAGGTAAAATTTTATAGGGATTAATACTGAGAAAACTGAAGCCATGTTATTCAGTCTGATTTGTAGCTATTGAGCCTATCAACTCTCCCTGGCACTGCCTGATTCATTCACAACCTTGCCCTGACAACGCTTGTGGCCCAATGTCTAGTCCATCACCAAGATTGTCTATTCCCAGCTGAAAACATTTCCTTTGCCCCACCTCAATTCATCTGCTAAAAGAATTCTTGTCCATGCCTTCTGGGGTTCAACTGTGGCTTGGATGATAGCCTGCAAAAGGCTGTCAAGGTGTTCCAGAGGGAAGGCCTCAGTTTTACACTGCTTGATGCTGTATGCTGCTAAGGCCTCGCTCTGCCTTGTTTCTGGAGTGGGGAAGGTTAAGTCTATTGGCCCTCTGCATTCAGGTTACTTGAGGCCAGGCTGGCAGGGACTGTGATTTAAAACCCAATTGACAAATTGGTGTAGCTCATGGATTACTCCAGGGACCTGTTTTTAGCCTTCAGTTGTTTACTATTTTATATCAATGACCTGGAGGAGGGGGTATCTTATATCTCATATGATTTCCAAGTTTGCCAATGACACAAAATGAAGTGGAAGGGCATGTCATGTTGAAGATATTGTGACTGTGCGATTTAGAGAAGTAGAGCGACTAGGCAAAAACTTAGCAAATGGAATGTATGTGGTAAAGTGTGAGGTCATGCACTTCAGTAGGAAAAATAAACGGGTGGATTATTATGTAAAAGGAGAGAGACTGCAAATAAGTGAAGTACTGAGGGATTTCAGTGATCTAGTGCGTGAATCACAAAAATTAAAAGGCAGGTCCAACAAGTAGTTAAGAAAGTAAATGTCATTTTGGACTTTATTGCATAGGGTTTGAAGTTTCAAAATAGGGAGGTTTTACAATTGTACAGGGTTTTGGTGAGGCCTCACCCAGAGTACTGCACACAGTTTTCTCCTTTTACTTAAAAGAGGATACATTAACATTGGAGGCAGTCCGAAGGAGATCCACTGGGGTAATTCCTGGGATGAGACGGTTGTCCTATGAAAAGAAAATACACAATTTGAGTCAGTATTCTTTGGCGTTCAGGAGAATGAAAGGTGACGTTATTGAGACATATAAGATCTTGAAGGGCATAACAGAGTAGATGTTGAGATGTTTTCATTAGTGGACAGTCTTGAACAATGGGGCATAACTACAAAATAAGGGATTAATCATGTAAAACAGAGGTGCGTAGTAATTTATTTTTGCAAAGGATGGTGAATCTCTGGAATTCTCTACCCCAGAAGTTTGTGGCAGCTGGGTAATTGGATGTATGTAAGGAGGAGGTAAAATCAGGGTATTGAGGACTATGGGGAAGTGGCACAGGAGTTGAGGCCAGCATAGATCAGCCATAAATATATTGAATGGCGGGGCAAGTTTGAAGGGCCTGGTGGCCGATTGCTTCTTTTATTTTCTTGTGAATCCAACTTGATTCTGACCATTATCTTCCAATGTGACATTTTGTTTGCTATTGTTCCTTGTAATGTTTCGTAACATTAAAACTGGTAAATAAATGGAAGTTGGACAGTGTTGGATATCCTCATTTTTGTAGATGAAAATAGTTACGTTATGCAGTAAGGCCACATTGAAATGAGCATGACATTAGCTGTATTTGATACAATAATATCATGCTATGGTAATTAAGACATTTAATTGGGGCTAATTTTTCTTAACTGGAAATGGCTGATTTTTGACTTTGAAGCACAGATTTGCATCAGGGACTGACTGATAAAAAGTTGGGATTTGAAGTGCCTTCTTTATTCAATTTATTGAAGGGAATAACTTATTTAACTACCTGATGTTGCAAACAATAAATAATACAGTACAGAATAATAGGAAAGGAAACACACCTTGTATAAGATTAAAACAGAATATTGCTAGTTGTTAGATGTAGGCCATATTTTTCAGTATGGTTTATTATTGGTGGAAGATAAGATATCTTTATTAGTCACATGTACATCGAAACACACGGTGAAATACATCTTTTGTGTAGGGTGTTCTGGGGGCAGCCCACAAGTGTTGCCACGCTTCTGGCACCAACATAGCATGCCCACAACTTCCTAACCCGTAGTCTTTGGAATGTGGGAGGAAACCGGAACACCCGGAGGAAACCCATGCAGACACAGGGAGAGCATACAAACTCCTTACAGACAGTGGCTGGAATTGAACCCTGGTTGCTTGTCACAATAAATAAGTTAAATAGTCATCATATGATTCTTAAAAACCATATTCCTGCAATTTGTTTACCTTTGCATTAAAAATCATGGGTCTTTTTCTTGTAACTTTTATTTTTGACATTGGGCTGATATTTGTACTTTTTTTGCTTACATAATATCACTAAGGACGTTCCAAGAACCATTATTTTGCAATACTTGTTCTGTATCACTACTAGTTTTGTTAGCAGAAAGATATAAGGGGGATGTTAGGGGTAATTTTTTACACAGAGAGTGGTGGGTGTGTGAAATGCACTGCCGGCAGAGGTTGTGGGGGCAGATACATTAGGGACATTTAAGAGACTCTTAGATAGACACATGGATGAAAGAGAAATGGAGGGCTATGTGGGAGGGAAGTGTTAGATCTTAGAGCAGGATAAAATGTCGGCACAACATTGTGGGCCGAAGGGCCTGTACTGTGCTGTAATGTTCTATGTTCTATGTGCTCATTTGTGCTGTAAATAGGTTAGAGAATTGTGAGATATTTCTTACTGGCTGCTCCCTTTCAAAGATTAGGGTAGTGCACATAGGTAAAAAAATTGATTTAACTTATGAACAAGACATGAGGTGGCACAAAATAGGCTAGGCAGTCAGTTAGAGGACGAGAGGAGAAAAGCTTTTAGCTCGAGGCCATTTGTAATTAAGGTGTTCAGAAAGCAATTCCTTTACCGAAACCCCATCAAAGAATTGTGTGTGATGCACCTATGGCCTAATACAGCCACCTTTATGAAATGCAGGCTAGCTTTGTCTAGTATTGGCCGTCAATATTAGGGCTCCCTGCTGAGGCACATGGCTACTCAACTATGTGGTTAGTGCTGGCTGCTTACAATGATCACATTAATTATTTTTCCTTTATTAATTGTACTTCCATTTGGCAGTGTAAGTTTTGAAATTATGAATCTTGAGTTCAAATTGTTAATCTAAATTATGAATAACAGTCATCCCTGGACGATTCCCTAAGGAACAAAACTTCCCATCTCTTGCCAGTTTGAGTGGCTACTGTTAACTTCATTTACATGTTTACTAGCCAGTTTTCTGTGCATTCTGCTATCTGCCCCTCATTCTGCATCTTCCGACCCCAGCCATAAGATTTACATGTGCCGCTTCACCAAAGGCCCCTTGAAAATCCAAAATTACCATACCTATACCATTTTAAAATCCAAGCTGACTAATCTTTGTTACACTTTTGGATTGCATCATTTGAGTAAAGATTCCATTATATTCCCAACCAACACATAATCTGACTGGGTTATGTTTCCTCAGATTATTCCTATACCTAAAAAAAAGACGTAGAACTTCATTAGCTCTTTGTCAGTCCTTTGGAACTATTACCTATTCTATTCAATTTTTAAATATGTTAAATCCTGCCTTGGTTAAAAGGAATTTAGTTTTTTTTTAATATGCATGGACTTAACCTAGCAGGGATTCTATTCTCTCAAAGTTTGATGAGATATCATGTACTTCCTCCATTTTACCTTTTTTGATTTCTAAAATCATGCCCACCTTGCTAGTCTCCAATGTAGATACTAAGACAGGATAACCAGTATTACTGCCATTTCATCACTGTTAAGTGTGAGTTTATCTTGCACATTTCTTACTGGATCCATACTGAATTTCTTTCAGTTATTCTTGAGTCGGTAGATTTTTTAATCTATATTTCTTGATAAATTAGTTTCATAGTTTTTTTTCTGAATAGATTTTTAAAAAATCTTGCCTTCATATTCCCTTTTTAATATTTATAGTTTCTATTTATGTGTATGACAAATTCTTTAGTTTCTATTTTAACAATATTATCTTTACTCATGATGTTTAATTATGCATAGTTTGTTCTTGCTTTTTTAATGAATTTTCATCTTTCTTCAGAATTTTAAATATTTCCCATATATGTCCATCTCTTAATTCTGTTAATTGTCTTCTCTGCTTTAACTTACCCTGGTTCCATTCTCATTTCATCAAAAGTAGCATTTTTTTATACCTAATACTTATGCATTTGTCTAACTTTAAAAAAATATTATTTTAAATGCTGTTATGTTATAATTGCCATTGCCTACACAGAAGCATAGAAAAATAAAGCATAGAAACAGGTCCTTTTGGCTCATCTTGTCCATGCCAACCGTGATGCCTATCTATGTCATTTGTCTGCATTAGGCCTGTATCCCTCTATAAGATATCTTTTATTAATCACATGTACATCGAAACACACAGTGAAATGCATCTTTTGTGTCGAGTGTTCTGGGGGGCAGCCCACAAGTGTCGCCACGCTTCCGGCGCCAACATAGCATGCCCACAACTTCCTAACCCATGTGTCTTTGGAATGTGGGAGGAAACCGGAGCACCCAGAGGAAACCCATGCAGACAAGGGGAGAACGTACAAACTCCTTACAGACAGCAGCTGGATTTGAACCCGGGTCGCTGGCACTGTAATAGCATTATACTAACCGCTAAACTACCATGCCTGCCCTTTCCTATCCAAGTATCTGTCCAAATGATTTTAAAAGTTGTAATTGTGTATGTTCCACTCTGTCTACTTGACTTCAGAGCCCATTGCTAAGGCCAGTTTTGCTGGAAATATTGCAGGCTGAGTAAGAAAGGAACCCTGAATACTTTATTAAAAACTCCATAATAGAAACAGAAAATGTAGGAGATATTCAGCATGTCAGGCAGCAGCTGTGAAGAGAGAGTGTTAACATTTCAGGTTGTTGACCATAAAATCGCCATTCCTTTTTCCCTATTGCCAGTTGGGTTGAAATTTCTCATGATTATTCTTGTTAAAGTTTCTCTCAGTCTCTAAATGAATTCCATTCTTATCTTCACTTTTTTATTCCCTTTATCTGTTTCCATTTGCTCACAGATCCACAGCAAATGCATCCTTATCAGATAATTTATTACTGCCAATCTTGTTCATTATGTGGTCATGTTTCAGTGATTGTTTTCTGCATCTGGATCCTTGTAAAAGAAAGTCCTCTAAATTCTCCATTTTATTTCATATGTTCTGCATGTTGTTGTATAGAGAGCTTGCTTTTATTAATTGTTCCAGGCAATTTATTTATAACAGACATAATACACTTGCAATCAATGATTATATCTGTTCTTGTTCGTTTATTATCCTTTTTCATCACCTTTTATCTGACCGTTACTCTCTCTTAGGTTCAGCCCTGCATAATTTTCACTAGAAAAAGAACGATACCTTCTCTTATTTTAAGTTCTTTACATACCTTGTTTGTCCTGCTAGGACACCGGTCTCATTCTGGTTCAGGTGGATCCATTTCCAGTGTTGCATGTCCTTCCTGCCTCAGTACAGATGGCAGTGTTCTAAGAACGAAAACTGAGAACTTTCTTCCCACATCAGAAGGTGTGTTGGGAGTCAATAAATTTTCCAAACCCTGCTGAGCTCTTGATATCCAGTTCCAAGGAGTCAATAGCTGAATTGGGACTGGGACCTGGAATAGGCAGGTTGTCTTATGAGGAAAGGCTGGATGAGCTGAACTTTCAGAAGTGTGAGAGGCGACTTGATTGAAAATGTTGGATCCTGAGGGGTCTTAACGTGGCTGTACGTGGAGAGGATGTTTCCTTCTGTGGGAGAACCCAGAATTAGGGCTCACTGTTTAAAACTAAGGGATCATCTAATTAAGATTTGAGATGAGGCGATCTTTCTCTCTCAATCTTTGAACAGTCTTTCTCAAAGGATCATGGAAACAGAGTCTTTGAATAATTTTAAGGCAGAGGTAGATAAGCATGGGGCTGAAAGTTTAAGGGGTGGGGGTGGGGGCTGGTGGGAATGTGGAGTTGAGATTGCAATCAGATCAGCTATGATTTTATTGAACAGCAGAGTGGGCTGGAAGGCTGAGTGGCCTACTCCTGCCTCTAATCTGTATGTAAGGAGGAAATGAGTGTTGGAGGAATAAAGATGTCTTACTCCAATTATATAGGGCTCTGGTGAGACTGCACCTGAAATATTCTGTGGAAGTTTGCTCTCCCTACCTAAAGAAAGAATATTCTTGCAATGGAGGAAGTACAATGTAGCTTCTGCAGATTGATTCCTGGAAAAGGCTATTTGTTTCCTTGAGGAGGGATTAAGCATTCTGGGTCTAACATGCAAAATTCTTATGCAGTGATGGTGTAAATTCATGATGTTATTTCTCCTGGCTGGCAATCTAGATGTGAGGTAACAGTTTCAGAATTAAAGTTTAGACTGTCAGAAGATAGTCAATCTTTGGAATTCTCTTCAAAACATGGTTCTGAAGGCTCAGTCACTGAGTAAATTCCAAACAGAAACTGATATATTTTTGGATATTAAGAGGATCTGCTTTTCCAGATGTGAGTAGATCCTATCCCTAAGAATCGTTTTCATTAATTTCCCTACCACTCATGTAAGGCTCACTGGCCCACAATTTCCAGGTTTGTCTCTACTGTCCTTCTTAAACAAAGGAACAACATTGGCTATTCTTCAATTCTCTGGGCCTGACCTGTGGCTAAAGAGAAAATAAAAATCTCTGTCTAAACCCAGCAAACTTCTTTCTTGCCTCTTGTAATAACCTGGGATGGATCCCATCAAACCCTGGGGTCTTATCTATCTGAATGCTCTTCTAGAGACCCAACACCACCACCTTCTTCAATATCAACATCTCATAATATCAGAAGAACCCTCCCTGATCTCACTATCTTCCACTTTCTTTTCCTTGGTGAATACCAATGCGAAGATACCTCACCTATTTCCCATGAACTCCTCCTCAGATTCTATTTCTCACATACACACTAAGGGCAATTTTGTAATAGCAAATTAACTGACTAACCCACATATTTTTTGGGATGTGGGAGGAACTGCAGCTTGCAGAGGAAACTTACATGGTCACTGGGAAAACATGCAAACTCCACACAGACAGCACTGGAAGTCCGATTAAACCCATGTCGTTGGAGCTGTGAGGGAGTAGCTCTACTAGCTGTGAAACGGTGCCTCAATTTGTGTTATTCTGAAAGAGCCTGTAAGCATCAAGGTAGGTTTATTGAAAACAATAGTGACATATGGAGCCTACTGACAGAGAAACATTAGCTTTATAAGGCCTGTTCACAAGGCAGCATTCCAAAATCTAAAGGCAATTTAAAATAATTTCAAGAGAATTGTCTAATCTAATCTCAGAGAGATGCAAAACCTTTGGTTGAGCAATAAGGCAGATGCGATTCAATTCCATGTGGATCAGGATAATGCTCGGATATGGATTACAGTCACCAGGATCATTTCCAATAATTAGTCCTACTTGCACAATAATGCCCAGTCACAAATAAAAGTTATTGCAAAGATGGACAGAATATTTTAATAACATCATTACCAAAATTTAGATGAATTGCCCTGTGTAATACATTGTACAAATGCTTCTGTTCTAAATCAACATGGGGCCATAGATTTTATGTTTGCAACATGTACACTTCAAGAGAAATGTCAGGAACGAAACTCCAAATCTCACAGAACTTTTACTGGTCTGACAAAAGCATTTGATGGGGTCAACCAAGTTGTCTTTGGAAGAATATTTTGAAATCTGGATACCTAGAGAAATACATCCAAATGTTTTACAATTCCATGATGGCACTCTTGCTGATGTTCTTGAATAGTAGTGACTCCAAGTCACCAGTCAAGAAGGACTGTGTGTTGGCCCCAATCCTCTTCAGCATGATGTTCTTTGCCATGCTGATGGACATCTTTCATGATTACCACGCTGGGATTGACATCAGATACTGGGCCAGTGTAAAAGTCTTCAGTATGGGGTGACATGTTTTAGGAAGCATCTCTTCGTGAACTTCTGCTTGGCACTTTTGGTTGCACAGGCAACATCCAGGTGGCAGATGTAATGAATCACTCTGCAGTAGGAAAGCCTGTGTAGTGCTTACCATCAAAACAGTGCACAAGCTGATGTTTGTTAGTAGTATTTGTTGTGCGCAGCTAACGTCAATGATGAAAGTGAAAGCAAAATTGCTAAAGCAAGTGTGGCAGTCAGCAGATTGTGTGCAAATATATAGGAGCACAGAGCTGTCAATGAACAAAAAATTGAAAATCTACAGAGCCATGCTGATGTCAAGCCTCCTGCGCATGCAGGACTGGATGGCAAACAAACACCACACAATACTTTCACACAGGCTGCCTGAGGAAACTAAAATGGCAAGTTGAGCTCTTAGACCCTTGAGGTTTCTACAAAGGCAGACATTCCAGCCATTGACTGATGAGATGAACAGGGCATGTCTCCAATATGTCGGGGAAACAACTGTTAGAGAAGATCTGCTGCTGCAACCTAAATGAGGGAAAACTCTGTGGGGAGACCAGAAGACAGTTTCAACTCCTCTGTCATGTGATCCTTGAAGCTTTACAGCATTGAGTCTTGGGAGGATTGTGATCAGTTCGGTTGGCAAGGCCTCATCCATATTGGAGCTGCAGTCTGTGAGCAGCGGACAGCCGCTGAGGCAGAGCAGAAGCACAAGGAGAGTAAATCTCACAACAGCTGCTGTTAATGCAACCAGTAAAGCAGTATCTTTGGCCTGATCAGCCATTTCCTTGCTCACAGAAACCAAACCAAATCGGCCAGTGATATCATGGTCAAATTCAAACTCAAAGTTCAAAAGAACTCTGCACAAAGTTAGGACTCATTTGAGGTACCCAACCAGGGTAGGTTGCATTTACCCTGGGGACAGGGTGGTCTAACTGTTACCTACTGCGGATTGTTCAAAGGATAGAAACAGAGAGTTAGACTAAATGCAAGGATCAGTGTTTGAGCCACAGTAATTACAATTTACATCGATGACTTGGATGGGGAGATCAGGTGTAATATTCCCAAATAATATAAAGCGGTGTGAGAAAGTAAGCTGGAAGGAGGATACAATGGGATACAGCCTGGTTAAACAAGGTACCTAGTTACCACAGATACATATTACTGTTATTTTTCAGGTCAGCAGTACATGCTTGGGCTCCAGCTGTACTTCCCAGGAAGCCAGCAATCTCTGGAAATTAGAGAGCCCCATCTTATTGTCTTTTAAGTGATACAATGCCAAGAGAGATAAGTTCCTAGCTCATTCCTGAAACCTCCTGTGAGTTCCATCCCAGACTTTACAAATGTGCACCTGAAATGATCCTGTATGATAAAAGCTGAATGTGTTAGCACCTCCATAGCTAGAAAGAGAGCTGTGAATGCAGATAAACATAGCTGCATGTCCTCAGGCACTTGTGGCAAAGATGCCTTATTCCCTCAGAAATGAAACATTTTTTTTGTGTAAATCACAGTAAGATTTGAACAGTGTTGCCTGTACATTCTTCTAGGAGGCTTTGAGCAGAGAGTGGTTAATATCTCTGGGGTTCTGTTCTCCTTAATTGCTATCTAGATCTCCTCCCTTTACCTGGTCCTTCTCTCTCTCCACAGTTTCTCCACTGGAATGCCATATGAGAAGCACCCTCATTCCATGTTGGAACCCCTGAAGCAAATCCAGGTATGTAGATGAGAATGACTAAAAAACCCTAAATGCTGCAAAATATCACTCCCACTTACAGATATTATTAATGAAATGTTCCGCTCTATTTCAGCCCTCCAACTCCTTACTTTGCTACCAGCAGTTGATTTCTGCAGTAATTATGCCACATAATTCTCACTTTAATTTATCCAGAGGCAAAAATAGAAAACTTGGGTGCTGCAGCATCTGGGTATATAAATGTATGTATTACAATATATGAACAACTGAGCTCATTTTGAACATGATGAATCTGTTATGCGAAGAACCTAAAGGCACCTTGGTATTTAATGGAGCCTGAGTGGTTGATCTTGTGGAAAATGGCTGGAAATGAATTTTTTATTGCAGTATCAGCTATGGCTCTAATGATCCACACTCTACTCTGTCAAAAGACTGTGTAAAACTGTAAGAAACCTAGGCATGGGCTAGATATTCCAGTGCAGTATTAAGTGAGTGCTGCACTGTCAGTAATGACATCTTTCAGATGAGGGTTTAAGCTCTTTAAAAATGATCCCACAGTAAAAAAATTATCCCTAATATCCAGGCCAATATTTACCCCTGGTAAACACCTAAAATCAGATTACCTGGTCATTCATATTGCTGCTTGTTGCATCTTCCTTTGTGGAAATTTGCTCTCGTGTTCCCTACATTGTGGCTACATTTCACCATTGCTTAATTGGTGCTTTGGGGTGTCATACAAGAATCTACATAAATGCAAATCTTTCTTACTTCCATCTCATATTCTCTGCAATAAAAAAGAATAGTATTTCAGAAGGGCATAATTTACAAGTAATAGTAATTTACCAGTGACTGTAGGCCTGTTGGTTCATTTTGGTCAGCTGATACAGCACAGGCTTAGTGGATTATTGCATCATTGTAAAACAGAAAATGTGATGTACTTCCAGCAGAGGAACCAGACTTTACTGGAATCATTACTACTTCTTTAAATAGGAGAAATCAAAAGAAACCCAACCCAAATATAGAAACAGCAGATGGCTCACTTGTCATGAAAGCTTTTAAATGTAACCATGGGAAATAGAGGAAAAAAAACACCAAAAAAATGGAATTCCCTTTACAGGATTCAAACCAGCTATTTATGTTGTTAAGATCAGAAACCAGAGAACTGGGAGAAAGAGTAGACCATATGATAAACGAATTGCTCCAAACAATAGGAAGGTGACTGACAGGAGAAGTCATCTTTCAGGAGAATGAACTTCATGAAACCAGATCAGCTTTAAAAGATCTAGAAGCACCAAGACATATTCCAGATGCCATGACAATAATTATCATGAATGAATTTGATATGATTCAATATGAAAAAAATCTATAACTACTTGGTCAGAAAATGATGTGCAGGCATGCATGTTAAGTCTCTGTTGGCAGTGCAGAGCAGGAATATTCCTCCTTTTATTAGAGACTCTTTTGGTAATTAATGGTAGATAATCATTTGATAAATTTAGATTTTGTATTTCACAGTTGTTAGCCCTGCAGGGAGCACAATTCATCTGCACTGAACATCCTGCTGGTATGATTGATAGTGAGGAGGGCAGTTACAGGCTACAAGATGTTATTCATTGGTAAAATTCATTGGTTGTTGCGGCAGACACAATAACAATGTTTAAAAGGCAGTTGGACAGGTACATGGATTGGAAAGGTTTAGAAGGTTATGGGCCAAACACTGGCAAATTGGACTAGCTTGGATGGGGCAGCTTGGTCAGCATGGAGCAGTTGGGCCGAAGGTCCTGTTTCTGTGCAGTATCGCTCTCTGACTCTATTTCTAAAATGGACAGAGCAATGGCAGATGGAATTTAATCCTGGTAAGTGTGGTGTGATTCATTCTGGGAAAACTGATAAAGTTGGAACATACGTAATGAATGGTAAGGCCTAGTGAGTACCGAGGAACAGAAAAACCTCATCCAGGATCTCTAAAAATGGCAGCACAGATAGAAAAGGTGGTGAAAAAGGCAAACAGGATACTTGCCTTCATTATCTGGGTCATAGAATAAGAGAAGGTAGCTTATGGTACAATTTTATAAAACACTAGTTAGACCAACAACTGGAGTACTGTATGCTGTTCTGGTTGCATGTTATTGCACTGGAGAGGGTGCAGAGAAGGTTCACAAGGATATTGCGTGGGAGGAGAGATTGAATGGGCTGGTTTGTTTTCCTTGGGGTGGAAGAGGATGGGGAGAGGGGTTGAATGAAGCATACAAAATTATGACAGCACAGATAGGATAGATAATAACAAACCTTTCTCCATGACAGCAATATCTAAAACTAGAGAGCATAGGTTTAAGGAAAGGGACAGACATTTTGGAGGGGATCTGTGGAAGAATGTTTTCACCAAGATGGTGAATGAAATCTGGAATGCACGGCCTCATGAAAAGGTGGAGGCAGAGATTTTCACAACACTTAAGAAATATCTAGATGAGCCAAGGCACTGACATCTAGAAAGAAATGCTGTTGAGTGGGATTAGTCTAGATAGGTGCTTGATGCTCGTCATTGACATGGTAGGCTGAGGGGCTTATTTTTATGCTTTATAATTCTATGATAATGAGAATGAGTTTGAGTATTGTGTGCAATATTGGTCTCCACGGCACCAGTAGGACGTTAAAGCTCTGGAATTAATATAGCATTCATTCACTTGGAAGCAGACCAGTTTGAGACAATACAAATATAAAAATGGACTTTAATGTGAAAGTTGGGGCTTTTTCATATTATAAGCTAGGAGGTGGATAGAAGATATCACACATACATGGGCCCATGAAAGTGGTAAACACATGGCAGATGAAATGCAGAGCAAATTACGAAGTGATGCACTTTTGAAATAAGAATAAGAAGAGGCAATATAAACTAAATGGTGAAAGGACAAAGAGTCATAGGGTTAGGCCGCCCAGATGGGTGCACTGGAGTTTCTAGGCTGCATGATTTTAAAATCTGGGAGAAGCAGGTTCAGTTGTAACTTCCTAAATTGAATTGGATAAGTATGCATAACAGAAAAATTGCAAAACTTTGGTGAGAATGGCTCTGGGGGCAATTGGTTCACTCCTTCAAAACACCCACACAAGCATAATGGCCAAAATGACTTCCTAAGTTCCAAGATTTCATGACTCATCTGAACAGCACAGGTTATTGATCAACATCATATGCTTAAAATTAAGAGAAATGGGCCTTGATGGATGGAAACACACTTGTTCCATTAATTATGGTTACTTCAATGCATAAGAAATTTAGAACTGAAAATGCGAAACATTCTTAATATATAAGATTGTGAGGCTGCAGAACTCACTTGCAGGTTGAGCAGTTGAGGCAAAAACTATGTCAACATTCAAGATTAATTTGGAAAATGTGATTAGAATTATTTGCTCGCATGTGAGGTAAATATTTCCAAAGACAATCAAATAGCCTGATTTTGTGTTCAAGATAGAGGGCTGAAATTGTGCAATGAGAAAATGTGAATGTAACTAATAAGCTTCAAAACTGTGGTGAGCTGCAGATGCAAATTAGAAATAGGGGTCTGATTTATGACAGCATAAATCAAATTTAAACTTTCATAGCACAGTATGCACATTTTTATCGGTGTTTTGAGAACTGGATTCTGCTAGTGATTATTTTTGTATATTTAGGACATGGTTTGTTGTGATTGTGTAACTCAAATTCCATTTTTATGAAGAAGGATTAAAAGGATTTTCAAGCTTTTATTACCAATGTTTTTAGGACCCATCCACTTCACCAACAGAAACCACATACCAGCTGCCTTGAATTTAGATCTGAAGTTAATGTCTTAAAATTTTAAAAAGTCAATTATAAAGGTATGAAGGTAGAGTTGGCTAAAGTGGACTACAAAAGTAGATTTTAGGATAAGACAGAAAATAAACAGTGGCAAACTTTTCTAGAAATAATTAATAATTCTCAATAAAGGTATATTCCATTGAGAAATAGATGAAGACTAAAAGAAGGATGATCCATCTGTGTCTAACAAAGGAAGTTAAGGATGGTATCAAATTGAAAGGCAAGGCATACAATGTTGTGAAGGTAATTGCTAGAATGAAAGACTGGAAATATTTTAGAGACCAGCAAAGGATGTTCAAAAAAATAATAGAGGAATAGCATGGATTATGAAAGCAAACTGGCAAAAAAGATAAAAACAGACAATAAGATCTTCTACGAGCACATACAAAAGAAGAGTGTGGCTAAAGCAATCATTGATCCGTTAGAGACTGAGACTTGGAAATTAATTATAGGAAATGGCAAAGATTGAACAAACTTTTTGCATCTGATTTCAAGACAAAAGCGTCACAATATTAGCAGAAGTTCCAGGGGTAAAAGAGAGGTATTTTAAACAGTCATTATCATAATATAAGAAGTACTTAGCAAGCTAATGGAGACAAGGGTGGCAATTCCACTGGACCTGATGAATTGTATCCTAGGGTCTTAAGAGGCTGCAGAGATAGTGTTTACATTGGTTGTAACTTTCCAAAATTCCCACAGTACTGGAAAGGTCCCAGCAGATTGGAAAACCATAAATCTTTCAGCCCTATTCATGAAAGAAGGGAGACGGAAAGCAGGAAAATATAGGATTATTAGCCTAATATCTATTGCTGAGAAAATGCTAGAAATCAGTATTAATTAAAGAGCAGCAGAACATTCAGAAAACCATAATACAATTAAGCTGGTGATTTAAGAAAGGGAAGTCTTTGCTATTTGACAAATTTATTAGCATTTCTCGAGGATGAAAGCAAGCATAGTGGACAAAGGGGAAGCAGTAGATGTAGTGTATATGGATTTCCAGGAAGTTAATGTGCCACATAAGGTTACTGCACAAAGTGAAAAGCAAATAAACTCCAGACGCTAGAACTTTGAAATAAAAAAAAGGAAATACTGGAACTATTCAGCAGGTGTGGCTGCATTGGTGGAAAGAGAAATGGAGCCAGTGTTTCAGGTTGGTGACCTTCAGAATAGAGAAAGCTTAGAAACCAATCATGTTTTAAGTTGCAGCAAAGGGGGAGAGGTAGAGAGAACAATGTGAATGTCACTGGAGACCAAGAAAGGTTGAATGACACAAGTAGTGCTGGTGCTGGCTGAAAGGATGTAGTGAAGGCTTATTAATCACAGATGATTTGCCTGGAGGAGATCTGAATAGAAGGAGATGAATGAAAATAGGAAGGGAGTAAGAAAGAAAGAGGAAAAATAAAATAATTGCTGGAACTGTAAGAGACATACCAAAGAAGGAAAACACTGCAGATCCTGGAAATCCAATATATACATAGAGAATGCTGGAAATACTCATCAGGTCAGGTGACATCTGTGGAGAGAAAAACAGGGTCAGTTCTGACACAAACTGGAAAGGCTGATTATCTGAAATTATTGAATTGAATGTTAAGTCCTGAGACATTGGGGTTAATCCATTAGCATGGATAGAGGATTTGCTCACTAACAGAAAATGAAGAGCATGGATAAGTGGGATAATTTTCAGTTTGACAAGCTGTAACTAGTGGGGTGTTATAGGGAATAGTGTTGGGCCTCAACTTATTTACATTAAATATTGATCACTCAGATGAAGGGACCAAGAAATTATAACTAAATTTGTTGTAAAGGTAGCTGTGACAGCAAGTTCTAAAGAATGACACCGAGTCTGCAAAGAGAAATAGATTGATTCAGAAGACAAAAATATTTCTGATGAAGTATAATATAGGAAACATGAAGTTATCTACATTGTTAGAAGAATGAAAAAGCAGAATATATTTTAAATGGAGAGATTACAGAAAGCTGCTGTTCAGTTCCATTTACTACTGAGTTGTTCTTGAACGCAGCCAGCAAGATCTCAACAATATTCGCAGCTAATGCAACAACATACGCATCACAGAAGTGTTAACCAGGGACCATCTCCAATTAGATGGAGTCTAACCATCTAGTCTTAATATTCAATGGCAAAGCCATCACAGCAATCTTCAACATCAATATCCTGGTGTTCCTATTGACCTGAAACTCAACTGGAGTAGCTATGTAAACACTGTCAGGTCAGAGGAAGGGTATCTTGTGATAAATGAATCATCTCCTGACACTACAAAGACCTTCTGACATCTACAAGGCATGAGTCAGGAGTATGATGAAAACTCTCCACTTGCCTGGATGAGCACAGCATCAACAACATTCAAGAAGCTTAGCAGTGTTCAGGACAAAGCTGCCGACTTGAATGATAGCCCTTCAATCCCCACCCTAAAGATTTATTCCCTCCATTATCAGCAAATTGTGGCTGCAGTGCATACCATCTACAAAGTACACTGTAGTTACATGGACTACTATGACAGCACCTCCCAAACCCATGATCCTTTCCACCAAGAAGTCCTAGGGCAGCATGTGCATGGGACTATCGCCATCTGAAGATTTCCCACCAAGTTTGACACCATCCTGACGAGTTCATCATCACTGGTTCTAAATCCTAGACCTCCCTGTCCTACGACATTGTGGAGTACCAGCGAGACTGCAGTAATTTTAAAAAGGTAACTCCCTACCACTTTAGCAAGAGTACTGGTCAATAAATTCTGGCCATGCAAGTGATGCCCAAATAATGAACAATTAACAAATTAAAAAAATCTCCGGGTGCCTTTGTACTTGGAAATGCAGCAGGCTAGCACACAGGTACAGCAAATAATTAGGAAGGCAAATGGAATGTTGGCCTTTATTGCAAAGGGGATGGAGTATAAAATTAGGGAATTCCTGTACAGAGCATTGGGGAGACCAGCCCTGTTTGTGGTAGAATATATTTGCTTTGGAGGATGTTCAGAGAGGGTTCACTTTTGATCCTGAGATGAAGCTGTTGCTTAAGGGGAAAGATTGAGCAAACAGAACTTTTACTTACTGGAATTCAGAAGAATAAACAATCTGATATTGAAACATTTAAAAGTCTGAGTGGGCATGTGGGAGAATCTAGAACTAGGGGAACAGTTTCAGAATAAGAGGTTGCCCATTTCAGATGGTGGTTGGGAAGAATTTCTTCTCTCAGTTTGTTATGAGTCTTTATTATTGCTCCACCCAGAGAGTTACGGATGCTGAATTATTGAAAATACCGAAGGCTGATTTAGACAGTTTTTGGACTTGCGACGTTGAAAGATCTATGAGGAACAGGAAGAAAGGTGGGGCTTAGGTCATGATCAGATGTCATGATCTTACTGAATAGTGGAGCAGGCCCAAGAGACTGTATGGTGAGCCACTTCAATAACCCATATAGTACTTTTGGTGACCTGCAACTGGTTGTGTTTCCATGTGCCTGAAGCCCTTGTCCTTGGTGTAAGCATTTAGGACATGCTATTGGAGTGGCCTGGCTGAGTAACTGCATTACATCTGTAGATAATGCATGCTGCAGTCACCGGACATTTGTAGTGGAGGCCGTTGATGTTTCGCGTGTTGGTTGGTATGACAATCAATGAGGCTGCTGCTTTCTGGAAGGTGTTGAGCTTCTTGAGTTCATTGGAGCTGCAGTCACCCAGGCATGTGGAGAATATCCCATCGGGCTTCTGAGGTGTGTGTTCCAGATACTGAAAAGCCTTGGTGTTTCAGGAAGTGAGTCACTCCCTGCAGAATACCCAGCGTCTATCCTGCTTTTGTTGCCATAATATTCTCATGGCTAGTCCAGTTGAATCTCTAATGAATGATGACCGCCAGGATGTTGATGGTGGGCAACTTAGCATTAATTAGAAATAACCAAGGGTGTAGGTGGAAATCTAGTCTCAAGGCCTCAGTTCCCTTGTGGGCATTGCCTGGCACTTTATCTCATACCTGAATTTTGTCTAAGTCTGACTGTATGCTACCATTGGCTGTTTCAGTTGCTGAGGACTTAAAAATGACTTGAGCTTTACGCAACTATCAGTGTACATCCCTATTTCTAACCTTATGATAAGACTGAATGCCTCTGGAAAAGCAGCTGAAACTAGGACACTGCCCTGAGGAACTCATGCACTGATGTCCTGAGGTAGGGATAATTGTCCTCCAGCAATCATTGATTTCCCTTTGATGCCCATTGCCTTCAGTTTTATCAGGACTCCCTGATGTCACTCTCACCTCATCACTGGAATTCAGCTACTTGGACCAAGGCTGTGATGAGGTCTGAAGCCAAGTGGCGTTGGGTGAATAGATTTCACCCAACAGGCATTGGGTGAATTGGGTGAGTAAGTGCCACTTGAAAGCATGATCAATGCCACCTTCCATCACTTTGTTGATTGACGCTAGACTGATTGGGTGGTAATTAGCTGGAAGTCAATGAGCATCAAAGAGAAAGCACTCCAATTATTTGATTCACACCTCACACAAAACAAATTGGATTGTGAATAGGACAAACTTAGGCAATTTTCCACATTGCAAGCTAGATGCCAGTGTTGTACTTGTACTGGAACAGCTTAGCTAGAGGTATAGTTGTGTGAAAGATTGCTGGGAATGCAAGGGCTAACGACTGGCAATGTAAGGGCTAATGGTATGCTTCTTATTGTCAGTGGGTTCCCAGAGTAAAGAATGATCTCAGGCATGGTGTGATATTAGTTTTGTCTAGTTTTAATGCCAGGTGTAAGTGGGAAAGAAGTAGTTTTTTTAGACATATCTTGTTATGCTAAAAACTTTAGGTAAACAATTGCCTGTGCAAGTGTAACTTCCCACCTAGCTTTCCCATGAAAATGGGTATAAAGATACGCTGTAACCGAGTCTTCTTTGAGTGAGGATCAGTACAGAGCTAGGGTTACACTGTTTACTCTTTCTCTGTATCCCCCCACTCCCGCTAGTGAAAACTAATAAAGCATTTATCGTAAGTTCTTTGGTTCTGCTGTTGTCTCATTCATTACAGAGCGCGGGTGAACTTTGACATTGGCATAGACGGCAGGATTCATTACAGAGCGTGGGTGAACTTTGACAGTTGGATCTGGATTGCAGCCCTTCAGTCCTACAGCTGAGATGTTGTGTGGTCCCATAACCCTTGCTATATCCTCTGAACTCAGCCATTTCTTGATAATGACATAGAGTTAATTGAATTGGTGGAAAACTGGGTTTGGGATGGTGCAGATCTCAGGGAGCACTCATAGACTAGACATCCATCATGGAGGATGAAGATGCTTTTGGAACCTCCTCATTTTTTCTGCCTAATTGTGCACAACCAGTCATGACAAGATGTGGCAGGATAATGGAGCTCTGATCTGTTTGGTTGATTGTGAGATCGCTTAGCTCTATATGTTGCATCAATTTCAGAGAAACTCAGTGGGTGGACCTGCATTTTCCAGCATCTGCAGTCTCTTGTGTCAAAATGTTACATGTTGTTTTTGGTATTTTGGACACATGTAGTCCTGTGTTGCAGATTCACCAGGATGGCACCAGTTTTAGCCATATTTGGTGCTGTTCCTGGCATGCCCTTCAGCACTCCTCATTGAACAGGGTTAATCTCTGGATTTATCATAATGAATATGCTGAGCCATGAAATCTACAGATTCTGAGGGATGTACATTTCTGCTACTGCTGCTGCTAATGGTCCACAGCACCTTACGGATACTTAGTTTTGAGCTGCCAGATCCGTTCTGAATCAGCCCATTTAGCAATAGTAGAATGCAAATCCAGTTATGCAACAGTATGATTCAGAAATGGCCCTTTCAGATCATCTTGCAAACCTTGCTGATAACTACATACATGCTTGTATTTTCACATGGAGTGTTTGCTATGATATAATTAATTGACTGAACCTTTTAATCTGCATTAAATATATTTACTTCTTACGTTTTTCCATTTTTCCATTCCCTTATTTAAGATTCTTCCCAGGATATGGTGTATTAGTAGAAAGCTTCCTAACAGAGATAGACTTACATGTTCAAGATTTATAATAGATACATTGGGCCTTATCATACTTGATTGACACCAGAGGCCCTACACAAGCCCTGCATCAGCACCAACCTTTTGTGGCCACATGATTCCCATGACCTCAAGGCCTCAGTTCCAAAGTGAGTGGAGCAAGCTGTGAGTGGCTCGTTCTGTCAAAGGCCAATTTCACTATATTTAGGTGGTACTGATAACTAGGGACATTTGTTATAAACATGAATATATAGTGAAATAAAAACAGTAAAACTTAAAAAATAAAGAACAAAACATTAAACTTTTAATTCATTAAAACCACAGTGAAATTTAGCTGAACTTACATTTTAAATGAAAGTCGGTGATCCTCTTCAAATGAATGGGCTGCTCTATATGGCTGGTGTAAAGCTAGGGAGACAGATATGAAGTATAAAACAATCTGCTGGCAGAACTCAGTGGATCGAGGAGCATCTGTGGGAGGGAAGGAATTGTCGATATTTTGGGTTGAACATTTAGCAGATTGTTTATTGCTCCAAATTCCAGCATCTGCAGTCTCTTGTATCTCAGGTATGAAGCATATCCGGCTTCTTAGCTCAGTGAGTTATGGAATGCTCTTTGACTTAATAGTGAGTCCAGGGTGTACTAGGATTTCTGATGTGTCTACAAATGACCCCCAGCATTCCATTCTTCTGTGCTGACACGTGTACTGAACACAGTACAAGGCTAATATGCAGATACATATTAGCAAAGATAACAATGTCACTGTTTATTCTGAGGGGAATAGAATACAAAAAGCATGACAAGGTGGAGTAGGTGAGCGGAGGCTTTCCGTAGGTTCTCTTTCTTTCATTGTTATTTGTAATTTTCTTTGTATAGAACAGTGGGAATGGCAGTCAGGACAGAAGTCTGCTCCTCCTGTAGGATGTGGGAAGTCAGGGAGAACTCCAGTGTCCCTGATGATTACACCTGCAGGAAGTGCATCCAGCTGCAGCTCCTTACAGACCGCGTTAGGGAGCTGGAGCTGCAGCTGGATGAGCGCTAGATTATTTGGGAAACTGAGGAGATGACAGATAAGATTTACCAGGAGGCAGTTATATCTAAGGTGCGGGATGTAGGTAGTTGGGTGACCGTTAGGGGAGGGAAAAGGAATAGGCAGTCAGTACCCTGGTAACCGTTTCCCTTGATAACAAGTATATCATTTTGGATGCTGTTGGCGGGGATGAGTCACTGGTGGAGAGTCTTAGCAGCTGGGTCTCTTGCATGGAGTCCAGCTCTGTGGCTCAGAGAGGAAATGAGGGGAAGAAGAGTGCGATAGTGATAGGGGGTTCATTGGTTAGGGGAACAGACAGGAGATTCTATGGACAAGATGAGACTCCCTGGTGGTACGTGGCCTCCCAGGTGTCAGGGTCAGGGACGTCTCAGATCAAATACACAGCATTCTTAAGAGGGAAGGGGAGGAGCCAGAAGCCATAGTACACATTGGCACCAATGACATAGGGAAGATGAGGGATGAGGTCCTGAAGAGCAAGTATTGGGAGTTAGGAAGGAAGCTAAAATGTAGGACCTCAAGGGTAGTAATCTCTGGACTGCTGCCTGTGCCACGCACCAGGGAAGGAAAGAATAGCAGACTAATGAGTGGCTGAAGAGTTTGTGCAGGGGGCAGGGTTTAGATTTGTGGATCACTGGGATCTTTTCTGGGATAGGTATGATGTGAACAAAAGGGACGGGTTAGACCTGAACTGGAGAGGGACCAATATCCTTGCGGGCAGATTTTCTGGAGCTTTTGGGGAAGGTTTAAACCAGGTTGGCAGAGGGACAGGAACCAGAATGTTAGATTAGAAGATGGATCATTTGGTGTAGAAGTAGATGCGATGTGTACAGAAAAGGTGAGGAAGGATAAGCAGGGGATGGGGCATAAATGCAATCAGTTAGATGGGTTGAAATGTGTTTACCTTAAAGTGAGAAGTGTTAAGAATAAGGGTGATGAACTTAGAGCATGGATCAGTACATGGAATTACGGTGTTGTGGCCATTACAGAGACTTGGCTTCACGAGGGCAGGAGTGTCTGCTTGATGTTCTGGGGTTTACATGTTTCAAAAGGGATGGAGAAGGGGGTAGAAGGGGTGGGGGGGGTGTTGCCATTGCTAATCAGGGATAGTATCACAGCTGTAGGAAGGGAGGACATCATAGAAGGATCGTCTATTGAGTCAGTGTGTGTGGAAGTCAGAAACAGGAAGGGAGCGATCACTCTATTGGGAGTATTCTATAGGCCCCCAAATAGGAGCAGATAAGTAGGCAAATTTTGGAAAGGTGCAAAAATAGCAGGGTTGTTGTCATGGCTTCAGCTTCCCTAATATTGATTGGCATCTCCTTAGTGCAAAAGGTTTAGATGGGGCAGAATTTTTTAGGTGTGTCCAGGATGGATTCCTGACACAGCATTTAGACAGGCTGACCAGAGGAGAGGCCATGCTGGATCTGGTATTAGGCAATGAGCTGGTCAGGTGAAAGACCTCTTGGTGGATGAGCATTTCAGGGATGGTGACCACTACTCCCTGACCTTTAGCATAGCCACGGACAAAGATAGGAGCAGACATTATATATTTAATTGGGGAAGGGCAAAAACAATGGTATTGGGCAAGAACTTGGGAGCGTAAACTGGGAACAAATGTTCTCTGGTAAATGCATGGCAGAAATGTGGAGGTTGTTTAGGGACCACTTACATGGGGTTCTAATAGGTTTGTCCTGCTAGGACAAGGAAAGAATGGGAGGGTGAAGGAGCCATGTTTAACAAGAGAAGTGGAAGGTTTAGTCAAGAGGAAGAAGGAAGCTTATTTAAGGCTTAGGAAGCAAAAATCAAACAGGGCTCTTAAGAGTTATAGGGTAGCCAGGAAGGAACTCAAGAAGGGACTTAGGAGAGTTAGAAGGGGACATGTAAAGGCCTTGGCAAGAGATTGCTGGAGTGTTATCAATGATCTTTGAGTCCTCCCTGGCCACAGGAATGGTACTGGAAGATTGGAGGATGGCAAATGTTGTTCCATTGTTCAAGAAAGGTAAAAGGGATAATCCCAGGAATTACATCAGTGGTGGGCAAACTATTGGAAGGGATTCTTAGGGACAGGATTTATGAGCATTTGGAGAAGAATAGTCTTATTAGGGATAATCATCATGGCTTTGTGAAGGCCAGGTTGTGCTTCACAAGCCTAATAGAGTTTTTTGAGGAAGTGACAAGACAAATTGATGAAGGTAGAGTGGTGGATGTGGTATATATGGATTTTAGCAAGGCATTTGACAAGGTGCCCCATGGTAGGCTCATTCAGAAAGTCATGAGGTATGGGATCCATTGAAAATTGGCTGGCTGGATTCGAAATTGGCTTGCCTAATGAAGGAAGAGGGTTGTTGTAGAAGTGGAGTATTCAACCTGGAGGTCGATGACTGGTGGTGATCTGCAGGGATCTATTCTGGGACCCCTGCTTTTTGTGATTTTTATGAGTTACTTGGATGAGGAAGTGGAAGGATGGGTTCGTAAGTTTGCAGATGACACGAAGGTTGGTGGTGTAGTAGATAGTGAAGAAAGTTGTCGTAGATTGCAATGGGATTTAGGCAGGATGCAGAGCTGGGTGAAGTGGCAGATGGAGTTCAATCCGGAGAAGTGTGAAGTGAGGCACTTCGGAAGAACGAACTTGAAGGCAGAGTACATGGTTAATGGCAGGATTCTTAGCAGTGTGGAGGAACAGAGAGATATCGGGGTCCAGGTATATAGATCCCTCAAAGTTGACGTACAAGTAGATAGGGTGGTGAAGAAGGTGTGTGGTGTGCTGGCCTTCATTAGCCAGGGGATTAAGTTCAAGAGCCTAGAGGTAATGTTGCAGGTCTACAAGACTCTGGTTAGACCACACTTGGAATATTATGTTCATTTCTGGTCACTACATTATAGGGAGGATGTGGAAGCTTTGGAGAGGGTGCAGAGGAGATTTACAAGGATGCTGCCTGGGTTGAAGAACATGTCTTATGAGGAGAGGCTGAGTGAGTTAGGGCTTTTCTCTTTGGAGCAATGGAGGATGAGAGGCAACTTGATAGAAGTATATAAGATTATGAGAGGCATAGAAAGAGTGGACAGCAAGCACCTTTCCCCCAGGCCAGTAATGGCCAATACTAGAGGTCACCCATTTAAGGTGCATGGAGGAAAGTTCAGGGGAGGTGTCAGAGATAGGTTTTTTACACAGAGTCGTAGGTGCCTGGAATGCACTGCCAGGAGTGGTGGTAGTCTTTTAAGAGACTATTAGATAGCCACATGGATAAAAGAAAAATAGAGGGTTATGGGAGGTGAAGTAGAGAGGAGGATAGATTGAATGGGGATAAAGTTTATATTGGGTCAGCACAACATCGTGGGCTGAAGGGCCCGTACTGTGCTGTACTGATCTATGTTCTAAAAGTAGGGAGGTTATGCATCAGTTATATAAAGCATTGGTGAGACCAAGTTAGAGTATTATGCATAGTATTGATCTGTTATTTAAGGAAAAATGTAGCGTTGGAAGCCATTCTAGGAAGGTTTTAGGGGCTAATATTTGAATGGGTGGGTTGTCTTATGAGGAAAGATAGGATGGGATGGGCTTGAGTTTAGAAAAGTGAGTGATAACCTTGACAGGGTGGATGTGGAGAGGATGGTTCCTCTTGAAAGAAAACGCAGAGCAAGGGATCATTGTTTAAAAATAAAGGTTCACCTATTTGAGATAGAGATCAGGTTTTTTTTCTCTTGGGAGAGTTGTGATCTTTGGAACTCTGTTTGTCAAAGAGAAGTGGTCATTGGTTATTTATTAGGTACAAAAAGGCTACTGCAAGTAGATGGGATTGTAGAGTTGAGGTTAAGGTAAGATCAGCCATGATTTTGTTTAATGGCAGAGCAAGCTTGGTTGAATGGGTGGGGTAGTGCACTCCTGCTTCTAATTCATTTGTTTGTATGTGGGGTAGCAGGGAAGAGATTAAAGGCAGCAGGAGAAATTTAGATTTGTCAGGAATGTGACGATATTCAGTCCAATTGTTGGCAAGGTTAACAAGTATGTGGGGGCTGGGGTGGGTTGAAGCATTGTAAGTTCCTCCTGGCCACAGTTAATGCTGGAAAAATATTTAACTGTTCTAGGTAGCAGTTCCTGCTTTCACATCGCTGCTGGGTTTCCTGACCACTTCAAAACATCAGTGGCAATATTTAAGTAGGAAACCCACTTCCAGTAGTATGTTGGGTGCCTGTTATCACTTGGTTCTAGTTCTGTTAAAACTGGAGGTGGGCTTTTTACAGATTTTCACTGACCCAAACTAGTCATTTTGAGGATTGAAACATCCCTCACCCATGTTGTTATATATTTGGGATTGTCACATTGCCTGCATTCACAAGGCAAGAATAAAAGCATACAAAATCTGTCTCCTGAGGTGAACTAAAATCAACCTTAAAGTTTAAAAAAATCTTATTAGAATTTGTTGTCAGATTCACCGTGACAGTCCAAATGGAAGTGACGCTTGTGAACAGGAAGCGAAAGAAATGGATTCACGAGAACTCCATATGTAGTCCTAGGGAAATCAGATAATGTTATGTTTAAAGAAAATCTTTTACACCAAGTTTCATTAATAATTTACCATGCATTTTCTGCATGCTAAATTCAGCAAAATAAAATATTTCTGGAGCTCCTGAAAATGTTTTAATAAAAGATTGGCTGAATGTGTTTTAACTGGTTTTAGAAACATTTCACTATAGAAATACTTGGCTGAGCCTCTATGTATGTGTGGTAATAATCCAGTCCTATCCTTCTGCATTAGATAGTTTATCTTCCTGTTTCAGATCCATGATTTTGTGGCTGATAACTATAACTGCAAGCAGAATGTTCAATTTTTTGCAGAATATTTGCGGCCATTACACCCAAGATCTTGAGTTTTTCATCCGTATGATATGTTTCTGCAAATAATTCTGTAGCAAATAATCTGGCTGAAAATCAGGGCATGCAGAGGTAGGAGAATGGGCATGATGGGAAGTAAACAGGAGTTCAGGCACCCTAATAATAAAAGCATGTGATATATATATATGTATGTATGTTCGTGTGTGTGTGTGTGTGTGTGTTTTAAAGGGCCTTGCCATAAACTGTTGTTCCTGCATAAGCCCCTGTTGTGTTTTGACAGAATCAACAAATGGCGTAACTGTAAGATTTGATTATTAGCACATGATAAAGCGCCGAAGTAATCTTGGTCATTGCAAAGAGTTCTGTAGGGTTTCCTTTAACTGCAACGTAGCTATTAGCACCCAAAGGTGGTGTAGTGGCCAAACTTCACATTATTTCCAGTAAATTATCATTTAAGTGGTATAAGAGTTATAGCTAATTTCTTATATTTCCCCTTTGACTTATAAAGGCAAAATTGAATGTTAAACTCATCTAGATGTCTACAGATGAAGTCAGGCAGTTTCACATGGTAATGTTTAGCCACAAGCCCTCCTAGCATAGCTTTGTTCGTTGGTTTAGTGGTGCAACCATTTCATTCCCTTAATTTATCATTTATAACTAGTAAGAATCATAATTATCTCCTCTTTCCAGTTGTTTTTTTTTGCATTAAGTTAGATAGCTATAAAGCGAGTCAAAATTCAAGACACTATTCCTCAAAGTCACATGGGTTTTATCGAACATTTGATAAGTGAGCTTACATATTTGATGCATGTTCATGTTTGAACAAATTCTCTGTCAATATAATTCAATTTCTCGGAGTTAATACATTTACTGACTGTACATATTTAGTAAAACAAGACAAAATTGAGGGGAGTTAGTCCTTTGATCCAGGGTTGATAAATCCACACAATTTAAGATGGAATTATTAACTTCCATCATTTTAATAAATATTAAGGATGTGATTCAATCAATCATCCATGTACATTTCAAAAACACAAAAGTGCACTTGATGAGCATACCTATCAACCTGCCTGCAACTAAGTCTTGCAGACTGGACGGTTGCCTGCTGTATAGAACATCTCCAATCTGGTAGTGATTTTTTTTTCCAATGTAAATTACTTGTGAGTAGTGAATATAAGGAAGTGCAGATGAATGACAATTTCACATGGGGCATTCAGGGCCCTGGGAAGCGGAGAAGAGGTAAAATGGCAGATGTTGCAGTTGCATGGAAAGATGCTATGGGAGGGGGAGTAGATATCAGTGGCGATGGAAGACGGAAGTGGAATAT
The DNA here is from genome assembly GCF_009764475.1 of Pristis pectinata. Classification (NCBI taxonomy): domain Eukaryota; kingdom Metazoa; phylum Chordata; class Chondrichthyes; order Rhinopristiformes; family Pristidae; genus Pristis; species Pristis pectinata. Next base: position 76,883,876 of record NC_067410.1, on the reverse strand, counting down.
CATGGGAATGCTGTGAGGGGCAGCACAGTGGCACAGCTGCTACCTTGCAGCTCCAGAGGTTTATTCCTGACCTCTGATACAATCTGTGTGGAGTCTGCACATACTCCAGTTTCCTCTTCCACATCCCAAAAACATGCAGGGTGGTAGGATAGTTGGCCACTGTAAATTGCCCTTAGTGTATAGATGAGTGGTAGAGCCTGGGGGCAATTGATGAAGGTAAAATAAGTTAGGGTAGGATTAATGTTGGCTTGATGGCTGGCACAGATTTGGTGGGCTGAAGGGCCCGTTTCCATACTGTATCTCTTCATGGCTCTGTGAGGGATGGAAAGTCCAGTGGTGGCATCCTATTTGACATGTTGGAAATTGCAGAGGAAGATATATCTGTTAAGGTTGGTGGGATGGAAGATCAGGTTAAGGAAAGTCCTCAGAAAAAAAGCAGCTACAGATACTGGAAATATAAAGATTCTCAGCATGTCAGGCAACAACATGCAGAGTGGAAAACAGCTAACATTTCAGACCAATGATGTTTCTTCTTTACAACTGATGCAAAGGCTGCCTATGCAAAATGTTACCATTACATCTTGTACTATTGGTTTAGGATAAAGGAAAATAACTTGTGTTCCTGCTCCCTACAGTTATAAAGGGTGCCTGTCTACACAGAACTTGGTTTACTCTTAATGTGATGTACTCAAAATTGAATAGTTCACTGATAGTCACCGTTTAAGATTGTGTATGTAGAACTGACTTCTGGACCTGGTAACAGGTAACTAGGATAGAGTCACTATCCATGTAGCATATTTCTGCTGAGTCATCAAGTTCGCTCAGTGTATTTAATATTGACCTAAAGGTGACTAATCTACAATTTCCCCTACATTACAACTTTTCAGAAGCCACCACTGGAATACTAATGGTTTGACATTCAACTTGGCTCTTTGGTGGCACAAAATTATTGATTCCATTCTGTGTGCATCCCAAACTTTGACATTTCAACCAGTATCTCTGTAAAACACATTTAATTGGAATCTGAGAGCAGTCAATTTCCTGGATAACAGAGTAAAATTGTCCCTTTCTTTTTGTTATTCATTCATTCCAGTTGAGCAGGACCTTTTTATTATAAAAACATTGAAGACTGAAAGAGGAAAGGTTAAGAGTAAAGAGTCCCATTGTCTGGAGGTATTTGGGAAAGAAATGAGTTCAAACTGGAGGTTGAGATGAAATTTGGAAATGGTGTACAAGGCCACAACCGGTTCAGAGGGTAAGTAGAGGGAAGCCGTTCTCATTAGTAGGCCAGGGGACACAGATTTAAAGCAAGAGGCAAAAACTACACCTTTCTAATGCAGAATATGTTCATGAGCTAGAACTCAGTGTCTGTAAGAGTGATGGAAATAGCCAATCGGGGCTTTTGAAAGAGAATCCCACAGACTTTTGAGGGAAAATGCTGGCCTATAGTGAAAGCAGGGGAATGGGATTGATGGGCTGAAAAATTGTTCAGAAAGCATTAGGATAGAACATCAGAATTGTAATTGTGTATTCTATTCTTCAGAAAGCAGCTATTAAGAATTCTTCAATGTAATACTTTGCTGATGGACAGATCATGTGCTGTTTCTAAAAGGATAAATACACAGATCCTCCCCAGGTTACGGTAAGATTTCATTCCTGTAAACTGTTTGTAACCCCAACAGTTTGCAAGTTGGAAATATGGCTGCAAACTGAGTTCCCAGGCGGCAGAAGATGCCTGCAGCTCCGAAGCAGCCAGCGTATCCATACTGCTAGTCTCCCAAATGCTTGCTTGTATGTATGGGCTGTACATAATTTGGGTGTTCCTGACCTAGAGAGGACCTGTAGTCTATTTTCAGTAAGCCAATCATAGTTGACTGTTACAGATCAAAATTGCTTGAGGTATGCCTTAATATTCTTTCACCCCATTTTAACAATTAGTATTAAACTTCAATAGAATATGGAGCAAGATTAATATAAGTATATCATAGGAAACAAATTTTATTTTTTTATTTTACATATTTGTACATAACATTTCCAGATAACATTTCTGAATCCAGTTGACTAAAATTATATTAACACACTTTAAAATGGTTATCAGTTAATCAACATTTACAAAATGTTGAAAACCTGTTTGTGATCTAATCACCAATAGCTACAACTTCACTACAAGGCAGGCATGTATTCTTTGACTTTAATAGCACCTTTAAATAAAGTTCATTTGTTTAAAACTACCATCTGTGAAGAATAAAAAGAGGCCCATGGTAAAATACTGTTTAACTAAAATCCAAGGAGTCAGAAGTTAGCTGCTCTTAACTACTTTATATATCTTCCAATCCTGCTGTTTTACTAGTTTTGCATATCAGTTACCAACATTTTACTGAAATGCCTGATACAACTCAGTGACAAATGTAATCATATTAAAATAAATTATACAGGAAGCATAGGCCAATCACTGGACATAAAGCTTCAAACAGTACCAATGACTAACACTGATTTTCTTGAAGTGCACCATCTTGAGCGTCAGCATTTTACAACCACAGAAGCAAAGTAAAATCTAGCTTTTTTTCCTCCAGTCTCATTGCTTGTAGGAGGTTTCTCAGTTTCACTTGGTTGTTGTTTTCTCTGCCATGTGCTTTTGCTGACTTTCAGCATGTCTGTAGAATGGAAAAGAGAAGTCAAAGGTTTCACCAATGTAATGTCACGTTTTGGGAATATTATACACTTTGAAATGTTTTTATGAAAGGTCTTTAAAAGAATTAAGAAGATCAAAATTTGTAGCTAGGGCTTGAGTGATGGATGCCAAAGGAGATTAGCAGTCTGTTGCAGGTGGTGAGTCTTCAGGTCAGTGACAAAAAACTTTCAGGCTCACTGTACTCAATTCAAAAAAGGAAGTTAGTTTTATGAGGTCCCAAACTTGGCTTAATTAACTGTTCTCTTTGCCGATCCTTGGACATGATGAAGATCAGCAGTTAAATTACCAACTCCTTACCTACTTGCAGGATAAAATAAAATGGAAGGGCACAGTTGGGACACCGAGGCTGCTTAGAAATGGGCCAGAATGGCCTTTGAGATCTGAGTAAGCCTTGGACCAAGTCAGTGAAACTGCTATTCATTACAGATCAACAGAGCCATAAAGCACAGAAAGAGGCCCTTCAGCCCACCAGCAGATATGATAGAGGTGTTTAAGAGGCTCTTAGGCACATGAATATGCAGAGAATGGAGGGATATGGACCATGTGCAGGTAAAAGGGATTAGTTTAATTAGGTGTCATTGGCTTAATTAATTCTGCACAACTTCATAGGCCCGTTCCTGTGCTGTACTGTTTTATGTTCATGCCAACCATCAAGTACCCATCGATAACTCATCCCATTTTCCAGCACTTGGCCCATAACCTTTTCTGCCTTTTTGATTCAAGTGCTCATTTAGATATTTTTTTAAAAGATAAGGGAGTGTCTGCCTCCACCACCCCTTCAGGCAGTTAGTTCCAGATTCCAACCATTCTATGTGTGAAAAAAATTCTTACTCAGATCGCCTCTAAACATCATATTCCTTACCTTAAACCATTGCATTCTGGTTTTATGGAGAAAAGTTTATTACTGTCAAACCTATTTATACCCCTCATATTTTGTGTACCTCAGTCAGGTACTGCATCAGCCTCCTCCGCTCCAGTCTATCCTCATAACTTAAAATGCTCTATCCCAAGCAATATCTCCTTCAGTGCAATCACATCCTTCCTAAAGTGTGGCAACCACAACTGCATGTGATATTCTAGAAGTACTTAAACAAGCTTCATAAAGTTGTATCATAACCTCCCTGTTATGATACATTTATGCCCTAGCTAATGAAAGCAAGTATTCTGCATATCTCCTTAATCACCTATGCTCCAACCTTCAGGGCACTACCAGTCACTGTGAATGTCCTAGACTTATTAGTTCTCCCAAAATGAATCATCTCAACTTGTCAAGTATCGTTCTGTAGCCTAAGACTACCCTCCTTTCCTATCAACAACACCAATTTTCATGTCATCTGTGATTACATTCACATCCAAATTGTTATTGCATATAATAGAGTAGGGGTCTCAGCAGTAATCCCTATGCTACAACACTGCTCATAGGGTTCCAATTTGTCGACTTTCCCTGGATCCCTTTTGTACTAGTCTTCCACATGGGATCTTGTCCAAGACTTTGTGCAAGTCCATGTAGACTACATTAAATGCACTGCTCTCATTAATATACTTGTTATTACTTCAAACAAAAAATCAATTACATTGGTCAGAGAAGATCTCGCCCTAACAAAAACATGTTGACCATCAATTTCCTAACTTACCAAGTTTAGAATGTATCCTAATAAGTCCACTACTATTTACATTAAATTCACAGCCCTCCTGAATAAAGGGACCACATTTGGTGACCTCTAGTCATCTGGCACTTCACCTGTGACCAGCAGAAATTTCTGTCAGCAATCCCCTCCCTTGCCTCCCATAGTAGCCTGGGATAGAATAAAGGCATTTTCACAAAGCCACAGGTGTGGCAGCATGTCAGATAGGACCTTCTGAAAAGTGGCATTTGACCACATTGCACCTTGCATAAAGTTTCTCTATCATTTATACATAAATAACAGCACATCAGGCCAATTCACTTGATATAGAAGTTTTATCTAGTTGTATCATAACATGTCAATATCGGACAGTAAAGACAAACTACATCTAAGGGAATAACCAGAGCAGAGCTGAGTTAGTGGCCTGGATTTTGGGGGAAATGTCAGCAATTCACCCAGTGACTGCTGACATAATTGGGACCTGAACCTGACCGTTGGGCTCTCCATTTGCATTATTGCTAATGGTTCAGATGGTCAGTTAGCAAGAGTTGTGCAAAAGAATTCATGGATGTACAAGAGGGAGGGGAAGGAGGGAGGGAGACCACCACAGTAGGATTAGAACATTATGCAAATTTTAAGTAATCTCATTTGATGTTACAAAGTCAAAGCATTTTTCTTTGGACCATTCAAAGATATTATCCTAATATTATTTCATTTTGTAGTGTCCAGCTGATTGGAGCTGATGAGTCATTAGCAATGACAGCAAAGCTGAAAGGCTAGCCACTTAGCACAAAGAAGCTACTTGCAATTTCTCACTAGGTTACTAGATTCTAAAGGACAATGAGTGTAAGGGCACTTTATCTGAATGCCTGTAGTATTTGAAACAAGGTTAGTGAACTTGTGGCACATATCAGTACAAAGAGGTATGATTTCGTGGCCATTATAGAAACGTGGTCGCAGGGTGGAGATGATTAGGAATTAAATATCTAAGGGTATCAAGTAAAACAGAAGGATAGGCAGGAAGGTAAGGGAGGTGGGGTAGCGCCCTGATCTCATTCTTAATTAAAAGGATGAGATCAGGGCGATAGTGAGTGATGATACAAGATCTAAGGAGCAGAATGTTGAGTCCATCTGGGTAGAGATTAGGAACAGCAAAGGGAAAAAAATCACTGGTGGCAGTTGTCTGTAGGCCACCAAATAATAACATTACAGTGGCACAGGCAGTAAACCAAGAAATATCTGATGCATGTAAGAATGGAATGACAGTTGTCATGGGGGACTTTAACTTGCACATAGATTGGGCAAATCAAGTTGGTCAAGGCAGTCTTGAGGAGCACTTCATAGAATGCATCTGTGAACAGCATGTTAGTGAACCTACAAGGGAAAATGCTATCTTAGATCTGGTCCTGTGCAATGAGACAGGTAAGATTAATGATCTTGTAGTTAGGAATCCTCTTGGAAAGAGTGATCAAGTATGATTGAATTTCTCATAAATGGAGGGTGCAATAGTTCGATCTAAAAACAGTGTATTATGCCTAAACAATGGAGACTACAATGAGATGGGGGAAGAGTTGGCTTGCGTAGAATGAGAACTCAGGCTATATGGTGGGACAGTTAAGGAACACTGGAAGACTTTCAAAGAGGTTTTCCACAGTGCTCAACAAAAATCTATTCCAATTAAAAGCAAGGACAGTAAGGGCGGTGAGAGCCAGCCTTGGATACTAAGGAAATAAAAGGCGGCATCAAATTAAAAGCTCATGCATACAAAGTCATTAAGAGTAGTGGGAAACTGGAAGATTGGGAAAACTTTAAAAAGTAACAAAGAACCACTCAGCAAGCAATAAGGAAAGGGAAGATAGATTACGAAAGTAAACTAGCACAAGATGTAAAAACAGATAGCAAAAGTGTTTATATAAAGCGGTAAAGGCTGGCTAAAGTGAACACAGGCCCCTTGGAAGATGAGAATGGGGAATTAATATTAGGTAATGAGGAAATGGCCGAGGCTTTGAATGACTATTTTGTGTCGGCCTTCACAGTGGAGGGTAAGTCTAACATGCCAAAGAGAGATGTTATGGATGCGATGGGAGGTGAGGACCTCAATACAATCACTATCACTAAAGAGGTAGTGATGAGCAATCTAGAGGGCCTAAAGGTAGACAATTCCACTGGTCCTGATGAAATGTATCCAGGGTACTGAAAAAAATGGCAGAAGTTATAGTAGAGGTGTTTGTGATAATTTACCAAAATTCTCTGGACTCTGGGCAGCTTCCAGCAGATTGGAAGACAGTGAATGTCATGCCATGGTTTAAAAAAGGATGTACGCAAAAGGCAGGTCAGTTAGCTTAAAGTCTGTCGTCTGGAAAATGTTTGAAGCTATCACTAAGGAAGAAAAAGCGAGACATCTGGCTAGAAGTGGTTTCATCAGGCAGAAGCAGCATGGATTCAGGAAGGGCAGGTCCTGTTTAACAAACTTACTGGAGTTCTTTGAGGATATAATGAGCGCAGTGGATAGAGGGGAACAGGTGGATGTTGTCCACTTGGATTTCCAGAAGGTGTTCGATAAGGTGCCACATAAAAGACATCCATAAACTAAAGATGGATGGAGTTAGGGATAATGTATTAGCATGGATAGTGGACTGGTTAACCAATAGAAGGCAGAGAGTTGGGATAAATGGGTGTTTCTCTGGTTGACAATCAGTGGTGAGCAGAGTGCCGCAGGGGTCGGTGCCGGGCCCGCAACTGTTCATGAAATACATTAATGATTTGGGAGAGCAAATTGCGCAAAGGATGTGGAGAGGCTGCAGAGAGATGTAGATAGGCTAAGTGAATGTGCAAGGGTCTGGCAGATGGAGTATAACGTTGGTAAATGCAAGGTCATCCACTTTGGAAGGAAAAATAGATGATCAGATTATTATTTAAATGGTGAAAGACTGCAGCATGCTGTTGTACAGAGGGACATAGGAGTGCTCACGCATGAATTGGAAAAGATTGGTTTGCAGGTGCAACAGGTTATCAAGAAGGCAAATGGAATGTTGGCCTTCATTGCTAGAGGGATTGAATTTAAGAGCAGGGAGGTTATGCTGCAACTGTAAAGGGTATTGGTGAGGCCACACCTGGAGTCCTGCGTGCAGTTCTGGTCTTCTTTACTTGAGAAACCATATACTAGTTTTGGAGGCAGTGCAGAGGAGGTTCACCGGGTTGATTCCGGAGATGAGGGGGTTAGTCTATGAGGAGAGATTGAGTCGCCTGGGACTATACTCACTGGAATTCAGAAGAATGAGAGGGGATCTTATGGAAAAATTATGAAAGGGATAGATAAGAAAGTCGTTTCCACTGGTAGGTGAAACTAGAACTAGGGGACATAACCTCAAGATACGGGAGAGTAGATTTAGAATGGAGAGGAGGAGAAACTGCTTTTCCCAGAGAGTAGTGAATCTGTGGAATTCTCTGCCCAGGGAAGCAGTAGAAGCTACCTCATTAAATATATTTAAGATACAGTTAGATAGATTTTTGCATTGTAGGGGAATTAAGGGTTATGAGGAAAAGGCAGGTAGGTGGAGGAGTCCACAGCCAGATCAGCCATGATCTTATTGAATGGCAGAGCAGGCTCAATGGGCCAGATGGCCTCCTCCTGCTCCTATTTCTTATGTTCTTACACTGATAAACTCTTGGTGCTGAGCACATAATATCTTAATCTAGTGCTTATACAGAGAAAGATTGCTCAAGATGGAAGCTATGGGCCTGGACAGGAACACGTCGTATGTGTTGTCGAAGGATAGATTTAAGAAAATATTTCCAAGTGATTTAATAGTTTTGCTACTTGATCAGTTAGATGCTATTCCAATTAATCCTCCAACACACTTCCAATTAATGATTTTTTAAATATATTTTACATAGTAGTATAATAATTTTTCCAGTGAACCAATGAAGTTTTGAGGAGCATCTGGCTCCAGTGAGCCAGATAATGAACCATTGTGTTTTCTGAAATAATCAGATAGAGAATTAATGGAGTTTTACTGTATTAAGTATTTTAAAGTTCTGCAAATCCAAACTGGCAGACTGTGCATGGTGTAATTTGGCTGGTCAGATTGTGACCATATGTTGACTTCTTAGGTTAAATGTGCAAAGTGAATAGAATACTGATTCTTCCTTTACAACAGGACAAGGTAGTCCACACTTGGAAATTGTAATTGACCACAGGCATTCACCATTGGTTGGAATACTTCAGCCTTTGAGGTGTGTTTGTCTTTCCATTCATACTATTTGAAGTTTGGATAGAAAGCCATATAGATATGAAGAGAGCTTATACATAGGTAGGGAAGAAGAGAGAAGATTTGATGTGAAGTGTTGGCCCTGTCAGCACAGTAAAGTCAGCTGCTAAAATGAATGACTGAGTGGCATGTGGCATGGAGGTTCTCTCTCAGGAAAAGCCTGACAGATTGGATCTGAGAACAGTCAAGTTATATAGAGTGTAAGATGTTGCGGATCAAATTATCTTAATAAGTCAATGGAAGCTGAGGTAGTATAAACAATGGAGTGGATGTAGTTAAATTAGATAGATACACCTGAGTGCAGAGAGAAAACTGGCAGTTCACCAGTCTGACTCTAACAAGGACGTATGGTTGGGGGACAACCCTGGAATCAGATACTGGTTTGGCTGCAGGCAATTGGGGTTCCAAAATAACATGCATGCATGCTTTTGTTGCCTCATAATACCTGAAATCAATGTTGTCCAGTAGAGAGCTGAGGCACATTCCTACACATCTCCTGGGCTCAGGGAAAATCAACAGCTCTATCGAATTTGTTGCACAGGTTTTACATTTTTCAGAAATCCATCGGCAAGTTTTAAAAGCATTCCATTTCACAGAAAGAACACTTGTATATCTAAACCCACCACAGTTTTTGTTTTTGTTTCAGTATAAACAAGCTAGCCTTGAATGTTCAGCAGGGGACTTCTTTGCATGACAGATTTCTAACAATGATGGTTAGCTAAGTATGGTTAGCTTTTTTTTTAAAAAAAGGATGAAATTGTTTCAGGGAAAATACATATGAATCCAGTGAGAAAAATTGTCAAAAAACGCTATATGGTCCACTGGGGAAGTACACAGCTGTCCAGTTGAAACTGTTGCAAGAAAAAGGAAGCCAGTCATTCATTCATCTTCAGACCTAGTACTAACCTGGTAAGGTCTTCTATATCCACCAGCATAGCATCCTGTTCCATGTGTAGCTCATCCCTAATGAGTAGAAGCTGGACCAACTCTTCATTTAAACCTGATGAATAAATGGAAGAGTCAATTTATAACACCAGTGCCACAATTTTTTCCCCCAAAACTGCTCTTCCATGTCAATAGAACTGAAAATAAAATGTTAATACCAATTGCCTTGTATTTCTTTGTCAAATTGACAAAATGCATTTGCAAAGTTTTTGGTAACGCAACCATTTATTCTAGTGAAATTTAATGACAAGCACACTACAAAAAAATTTAAATTCTACAAGTCACATATTTAAACATACAAAATAGTGCTTCTGATTATGTTACAACTGCCTTCCAAATTATGTATAAATCCATCTTAAAGAAACCCTAATTCTTTTACTGGTATTTTTGTCGGCAGAATTAATTCATTGTAATACTAGAAGTTCAACAAATTATAAAGAAATTTATACATAAAAAATTCCAAGCAGGGTAACTACTTTCTTTTTACATTAATGTTCTTATTTTCCACATGATAGAAATAATGAATTGGGATTATGATTCTGTCATAGCATTTTTAAAATAAAATTTAAATTATTTTCAGAGAATAAAATGCCCCTTAACGCAGTAAGAAAATGGGGAACTATGAGGGCTCAATGAGTAAATGTACTGAATTGGTATTGGTATTAGTATTAGTTTATTATTGACACTTGTACTGAGGCATACTAATATGTTCGGGCATTTTGAGATAGAAGAGGTGATGTTGGGTCTCTTGAGGAACATTAAGATGTTCAAGTCCCCAGGGCCTGATGGAATAAACCCCAGGTTATTGAGAGAGGCAAGACATGAAATTGCTGGAGGCTTGACCAAGATCTCTGTGTTCTCTCCAGCCACAGGCAAGGTCTTGGAGGACAGGCGAGTAGCTAATGTCCCTTTGTTTAAGAAGGGAAATAGAGATAATCCTGGAAATTATAGACCAGCGAGTCTCACGTCAGTGGCAGGGAAGCTATTGGAGAGGATTCTTAGGGATGGGATTTATGAACATTTGGAAAAGCATGGCTTAATTAGGCACAATCAACATGGTTTTGTGTGGGGCAGGTAATGTCTTACTAACTTGATTGAGTTTTTCAAGGAGGTGATGAAGGTCATCAATGAAGGTAGAGCAGTGGACATTGTCCACGTGGATTTCAGTAGGCATTCGACAAGGTCCCTCATGGTAGGCTCATCAGAACATTAAGATGCACGGGATCCATGGTGACTTGGCCATTTGGATTCAGAATTGGCTTGCCCAGTGAAAACAAAGGGTAGTGTTCAATGGGTCTCAAACTAGCTTAAGGTCCATGACTAGTGGTGTTCTGCAGGGATCCATACTGGGAATTCTGCTGTTTGTGATATATCTAAATGACTTGGATGAAAAAGTGGATGTGTGGGTTAGTAACTTTGTAGATGATACAAAGACTGGTGGTATTGTGGCTAGTGTAGAAGATTGCCAAAGGATACAGCGGGAAAAAGATCAGTTGCAGATATGGGTGGAGAAATGGCAGATGGAGTTTAATCTGGGCAAGTGTGAGGTGTTGCACTTTGGGAAATCAAATGTAAAGGGAGGGTGCACAGTTAATGGCAGGATCCCTAACAAAGGGATCTTGAGGCCTAAGTCCATAGCTCTCTGCAAGTGGCCGCACAAGTTGACAGGGTTGTAAAGAAGGTACGTGGCATACTTTTAACCACAGAGAGTGGTGGGTGCCTGGAATGTGCTACCAGGGCTGGTGGTGGAGGCAGATACGAAGAGTCTCTTAGATAGGCACATCAATATGCAGAGAATGAAGGGATATGGACCCCGTGCAGGCAGAAGTGATTAGTTTAATTAGGTGTCATTGGCTTAATTAGTTTGGCACAATATCGTGAGCCAAAGGGCCTGTTCCTGTGCTGTACTCTTCTGTGTTCCATTTCATCCTTTGATCAGTTGACGGGAGATTTCCATGCTTTTAACAAACCAAGGCAGACACTATCACTTAAAGCTCTCCACCAGCTCCCAATCTGACCAACTGATTACAAAATCTGACTAGCTTTCATTCATATTTGAACATTTCATAAAGAAGCAAATTTCTTAAAGTATTCATTTTGCAACCTGGTGTTAGAGACTACTTATTTATAACTGGATTGTGATGAGTCATCAGCCTAATGACATTTGACATATTTTCAATATTTCAATCATGTAGTACTGTAGTATAATGTTTGCATTAGAATCTGTATTCTAGTGGATTCTATAAAATAGTTGACACAAGTTTAAAACTTCAATTAATTGTAATTCTATCTGTAGAGTAAAGGTAAAATAATTGCATTAGATTTAAAGATCTGTCTGATGCCAAATGCATTTTCATTTTCTGCCCAGCTGGAGCCATGTAATCTTGAGAGAGAGAGAGAGAGAGAGAGAGAGAGACAGAGAGGGGGAGGGGGTGGTGAATAAACAAAAAGTACAATTGTGGGAAAGCCAGAAAAACTCTTTCTGATCCCACCATTGAAGGCTGATGGAGGTAAATCACATTACATATAGTTCTGCTATAATGCGGTAGTTACATTCCTAAGAAACCTTGCATTATAGAAAGCTCTGTTATAGCAGAATAGGCTGTAGTTCCTTAAAAGCACCGATATAAACAGGTTTTCCCCAATTTCAGTCGCACAATAAGCAACGCGGCCCGCATAATGCAAATAGTGTTCCCTAATCCATCAACTGAATTATAAGCAATTCCCGTTATGGAAATGCGTGTTATAGAGCCATAGAGTCATACAGCGTGGTAACAGACCCTTCGGCCCAATTGGTCCATGCTCACCAAGATGCCCATCCAGGCTAGTCCCATTTGCTAACATTTGGGCCATAACCTTGTAAACCTTTCCCATTCATGCATGATAACATGTGAGAAAGCAAAACTACCTGTATCTGCAATGAGATAAAATCTATGCCAGTTAAGTTCAGAGGCCTAATCTATTCAGTTGAAATAATTAGTCTACATATACAATAATTGATTCAAAACATTCAGTCAAAAATCCCATCTTCATGCTTCTGACAGCATAGATATCTAGCTCATTGAATCTATCCGAGAACAAAACTGGGAATGAATCTTGTGGCTTTCGTCGACTCCATCTCCAGTGCCTCAATTTAGCCCATGAGTAGAGGGCAACAAAATGAGGCAACTGTGCTTTAACTGAGGCTTAGCCATGATCAAATAATATTTTGTTTCAAGCAATTTCCCTGTGACTGCACTCCAAAACCGTGGCCTTTGTTATGGATTTTAGAAATGCTCTTAAACATCTAGATATCTTCATTTGTCACCAAGTTTAATTATTTTCGCTCAAAGGTAAATGCAGGTTTGGTTTCTATGCATAAACTACACTTTCTTAAGTTACAAAGCATTGACCAAACAATTTCTCAGACTCCCAGCATATCCTGCTGTGCTTGCAGTGATCAAGCATCTGCTACTATCCGAACTCTTGCTTATACCTTGGTATCAACTGCAATATTGTGGATTATTCTCCTAATATCAACATGCAGATCATCAATGAAAACAGTAAATAACAGATTTCTCAACACTGATCTCTATGGGATACTGCCACGAGATAAGGCAAAGATAGTTGTTTTGTGTATATATAACGACTGTTCAGTGTAGTTTCCATTTTTTGATATGTTATTTCTTTTAAACTAGAAAGAATGATAATATGGCAAACTTGTATTCTTTTTACTATGCAGTTCTTAAACCTAATGAAAGTCTGTATGTTTATGGGAAAAAAAAATCTAAGTTTGTGTCCTGTTTCAACTCTCCAAAATAGGTGGCTTCTTGATTTAATCATTCCACTTTGGAGACTGTGCTCTCAGCTGTCAAGGTCCCAAGTTCTGCTGCAGTTATAGCCCTACGATACTTTTTCTACACTGTCCATTAACATATCTCAACGACACTTCAACCTCTCAAAGAATATTTCCCAGTTGACAGTTGTTTTGTTGTTGTTAATAGAAAACCAAACTCAAGCCTGCTTGATTGTTTCTTGGGCTAGATTTTTATGCTCATTATGAATTTGATTCTGGCTGCCTAAACCCTTACATCTAGCAGAGAGATTCTTTCATTCCATAACTGAATTGAGACTGAGTCAGGAAGGTGAAAAACCATAGATAGCGTGAATGCACTCAGTCTTTTTTCCCCCCAGAGTTGGGGAATCAAGAACTAGAGGACATAGGTTTAAGGTGAGAGGGGCAAGATTTGGTAGGAACTTGAGGGGCAACTCTTTTTTGTTACACAAAGGGTGGTATCTATGTGGAATCAGCTGCCAGAGGAAGTGGTTGAAGCAGGTATAATAACAACTTTTAAAAGACAGGATTGGAAAGGTTTAGAGGGATTTGGGCCAAATGCTGGCAAATGGGACTAGCTTAGATGAGCATCTTGGTTGGCATGGACCAGTTGGGCCGAAGTGCCTGTTTCCATGCTGTATAACTCTGACTCTAACCAGTACCTAATCTATTGGGAAATTGACATATGCTTTTATCAAGAATAATCAATCATTTACTTTTGAAAAATACTGAAAATTAAACTTACAGATTGCTTTAGCTGTTCAATGCTCCAAATATCAACAGAGCTTTCAAAAAAGGAGTTATTGGATCTACTCAGATCCAAGAGTAGAAAAATGTGAATGAAGACTGAATATGAATATATAGAGAGATAACAATCAGCAAAATTAGCCGGGAATTGCAAGCTCAATCTATTTGATTTTTTGGCACAGATATCCTATTCTACTTGCGGATACAGTCGATGTTGGTTGATGGAGCAAATTGCACTATTTTACTGGAACACCATACCTAACAGCAATCTGAAGGCATCTTCATTATACCTGTTCAAGAAGAGGTAGACAATGCCATAACAAAGTCTTTAACAAAATATATAATTGGTATTTCTCTGTGAGCTTTAGACCAATTATTTCAACTGGATAGGTTTGGGATCTAATCTTGTCTAGGGCAGAGATGACCTCATGGTTGGTGGTTGACGTTTTGTATCATAAATCAGGGCTGATGGAATCTCCCAAGGTGCATACGAACAACATAACAATTAACATGAAATAAGAGCAGGAGTAGGCCACTCAACTGCTCCACCATTCAATAAGAGGTCAGATCAGAAATAGATCTTCCATTTTTCCCCATTTGACCTTGTATTCTCCTTCCATTTTCAGGGATTTTAATCTTAAGGATTTTTTCCTGAGTACCAACAGCTACTACCTGAAAAACAGCTCAAGAATGTCTCAAACCTGGTCAACATTTATCCATCAACTAGCAGTTACTTGGTGATTTATTTTATTGCCATTTTTAAGGTCTTGCTCTTTGCAGATTGAATTTGACTTTGACGTTGTTAGCTCACACTGCAGCCATGAGAAGTGTTCTGGTCTATGTGATTATGAAAGTAGCCCAAAGTCCAGTTTTATAGAGTACTGTATTAAATTTAGTATTTTGGTGCATTTGGAAGAGATGCTGTTCTGGAACAAGGAGTGCTTGGGAGAGAAAGCAGGAAACAATGACAGGAGAAAGCTGGAGTAAATGAGCGAGATAAAAAAGAGAAGCAGAGAATGAGAAATGAAAACAAATGAAATGTGATATCACAGAAAGGCAAACCTGTGATTGGCTTACTGTGGTCAGTACAAGGAAAAAAGCTGAAGGTTGGGTTGCTTTTAAATCCCATTTATTTTTATTGTGCAAGTTAATCTAATAATTAGAAGTATGACAGGCATCAGACCCATGGAATACATACCCTGTGTCAATTTTGGAGCCTGAGTCATAGATGATGATTTCACTGTGTTCAAGATAAGCTTCAATCTGCACGTTTTGAGCCTGGTCTGGAGGTGTCTGATGATACAGTGCAGCAGTAACTTCACTATATTGAGAACAGGTTTTGGACTTGGTCTAGCGATAACTGACAAGACAGTGTAGGGGTTGCTTCACTCTGTAGGTCACAGAGGGTGTTGTGCCAAGTCTGGAGGTACCTCGTGGTGCTGTGCAGGAGAAGCGAGGCTGGATGTTTCAACCATTATTTGGTTCTGAGTGTGTGTGGGGGTGGGGGGGGGGAATTGTTTCCTCTGCAGAGTGCAGCCAATGTCAAGACCACAGCACTGTGGTTGTTATAGCTGGATAGGGTGGGAGGAGAAAGATTGCAAGCGATAGTAGTAGAGGATCCTATAGCCAATGAGCAGAGAAGTGTTTCTGGTGACAGGTATGATTCTAGGTTGGTACATTACCTCACTAGCTCCAGGATTGAGAATATTACTGAGCAGCTGCTGAATATTCTGCAGGGGCAGGGTTCCTGGAGAATTGGGACTAGTTCTGGGGAAGGGGAAAATTGTATAGGCCAGATGGGTTCCACATCACAGGGCTGGATAGTTTTGGCAGTGCTATCAGGGAGGGTTTAAATTAATTTAGCAGCGAGATGGGAAGCTGAGCAAAGTTTGAAAAGTGAGGAATACCGAGCTGGAAATGGAAGACAGAAATAGTGAAAAATTAATGAGATAATTAAGGAGTCTGGCTGTATTTAATGCTATGTACCTAAAACAAGGAATTTGGTAAATAAGGCAGATATGGCCCACATGGACATGTGGAAATAAATTGTAGGTATTACTAAAGCATGGGGTTAAAGAGGGCAGGATTGACATCTTAACCTTTCTGGTTACACAGTTTTCATACAAGATAAGGAGATAAAAAGAGAGGTATTGGGCAATATTGGGTAAAGAAACAAGCACAACTGTAAAAAGGGGTAATGTGTTTGTAGGACTGTGAAAGAAGGCTAAAGGACAAAGATAAAGGCAAACACATAGGGAGCATACGACAGATATTCCAAGGGAAATAGAAGAGCAAATATGTTGTTGGCTTTCTGACATGTGCAAAAATTCGAGGACAGTAACAGTGTGGGACTTCAATCGCCCTAATATTAACTGAGAAATAGTGTGAATGGTATTGAGGACACAGGATTTCTAAATTGGATTCAGGAGACCTTTTTTTTGGTTAGTGTTTAGCAAGCCCAAAAAAAGGGCAGAGCAAGTGTAATTTAATTTTAGGGAACGAGCAGGGTAAAGGAATATCAGTAAGATATAAGATATATTTATTAGTCACATGTACATTGAAACACACAGTGAAATGCATCTTTGCGTAGAATGTTCTGGGGGCAGCCCGCAAGTGTTGCCACGCTTCCAGCACCAACATAGCATGCCCACAACTTCCTAACCCATACGTCTTTGGAATGTGGGAGGAAATCAGAGCACCCGGAGGAAACCCATGCAGTCACGGGAGAACGTACAAACTCCTTACAGACAGCAGCTGGAATTGAACCCGGGTTGCTGGCACTGTAATAGCTTAACACCAACCGCTATGCTACCAAGGGTGTACTTTTGTAGTAGCAATCATAATGTGGTTGGTTTTACAATAGTTATGAAAAGGGAGAGACTGAGAGCTCTGTCATGGGAAGAGGAAAAGACTCAAGGATGTGCTCAAAGCCTCCTAGAAGAAATGTAACATTGCGGTAAGATGAAAAACAGCTACCGATGGCTAGATGTAACTAAAGGGTTAAAAGAAGCATCTTTCTCTGCTAGGACTATTTGATTTTCCCAGGAATTACTGAAACTGTGTGAAACAGCAAGACATAAATGTGGAAGGTAGCCACAAGCATTAATCGGGTGCAGTTAAACGGGCAGCTTTGCAAAACAATCAGGGTAAAAAGGTAACACTAATGATTGATCTGTACAAGAATGTAAAGGCTTGCACTGTTTTATTATTGTATATAGTTTGTCTTTTAGTATGAATAAAATTTATTCTGGAATAAAAAAAAATCAGGGTCTGTTTCAGCCAAGCGAGACAATGGGGAGTGTTAATTTGCCCCATCAGATAAGATCCCAGGGCTTTGTTTGAGTTTGTCACAAACCTTTCTCGGCAACACACTCATGGAGTCACCCGCCCTCTAGCAGATCGGAATTTTTATCTGTTCATTAACAGTGGAATTTTTCTGCACTAATGATGATGAGACTCTCGAAAACAACGGGAAGGTTTAGCAAAGGTGTGGAATCCTTTGGTGTGCTAGGACCAAACAGGGCACAATGCCCTCCTTGACTATAAAGATGCGCCCCACAAGAGAGTCCTTCAGAGCTTCTCTATGGGTTGGTTCGCAGCCAATGCCTGGCGATTGTTAAGACCCTTCATGTGTCTTGTTGAAGTACCCCGGGGCTCCTGGCAGAGAGCACAGCGTTGCTAAATACTGGATGCTGATGAGTGTCACTGAGAACTGCTTGCAAACGTGAACTCGATTTTACCAGGGAAGTGTTAAGTGAGAGAGTTTGGGTTTTTGGTCTTGTTTCTTTTAATTTGGTTTAGATTAGATTTGTGGTTAGAGCTGTAGTTTCCTTTGTATTTTAATTGTTTTTAGTTGTGTTAAATAAAGTTACTCAAACTTTTTGTGGAATTGTGGTGTCTTTCATAATTGATTCTGTTGTTCGAAAGGAACCCAAAAGAACCCAAGTCCTGTTTTAATACAAACATCTCCATTGACTCCTGTGAATCTCTGTCTCACGTGGGTTTCCTCCAGGTGCCCTGGTTTCCTCCCACGTTCCAAAGACGTACGGGTTAGGAAGTTGCGGCTATGCTATGTTGGCGCTGGAATCGTGGTGACACTTGCGGGCTGCCCCTAGAGAACACTCTATGCAAAAAGATGCATTTCACTTTGTGTTTCAATGTACATCTGACTAATAAAGATATCTTATCATTATGGTGAAGAAGCACTTGGTATAGCATTGAGAGCCTAAACATCATGTATCAGGAGCACGATGAGGCTCTGCATTACGGGCAGAAGTAGAGCATCACCTCACCATTGGCCCTTCAGTGGGAGATTCTATGACTCCCACATCAGCCGTCTTGGAACCCTCAAAATTGGGAGTGGAAGTCATCCTCAATCCTGATAAGCTGCCTAAGAGGAGGAAAGGGACAAAGAGAAAATGGGAGCAAAGATTCTAAATCGGGAGATGACCAAGCTTACTAGGCTGAGATGTGATTTAGCAGAAGTGGGATGGAAACAGCTAGAAGGAGATTCAAGGGTTTAAGGATAAACATCTTTCTGTAAGAACAAAAGGTGGGGCTGCTAAATCTTGAGTCTTCAGATGCTGAGGTCCTTGCAGGGCAAGGCAGCAAAAAGGGATACTTTTATGTGGAGGCAGAGAATGTGGGTAAGGTTCTTAATGAATACTTCACAGCTGCCTTTACTGAAGAGGGGATGATGTTGTAGTTAAGTAGTATAAAATATTGGATGGTATAAAATAGTCAAAGAGAACATATCAAGAAGTTTAATATCTTTGAAAGTGGATAAATCAACAGACCTGGATGAAATTCATCTCCGGCTATTCAAAGGAGGGAGGAAATTGCAGAGGCTCTGATGCTCCCTAGCTACAGAAGAGGTAGTGAAGGATTGAAGGATTCTGATGTTGTACCATTGTTTTAGTAGGGGTAGAAGGCAAGAAGGAGAGGGACAAGCAGAGTAATCATAAACCAATCAGCTTAACTTTCACTGTGGATTAATTACTGGAATCAACTCTGAGGGAGAGTACATATCTTCATTTAGAAAGCAGGTTATTCAGGTGGTCGGCAAGGATTTGTTAAGGGAAGTGTTAGCAACACATTACACAGCCAAAGGAGTTTAACTGTCCGTTCAATGGCTACATCATTTCACCGTGTTACAGACTTTCCCTATGTCCCACCCATTGCCCTTCTCCACCTTTCCTGCCACCTAGATTAACTTACTTGCTTTCTCTCTTTCTCAGTTCTGAAGGGTCTTCATCCTGAAACATTAATTCTGTTTCTTTTTCCACAGATGCTGCCTGACCTGCTGAGTTTTTCTAGCATTTTGTTTTTATTTCACATTTCCAGCACCTGCAGTATTTTTTTGATTTTATTTGTTGAGGGAAGGCCCTGCCTGCCTAATTTGGTTGTTTTTCTTTTGAAGAGGTATCAAGTAAGATCCGTGCACATGATGTTGTCTTCATGGATTATTAGCAGAACATTGGCAAAGTTCCACATTGCAAGTTGGTCAACAAAAAAATGAAAGCCCAAGGGATCCATGGGAGGGTAACAAATTGGATCCAAAACTGGTCAGTGACTAGTAGCAAAGGGTAATCATTAAAGAGGGTTTCTGTAGCTAGAAGGATATCATCAGTGGAGTTAAACAGGGTTCAGTACTACTTCCCTTTTCCTAATTTTTGTTATTGATTTAGACTTGTAGGTAGAAAACGTGACAAAAGATAGTAGATGACAAAAATTGACCACTTGGCCTTAGACTATAAGTACGTAGAATCATAGAGTTATATAACATGGAAACAGTCCATTCGGTTCACCACATTCACACTGACCAGTGGGCACTCATCTGTATTAATCCCATCTTCCAGAACTTGTTCTGTAGTCTTCTATGCCTAGGTGATTTAAGTGGTCATCCAGACATTTATTAAATTCTTTTAGTGACTGTCCTTCCACTGCTCTCTCAGGCAGTGCATTCAAGGTACTCACCATGTTCTGGATGAAATAGGTGCCCCTCAGATCCCCTCTAAATCTCTAACCCCTTACCCTAAATCTGTGTCCTCTAGGTTTATTCGTCTCTGATAAAGGGAAACATTTCTTGCAGTCTATTCTTCCTTACAAACATCAAGGATCCCAGCACCAACCCTGGTGGGACATCACCAGTCACAAGCATCCAATCACAAAAACAGTCCTCTACCCTCATAATTTTATATACCTCAATCATGTCCTCTCTTAACCTCCTCCTGTCCTGGGAATGTAGACCTAGGCTCTCCACGCTCTCTTCATAACTGAAATGCTCCATCTCATGCAATATCCTGGTGAAACTGCTCTGCACTCTCTCCAGCACTATCACATCTTGCACTTGCATGTGGTGACCAGAACTGAACACAGTACTCCCAGCTGAGGGCTGACTGATGTTTTATAAAGTCGGAGCATAAACTCGCTCTTCTTGTATTCAATGCCCCAACTAATGAAGGCTGGTAACCCACATGCCTTCTTAACCATGTTGTCTATCTGTGCTGCTACCTTCAAGGATGTTTGGACTTACACACCATGGTCGCTTTGTGTTTTGATACTCCCTCGGACCCCACCATTCATGCTAACCTCATACTCCAAAAATGCATCACCTCATGTTTATCAGGATTAAACACCATCAGCCATTTCTCAGCCCATTTCACCAACACATTGACATCATCCTGTAGCCCAAGTCTACTCTCCAACACTGTCAACAACTCCACCAATCTTTCTGTCATCTACAAACTTACTGATCATGCTTCCTACATTTACATCCAAGTCATTCACATATATTTCAAACAGCAAGGATCCCAACACCAACCCTGGTGGAACAAGCGAATTTTGGATTTAATTTGCCGTGGACCAAGGCAAGTCTTCCTTGTGGGGCCTTGTCAAAGGCCTCACTGTAAACTATATCTACTACACTGTCCTCATCGATACACTAAGTTATTTTCCAAAAAATTTCAATCAGGTTGGTCAGACAAAATCTGCACTTGACAAAACCATGCTGGCCATCTCTGATGAGTCCCTGACTTTCCAGGAGATCATTAATCTTATCCCTCAGAATTATTTCCAATAATTTCCCTACTACTAATGTTAGACTCACAAGTCTATAATTGCCAAGTTTTACCCTGCTGCCCTTCTTGAAAATGAGGACCACATTTGCCATGCCCCAGTCATCCAGTACCTCACTTTAAAAATCTCAGCCAGAGCCACTGCAATCTCTTCTCCTGCTTCCCATAGTAGCCTGGGATAAATCTTATCCAGTCCTGGGGATTATCCGTTTTTAAGCCCACTAAGGCATCGAATACCTCTTCTTCATTTACGGTGACTTGCACTAGAATTTCATCTTCCCCTTCACTGAGTTCTCCAACTATGAAGTCCAATTCCCTTGTGAATACTGATGAAAAGATCTCGCCTATACCTTCTGGTTCTACCAGATTGCCCTCGTTGTCCCTAATGGATCCTGTTCTTTCCCTGGTCATTCTTTTGTCCTTAACGTTCTTATAAAACACCTTTGGATTTACCTTAATCCTGTCTGCCAGTGATATTTCATGACCCTTCTTTGCCTTCCTAATTTTCTTTTTCAGCGTCACCCTAGACTTTTTATACTCTTGAAGGGCTTCCTGACTTAGATCTCTATACCAGCTATATGCTTTCTTTTTACTCTTTATCCAACCCTCGTTATCCCTCAATATCCAGGGTTCCTTACACTTGTTGTCCTTGGCTTTCACTCTCACAGGTCCTGAACTCTCGATGCCTCCCCTTTAAATACTTCCCACTGTGCAGAGTTAATTACATGCAAGTCAATGCTTCCAGTCTACTTTTGCCAGATTCTGTCTTATTTTAATGAAATTGGCCTTCTTCTCCTCCACCGCCCCCCCCCACCCAAGTTTAACTCCCTTATTCTTGGACTGTCCCTTTCTCTTTCCATAACCATTTTGAAATATATGGAGTTATGGTCACTATCTCCAAAATACTCCCTGACCGACACTCCCTCCAGTTGACCGGCTATATTCTCCAAGACAAGGTCCAGTAATGCTCATTCCTTCATTGGTCTATCTACATACTGTGTCAAAAAGCTACTCTGGATACACCTCAAACATCCCCCCTCCCCCCAAGCCTTTTATGCTAAGGAAATCCCAGTTAAAATTTAGGAAATCAAAATCCCCTGTTACTATAACCCTATTTTTAATCGCATCTCTGTTAGTTGCCTACAGTTCTTTTGTTGTATTTGTTCCTTTACCTCCTGCTGTTAGGTGCTTTGGAATACACCCCCAGGAAAGTGACAACACCCTTTTTGTTCTTAATCTCTACCCATAAGGCTCATTTAGGGAGCATTCTAGGATATCCTCGCTCAATACTGAAATAATGCATTCCTTGACTAAAATGCAATGCCACCTTCTCTTTTACAAGTCTCACTTGAAAATTCTATACCTCGGGATACTGAGTTGAGAGTTCTGTCCTTCTCATGTAGATGGTCTGGTCAGTTGAGCAGAAAAACAGCAAATGAAATTCAATCCATAAAAGTAATGCATTTGGGCAAGTTCAGGAAAACACAGAGATGCACAATAAATGGGAGGATACCAAGAGGTGTGAAGGGAAACAAGGCCAGAGCATTTATGTCCACAGATCCTTAGATATAGTAGGACAGGTTCATACGGTGGGTAAAAGCCATACTGGATGCTGAATCTTATTAACTGAAGTATAGGATATGAGAGCAGGAAGTTTATGCTAGTTAAACCCACAGTGTGACTACAGCATACAGCTCTAATCACTGCAACAAAAGTGATTGCAATGGAGAGAATGCAGATATTTATGAGAACATTGTAGGTATAAGGGAAGATTGAATAGGCTGGGGTTGTTTCCTTTAGAACTGAGGCAGTTGAGGAGAGACTTAGCTGTTATATATAATATTATAAGGGGCCAATTCAAAGTAAATAGGAAGGATCTGTTTCTTTAACAGATGGATCAACAAACAAAGAACATGCAATTAAAGTAATTGGTAGAAGGATTAGAGGGAAGATATGGTAGAAAAAGCTCATCCAATGGGTGATGGGGGTCTAGAATTCACCGTGTGAAAAGATAATGGAGGCAGAAAACCCTCACCGCATTTAAAAGTATGAGGATGTACAGCAGAAGAGCCATGATCTGCAAGGCCGAAGGTGGGTTTAGACTGGGAAGCTCTTTTTCAACCAGTGTAGACAAAGAGGCTGAATAGCTGCCTCTTAAGTAAAATTTTTTTTTATGATTCTATAAATAAAAGATCTTCCCTTGTCCAGTGTAATTGTCCTACAGCGTGTGCTGTATGCCTTGTGACATTCTGTCAACTAAACCATGGTTCTGTGGGTCACCTCTTCATCAAATTGACAAGCATTAGTAAAAGCAGAGCATAAATAAATAGAGCTTGACTTATTTTGCATTTCCACTTGGTATACCTTCCATCTTCTAGCAAATAGAAGTGTCAAGACCAAGCCCATTCATGAAATGATTCATCCTGCCTGACCAATAGTTCTGTCATTAACTAGTCTTCATTGCATTGAAGCATGTACCACTGAGTGCTGAACCTTTGGGCTACATTTAATTTAATTTTATGTTGCCTGAAAGATGATGGTCATTAATCAATTACTCGTTTTAAAAATAAATATAATGTGCCCGTGAAGGTTCACAAAATGCCTTTGACAAGTTTGACTACTGCAATGATAATTGTAGGTATATTGGATTAAGTTGGAACCATTCCAGTAAGGCTCTTGCTATAACTCCCATTTTAAACTCCATTACTTCTGATAAAACACCCCCCTCACTTCGAACTTCACTTGACTGCAATTCATTGCAGTAGGCCTTCAATTATGTTCATGATCATTTTCTTGCTCAGTAGAGAAAGAAACTAACTTCCATTGAAGAGACTAAAATTTAGTTTTCAGTGCTAAATCAGCAGCACATTCAACAAGCCTTTTTAAAATGAAACAAATTCAACAAGTACAAATGGCAACACAGTAGTGAGCCCTCCCTGATAATTTACTGAAATGCAACATAAATCCAGACCAACAATCAGATTTATTGCTTTGATGGTGGGGCTGGACCATGTCAGGAAAACATGATGAAACCCTGTCAAATCTTAACTTCCCTATTCCGATTGTAAAATTTAAGAAAATTTACAAATATCCATACTACAGTCAGAGTACAAGAATCAATATACAACAAGTGATTCAATGGAATATGATGATGGATTTTTGCCTCACGCAAGAAAGATTGGGAATTGAATGCCAGTAGGGGGCACTTTTTCCTGAGCTGCAGAATGCATTGTAATAAATGTGCATGAGGGAAGAAATTAAGAATTCCTTCTTCATTTTTCTAATCCTGAGCCTTTTACCTATTGCTAACTGTTTTCAAAACTTGCTTAACCTGCTGTTATTTTGAGAATCTCAATTATATAGTTAGGAAGCATGATCAGTAAGTCTGCAGATGATATGAAAATCAGCAGTGTCGCAGATGATATGAAAATCAGCAGTGCCGCAGATGGTAAATAAGGTTGTCTAAGGCTAAGGCATGATGTAGATCAGCAGGGAAGTTGGGTGAATGGGGCAAAAGGAATTTAATCCTGATGAGTGTGACGTGATGCACTTTGAGAGGGTAAGTAAGTGGCCAAACACAGTAACATGTAGGGCCCTAGGGTGTGTTGATGAACAGAAGGACCTTGGGGTACATCCACAATCCCTGCTTCCTTTTATATTCTTGAATAAGAAACAAGTAATTCCATATTTTTTATTATGTTTGTTTTTGTTGGATCTCTTACTTTAATGATCTGAACTGTAGAATCCCCTGTTCTTCCATTTTTAAGAATCTTGACACATAGGATTGAATATTCCTCACAATCTACATATTTTCTGCATAAAGCTGTATATACTACTTCCACTGAAGAGACTAAAATAATGGTTTTAAAATAATGTGGGATTATATATTCCTCAAAATCTACATATTTCCTGCATAAGGCTGTATATGTAGTTCCACAACACTATTCTGCTTAAGGACTCATTCAGTTTTTGAATTGGCAAACTTAAATATCATTCCTCTTTTACTGGTGCCAAAACCATTTAAATGGAATTGATACTCATGTAGATAACAGGGACACAGCAGTAGCATGTCTCTCCAACCCTACCATTTGGGTAATTCTTTCTTGGCACCAAATCAAATGCCCTTCGAAAATTGGAATAGATCTATGTTCATCTATTACCTTCCCATTACACACTATTATTTCTTCACACTAATAAGCCTCTAATTTCTGAGATAATCCTTTACAACTTTTGTAAACCAGGATGTAATACTTCCCAGTTCTATAGAACTATCCCAAGTGCAACTGTCCCAAAACAATGTAGGGGAAATGGCGATAATTAAACTGAAGGGTTCTAAAATACATTTTTTTTAAAGAAATACTACCTTGATAGTACTAGCATGTAATCAGTGTCTTTTGACCAGGATATAACCTCAAAACAATGTAGGGGAAATGGTGATAATTAAACTGAAGGGTTCTAAAATACATTTTTTAAAAAAAGAAATACTACCTTGATAGTACTAACATCTAATCAGTGTCTTTTGACCAGGATATAAGGAACACTCCCTGCTCTTCTCTGAAAACCAGCCTCAGGATATACCTTATATACATTTGAACCTATGCCTAGAGTCTCACTTGACTTATGACATTCCCTCAGTTTTGAAATAAAGTGCTTGAGGTTATATGCTCATCTTATGGAAAGGAAATTAATGTCATTATCTTGTAACTAGGAGGAAATAATACCACTGGAGATGCAAGAGACAGCAGATGCAGGAATCTGGGTGAAAAGAACAAACTGCTGGAGGAACTCGGTTGAGCATCTGTTGGGGGAAAAAGGAATTTTGACATTTTGGGTTGACACCCTGCAACAGAGTCTCAACCCGAAACGCAACAATTCCTTCCCCTACAGATGCTGCCAACCCACTGAGTTCCTCTAGCAGTTTGGTTTTTTTCCCCCATAATACTGGATACGTGGAACCTTAATTTCAAATTTCTAAATTATTTGCTGAATTTATGGAGACCAGGAAGGAAGCATTACTCATTGTCCATGATGTCATAGTTGGGAACTGGGTTAAAACAATGGGTCTTTTTTCCGCTCCAATTATAAGAGTCATAAATAAAATGAGTTTTGCACTTCTCATTTGAACAACTTGTGGTACCAGCCATGGGATAAAGTTGCCCTTTTGCAGTCCTCCTACAGTGCCACACTGAAAGTGCCAATTCCACACCAGAAGGTGACTGGTTTGGAAACTAAAAAAGCCCTTTTTTACAAATGGGAGATGGTCATACCACAATGCAGGAGCATTACATAGACCACATTCATACACTTCCTGAAGGATGATCAAAATGAACTAAGTATACTAGAGAAAGGAAATACAGATCCCTGACTTCTTACTCCATAGACAGAAATCTATCATGCTTGTGATTATAGATCTAAACGAATGTTAACAGGGCAATGTAATGGGATGCAAAGGAAAAAAGATTAAGTCTTCGTGTGAAGGGAGCTTGTTACTAGATAATATTGTTCAATTTTTACACCAGATTTCCTTACTTCCTTCTTTCAACAAGGCCTCATGCAATGATTATGTTCTGCAAAAAGCTAGCATCATGATTTTAGCGAACAGAACTGTCACTCTGGTAGTCTAAATATAAGGAACATGCTGAAGCCTATAATAAAGGATGTAATAATTGAATGCCTTGTAAAGAATAAAGGGATTTTGCAGAGTCAGCATGGAATTGTGAAAGGAAATCATTTTGATTTATCTAATGGTTCTTTGAGGATGTGACTAGTAGAACATATGAGGGGTAATCAGTGAATGAGGCATATTTAGATTTTAATAAGGTTTTTGATCCCACACAGGGGTTGGTCAAGAGGGTTAGAGCTCATGGAGTTGGGATAATATACTGGCATGGATTGAGAATTGGTTGTCAGACAGAAAGTAGAGCGTGAATAAACAAATGTCTCTCAGGTCGTCAGACTGTGATTAGTGGGGTGCTGCAGAGGTTGGTGCTATGACTATTCATGATCAAAATCAATGATTTGGTTGAGGGAACCAAATGCTATATTTCTAAGTTTGCTGATGATACAAAACAAGATGGGATTGTGAGTATAGAGGAGGATACAGAGAAGCTGAGTGGGAATGAACATGGCAGACTCAATATAATTATAAAAATTTTGAAATTATCCATTTTGTTGTTCTGTTTTGTGCATCAAATTATTTTTTTAAATGGTAAGGAACTGGATAATGGTGTTGTGTAAAGAGACCTGGAGTTCTTGTACAATAGTCATTGAAAGCCGACATGCAGGTACAGCAAGCAATTAGGAAGGCAAATTTTATTTTAGCTTTTATTATGAGAAAATTTGAATGTAGGCGTAAAGATGTCTTACTACAAATATATAGTGATTTTGTGAGACTGAGCCTGCAGTATTATGCATAATTTTGGCTTCCTCACCTGAAACAGGATATTATCTATCATAGAGGGAGTGCAGAAAAGATTTCACCAGACCTGGGATGCTGGGATCAGAGATTTGCCACACGAGGAGGAAATGAGTAGACTGGGCCTGTATTGAGTAGGGTGAATGGAGATGTCTTTGAAACTTGACAGGCTGGATGCAAGAGGATGTTCCTCCAGGCTGAGGCGTTGGCCATTTAAGCTTGATACAAGAGGAAGCTTCTCGTAGAGGGTAGTGAATATCTGGAATTCTCTACCTCAGAGGGCAGTGGAGTTTCAGTCACTGAGTTCATTCAAAACCAAGATCAATAGATTTCTGGAAACTAAAGGAATCAAGGTGAATGGGGATACTGCAGGAAAATTGTGCTCAGGCAGAAAATCAGCCATGATCTTGATGAACGCAGAACAAGCTTGAAGGGTCAAATAGCTGACTCCTGGTCCCATTTCATATGCTTTTATGTAGAATGCAAAGATTGAGGAGGAGGTTGAGTGTAGAGCTATTTGACACTGAAGTCTGGATTGCAGGACAATTGTAGCAGATATAAGTCTATGAACTCGGCAAGGAATTAAACCTGTGATTTCATGATGTTTAGGGTCGGTCTACTGCTTGTTTGCACTGTGGCAATTGTTTCTGAATGTTCCTTGTTACAAAATAGGGTAGATGATATAGCAAAAACCATTGTGCCTTAACTGAAAGCAACAATTTTGAAGAGACTATAACATTAGGTTAATCAACTGGATTCTCTTGACACTTTGTATACTACCTTAAGTAACTGTCAGAATCATTTCATTATTTGGTTCTAAAAGCATTCATTTTCAGCCTAATTGTAAGGAGGTTTTTGTCATGTCAATGCATTTAGCAAACTACTTTGATATGTATGGTACGAGTCCAAGGGCCAAAATTACTACTATGTAATTTCTAGACTTACTGTGTGTCATACTTGAGAAAATTTAATCAAAATGCTGCTCATAATTGATAAAATTTTGCTAGATGCACCATAAGGAACTAAATTGTACTGCAAATTCTTTAGCTGTTTGCTTCTTACAATGTGAATAAAAGGCATAGTTAAAAATGGGTCATGCGAAGAACTGATTTCATTGATTAATTGAAGTTGAAAGAGGAAATGTACATGAACTCCATTTAAACATTTTTTGTTTTCTCAGTAATGATGTGGCTGAAAGGGGTTATAGAATGGCCAACAATTAGAATTTAATCTATTATATCTGCTTGATTTTCAAGCTTACCTTATATATTTTGTCCCCAGACTACAAAATTTATTTTAAAACTTGCTTAAAGAAATATAGAAGTCTGGTCAGTTTGAGTCCTTTTTGTTCCATTTTAATTTTAGAGAATGAAATTCTTATGCAAGAGGATTTGGGACAAGCCTTTTGATTAAATCATCTCAAGTATGACACACAGTATGTCTGGAAACTGTCGAATAGTAATTTTGGCCCTTTACTCATACCACACCTATCAAAGCCGTTTGGCAAATGCAATGACATGACAAGAGGCCTCCTTACATTTAGGCTGAAAATGCTTTTAGAATCAAAGGATGAAGTGATTCTAACAGTTTTTCAAGGTAGTATATAAGGTGTCAAGAGAATCCAATTGCTAAGTTAATGTTAATCTCTTCAAAAATGGTTGTTTTATCACCACACAGAGGTGCTTGATCGTGGTCTTGGTGTGCACCATTCCAATTCCATCAACTGTAAGGTATGCTCAATGTAAATACTGGTGCTGTTTCCTCAAAACTGAATAGGAAACTGCTCCAGAGTTCCAAGATTCCGGAAAACTCACACCTGGCTGGAATGCAGATTTTCCAGCAGTTTGCACGAGTTTCCCATTTGCAGTAGATTCTGTGCAGGGTGCATACTTAGTTCCTGTGATGGAAGCAGCAAAGATAATTTTATAAGATGGCTTTCATGTAACAGCAAGAGAGGCACCTTTTTAAAAAAATGAATTATTTTAATACAAGAATCCTGTCATTTCTTTCTGCTTTAACTGTCCCCATGTTGCCACCTAGTGGTCAAAAATTCATGATACTTTATTGTCAACCAATAAACGTTTATAGAACGATTAAAGCATGGAAGGAGGCCACTTCCCCCTCAAGTACAGTATGGAAAAGTAATCCAGTTAGCCCCATTCCCTTGTCCTCCCTGCACAACCCTTTACAGGCAAACCCCACATTATTGGGTTGAGGGAAGTGTTGCGTTCCCAGAAAACAGTCTGTATCGCAAAGCCGCATCATCTGCGCATGTCAAGAAATGAGAGTTGGAAGAAGGTTTTGTGTTTATTGATATACTTTTTCTCCCCCACATAAATTCTGAGAGAGTGAACTTTATTCTGTATCTCAAACTTTTGGGTTATGATTTGTGAATTCTGTAAGGGTGAATCTCTGTTACGTCAACTGCCGTAACATGGGAGTCGCCTGTGTTATTATTTCCTTTCAGAGATCTATTCAGATGCCTTTTGAATGCTACAACTGAATTTGCCTCCACTACGAAAAAAAAGACTTCACATGATTCTTGTGGTTTATTTTGCTCTTTAGGCTCATTCTAAGTTCCCAACCCCTTCCCCAATGGGAATATTGTCTCTCTTCTCCACTGTCTACACTTTTAGTTATTTTACATACCTCAGAGAATAACAACAGCTTCTATCTCACAACTAAAATCCCCTGTGCCCGGAATCATTTTGATAATCTCTTCTGCACCCTCTTCACATCCTTCCTGAAGCATGATGCCCATAATCAGATGGTTCTTGTAGCCCCTTAGTTTATAGTGCCTCTCCTCATTACTTCGATCAAAATGTAACACTTCACATATCACTTGCCACCTTTCTGCCCATATTACCTGCCTTGTACATCTCCTTTAAAACTGTTACTATTATCCTCATAGATCACTATGCCTCCATGTTTTGCGTCATCTCCAAAACTCAAGTCCAAATCATTAAGAAAAGCAGTGGTCCTGGTACCTTCACTGGATGCTTCTCTCCAGTCCAAAAATAAAACACCTTTCACTTCTATCCTCTTCCCAACTACTGCACCAATTTTCTATCCATTCTGCTATAGCTCCTTTTATCTCACAGTGTTCAATCTTGATATCATGCCTGTCATGTGGCACCTTTATCAAATACTTTGGAAATCTCTTGATAAGGACACATCAAACACATCTTCCTCACCAGTCAATGTTTAATGAATCCACACTTGCTGAATGGTTGCTAATTTTGTCCCTGATTGTTGGTTCTAGAACTTTCCCTGCCAGCAAGTTTACACAGACAGGTCTGTGGTTTATCATCACCCTTTACTTTTAACCAAGGGTGTAACAGCTGCAATTTACCAGTCCTCAAGTCACACCCCTGAATCTATAGTTCTTCAGAAGATTATGGTCAGAGCCTCTGCATTCACTATTTTTAATTCCTTCAGCAACTGGAATGTATCACATCTGGACCAGGGGATTTTAAGCATAGCTGTGTTACTAATAAATCCTGTTTATCAAGGAGACAGAGGGTAGGGGTGAGGTACTAATTGAATATTTTACATCAATCTCTACCAATGAAGATGATGCTCCTGGAATCACAGTTTGAAAAACAGAAAAAAGACCATCTTAATTTTTAGGAAGCGCTTATGGCTGCATTCCTGCACTTCCATTAAAATAGATTCCCTTAACCCATTCCAAGCTGTTTCAGCAGGAAATTACTTGAGTAACTTTGGTTGCAAGCCCACCATTCATTTGCTCTGTTGGAAGTATCAAATACTTCAACTGTGGAAAACTGATCAGTAGAAAACCACAAAATTACATGGTGCTGTACAGAGTATTCAGACATTCAAACTTGTCTTCATGCAGAACATTTTCCAATTCTGATTCTGTGCTGGAAAAAGAATTTTTTTTTCTCTCTGAGACTGGTGGAAGATTGGTTCAAAGCAATGTCGTCTGAGCAGTTGAATCAACTGGTTTGGAATTTCAAAATCATCTTTGTTACAAGACTAGACAACTCCCCACACTTCCCTTCACCCCTAATCGATATTTTTAATACCCTTTTTATGAGGGAGAACTTTATCAGAGAAGGCATTCCAAACTTCTGATACCTCAACTAGAGCATCCTACTGCGATTTAATCAACCATAGCTCAAATTCTCTTGCTTGAAAAATGTTGATGGCCTTAAAAGGAATAAAAAGACTATTTACTATAATGATTGGGGTCTATATTTCATCCTTCAATATATATGACACCAGGCTTTCCAGACCATCTCTTTGATACACTTATTTGGTTTGGTAAGCATGAATTCCACCTCTGCCCCCACCCCCCAAAGTAAAACACATATTAATCGGGGGACTTCTGAAATTTAATCTTGTTTTATTCTACAATTTCAGTCCTTTGTTAGAATTTATTATGTGTTGAGCCATACATGATGCAAGCCATAAACACGGCTGGTAATTCATCACCAAACCTTTCTATCCTTTACACACACATCATCCTAAAAGACTACATCAGTAACTCGCTTGTCACAAATTCTGACCTTAAGAATGAAAACCTTGTCCATCCATGAACTGGTTCATCCATTAGCTTGGACACTATAATTACACCAAGGTTTGGATCAGTTTAAACTGTAGTGTCAAAAAACCTAGAAGTCATCTCTTCAATATCTCCCAGGTCAGCCCACCTGCAGCTCAACTTACATTGTCACTGTTCTACCAGATGGTGCAGACAAGCTTTAAGTTTTATTGCGCATGTTGCACAAACAACAAATAGCATGGTTAACACACAACAATCATGCATATGAGTAGACAACATAAAATTGGTGCACTGA
Source organism: Pristis pectinata (assembly GCF_009764475.1). Taxonomy (NCBI): domain Eukaryota; kingdom Metazoa; phylum Chordata; class Chondrichthyes; order Rhinopristiformes; family Pristidae; genus Pristis; species Pristis pectinata. The sequence goes on along the minus strand of NC_067410.1, from coordinate 76,851,468 downwards.
ATACATGAAAAGCAACAAATATTTGTTAATACTCCACTCTGACCCCTCAGAACTTGAAGGCATTGAATATAGCCTCCTTAAGATCAGATGTTAGTCAGAAACACTATGGCGTTTACTAAGTTAGGGAAGGGTGTTGGGAAGCTGTATAGAAACCAGACTTCTGAGAGATAGTGGTAAATCCTGAAGGAAACAAATATGCCAAAATTAATTTCATGTGTTTCAGAGGTATGAAGCAAAAAAAGTTGAAAAGATTTTATTGATTGCTCTTGTTTGGATAACTGGTGACTCTTTGATTTTGTTTTTAAATCTAATAGCAGTATAGGTTGTCTGAAATGTCCTCTTAATTAATAGTTTTAAAAATCTGCGCACTTTTCATTTTCGGCAGTCTCCTCTGAGAATGTAAGGTCACGCCTCTGCCTCCTTGGTTAGTAGCTGATTAAGAAAACCGACTTAAGTTTTCCGTCATCTTTGTATGGCTTTTGTTGCATAGACATGTTGCAGAAACACGATTTAATGTTACTGATTAAATAGTGACTTGCTTTGATGAAAAAATGAACCCAAACTGAAATGGAACTCAAGAAAACACAATTCACCACTAATGTGCATTAAGCTATAAAAGTGCAATTTCAAGTCTGCACCATTGTTTCTCTCAACATGAAACTACTTAGTCCCCTCTTATATTATCTCTGAAGACTAATTAGATTTTTAAAATTATCTGCAGCATCTGAAAGTTCAATCTGTTGACGAAAGCCAAGTTCAATTGGGAGACAAAAGGTAGTGTATTAACTAGACACTTGAGAACTTCCCAGATTAATTGCAGTCCAGTTGTCAAAAATAAATTAGCAAAGCTATTTGAAATCTTAATTTAAGGTAAATATATTCTTTCCACTGAAATATTTTTATGAGGAACAGTTGTTAAGTTTGATATTTTTAATTTCTGGGCTCACATATTCTAAAGGATCAACAGTCCATATTGCATTAAGAAATAGTGTCCCTCAAAGCTGAATGTAGAGTGCGAAACCACACACATTGCAATCAGCTTCACACACACTACAAATCAGCTTCAAAAATAATGATCCCTTCCACATTGTTCCAAGAATTTTAAGTAGTTCCTATTGGAGGTTTCACATGTTGAGCATGTACTGTCTTATGGACACATACCAGATCACTTATGCAGATTCATTTTAAAATTAGCAGAAATAGACAGAGCACTGCGTCAAGAATAAATTAAATTTGTTACAACAGCTTGCTTAATAGGCCTTGGATGATGGTCAAACACACCCCGAATAAAATTTGCTCTTCAATCAAAATGCTGCACTCTTAAATTGTCTCTTATATAGCAAAATAATCAAACTGAGATATCACAGCAATATCCATCCAAACATATCCTTCACACTGATAGTGAATGGTTTGGGAGATGAATTCTTGCTCAAGGATGACATTAACCACAAACCAAACAGTCAAATCTTATGCAAGTCCATGTACAACTGTGAATTATTCATGAGGCATGACTAAGGTGAGGGTGCTATGAAGATTCCTCACTATAAATGGGATGATGTATTACCTGACACAGATGAAAAGGATAGCCTATAAAGTAATAGACAAGTATTTTCCATAACAGAAACTTAAACAAAAGTATCTAGCCCTTTTGCTGGGTGTTTGCATCAAAGAAAATGCATTCATCTCAGTGTAGTACTCCAGTACTGAAACATCTCGCATTCATTTGTGAAGCCATATAGCAGTAGAAAAAAAAGGAGTACTGGTGTTCCTGGCTCTCTGAAGATGTGCTAATATCATGTGCACACTGAAGAGACCTGGCCTGCAGCTGTTACAAATTAAATTCCCTATTATGCTACATTTTCCAATGTTTCAGTTTAACCTGTTAATCTGCATACGCACTCCACTGCCTTACATGTAATATGAGTTGTCTTTTGTTTGCTTTAATAGCCCAAATAAAATTATACTATATTTTAATCAAAGTACAACTGCATGGTTTGCTTCTCTGCACTGCTACTGTTCTCTATGACAGAGATGAAATCCATTAATATATATTACATTTAAAAAGACACCCACACAGAATAAAGATTGGCACTAAAAATGAATGAAAGTCACAAACTCTTCAGGAAATGAGCTGAATATAAATTTGGGCATTCTTTAGATAGTTTAAAATAAAATTATAAAATAACAGAAACTCAACAAGTCAGGTAGCATCTACAGAAGGAGGACCTGAAACGTTAACTACTTCTCATCCCTGATCTGCTGAGCATTTCCAGCATTTTCTAGTTCATATTACTAGCATCTGCAATTTTTTAAATGTGTTAAAACAAAATAGATAATTATCACAATGCCCCATGTTGAAAGTGTTGAAACAATGTATTACAATAAGATGTAAAATAGAGTGAAAGCACCATATATCCATGATACTGAAACATAGAAAATCTCTTCGAAGTGGCATTAAAGTTAAAAATTAACTTTTGTTAAATGGTTTCTCATTCTCAATTTCATTTTTAAGATTATTGCACTTAATATTAGCTTGAATAGAGTGCTGCAATGAAATCTGGAAAAGCTCACTTCAGATCTGCCAACACAGTCTGCCGTATTTACTGGTAAGTGCCACGTGGATTCCAATTAATCCTGCATTCTTTCCTATTTATAGTTCCTGATGTTCAAATTGGGGAAGTGGGGGGTGGGGGGGGGGGGACAAGCGGGCAGTGGAATCAGATCTCATAAAAATTATGAGACATACCACATCCTAGGCGTGAACAAACATATAAAATGGAAACTGAAAGCTTCCTTTCATGTTTCAGCAAGTTCAACAATTAACCATCTGGACTAGATCAGAAAGACCTGACGTTTGATCTAATGTGTGTGTGTTCAGCTGATCTGCTGGTAAAGGAACTAATATGTCCTAGATTTGGGGGAGAGGGGGAAGCCCAGATTTACTTGAGAAATGCAGCAGTTCCACAAGGAACCGTGAAGAAGCTCAGAAGTCCCATGTACCTATGATCAAATGCAGGAGTCCAAACTCCTGAGAAATGCTCACTGGTGATTTCCTGACTGCACTGTGACATTGGAATCTTTGTTGTGACCAATGCTGGACTGTCAGCTTCCTCTAATTCCAAAGCAGGTTGTTGTTCCTTGTTCCTCTCTTGTTCCTTTAAGAAATCCATTAAATCCATTCTCTTTGATCAGGCTTTTTATCATCTGTCCTTATATTTTCTTATATACTTCACAATGGCATTTAATTTGATAATGCTTCTACTGCCACTTCCAGACATGTTCTTCAACTGCAACCAGTACAGTGTCCTAGCATTTGTACAGCATATGTACATTCTGCAATAGAAACCAGATGTAGAAAATGAAATACTTACTTTCAATCTGGGAGTGTAAGTCATTGACTATAACCTGCAGCTGGCCAAGAGTCATGTCGCGCAAGTCTGTGGGTTTGAGACTCCGCTTCATCAAACTTTCACTAATATGGGGCATATGAGGCAACTGAAAAAAAACATAATTTACTTAGCAACAAGACCTCCAAAATGCAATCAATGAAGTAAGTTACAATTCTACTGGAGACATTCTTATAATGTCAAAGGAATATTAGGTCAGAGACCATATGAGATCATATATTTGTATGTAGATGTTTATGAAAAAGAACTTAGGAGTTTGTTGGGGACCTTAATTTTTTGCTGTGTCCAGTAGACTTGACCATTTCTTGATGCCCAGGGTGTGAGACAGGGCTTCCAGCTTTGGAACTAGTTCCCAGATATCACTGAAGAAAATTTTACAGGGTTATATGGGCTGTGTGCATTTGCTTTCAAAACTGGGGGGTCCATCCAGTTATATTTTTGTAATTCTTCCAAACAGTAGACAACTTCAGAGGGAGTTTATAGTCAATGACACTGGTGTGAGCTAGAGTCCATTAAGGATGGTTTTTTTCCCATTAAGGATGTCACTAAACCTGTTCTTTTAATTTTTTTTGAGTCATTATGGATTAAAAGTTAGCAGACAAATCTTGCATCCCCATGTTAGTATCAGGTCTAGGAAAATCATCTCCAAAATTACCTCCATTAAACATTATAAATAAACATTGCTTTTAGAGTGCACCAGTGAAATAAGTGACTGCATCAGGCCAGCTAATTAACACTAAGTTGCTTCACTGCATTAGTTGGTTTGTAGCATTTTCATATTTTGCATTTTAATGCCAGCATTGAAGAGCCTGATGTGTTCATTGGATCAAAAGGGGAAACAATTCACCCTTTGGCAAATTACAAAGATCCACGGAATCTGGGTCTGCATTGGCATCCGTTTGATAAAGATTTGAAAAAAAAATTGACAGTAAGAGTAATAAAATGGGCTATTAAAACATTACAAAAAAACCATAAATTGGCAAACGTACAGTACAATTTCCTTATTGGTACAACTTCTACTTGCTATAAAATTTTGAACTGAACCCATTCAAATATTCCTGCCTTAGCCATTTACGTAGATTAGGTTGTCTCCCCAGTGAAGCATTCCAATGGACAGTGTGCTGCAGAATAAGAATTGGACACAATTCTTCAGTCTCCAGTCTTTGAGGTGAGTATGTGTTGGGGAGGAACCCTATGCTGCAGGTATAAATGTTAAATATTTTCCACATTTCTCTGGATTTTTCAAATGTGGCAAAAATCTTAACTGGGTGCAAAAGCTTCTGAGCTTTGAAGTAGTCGCTGTGCCAGACCTGAAGCAGTGTTGGCCATCAAAGTAAAACTGGCATCCTTTGTGCTGCTCACTGCTACTACACAAATGTTGGCAATACATTTCTGTCATTTGCATATTATTATAACTCATCTGCCTAATTTGGGCAAACCTCCCAGTACTGTTGGGAGCATTGGCTCATATTGCATTTCCTACCTCAGCCTGCTGAGGAACTGGCAGAAATCAAGTGGAAAATCCAGGACCCCACCCCAAAATGTTTCATTCTGTTGTAACATGCAATGTTATTTAAACCAAAACATGTTTAGAGCTGAGCTAATGACTGTTTTAAGCACAATTGAGCTTCTATAATTGGACTGTGAACCTCCCACATAATCACATTTATGTCTCGGGGTAATTTTCAAGGAAAATATATATGGATGTTTGTTCTCAAATAGTGAGATAGACAGAGGAAATACTGCTTATTTATTCAATACCTGAGTCAGGATTTTTTAATATCTTTTCAAATTTTGAGCTTCACAGTTCCTTTAATGTTGAATAATCTGAATAAGATGATTCAATGAAGAGTCGTGTCTGCCTGCTTCAATGACCATTCAGATAAACTAAAGGGCCAGCATCAGCATTTTGTTATCATGGTTAATTTAGCAGAAGCATTTTCAGTTGATAACACAGCAGTTTAGGTCATATCAAGGAAAAGAGAAAGAGCCTGAAGTTGTATTTGGACATTCAGCTCATACACCAGTATGACATAGGAACGGCAGTATTTCAGGCAAATTAAATGCTGTTATGCGACTTTGGACATGCTGGATTATAACTAGATCAGAAGATAACATACAATGAAAGTGTAAAGTTGGATGGTTGTTAAAACAGCATTTTATAATTTGTGTCTAACATGTTACTGTCAAAAATTAACATTCTGTAACTTATCCTTTAAAACATAATTTGCCAAAGTTGTTGGTGAGGTTATTCAGTAACAAGGTGAATATTATGGAGGGAAAACTGGGCACCCAACTGCAGGTAAGAATACTTTTCACATTTTTAGTTTGAGTGGAACCTTTTAAGGAAAAAAGGTGGTCATCACTCATATACATCATAGAAATAAGGTTCCAAGGGGGGTTTTGCATGATGAATGATGATGTAGGAATGTTTCGGCTGGTGTAAAATTATGAATCGGCACAGTCACAAGCTAGTAGATCTGCTGCCACACAGTTCCAACAACCCAGGTTCAGTCCGGACCTTGGGTGCTGTCTGCTTGGAGTTTGCCTGTTCTTCTTGTGACCAAGTGGTTTTCCTCCCAGAGATGTGTGGGCTGGTAGATTAATTTGCCACTGTAAACTGCTCCTCATGTGTAGATGAGTGGTAGAATCTGGGGTTTGGAGGGGGGGGGGGGGGGGGGGGAAGAAGAGTTTATGTGAACATGGAGCTGATTAAAAAAAAGAGGGATTAAGCAAGCATTAGTGGGTGCTTGACTTGGTGGGCTGAAGGGCCTGTTTCTATCCTGTACACCTCGAGAAGAAGGGGGCTTGATTGCAGGATGAGGTATCAATTACACAAGAGAGGGATGTGGCAGAACGTGTCTCTGTGATGGTTGAGAGTCTTTGGAATTTTCTGCTCCACAAGAGTTGTGGAGGTTCAGTCACCAGGATGAGAGGGGAAAATCAAGGAATTATGGGATAAAGCAGGAAAGTGCATTTAAGGCTAAAGTTCAGATCACCCACAATCTTTGGAGCATATAAAGGGCCTGTGTCACCTACTCCTGCTTCAGTTTCTTATGTTCTTCTGAGAAAGTTTAAAGTTCAACATATGAAAATTTTAAGTTTAGTCAAGTTCATGTGTTTCACAAATGAAGTCAAGCAATATAAGCTGGAACACGCAAAACAAGAACAATTATAATAAATGAATATCAAGAACATAATGAAAGAGAGCCCAAAAATAATATTTTGAGGGAAAGAATTGTTCAATACAAATGACAGGTTTTAACTTTCATTCCCAGACTGTAGAGGAACAGGCAGAAACATGGGATAGAAGTGAATGATCAGCCATGATTGTGGTGAATGGTGGAGCAGGCCCTCATCTCCATGCCTGCTCCTAATTTTTAGGTTTCCATGTAACATAACCTCCAATTCGTTGGAATCAATTTGAGTTCATAGTCCTAAAGGAAAAAGAGTGCTGCTTTACGAAGAAAAGTCTGCACTTGGTGCTGTGATAAAGATGTCCCATTTTAGCACTTTAAAGAGTTACTTCAATCACTGCCCCAAAGGCTTTTAAAGTCAACTGATCTACAACCAGAATTTAACCTTTAATTAAGGAACATTTTGAAATTTGTAAGTCAATGGCAATTCTCATCATAGGAATCCATCTACTATGAAACTAACAATGATATCTTCTACAATGGTGCCTTTAAGATATCTTACTTTATCTTTAGCCATAGCTTCCCATCTACATAAATGACAAGACTCCCAAATGCATCTCCTCCATTTCCTGTACTTCTTTTGTACAACTACAAAAATGATCCAAGATTTAAAAGGCAAAAGCAAAAGGGTATAAACAGGGGAAGGACCCAAAACTGCAGTCACCATAAGATGTTTTGTCCAAGTACCAAGAGCAGTGCCTGGGAAGCTTCCTTTATTAATTTTTAAAAAATGACAACCATATATTAGATATGCATTCAGCATCAAATTTAACTTGCTTAGTGCTCTTGACTTTGAGGGGCAATCTCAGAATTAACTGAATAAAGCTTTAATACATTCTCTAAGGGATGTGGAAATTAAAAACCATTCCTCATGACACCAGACATTATTTAATTTCTGCAACTTTCCTGCATCATTGTGCAACTAAATTATGTCAAAACATGTTACTGTGATTGACAGGAAGTGTACAACCATAAATTCTTATATTACATAATTGTATTGAGATGGCAGAGAGAAAAGAACCATTCAGACACTTACTCCAAACACTGTCAGAATATGTATAGTTAGGTCAGTAGAGAGAAAAACTTTAAAGTAATAAAGTAACTGATAAAATTGCAGTGGAGGAGATTCTGTGTTGAAAGTGGCTTTTGTCTATATATATATAAAACTAAGATGAGTTACCATTAAGACCAAAACTTTTGCATTTGTACCGCACATTGAGAAAAACTTACCAGATCAGCCACTGGAGATTTCTTCCTGTTCTGCTTTTCTACTTCAACTTGCATCTTCGCCATTGGTTTTGCCATAGCAAGAGCCATTTTAGCTTCAGCTTGCAACTTTTTCTGCCTTGTAAGAAAATCCATATCGTCAAGCGACTCAGATTCTTCCTCAGTTGTGTCTCTGTCCGAGTACGAAGAGCTTTGCTTGCTCTGGGGAAAGAGATCATATTTTGTAATGTTTTTCTAAATGGAATATAGAACAGACGCTGCCATAAAACATAGGTTCTGTAATCATTCAAGACTATTATGGTAGTTTAATCCATCTTTCCTTTCTCAGAAAAGGCCCATTTTGTCACTGAGCATATGCTGTTTGAATTGTTGTTCAATTCAAATGTTGTTTGAATTGTTTTCTTCAGTGCTTATCCAGCTCCCTTTTGAATGGCAGAATTAAAATTATCTTCACTACTATCTCTGGTACTGCTCTCTTGATCCTAACTGCTTTTTGCATAAAAAGTCTTTTTCTCATATCATTTTTGGGCATTTTTGCCAAGCACCCTCATTCCATATACCTCTTGACCTTGAATAGTTCCCGTTGATGGAATGGTTATTTCTATCTACTTGGTCTACACAATTCATAATTTTAAATGCATTGGTATCTCACTTAGATCTCAGGATGTGTTCCTGGCAATGAGAATAAGTGATTTCATATGCAGAGACACATTACTGACAGCTGTGTTGTACAAACCCTGCCCTCCTCCCTGCTATTCTGCTGGGAATCCAGTTGAGGGTTCAGTCCTTTGCTGGCCCTCCCACTGCAATGAAATGATTAAAGTGACCCCAATGCCACATGGTTTTGGTGGAGTGTGAGCCAACAAGACAATGTGCAATGGCTGCCTCATGAGGGCTGGTGTTAGGTGGGTTGGGGTGAGTGGTACCACTGCACAGCACTGAGATGCAGGGACCTGGGCTGCAGCTCGGCCAACATGTGAGTGTGGGCCATTGCTGGGGACTGGCAGTACCAGCTCCAGATGTTGCCAGTTGACACTGGTCCTACAGACTCCCACATCTTCTCTTGTTGGATGTGATGGATGCTGCTATCTCCCCCCTCCCTTTGTTAGCTGTTCCCAGCCCAGAAATCTCTCTGTGGTAAACAAGCTCTAATGCCAGTGACCTCCGCTGAGCTTGCAGAGCCAGGTTCCTGTCACAGAAGTATGTTGCCTGAGGGGATGTCTTTTTTTTGAAGTACTGGGGATTATATACCTGTGCATGTTCCAACTCCAGGACCAAGACCTCTGCATCAAATCACCACACTGTGGAGAAACACTAAGGAATTATGGGGACCTCCATCAGATCCCTTCTCAATCTTCTTTGTTCAAAGAAGAACAAGCACAGCCTCTCCTCTATCCACTTAACAAAATACCTCATCCCTGTATTCTTATAAATTTCTCCTGGACCCTCTCTAAGGAATCTTTATGTTTTATTTTGCTTTGCCACATGTAATGTACTCCCAAACCTCTGTTTCAGTACCCTTTTAGAATTATGCCATATTATTTATATTGCCTCTCCCTGTTCTTCTGCCACTTTGGATTTTTCTGGATTAAATTTCACGTTTCCCATTCCACCTGTGTATCTGTATCCCCTTGAAGTCTGTCATGGTTCTTTGCTTCCAGGTTTTTTGTAATTTTGCACAAGTTAAATTTATTTTTGCTTGAAACTACCACATAATGGGCCTTGCTATTATTTCTCCTCAGACACTGCAGCTTCTGTTGCATTCGTTGAGAGTTATTATATGAACTTCTTCAAGGCCAATCCGAGCACAGTTTGATGCAATTACATAAGAACTGAGTCAATTATTAATACCCAATGGGTAATTTGTTCTTGACCTTTACAAGCAAGTTATTTCTACGTGAATCCGGGATTTACAATTAGTTACGAATTCAAAATCCAAATACAAAGAAAAATCAGACAACGTAATAAAAATAGTTCAATTTTCCCTGAAAGATTTAATGTGGAAATGGAAATGGTGTTACACCCTTGGAGGGAAACAGTGTAAACTCAGAGTTAACTAAAACACTATTAGATAAAAGGTGAGAATAAGAAGGCTTTTAAGGGCAGGAAATGGAATAATTTTTTTTAGGTGAGTTAGGTCAAGAATAGAGGTTAGGAAGTCATTGATAAGAATAACTGGGCAGAGTTTATTTCCGTTGTCCATGAGAATGGGTGATGAAAGAGGGAAGGATAGGAGATGGGTCATTGGGGTAGGCTGATGATACCACTTTGCATGCCATTCCTTTGATTAACTTTCCTTGTCCTTCATAGGATTCCCACACACAGCTTGATGAGGCCCTTGATAGGGTTCCTTCCATTCCCTACATGCCTACTTTCATCACTTCACCTTCGTCCCTTGCCATCCCACCCTTTTCCAGAGAACAAATCATCCTCCGCCATTTTTCGTACTTGCAACATAATCACCAAACACGTTTTACCGGCTTCACCACATCATTCTGAAGGGACCAGTTCCTTTTAGCACACTGGATCACTCCTCAAACATCCCCTTTCCAGAGCACATACTTAAGCAAGCAACATCTACCCTTCCCACCAGGCAGGGACTAAACCATTTCTTCCAAGTGGTGCATTGATATTTTTACACTTTGATTTACTTTCAACTGATGTATAATATTCAGTGCTCATGATGTGCTCTCTTTACAGTAAAGCAGACAAATGCTGCTTGGGTGTCCTTTTGTAGAATGTCTCCATGAAGGCAGAAAGCATGACCCTGAGCTTCCAGTGACCTGTCATTTTAATTCTCCGTTTCACCAACATTCTGATCTCTCCAACTTCATTTTTGTACACTGTTCCAACAAAGGTCAATTATAGCTTTTTCAACTAGGTACATATTCGAGCCTTCCAGATCCATCACTACATTCAACAATTTCAGATGATGATTCTGGTATTTCCCCCTGACATGCTGAGTGTTTCCAGCATTATCTATTTTCATGTTATGTTAGAAAATACCAAAGATTTGCAAACCTAGGAAGAAATTACTCTTCAACCCTGTGTTAAATGGATGAGCCCCAATTCTGAAACAATGCCCTTAGTTCCAGATTTCCCCATGAGGGGAAATATCTTCTCACCATCTATCTTGTCAAGCCCCCGTAGAATCTTTAATGTCTCATCACTTATTTTCCTTAACTCCAAAGAGCAGAGGCCCAAACTGCTCCATCTATCCCCACAGGACAACTCCATCATCCCAAGAATCAATTTAGTGAGCTCCCTCCTTTTCAGGTGTAATACCCCAGATGAAATCTCATCAACACCTATTTCCTACTTATATACTCCAGCCCCTTTGAAATAGTGGATCAATTAAGAGTTTTTCAACCTAAAAATGAGTCATTTATCTCTACTTTCTGATAGCCACTGCTCTATCAATTCTATTACAGAGCTCCCACTTTCTTTCCTCCCTGTCCCTCACCACTTCAATTAAAACTTACTATAATCTATCTAACCCTTTTCCAGTTCTGATTAAAGATCACAGTCCTGAAATGTTAACTTTTCTTTTGTTACAGATACTAACTGACTTGCTGAATATTTCATAGAACATAGAACAGTACAGCACAATACAGGCCCTTTGGCCCACAATGTTGTGCCAACCTTTAAACCTCGCCTAAGACTATCTAACCCCTTCCTCCCACATATCCCTTGACTTTAAATTCCTCCATATGCTTATCTAGTAATCTCTTGAATTTGACCAACGTACCTGCCTCCACCACCACCCCAGGCAGCGCATTCCATGCCCCAACCACTCTCTGGGTAAAAAACCTCCCTCTGATATCTCCCTTGAACTTCCCACCCATTACTTTAAAGCCATGCCCTCTTGTATTGAGCACTGGTGCCCTGGGAAAGAGGCACTGGATGTCTACTCTATCTATTCCTCTAAATATTTTGTACACCTCTATCATGTCTCCGCTCATCCTCCTTCTCTCCAAAGAGTAAAGCCCTAGCTTCCTTAGTCTCTCCTCATAATGCATACTCTAAACTAGGCAGCATCCTGGTAAATTTCCTCTGCACCTTTTCCAATGCTTCCACATCCTTCCTATAATGAGGCAACCAGAACTGGACACAATACTCTAAGTGTGGTCTAACTAGAGTTTTATAGAGCTGTATCATTACCTCGCGGCTCTTAAACTCGATCCCTCGACTTATGAAAGCTAACACCCCATAAGTTTCTTAACTACCCTATCCACCTGTGAGGCAACTTTCAGGGATCTGTGGATATGGACCCCCAGATCCCTCTGCTCCTCCACACTACCCAGAATCCTGCCATTAACTTTGTAGTCCACCTTGGAGTTTGTCCTTCCAAAGTGTACCACCTCACACTTCTCCAGATTGAACTCCATCTGCCACTTCTCAGCTCAGCCCTGCATCCTATCAGAGGATATCCAGCATTCTCTGTTTGTGCTTCAGATTTCTAGCATCTGCAGTATTTTATTTTTATGTTATTGGAAATATGACAGTTTGATCATTAATAGGGTGTGAAATGTAAAGCTTTGCTCTGGGTCAAACAACATTTTAAGGCTGAACTTGGGGGAGAGGGTGGTTGGATGGGGTGTGACTGAAAATGGAGGACTAATTTACTGTGGCGCCCAAAACAATGCTTTCATCAAGCAACACACACAAAATGCTGGGGGAACTCAGCAGGTCAGGCAGCATCTATGGAGGGAAATGAACAGTCAACATTTCGGGTCGAGACCCTTCATCAGGACTGGATTTCCTCCAGCATTTTGTGTGGGTTGTTCCAGATTTCCAGAATCTGCAGTCTCCCTTGTGTCAATAATGCTTTCATGTTCAATTGGAGGAATGGAGTCTATGTGTGAATGAGGAGAGTTTTGTGTGCATGCCGACAGAATCCAGCCTATGGAGCTGAACTCTGGAGGAGAAACTACAGAGGGATAATGATGTGTTTAAGTGTGTGATAAACAGGCAAGGTTGAAGGAAAAAAAGACAGGATTATGTAGTTTACCATCTTATTGAACATAGATTTTGCCAAGGGCACAGTCAGTCCATAGTGAAAGGTAGAAGGCATATTGAAGAAGCTGAAAATTAGGAGCTGTGATAGGCTAGCTTAGAAAAGAGATGTCAAAACTCAATGACCTTATAAAGGAATAAAAATAAATGGAGCAGTAGGTAGTTGGATAGTCAAGAATAGGCTTTTAGGGGTGGCGTTGAATAAGAATGGTAGGACCCAGAACCACAGAAGCCCTTCAAATGATCAGTAACCATCCAGGACAGGAAGTCACAAAAACATTTTTGATAATTATGAAGCAGGAACATTGGGATTACAACAGTAGGAGTACAACGTCTGGTAATACTTACCATTGGAGACAAAGGGGTGTCCAGGCTAGTTTCTGTCTTGCTGTCATCTGCATCACTGTCCTTGTCACTTCCATTGTCATTAACAAAACAGATCTGCAGATTCATGCCACTCTGAAGACTGCAACACAAAGAGTTTTATGCAATTTAGGAAAATGAATACAAGTAGGCAACAAGCAAGCAACAAGATTCTACCTGGAATCACAATGCAATAACAGAAAATGCTGTAAATACTCAACTGGTTAAGCAACATTTACGAAGAGAGAGACAGAGTTAATAGTTGAAGTTGATAAATTGTTGAATATTTATAGAATTTTATTTCAGATTTTAGCTTCTGCAATATTTTACTTCACAATTTCCAATGTTTGGTTCCATGTGGGAGCATACGCAGTGGGAGGAGTAACCACTTGGTTCCTCAAACCTGCTCTGTCATTTAATGTAACCATGGCATACTCCTCAACCCCAGTAACCTTCCACCCCCTTACAGATCATAAATCTATCTACTTCTGCCTTAAAAATATTCAAAGACTCGACCCAGTGGGAACAAAAAACTTCTCCCTCATAAATGGTCAACACCTCATTTTTAAATAGTGATCCCTGGTTTTCCCAGGAAGAAACATCTCGTCCACATCCACTTTCTCAAGACTCTTCAGGATCATGCATGCCTTTATCAAGTTCACTCTCACTCATCTAAACTTCAACGGGTACAAGCCTAGCCTGTCCAACATATCCTCATTGGATTACCTGCCCATTCAAGATGTTAGTCTAGTAGGCTTTCTCTTAACTGCTTCCAAAGCATATTAATATCCTATCCTATACAGAGTACACCGGCTCTGGCCTCACCAACGTCCTATAATTTTGTATTCAATTCTCCCTGCAATAAATGTTAGCTTTCCTAATGATCTGTTGTACTCACAAACAAGCCTTTTGGAAAATTTGCACAAGTGAACCCAGATCCCTCTTTATGTCAGAGCTCCTCAATCAGATAATATGCTTTGCACCCCCATTGTTTCCTGCCAACAAAGAAAATTTCACATTTTCCCTCATTATACTTCATTTGCCAGATATTTTCCACTCATTTTACCTACTCATATTAGTTTGAATTCCTCTTCACAAGTTCCCTTCCTATTTATCTTTGTACCACCAGCAAATTTAGCAGCCATACTGTACCTTTGGTGCCTTTAAGTAATTTATATACATTGCACAAAGCTGAGACTCAATGCCAATCTCTGTAGCACACCACTCATTACCTCTTAGTAATCAAAAGGATCCTTTATGCCCGCTCTCTCTTTCCTGTTAGCCAGCTAATCTTCTATCCACGCCAATATGTTACCTCCTATATGAGCTTTTTTTTCTGCCATTGATGTGGCACCTCTTCAGATGCCTTCTGGAAATAGATGTATAATACATCTATTGCTTTCCCTTTATCAACAGCACATGGTACTTCAAAGAACTCTAATAAATTGATCAAGCACGATTTCCCTTCCACAAAATCACATTGGCTTTGTTCAATTACTTTTATTTTTCTCTCAGTGCCCTGCTAATAATATCTTCAATAATCACAAGATCACAAGACAAAGGAGCAGAAGTAGGCCATTCGGCCCATTGAGTCTGCTCCATGAGCTAAACTAAAAACTATTCCTATCTAGCCCTGAATTCCGGCCTTATCCCCATATCCCTTGATACCATGACTAATTAGATACCTATCTATCTCCTCCTTAAACACCCCCAATGATTGGGCCTCCACAGCTGTACGTGGCAAAAGAATTCCATAATTTCACTACCCCCTGGCTAAAGAAATTTCTCATTTCTGTTTTAAACCGGTACCCTCTAATTCTAAGATCATGCCCTCTAGTCCTGGTCTCACCCACCAAGGGAAACAGCTTAACCTCATCTACTCTGTCCAGTCCTTTCAACATTCTAAATGTTTCTATGAGGTCCCCTCTCATTCTTCTGTACTCCAGTGAGTACAGTCCAAGAGCTGACAAACGCTCATCATAAGTAAGCCCTTTCATTCCGGGAATCATCCTCGTAAATCTCTTCTGAACTGTCTCCAACATCAGTACATCCTTCCTAAGATATGGGGCCCAAAACTGGGCACAGTATTCCAAATGAGGTCTCACCAGTGCTCCATAGAGCCTCATCAACACTTCCCTACCTTTATACACTGTACCTCTCGAAATGAATGCCAACATAGCATTCGCTTTCTCTACTGCCGATCCGACCTGGTGGTTGACCTTTAGGGTATCCTGCATGAGTACCCCCAAGCCCCTTTGTACTTCTGTACTTTGAATTTTCTCCCCATCTAGATAATAATCTGCCTGTTTATTTCTTCTTCCAAAGTGTACAACGGCACATTTCTCAACATTGAATCTCATCGGTCATTTCTTTGCCCATTCTCCTAAACTATCTAAGTCTCTCTACAACCTTCCTGTTTCCTCAATACTCCCTACTCCTCCACCTATCTTGGTGTCATCTGCAAACAGCCACAAAACCATTTACTCCATCATCGAAATCATTAATGTACAAAGTAAAAAGAAGCAGCCCCATCACCGACCCCTGCGGAACACCACTACTAACCAGTAGCCAACCAGAACAGGATCCCTTTATTCCCACCCTTTGCTTTCTGCCTACCAGCCAATGCTCCACCCATTCTAATATCCTACCTGCAATTCCATGAGCTCTCATCTTATTAATCAGCCTCTTGTGCGGTACCTTGTCGAAGGCCTTTTGAAAGTCTGAATACACAACATCCACAGCCTCTCCCTTATCCACCCTACCTGAGATTTCCTCAAAAAACTCCAATAGGTTGGATAATAGCTTCTAACATTTTTCTTTTGATAGATGCTAAGCTATCTGGTCTGTAGTTTCCTACTTTCTATCTCCCTTTTTGAATACATTTGCTATTCAATATTCAATACCTTCTATTGAACAATGAAGAGTTTATCAAGAGAATTACAACGTCAATAGCAACAGTATTTGGAAATATTCTTCCCACTACTTTAGGATACTTCAATCTGAAGTCTCCTTTTCAATTTGTACAGAATAATTTTGAGGCACAGGGAGATGAAATTCAACTTCAACAGGAGTGCAAAACAAACAGTAGTGGGTCAGGTCCCTGTTACATCCCTTATCTGATTGTGAAAAATAGTTCTATGCCCTTAACAAAGTTGAATTTCGTATAATTATTTCTTTGGATTTAACTTGCATTTAAAAAAGAAATTATATAGAAGGAAATGCAAATGCTTGACTAACAAAATGGCAGGTTTGCTTTGATCTGCTAACAGTTGATCACTGATTAATGTTAGATCTTTGGGAAGTAATATGGAGTAAACAAGTTAATTATTATAAACATTAGGTTGGTGTCCTCTTCAAGCAATACCATTGCAGGATATTCTTTATTTTGTTACTTTTAACCAATTTCCTAACAGTTATCATGGCTTTTTAGCATACTCGAGTTCAAAAATCTACCAACAGATCAGTTGCCATTGAATACAAACATGTTGATTGGTTTTTATCAACAAGATAACTGCTACTCAACAGAGAGAAATTGTAGACACAGGGGAATATTGTGGTTATTTATTTAAGATATTTTTAATTGTTATCTTCTTATGCAGAGCCTCCATTCTGAATTTCTTTTGGCAGTGTATTAAAACATTTTTGGCTTAATTTTAACTTACTCTGAAGTAAGTCTTATTATTGTAAATATTCAACACCATTAAAGAATTTCAGGTGGCAATTTGCTTCCACTGCCAGATATTATTTTTTGAACATTAATCTTATTTTAAAAACAGTTTTATTTTTAAGTATTTCAAGAACCAAGGGAATGTAGGAATCTAATTGTTATCTATGAATATTATTTCTTCAGCTTTGAGCTGAAAACTGCTACCTCTAATTTGAGCAATCTTTGAGCAATCAGAGCCACTTTCTTTGTGATTTCATGACAACATGTATATGAAGTGGAAAATAAAAATAAAAAGAATGCAATCACAAAGACGTGAGAAAGTGTGACTCCTTTTCATTTTTGTCTATAAACAACACAGAAGGCTAACTTGCATAAACTAAATTACTGCTGCAACTGTTGAAGTTTTGAAGAAATTAAATAATATCTTTATATCGAGTCAGAGAGTTATATTGCATGGAAACAGGAAACAGGCCCTTCGGCTCAACTCATCCATGCCAACCAAGATGCCTACTTGAGCCATTCCCATTTGCCCGCATTAGATCCAGATCCCTCGAAACCTTTCCTATCCATATACCTGTCCAAATGCCCTTTAAACATTTTGATTGTACCCACATATATAATAGCAACAAACCACAGGTCTCTTGGTAAAAAAAAAATCACACCGTTAATATATTTAGCACTTAAGGTTAATTAGAAAGACACAACTAGTGGCCATTACTCCAGTTTAGAATAATTTTGTGGCAAAATTCCATTAAAAAGAGTAATCAGTGGCACAGTTCATTATTAAATTTGAAGGATATCAATTGGATAGCAACCAAATGAGATACTTAAGCCAACATTATGACTGCATTTGCTTACATATTACAAGTACTAATATATCAAACACTCTAAGTAGCCTGCCATGATCTAGTTTCATTTATAAGTTTCCAAGCACAATTTAGTGTATTTTTTTTTACATTTTTCACTTTTTAAGAATTGTGCTATGTATGAACATTAGTGACAAAAATGCACATTTTCAACTTAACCAGTTCAGGATAGGGTTAGGGTTAACTGTTTTCAGGTAAGCCTGACACGCTTGATGATGGAGTTATAGAAAGACCTATCTGTAGGTACAACAAATCAGCTTTATGCACCATAGATGTATATAAAAAATAAGTTTGCCACCCACAACATATTGCAGTTGATACCTTTTGGAATTCTGAAAGCATCCCTCCACAATTCTCAGACCCTCAAAATCTCAATAGGTTCCCCTCATTCATTGTCCAACTCTACTTACCATAGAACCATACAGCACAAAACAGGCCCTTCGGCCCACCATGTTGTGCCGTCCATCAAACCACCCTCACACTATCTAACCCTTTCCTCCCACATATCCCTCTATCTCACATTCCTCCATGTGCCTATCCAACAAACTCTTGAACCTGTCCAATGTATCTGCCTCCACCACCACCCCAGGCAGTGCATTCCATGCACCAACCACTCTCTGGGTGAAAAACCTTCCCCTGACATCTCCCCTGAACCTCCCACCCATAACCTTAAGGCCATGCCCTCTCGTCCTGAGCATTGGTGCCCTGGGAAGGAGGCGCTGGCTGTCTACTCTATCTATTCCTCTCAATATTTTATATACCTCTATCATGTCTCCTCTCATCCTCCTCCTTTCCAGTGAATAAAGCCCTAGCACCTCAAGCCTGTGCTCATATTCCATACGCTCTAATCCAGGCAGCATCCTGGTAAATCTCCTCTGCACCCTCTCCAACGCCTCCACATCCTTCCTATAATGAGGCGACCAGAACTGAACACAGTACTCTAAGTGTGGTCTAACTAGAGTTTTGTAAAGCTACATCATCACTTCGCAGCTCTTAAACTCAATCCCACGACTTATGAAAGCTAACATCCCATAGGCCTTCTTAACTGCTCTATCCACCTGTGAGGCAACTTCCAGTGAACTGTGAATATGAACCCCCAGATCCCTCTGCTCCTCTACACTGCCAAGTACCTTGCCATTTACCTTGTACTCTGCCCTGGAGTTTGTCCTTCCAATGTGTACCACCTCACACTTCTCCGGATTGAACTCCATTTGCCACTTGTCAGCCCAGCTCTGCATCCTATCAATATCCTTCTGTAAGTTCCGACAGCCCTCCACACTATCCACAACACCGCCTATCTTAGTGTCGTCTGCAAACTTACTAACCCAGCCTTCCACTCCCTCATCTAAGTCATCTATAAATATTACAAAAAGTAGAGGTCCCAGAACCGATCCCTGCGGGACACCACTAGTCACTGCCCTCCAATCCGAGGGCACTCCTTCCACCACAACCCTCTGCTTTCTACAGACAAGCCAATTCCTAATCCACACAGCCAAGCTTCCCTGGATCCCTTGGCTTCTGACCTTCTGAAGAAGCCTACCATGAGGAACTTTATCAAACACCTTACTAAAATCCATATAGACCACATGCACCGCACTACCCTCATCAATCTTCCTCGTCACCTCCTCAAAGAACTCTATCAGGCTTGTGAGGCAAGATCTTCCCTTCACAAAGCCATGCTGGCTGTCCCTAATCAGTCCATGATTCTCCAGGTGTTCATAGATCCTATCCCTTAGAATCCTTTCTAACAGCTTACCCACCACAGACGTAAGGCTCACTGGTCTTTAATTCCCTGGACTATCCCTACTACCTTTTTTGAACAAGGGGACAACATTTGCAACCCTCCAATCCTCCGGCACCATCCCCGTGGACAACGAGGACTCAAAGATCCTTACCAGCGGTTCAACAATCTCCTCCCTTGCCTCCCGAAGCAGCCTGGGGAAAATCCTGTCAGGCCCCGGAGATTTATCCATCTGATATTATTTAACAACTTCAACACATCCTCTCTCTTGATATCTACAACCTCGAGAACATTACCCTTACCAGCACTCCCTTCCGCGTCATCAAGACCCCTCTCCTTGGTGAACACCAACGAGAAGTATTCATTGAGAACTTTTCCCACTTCCGCCGCCTCCAGGCACATTCTCCCACCTTTGTCTTTAATCAGACCTACCTTTACCCTAGCCATCCTCCTACCCTTCATGTACGTGAAAAAGGCCTTGGGATTTTCCTTAACCCTACAAGCCAACACCTTTTCATGTCCCCTTCTAGCTCTCCTCAGCCCTTTCTTAAGTTCCTTCCTCGCTACTCTATATTCCTCACGGGCCCTGTCTGAACCTTGCTGCTTATATATGTGTGCTACCTTCTTCTCCCTAACTAGTCATTCCACCTCTCTCGTCACCCACGGTTCCTTCACCCTGCCATTCCTTCTCTGCCTCACCAGGACATATTTATCCCTAACATCCTGCATAAGTTCCCTGAACATTGACCACATCTCCATGGTACATTTCCCTTCAAAAAGGACATCCCAATTTACACTCCCAAGTTCTCTCCTTATAGCCTCATAGTTCGCCCTTCCCCAATTAAATATCTTCTTGTCCTCTCTGCACCTGTCCCTGTCCATGACAATTCTAAAGGTTATGGAGCAATGGTCACTGTCCCCAAATCTCCCACCAATAGATCTTTCACCTGTCCCGGTTCATTTCCTAAAACTAGATCTAGCATGGCATTCCTTCTAGTCGGCCTGTCGACATACTGCGTCAGGAATCCCTCCTGGACACATTTAACAAATTCTGTCCCATCTAAACCTTTGGCACTAAGCAGGTTCCAGTCTATATTTGGGAAGTTGAAGTCTCCCATTATAACAACCCTGTTACTTTTGCTTCTCTCCAAATACTGCCTGCCAATCTGCTCCTCTATATCTCTACTGCTACCAGGGGGCCTATAGAATACTCCTAGTAGAGTAACTGCTTCTTCCTTGTTCCTTACTTCCACCCATATGGACTCTAGGGATGATCCTTCTACAACATCCATCCTTTCCACAGCCGTAACAGTGTTCCTGACCAGTATCACTACCCCTCCTCCTCTTCTCCCCCCTTCCCTATCCCTCCTAAAACATCGAAAACCAGGAATATTCAATATCCACTCCTGCCTTGACGTCAGCCACGTCTCAGTAATAGCCACAATATCATAGTCCCCCATACTTATCCAAGCCCTCAGTTCATCTCCCTTATTCCTGACACTTCTTGCATTTAAGTAAACACACTTCAGTCCATCTACCTTACCACTTTTATAGCCTGTATTCTGCTTCTCCTTCCCCAAAGCCTCTCTACCTGTTTGATCTAACTTTTCCCCATCCCCTTCTTCCTCTGACCTACTCCTCCGGTTCCCTTCCCCTTCACAAACTAGTTTAAACCCTCCCGAACCACCCTAGCAAACCTAACCGCAAGGATATTGGCCCCCTTCTGGTTCGGGTGTAACCTGTCCTCTCTGTATAGGTCCCACCTTCCCGAGAAGAGATCCCAATGATCCAGGAATCTAAAACCCTCCCTCCTGCACCAACTTATCAGCCATGCATTTATCTGCCACCTCCTCCTGTTCCTGCCTTCACTATCGCGTGGCACCGGCAGCAATCCCGAGATTGCTACCCTTGAGGTCCTGTTCCTCAGTCTTCTGCCTAGCTCCCTGAACTCGCTCTTCAGGACCTCATCCCCCTTCCTACCTATGTCGTTGGTGCCAACATGGACCACAACTTCTGGCTGCTCTCCCTCCCGCTCAAGAATCCTGTGGACCCGATCAGTGACATCCCGGACCCTGGCACCTGGGAGGCAACATACCATCCGGGATTCATGCTCACTGCCACAGAACCTCCTATCTGTTTCCCTGCTTACAACAACGCTCTCCACCCCAATGGTCTATGACCTGTTTCTCTCTGCTGGCAGCTTTGTGGAAGGCCTTGCTGCTGCAGACAAAACTTTGGGTCTTCTGCATGATAGAATTTTGATACCACAGGTCTCCATACATAACTGGCCTGCCACGATCTTACACTACCCCAATGTAATGCTACATTTTCATTGCTAAAGATATCAATCAAATGAGATTCTTAAACCAACACTGCAACTGTATTTGCTTACATATTTCAAGGTATCACTCAAAGTAACCTTCCAAGATCTATTTTTATTTGTAAATTTCCAATTACAGTTTTAATGAATTTTTTGAATATTTTTCACTTTATTTTTTAAAAACTGCCCACACAACTCAACAGTTATAACGTGGTTTTGTTTTCTCTCCATTTTGAAAAAAACTGTCTTGTGCACTGATATTTAAGTTTTTATGCTGTATAAAAATATGTTCTTGTGTATTTTAACTAACAATTCTAGAAACTAAGGTCTGTGTTTCTCAGACATCTCTTAAATGCTTGAGGAAGCTGTTTGTTGCCAATGCTTCCCAATCCTGCAAAAGCTAATTGTAATGAGATCATTTTAATCCTGAAAGTTGGCAAATCCAGAAACCCAAGCCACACTGAAAAAATTCTTTCATTTGCTGAATACATCAGCATGGTTCAGGAGAAAATAGTCTTAGCCTTAAAAGCAAAATTGACATGATAGCTGACATAGTATGCAAATTTAAGCCTAATTTGCAAGACAAAATTGCAAGAAAAGGCGAAAGCAAGGAGAGAAAAAACAAAATAACAAAAGAAACATTATTTCCATTATGCTCTAAAATGCTTCACGAACAATGAATTACTTTCTAAGTATTGCCATCTAGGCAAATATAGCAGTCAGTAACCAAATAAATTACTAGATAATCTATTTTGGTTGCTGGACTGCGGGATCAGTGGTGTTGTCCAGTAATAGCAGGTGACTCCATACTGTTGACTGAAGAGGCAGGGGAATTTTTTAGTTTAATTATACTCTTAATGAGGCAGATGAGACCCTAGTTTACCGTTTCATTTCCAGGGTGCCATCACTGATAGCAATACTGCACCAAAGAGTCACCGTGCATTATACTCATATTTGAAGGGGGGTCTGACTGAAATTCTTTTAATAATTCAATTCCACAGTTCAAAATGTTAAAGTTCATAGCAAAATACTAAGGAATACAGAATACTATCATCATGTATGAATTCGCCAAGTTAGAAATTAAGAATATTGGCTAATGACATCAGTTTTGTCCTCACAATATAGCTTTTTGCTACAGTTATTGTAAACGAGCAGTGACAATCTCATTGTGATTCCACAAAATTCACTGCATCATCCATCATTCACAAAGCAAACATGCTTGGCTGGAACAATGAAAAGGTCACATGATAAACAGCCATGGTTTGCCATTTCCCTGAATATTCACAAGAGTTAATGTTTTCATTATTATTGTTACTCACAAAATGCAGATACCGAAAGCTGTCAGAATTTTAGTAAGATTTACACAAATGTCCAACCTACACATAAAAGTTCAGCAAGAATATTCATACATTTAATGCATAAATGAAGTTGCTATTGTGTCAATCATCTCCAGTTTTGATTTACAACCTTATCATTACATGAGCAAATTCAGTATTAAATTGGATCCTAGTATTCCTACCAGATATCATGACATAAAATGTCAAATAAGAATTGATGGCTGAGATGTTATTAATTAAGTAGCAGATGCTTAATAGATCTAAATACTAATGTGTGTGTATCCACTATAGGGAAACATAGAAATATTAAGAATTATGTTGCACAGGATGATTCTCTAAAGACAGATAAACTGCAGCATGTTGAGTAACCTTCATGTACAAGTGCTGCAATAAATATCTGCAGATACCTGGATCGTTTCAAAACAGATGATATATTCTACTAGTACAACTATTTGGGGGGGGGGGGGGGGGGGGGGGGGGGTGGGGGGGGGGGTGGTGGCAGATGTGGGTGGGCAGAAGAATGGGAATAAGGGTGTTGATTGCTTTTAAGCCCATCAAGAAAGGGTGACATTCAATATTTCACCAAATTGCATTCACTCAAGTGGCAATCCTACCCCACAAGTACATAGAGATAGGTTTCAAAGGATTATGGTGACACTCTGATATTTTGCTACACAACTATTCAAACATCCTGATGGTTCAGCATCTGGCTCAACAGACGCTGATTCCCGCACTCCCTTTGATACATCAGGGCCCCAGTTTCCACGCTGCCTTTGACACACTGGTGTCTGAATTACTGGCTCCCTCTGGCATACCAGGGCGCTGGTTTCACACCTTCCCTCTAACAAACCGGCTCCACAGTTCCTGTGCTCCCTTGAGACTCTCCTGGTTCTGTTTCCTGTGCTCCCTTGAAACTTACTGGTGATTTGTTACCTGTGTTACCTTTAAAGTTACTGGACTCACTGGAAAATGCGTAACATCGCCAAAAAAAAGAATTAAGTGTGTTGGAATATTAATAAGAATAGCATCCGATAGTGTGGAAAATCCGCATCACCAAAATACTGAGCATTTTGGATTAAGAGTTTTACTACACACAGCTATCATGATGAAGTCAACTTTAATGACTTCTTTACTCTGAGAGAACATGAGGTAACCTCCAACTGAAGTGTAGAACAGGACGACCAAAAGAGGCCTTCAGCCCATCAAGTCTACACTTATCCTATACTTTTTCTTGCCCAATGGTACCGATTCATTCATCAATTTAAAGTAATATGTTCTCCTTTAAATTGAACAATACATGTGCTAATAAATTTGTTTCAAATTTGTTTTTATACATTTAAATAGTATTTAGCATTACAATGATTCTACACTTCTGCTCAAAGATGGTCAATGACCTTCATTAATAAAGTAGGAGCAGTCTGGAGATGACCTGGACAACAAATAACTTAGTGGAATTTATGGATACTAAACTGCAGAAGATTTCAGTTTTTTGACATTCAGCAAAACTATGAAAATAAATACTAACAGAGGCACTGTAGAACAACATACTGGAATCCTTGCACATTACACAAGAGAAAGATTCCTCATACCATGGAAAGCAACAATTCAGCAAGTCCTGAAAGAGTTATCCAGTTTAATCACAAAACCCAGCTTTTCCAATTTAACCCTGAAAATCAACACTTCATGTGTGCACCAAAGTGCCTTTTATGAGTTCTTGTGGAATTTGATTCAATCACCTCCTATCAATGTGCATTCCAGATCTTAAACTGCTGAAGAAAGTCTTGTTTCACATCAAGTGTTTTTGCCAATTATTTTATCTCTTACTTCCTCCGGGAAGTGATTGATAATAGCTTCTATTTGATTCAGTTCATCCTTCTCTGCACCAAGAGGAACAATTTTCTCTCCTTGTAATCCAAGTCCCTTGTCTCTGGTGTCATTCTGGTAATCCTCTGCACCTTCTCCAAAGCTTTGACAACTATAGATAAATATGGTGCCAAGAATTTTACACAGTGATCTAGCTGAGACCTAACCAGTGGTTAACATTTTAGCATGATTTTCTCCTTTTTACGTTCAATGCTTCTACTTACAAAGCTAAATAATCTCAACAGCTTCCATGCTGCCATTATCAATTTGCCTTGCCACCTTCAATATTTTTTTGTTGTGTAACAGCAAACCCTTTGCTCTTATACTTTTCTCTTGAGTCAGATTACACTTTCTCTCCACCACGTATTTTTCTCTGCAATTTTAGTAATGCACAATAAATTGCAATTACAACTATCTCCTTCCATTTCCTCCAAATGTTTGTTTCCATTTCCTACCATTGCCAAGTTTGTAACCTCCACATGCTTCAAAACTATGCTTCTTGTACTCATCCAGGTCATTTATACTTAAACAAAAAGGTCTTAATTTGAATCACTCCACACACCCAGCATTGCTGAAAAATGTGTTATTGTTCAGTTCCACAGTGATCCAGTATGTCAAAACCAAGGTTGCAACATAGGCTTTGTTACATACATCACAAAGCTCTTTCTCAAATGCCTTTTTAAAAATCAGTAGACTTAATGTGTCTTTACTGTTCCTCCCTATAACAATGGCAATGGAAGAAGGTACATTTATAATTGGTTTATGATTATGAGCCCAGTAATTCAGAAGGTACATTTATGATAACCTAGCACTTTAAGGATAAATCTCAGCCTTAAATCAACACTACACCCAGACCCCTACCAACACCACTAATAAAGACATACAAAGCAAAATGCCTGGTGCTCCTCATAAAGTTACTCGCCAAGGGGGTATATTTGATCTGCAGGCAAGGCACAATATGAAGTAAAGATGTGAGGGTATAGGCTACAGCTATCACCTTTTTAAACAAAGAATTCCACATTATTTTATGCTGCATTCACCTAAAGATGCAATTTCCAAGAATTTCATTAGTTTATATTGGTGAAGTTCTGAATCAAGACTATTTTGCCTCAGTACATTCAGTGAGTGTTCCAATGTTTATGATTGCACACGTCAGGTTCCACCTTGGATTGCATTTCCCTTGACTTGCACTAATGTCATGTTTTTGTTTATTTTGTCGTGTAGGTTATGGATAGTTTATGTAATTTATGTTTGTCATGTTTTTAATGTACTGTGCTGCTGCTGCAAAAAGCTAATTTTCATGGCACTTATACCCTGGGTATGTATGCCCATGACAGCGAACTTGAACTTGGTCAAGTCATCAACTTGGTTTTCAAACACTCCTACATTTTTCTGTTAAATCTCAAAAATCATCCAGCTGCAACTAACTTCTCAGTCACATTAAAATCTCCATAAATGACTTGCCTCATCATTGCCTTTTATTTGTAGTTGCCATTTTCAAACTCCACTGGAGCAGAGTACAATCTTAAGAAAAATGCTTACTGTAAAATGCTTGCTGTAAAATGGTTATAATTTTTTTTAAAAGGTTGGCCCTAGAAACTAAAAAATATAAATGGACACTGCACTATACATTTTTATCCATCAGACCCAACAACCAGCTGTTGATACTGGAGTGTTAGAAAGAAAATAATGCAAGGCACCAACTTGAACTACAGATTGCAGGCTGCTGCTAATTTTTTTAAAACCTCTCAGCCTTTAATAGTGTGGGTCTGCTGTGAGTTTGTTGATGTCACACAAAGGAAGGGAAAGAATAGCAAAGGTTTTAATATTTATTGGTTCCATTTAAAAATCTTTAATCCCTATGGCAATAAAGTGATTAAATTTTTGTCTAACGCTCCAGGAATATTGCAGATACGTCATTTGGAGCACACTGAACGCTAAAAATAAATTCTATGATATTTACCGGATAACAGAAGTGCCATTAAGTGTGAAGTGGTGGTGCTTTCATCCAAAGATCTTCAAGTTTATGATTCACCACACAACAAGCTGTCATTTTATGCATTACACATTGATGACTACTTCGCCATTGAAAGAGGATTCAAATAGGTACGATTGACCGAATTGGCTACGTGGTGACGGAATACAAATACGATCCACAGTTTCATGCAAATTTAAGAATTATAGAAAGGCTGAACAGGAGCAAAGACTTTCTGCTATGTGAGGGAGATGTGCACTTCCTGTGGTTTTCCTTTTCAGAGACAAGGGGTGTTAATGCACAGATACCCAATCATTTTCTGATGTGCAGGGTAGCATAATTGATACTCCAATAACCTCTAACATTATTGTTACTGGAACTTGATTTATGAAATTGGGACAGGAATTTTGAACACAATATACTTTCACCATTCTTAAACAATTAGACTCCAGTATAATAAATTAGATAAGCAACATCTAGTAAAATTAAGGTCACATTCCTTGCAGTTAGTTGTATTATTATCTATTATCAAGCTATAAAAAAAGGTTCCATCCACCACATATATGGTTGTGCAATCATCACAATGACTTCTTTTCCCAATGCTGTATCTCAAGAGTCCTTCACTCTTTCATTTACACAGTACTGCTTGCTAGTATCATCCAAAGACATTGGACTGATTTCCACATTTACGCTGATGACACTCATCCCTCTACAGCATTCCTGCTGTCAGACTGCTTTCGAATGAATCATAATTTCTTTCAGCTGAACGATAGGAAGGCTAAACCATTGGCCCTTGCCATCTGCTCTGTTGGATCAGGCAACTATTTTCAGAAGATGAGTCTTAATACATCATCAGAGTCCTACAGCACAGGAATGGGACCTTCAGTCCACCTTGTCCATGTAAGCATCAAGTACCTATTTATACTAATCCCATTGACCAGCAGTTGGTCCATGCCTTCAACACATTAGATTGTCTAGATACTTAAGTGTTGTGAGGGTACCTATCTCCACCGCCCATTATGGAAAACATGACAGTCTTGACCAGTTTTACGTAACTGAAAATAACCACAATCCAAACTCTTGCATTCAGTCCCCACCTCAACAATACCCCTTCACAATTCCACATCTTACCGTCCCGCAACCTCCCCCCCCCCCCACCCACCCCTGGACTTCAAAATGCCAATAGCAATTGTGGCAATATTCCAAAGATACCACCACACTTTGTGCATTTTGTCCAAATAACCCATTCCTTCTCATCAGATATCATTCTCCCAATGTCTACATGTTCCATTATCCTAAGGAATGTGGGTGGCGGGGGGCAATGGTAAAGGCGTGTCAGAGACCAAAAGAGTGGATACCTAAAATCCACATTCACACACCCTGAACCATTAGAATCAAATGTGCTTTCCATCCACAACCTTGGTGTCCCTATTAGCTGGTGGTGCAAGTCAAGTGTAATTAATAATCAAATTGAAGATAATCTGGTCTGTATAATATTATCAACTGGACACTGTTTTCACTCAATAGACCCTTTTGGGGTGGGCTTATTAACTGTATTTTAAGGACTTTGAAAAGCAAGGTCAGTATTGCATCAATGTACAGGCACCGATTTAACTGATTACATTCTAAGTTTGGTGAACCAGACATATCAGATGATCACAGGAAAATCGACATTTATTAAAGCTTATAATTTCTCAGTGGCACTTAATGATTTGCTTTGAAAGGGATAATTTTCTTAATATTATTGTTTTAACACCATAACACATTAATAAATTCAACAAATGGCGCTAACATTCTAGATACATCCTAATTTTAGTTCATTTGCAATTTACAGGAACTAGATAATTTATTTTCTGTCTGGGTTGTTGGATTACAAGAATTACTTTATCTTCAAAGAAAAACAAGCTGCTAATGACATACTATTCCCAATTCTGTAGAAGAAATCTTATCTTGTTTTCCATTATGGAATACATTAGAGGTGACTTAATACTAAAACCAAGTCTCCTCTATCTTGACTCTTCATTTTGGTATCCCCACAATGTGTCAAGAATCTCATTTCTAGAAGATACAATTATATCACTAGTAAATTATCCTCTCAATGGCTTCATCAGTATTGTAATCAAACTCCACTGCACAACCTTCTACTATAGCCTACTGCTAGTCTATTGTGCAATGTGCTTCTTCTCTTAATCTGTTCTCTCTCTAGTATTGAGATTTCTGAAAACCCATACTTGAAGTCATGCATTTACCATTTCCTGATTTACCTCATCCTATAAACTCTTACAACCTTTCAATTGTTGTTCTGCTACAATGATAGCACCTTTTCTTGTGAATTAGCAGGTTGCGGGTTTAAGCCTCTCACCAGGACAAGACCAGAATCCTTAATCATGTAACTCTGGATGCAGATTTTCATTGGAAAGTGATTTGACCGGAAATACAATATCTTTCTCTCTGGCCATAGGTGCTGTCTGACCTGCAGAATATTTTTAGAATTTCCTGTTTTTCAGATGTCCAACATATGCAACATCTTGGCTTTGAATCGCCAAAAGGTGATCTTTTGCTTTAACATTTTCAACTGTCAACAACTTTTGAACAGTGGTTGAAAATCAATTGCACTGTAGTATAATAAATTTTCCAGTGAAATAGCGGTGCTTAAAGGGAATGTAGGAAACAAAACTTGTTGAGTTTAAAAGGGAGCATGGGAATCAAAAACCGGGGAGTTTAAAGAAAACGGGACCATGTTGAGTAAAAGGAGAGTGGGAATGTGCACGAGTGAGTTTAAACAGAACTGGGTGAGCCAGTTGCTAAACATTGGGATTTCTGAACAATATGATGGAGGATTATTGTAGTTTTACTGGGTTACAAAGTACTTTACTCGACATCATTGCAGTTCTCTGTTGGTAAGAGAAATATTGATTAAATGCTCTCCAAAAATGTCATCATTAACTTGAAATGGGGTATGGATGATTAAAAAGCAATATCCAAGGACTTTACAGACGTAAACCTTTGTTTCCAATACTCACCGTGAAGACAAGCTGGGTTTACCACTCTTGCTACAGCTGGTGTAAATTCCTGGGCCATCATCAAAGAAACTCCCAAGTGCCAACTTCTGTCGGATTGATTCCCTCTCATTTTTTTGGGCCTGTAAATTAAACAGAAAAGAATTTCAAGATTAAGATTAAGGTATCTTCATTAGTCACATGTACATCGAAACACACAGTGAAATACATTTTTTGCATAGTGTGTTCTGGGGGCAGCCTGCAAGTGTTGCCACGCTTCCAGCGCCAACATAGCATGCCCACAACTTCCTAACCCGTACGTCTTTGGAATGTGGGAGGAAACCGGAGCACCCGGAGGAAACCCACACAGACACACGGGGAGAACTTACAAACTCCTTCCAGACAGCGGCCAATTGCCTTTGTAGCTACCAGCATCAGGATTTTAGGGTAATGATCATGACAGAAAACTTCATTAAGTAAATCAGATGGAATTATTGTCCATTATCCATTGACTACAATATTTGTGGCACCCCTGTCTTTTCCTAATTCTTTTCCATTGTTTGTATCTCTTGTCTAGGCACTTCACCAACAGTATCCATAAAGTGGATAACCTCCCCCTCTTGTCCCCATGTCTATAGCCAAATTGTGGATTGGTTTCAGTAATTTGATTAATTCTTGGAAAATGTTATTGTAATGGTGCCAATTTTGGTTCACAAATCGGTTAAACTCCTCACATACTTACCTTACTTAAACTAAGCTGTAATATTTACTTTAACCAATGTTGTCAAAAGGCACATACAATTGCCATGCTGCAATCTACTGTGCAGTAATAGTGCAACACCAAAGAACTACAAGCAAAAAATACAAAGTATCAAATCCCAATATCTGAATCTGTAACAGGATTTCTTTGCACATTAGCTGTAACTACATTACTCTATATCTGTTCTTTCTGGATTAGGCAATTACAAGGAAACCCTTATAGTGGTCTGGTGGAAGAATGTCAGGGAGAATTTTGCAAAGATGCTTAGTTGTTCTCCTATCAATACTGAATTGAATCTGTGTGGGATCGAATCCTCCAGGGAATTTCAAACTGGGACCAAACAGGAAGGTGCCTATCAGTTTTGCAAAATAGCATCCAAGAAGTCAATAGAGCAAAGATGGTGGCTTTTTCCTGTAGTCTAGAGGACATCAAATCTTTTAGCCATTTATCTAGCATTAGAAATCCTTATTTGTGGTATGGGCTTTTGAGGTTGCCATGAGGATGACCCTTTATAAAATAAAGTTATGTAGATTGCAGCATCCATTACAGTCTATGAGATCACACTGAAAAGTACGACAGGAATTCCCAGTTTAATTCAGATACCTGCATCATACCTTCAAAATGTCTCTTCCCTTGTAATGATGACACTGGTGGGTAAATGCCCCCTTGTTAGAGCACTGTTTCATTGAAACCTTGGCAAAGTACAGCACTACCAAAGCTGTTGAAGATGGTTATTAACTACAAGAAGCCACCTAGAGATCTAGCTTTCTGATTAAAAGCAGTGGTAGTTGTGTGGAATGCGTTTTAATGGAGACATTGCAGCAGATTCTAGGGAAGTAAGCACTTACTTGTGATAATGGGCTGATGCTGCTTACAAATGAGCTGTCTGGGACAATGTTAAACTTCCTTCATTGTGCATTTGATCATTGATGTCCTTGATACCATGATCCTCAGGGAATCATACTACTCAGTAACACTACTTTTCTATCAGGTCTACATCACAAAAAAGCTCATGGAATAGCAAGCTGTAGAGAAAATCACACCTGTGATTGGCTTGATAATGACTCTTACTTCCTTTCAGCTGCTGGATGTCTTGGTGGAAACCTGGCTCAATGGCTTTAAATTTTGAACGGCCCTAAAAGTTTGAGGCACATGGCCTCAATGATGAGCCTATCTTCGATGGGCAGAGCAATGACTCCCCCAACCCACTGATAAAAACTGGCACTGTACATTTTGCTGATATTGCTCCAATTTGGTCCCTCTTGCCGAAAGGGTTATAAAATTACCCCAAAGATTCTACAATGGTCTTCTTTAATTTTGCCTCCAAATAAATCCATCAAATTGGCAAGTTTTCTTGCCCACTGTATGACTCAATTACTATTGAATATAAATATAATAGCAATGACAGAAAAGTATCACTGATTCGATCATTGAGCTGCAGCATGCAGGCAGAACTTGTGAAAGTATACAGAGGTTGAACAAGTGTTTGTCAACTTGTTCACTGAAGCATAAGACAAAATGGGCCTTACCCTTAATGTCTGCAAAACAAAAGGTTCTCTCCTATTGTGCCCCCATTCCACAACACTACCCTTTAACAATAAAAGCTTCTGGAAAATGTAAACTTCATTCAATGCCTTGGGAACTAGCTCTCAGCAAAGGCAGACATCAGAGATAAAATTCAACATGACTCCAGTGTGCCATTTGGTCATCTGAGGGTTGAAGATCAAGACCTCAAAACTTGCAAAATGCTTTTGCTCCAATGGGCAGCAATGATCCCTGCACTGGTCAGATAGCACTGGTCAGATAGCACTGGTCAGATAGCAGCAACACTGTCCCTGTAAAATGTCTCCAAAATCTACCGGCAGAATAAACTTAGTGACCTCACCCTGGCAGCCAACTTCCCCAGCATTGAGACCCTAATTACATGTCGTTGACTCCAGTGGTAGGCCAAGCCTTTGCATGCCTGACACAAGTGTTCCAAAACAGACACTCCATTACGAGTTATCTCATGGCATGGCATTACTAAGTGAAAAGCAAAAGAGATGCATGGATGTTCTCAAAGGCTCCCTGAAAAAGTGTAAATTAGCCACCGACGTGGGAATTTCTGGGACATGGCTGCTAAAAACAGCAAGTGGGTATTTGCAATGGAATCAGAAGCCTTATGTCCACATGTTGGAAGCACACAGAAGCCCAGCATAACTGGTGAAAGGAAAGCACCACCCTCAAAACTTCTCCCCCATCAATCCCCTCCTGCCCCATCTGTTGTAGAGTCTGCAGGTCCCACAAAAGCCTCATCAGCCATCTCAGAGCTCACAGGACCAAGTGAAAGCAAGTCATTCTCGATCATGAGGAACCGCTTACAAAGAAGGAAGAAGACAGTTCACAGAAGAAAGCTCACACTGGGGGCTTTGAAATGAATCGGTGGTGATGTCGCATATTATTCCAATTTTATCGCTGCAGAATACTGGCAGGGCCACAAAATGGGTGAGAATCCAGTAACATGATTCTCTATCCAACATGCCATCTTTGTCTGACTGATTGCTACCCCAATATACCATCATATTATTTTAATCAAATGCCAGCACCTTAAACATACGAGAAGTGTGCCAGTGACAGATCTATCACATTTTAATTACTATATTTGCAAATGTCAATGTGCATCTAAATTAATGATCTATGATTTAATCAGGAACTACAGCTGAGCAATTGGCTGCCAGTCCATAAATGGCAATCATTCCACATCCTTTAACTTGGAAATTCCATACAGCTGGGAGTGAATCTTAATTAAAGTTGCCATGAAGTGCAACATAACATTCAGAAAATATTCCACAGCATTTTTCAAACCAATAATGCTTCATTAACTATGCTAATAAGTATTTTCAGCAGCTAGAATTTCAATAGATACTACAATTTCAATTATAACAGGTAGGGATAGCAGTGAAATCTACCCAGATCTAGGAGTGTTGAAGCAAATAATAAAAATATAGGTTTGTTAATGAGGTGCAAAGGAATCTCAGATAGATAGGCTCCAAACTACAAACTCTCATAGCTTGAACGTTAAAAAGAAAAAAAGTCAATGATTGAATACTCCAGTTTCAGCAAGAACATTTAAAACCATGGACACATCAATCATTGTAAAGTCATCTGCCTAAATCGCAGAACTTTCTCAGTTCACAGCCAGACTGTTGTGCAGGATATCAAGGTAAAGTATTCTATTGAGGATTGAGAAGCATTGAACACAATCTGAATCATGTGACTGTTCTTTCACTATAAATCAGCATTAATTGTGGTTACCAGTAGCAGAGCCCACTGCCTCAACAAAATCACAGCTTAATACTCCATGATGGTGCACATTGGAAAATAGCTTGGAAGAGACCAAATTGAGAAAGACTTCCACCTTGGCATTTGCAATGTGACCAGACTGTTATTCCTGCTTGGAAATGTCAAATCTATATTGAAATATTCAATATTAATTTATAATGTAATAACATTTTAGTAGGGAGAGCACATTTTCAGAAACATCAGTGAATCCTACCCTTCAACATAAAAATCAACCAAATTAATTCGACTTTGAAATTAGCTTTTGCATCAGAAGTAAATGTTGTTTCTTCAAATGAAAACAAAATTAAGAATGATATAAGAACAGCAGTTTTAAAGACCATGTGTTTATGCTGAAGATCAAGACCTCAAAACGTGTTCCAGAGAGCCCCAAACATGTTCGAGGACAAAGTCTTAATCCTCAGGAATTCACCAGATAAATACCATCATAATTAATTAAATAAAAATGTTCAGAACTCCACTGCAATTAACAAACTTAAAACAATTTAGAAGCACTTCCCCCCACCCCCCCCCCCACCAACAACAATACTAGCAAGTGTTCAAAGCAGATTTCCAGCAGAAGAATTTAAGCCCACACAATTTCTTCTTTCAAAATAGAATTGCATAAAACATCAGGCTACCATGCATATTGACAGCTGCAGTAAATGAAAAGATTACACACTCCAAAGAACACAACTATTCCTGTGCTGCTGGTGGTGTGAGAGGAAGGGTTCCTGAAAGACCCTGTACAAGTTCAAGAGGAGATGCGAAGTTGAATATTGTCGAATTTTGTTTACTTCGCCTCTTTGGAATTCGAGAATACAATTAGAAATTCACCAAGAATTGTGGAGCTACCACTGAGAATGAGCGATAAATAGCTTCTCCTCATTTAAAGCTTTTGTGTATAATTTTTAATTCAGTCCAATCTTTCTGGATTGTCATAAAAACGCACCTGTTTCACTAATGACCTTCAAGGAAAGAAATCTGCTCTCCTCATCCTTTCTGCCCTAAGTGTGAATCCAGGTCCATCAATGTGGTTTACTCTTTATTGCTCTTAAATATCCCAATGAATCTCTCCGCTTATGGGGCCGATTTGGATTGGACAATAAACGTTGGCCTTAATGCAAACAAATCAATTTTAAAAAAGGGAAACCATTTGTTCCCTCTGCACTCTTCTCAGATCTTGGAAAGAAGGATCCATTTACGTCAATTTCACTATTATTTCCCCATACTACTCTTCTATTCCCAAATATTTAGAACAATACAGCACAACACAGGCCCTTCAGCCCATTCAGTTATTGGTTCTGATCCCACTGTTGTCCTGGATCATCCAACATCCAAAATGTCCTCTACCTAAAAAGATGCTGAAACCTCTCTTTTTGACCTTTTACTTATCAGTTTACGTAATGCTTACCAGTAATCAACTAAAATAGATTGAGACCCAAAACCTCAATTCCATAAATCTCTGCCAAAGATAAGGGTGATCATGCTGCTGTCTCACAGCTCCAGGAACCTTATCCTGGGTGCTGTCTGTGCAGAGTTTGCACGTTCTCTCTACGAGAGTGAGAGCTTCCTCCAGGTGCTCTTATTTCCTTCCACATTCTAAAGATATGCAGTTAGTTAATTTGCTCCTGTATATTATCCCTTAGCATGGTTAATGGGAAAATGAATCAAAGAGGGGTTAATGGGCATAAACAAAGGAGGAAAAGTAGTGGAAGTACAGGGAAACGAGGCAGAATGGGGATTGTTCCCTGGGGGCTGGCATGTTAAGATGGGCCAATTGGCCTCCTCCTGTGTCAACAAGAAATAAGATCCCCTTGATCATAAGCAGTTCCCAGGTTCTCTAAACCTCCCACTGATGTAATCAAATTAAAAGCTCTTCAAAAGGCATGGATTAGGATTATGCTGACAGTGATAGAAGAATACAGTTGCTGCAGCTAACATTAGAGGTGGAAGTCAATGGTTTCACTAACAACAAAAAATTTAGCCTGGGATCAGTTTGCCAAGTCTCAGCACTCCCAATGCTAGCAAGAGGGTTCAGCCAGGGATGTTGATTAAAACAAGGCTGAAGCACAGTCATTGGCGGGAGATGAAAAGAACAAATTTGCCTAGATTAAGCTAGTGGAAAATCCAGTTCATCTACATTTTAAATGTCAGATATACTATTGGAAAGTGCAGCAATAGCCCAGGGATCAAGGAGAAGATAGAAATGTCAACCTAACTGTTCTTGACTGCAAAGTGCAGCTGATGTCATGGCAAGGGCAGTGCACAAATAAGTGCATCATAAATAATTAAGCCAGAGTTACATCCATGAATAGATTATTACTGATGTGATAATAAATTTGAAATTTTGAAATGCAATCAGCACAACAAAAAGATAGAACCTGATGTATCTCACCTAAAATTGGGGATTGTATTCCTAGATTACTGAAGAGATGCCTAAACCTAGCTGAGATTTTATACAAGGTTATTTTTGAAAATTTCAATGGTTTAAATTCAGTACACTGCTGCCCACATCCCAAGCCGCATCAAATCTTGCACAGCCATCAAATGTGTCTAGTGACTCACACTGTCTGCTCCTAGTCTACATCCATCTCATTTTTAAAATGCTAATGTGTTCAAATCCCTTTGTGGACCACCTCCTCCATAGGCTTCTTAGGTCCAAAACATTAAGCACTCTACACTCTTCCAGCCGCTGCCTTTCTTCACCTCACTACACTTTCAGGTTAGCTCCAGAATTTCCTCTGTAAACTCTGCACCTTCACATCTCCATCTTTTCTTCTGAGGGTCTCAAAACAAGCTTCACTCACCCATCTTATCACCTCTGACTTTTTACTCAATGTGAATTTTTCTCAGATACACTCTTATGAAATAACTTAGGATATTTTCCATTGCTGAATATACTTTTTTAAATAATGGCTGCAGTTTATATTTGTAGTGCATTTTAATACCTCTCACTTTGAGGACACCTGTTTCCTAATGTCATCAGAAGTGAATGCTCAGCAGCTATAATGTCACAGAATCATGCTGCATGCTCCAATGGTGAGTTCAAGGCTGCTGGAAGCCCACACACAGGTTGTGCAGTAGACTGATTAGGCACTTAACTTCCATTTAAATTAAACAGCTGCTGCACAATGCAGTCAGAGTGTGCCTGAGCTTTGCTATCGCTATAATGCCATTTCAATCAGTTGATGAAATGGATGCAGCATTGTACAGAAACCACCTTATTCAATTGCTGGTGGCAAGGCATTCAGTCCTGGCACTTCCAGAACTTCAGTAGCAATGCACCTCGAATACTAGAAAATTACACAGATGAACTGGCTTCACATTATCTGTTGCCATCAACTCATTTGTGCTTAGACATTGGCAGCATGTGAACAGGCTTTTTTTTAATTGCCCCTCACGCATCAGGAAGGACATTTCACTGTAATACTCTTCCCATGATATTGTGAAGAATTCTGTGTCAGTGCTGAAGTGTTCAAACAGATTTAGCTAGAAAGGAAATCCTTAAGTTACTGTTTTTGCAAATGAAGCTTTTTTCCTGGAACCCTGCTTTGCAACAATGTCACCAACGGAACAAGTGATCACATAAACATAAAGATGACTCAGGTGTGTATTTATTTTTATTGTAGTGCGGCATTTGGTCAGGTTTTGAGTTTTGCTGCTCAGTTTGCCTTAACAGGTTTTCACCACCTGGACAAGTTCAGGCTGAACTCAGAATAGCGAGTTACAAGATACATTAGGTTCTACATTTTTTGCTACATATACAGAAATATCACATACAAAAGACAACCTGGTTTGAGGAGATCCTAGCCAAGGCTAATTTGTGCATTCAAGTTTTGACCTCAAAATCTAGAATATAACCTGTGCATTCAGAGATTAATGGCACCAATGTGTCTGCTCTTGGAGTAAGTAATATAGTCCCTCGATAGATAAAAGGTAAAAATAAAATTGTTTACCAATTTTCTTGTGTCACCTGTGGCTTAGTGGTAGCACTCTCTGTTCAGGTTCCACCCAAGAGACTTGAGCACAAAAGCTAATCTGACACTTGAATGCAGTACTGCTAGATGTGCCAGCTGAGTTGTTAAACTGGGAATCTGTCTGCTCCCTCAGGTGGACAAAAATGTCCTATGGCGATATTTTAGAGGAGGACCAGAGAACTCTGACCAACGTTTATCCTTCAACCAGCGTCATCCCAAACAGATTACCTGGACCAATTTTGCAACCACATGCAGGACCTTGCTACATAACAATTTAACTGCTGCATTTCCATAATTGTCTTTAAAATCAAATTGTTCTGGACCTAAGTATTCAGGAACTTTCTTAATATGACAGAGAAGTGTCATCCTGGATTATGTGCTCAAGTCTCCAGAGTAGGTTTTCAATCCTTGCCTTCTGTCTTGGAGACAACAGTGCCAACAGAGGGGGGGCAAAGATGAAAGGAAAAGATAGCAGCGGCTTTTAAACTAATGGAAAATTACTTTTGAAATGCAGTCACTGCTGTAATGCATATAAACGTGACAGAAAGATCCTTATGTGCAGCATGATTAATGGCCCAGTAATTTTGATATTAAGGTATCCTGGCATTCCTAC
This sequence comes from Pristis pectinata, assembly GCF_009764475.1. NCBI lineage: Eukaryota > Metazoa > Chordata > Chondrichthyes > Rhinopristiformes > Pristidae > Pristis > Pristis pectinata. The sequence goes on along the minus strand of NC_067410.1, from coordinate 76,812,819 downwards.
CATGAGTTCAATTCTTACATACATTCAACAAAAAAAAATTCTAGAATTTTATAATCATTCTTCATGCACAAATTCTCATTATTTTTCAAAAGTACATGTTAATTTGCGGTAAATGTCTGTCCCACTGTTATAAGACTATTGAATGGTCCCATAGTACAATAAGATCAATTTTTGACCTCACAATCTACCTTGTTATGGCCTTGCACCTTATTGTCTGCCTGCACTGCACTTTCTCTGTAACACATTATTCTGCATTGTTATTGTTTTACCTTGCACTACCTCAGTGTTGTACTGTTGTAATGAATTGATCTGTAGGGACTGTATGCAAGACAAGTTTTTCAGTGTACATCGGTACATGTGACAATAATAGATCAATTTACCAATTTAAATACTATTACTGCCCATGTTTATGGTGAAAAATGTCTTACACTACAATCTAGAAGGATCCTAAACCCAGAAGTTTTTCAGCTTTTCCTCATAATCTATTGACATTCTATGTGGGTGTAGAGTCATAGAATCATACAATGCGGAAACAGGCCCTTCAGCCCAACTGGTCCATGCCAAACAAGATTCCCATCTAAGCTAGTCCCATTTGCCCACATTTGGGCCATATCCCTCTGAATCTTTCCTATCCATGTACCTTCCAAGTGCCTTTTAAATGTTGTTAATGTACCTGCAACAACCACTTCATCTGGCAGCTCATTGCTATATATGGACCACCCTCTGAGTGAACCCCTTGGGTTCATATTAAATCTCTCCCTTCTCACCCTAGTCCTCTAGTTCTTGATACCCCAACCCTGGGAAAAAAGATTGTGCACATTCACCCTACCTATGCCCCTCATGATTTTATATGTCTCTATAATATCACCCCTCATTGTCCTCTGCTCCAATGAATAAAGCCTGCTCAATCTTTCTCCATAACTTAGTCACTTGAGACCCAGCAATATCCTCGTAAATCTTCCCTGTACTCTTTCCAGCTTCATGGCATTGTTCCCATAGCAGGGTGACCAAAACTGAACACAATATTCCAAATGTGGCCTCACTAACATCTAATACAACTGCAACACAATATCCCAATTTCTATATTCAATACCTTTACTAATGAAGGTCAGATTGGCAACAGCTTTCTTCACTACCCTGTTTACCTGCGACGCTCCTTTCAGGGAACCATGTACTTGTACTCATAGGTCCCTCTGTTCCCCAGGGCCCTACAATTTACTGGGAAAGTCCTACCCTGATTTGTCTTCTCAAGATGCAACACCTTGCACTCATTTGAAATAAATACCATTTCCTTGGCCCACTTACCAGCTGATCAAGATCCCTCTGTAATTCCTGATAATCATCTTCACTGACTGCAAACTTACCAACTGTACCTTGTACATTCTCTTCCAAATCATTGATAGAGATGACAATTAGCAATGGGCCTAGCAACGACCCTTGTGGAACACCACTAGTCACGGGCCTTCAGTCGGAAAAAACATCCTTCCACTATCACCCATTGCTTCCTGCCATCAAGCCAATTGTGTATCCAATTAGCTAGCTCTCCCTAGATCCCACACGACCTAACTTTCCATAAGCAGCCTACCATTCGAAACCTCATCAAAGGCCTTACTGAAGTCCATATAGACTACATCCACTACTCTGCCCTTATCGACCTTCTTGGTTACTTCTTCAAAAACTCAATCAAATTCTGAATATCTGAAGATTTGTTTTCTATTTTAGTTGCTAAACATCATGAAGCATTCTTCCTACTAGTATCAAGACATGCTGGAAAAGGTGTACATCTAGACAGCATTTAAGGGTAGATGCTTTTGTTATAGAGTATATTCCAATTGGAATCAATATCTAGGCTCAGTTACGCAAGCCCACCAGAAAATGCTGCTGGCAAAAGTCAGCTCCTAAAAACTTCTTTGGGATTCTCTTGATTTGCAGCTGTAATGTAATGGAATTAGCGTCAGCCCCAAAATCAATGCTGGTGCAGGAGGAACATGATAAAAATTCCCAACAAATGTCTTCAACAAAAAAAAAGGGCAGGCATGATCAAGAAATAGAATGGAAATGGGTAAGATTTGGTGCAAGTCATTCTTGACTCCATGCTCCTCCTCAGTTGCACATTAAAAATTTCCAAATGCATTGCTCATAAATCTTCCAGCTTTGGTCAGAAATCAACTTCTCCTCTGCGATGATTTCAGCTGGAAACAAATTGCAAAAATTGTTTGATGTGCTGACATAATGCTGTCCCCAGTAAGGTATATGCAGGAATGAAAGATCAACAACAGTGTGACAAAGATTTTAAACAGTTCATTTTCATCATAATTTGCTAGAAACAGCAAAGGAGTAAGCCGGCACAATTATTCCAACCCTGTACATGTTTGAATTGGCTCTTATTTTCAGAATACAATCCTCACTTCGAAAAAGTGGAATAAATGATTACCTGGCAGAATTGAGAATCCAATTAAAGGTTATATGATAGAGTGTCAACAGAAAGATTGCTGTTGCTGGCAAACTTTCCCAGCTGTTCTCTAGGCCTGATGAAATCGCGATTGTCCTGTCAATGTTTTACCATAGAACCATACCATACAGCACAAAACAGGCCCTTCGGCCCACCACGTTGTGCCGTTTTATAACAACATGCTTTGTACTTTCACTTAATTTTATCAACTATTCAGCATACTATGTTAAACTTTGCTTTGAGTATCTGTTGAAAAGGTCATTGACCTGAAACATTACCTCTCTACGAATGCTGCCTTACCTGCTGAGGATTTCCAGCATATTTTTATTTCAGATTTCCACCATCTGCAGCTTTTGTTTTTCAATTTGTATTCCCCTCCCTTATCTAAAATGAAATGCTAAATTTATCTTTTATTTATCATATTCTGCACAGGAAATTGATTTGCAATTTCTTAAGATTACAAACAGATATCTACCATTCATAGCAGTGTAACCACTTCCATCCTGCTGCTAATATCTACTGATTACTACTACTGGAAATTATGAAATTGAATTCAATATATTTGGCAATTTCTGGATTCTGATGGAACCTGCCAGTCCGCTGTAAAATCCAGCTATGCACTGGTGTTCATAAGGCAACGGACTGTAACTCCACGATGACTGTATCCACATGCAAATTCATTCATATATAACATAAATAAATCCTCTTGCCCACAGGGCAACTAGCCATTAGCAATACATACAGTGTGGCCCACATTCCCAGAATAAACAGAAAGGATATGACTTTTGCTTATACCCTCAACAACTTAATTTGCCTTTCAAGAGGCTTTCTTATGAATACAGTCACATTTTAATACTTAAAATCTGGAGGTGAAAATATATTAACTTCTGTCTGTTGCAGAATGCACATTTATACTTCTTGCACAGTGAAGTGCTTGTCTCTATTATCACAAGAAAATTAAATCAATGGTAATGATTTTAACACTACCACTTTCACCAGATCATATGAATGCATCCCCTCACTGGTTTTCCAAACATCACAGCTTATGAAACCTTATTGTATCAGAGAAGTAGATCAGTCATGGAAAGGTGGAGTGGGGGTAACGAAATGGTGAAAAGAGTCAAAAAGTCACATTTCATGTATTTTTATGGAGATTTCTAACTGGTTCTATAATGAACAATTGGTTTTATTAGTTAATTGGAAAAACACAAAGCTTGCTGCCTAAAAATTGTGGTAAAACCATTGTAAAAGTTATGAAAATAATTTTAAGTTAATCAATTGAAAATTTTAAAGAATTACAGTTGTGCCCATTTAATCGTCAATTAAGTGAAAAATTTAGAGTCAGTATATAGCAATTCCCACAAATTAAAGTTCCACAACTTGACTCAATTGTCACAAGAGCCAAATGCTAACATCATATTACTTTAGATTTACCTTTTTATAATTGGCCACCAGATCTACAGCTGTCACATTCCTGAAGATCGTATTTATCCCATCACTGTTCACAGACATGCTGCAGCAGTTCAAATTCCACAGAGTTCTCATGAGGGCTTGAGTTTACATGTGTTAGTAGAATTATTTCAATTTATCCATAACTAAAAGCTATTCAAATTGTCGCTCCATCTTTTGGTTATTTCTCTGTTTATTGTTCTCCTAATAAAAATAATCTTCTTCTGCTTTTCAGAATGTAACTAACAATAATCTTCTGGGATTCTTGGTTAATGTTCCAACAAGACAAACTCGTGCGCTTGTTCACATTTTCCTTGCACCATGCTGCAAAAACAATTCAACAGAAATACTGCAGTAATCGGGCCTGCTGGATCCTAGGCCTCCCTGCTGTCGACCAACATCTTCCTTGCGATAAATCCTGTCAGAATCTGCTTCAAGGAAAACTCAACGGTGTATGGCTTTTACCTAATAAAGGAAAAGGCTTCCCATCGAGCTGCAGCCAGTTGATTGCACCCAGAATTCATTGCTAGTAGAATGCGTTGCTGCTAAAAGAGAAAGGCAGTCCTTTTTCACCCTGTCACATTTAGTAAGGGATAAAAATAGACTGAGCACAGTCCAGTAATCAGCAGGGCTATGCAGACTTGCCTTGGATAGCCAATGGAAACTAACAGTTAAATCAGCCAAAATCTTCAGGCTTATGGGGAGTCTACTTGATGGATTATAAACATAACTGCTGTATGTCAATCTTATCTAAGATCACAACATCTCTGTATCATCTGAAGCTAAGGTATTTACCAGACAGCACACCAGGGTCTTATTCAAACGGCCATTACACAGAAAATGCCAACTACTTTAAAAGGTATAAAATAACAACAGTTACTTGAAGGGTGCAGTAATTGTACAATTAAGGAAAGCAGATCTGAATTTCTTTAAGTATTTTCCTGTTATTGAAGCACAGATGATTATAAAATATAGTTGTCTAACTATGGTCAAATCATATAAGATCTATATCTGCCACCAAACTAAAACCAGATTTGGAGTTTACCTACTGGAACTTTTCAATTGAATTAATTGAAATGTTTTCACACAATAAGAATGGGCAAGGGTACTATTTACTGTATCTAGCTCTTTTCATTCGTACTAGTTTTTTTACTGCAGCTGAAAATTTTAGTCAGGCCTATCTGAAAAATGCTTTGAAAAATGGAACTTTTTAAAACAAGTATTATACCTTAAGTATTATTTTTAATGTATGAAATATTAATATTTCCTAAGTAAATCTCACCAAGTAAAATTGTGCAATTTTTGCATTCATATGTGACAGATGTCTGATATATTGCAAATCTTGAAACAATTCAGAAACTAAAAATCCAATCTGAAACTTAAGAATGTTTTTTGTTTAACAGTTACATTTTATGGGAATGTTTATAAATACAAAAGAGTATTTAATATTTCATTAAATCAATTTAATGTTATGTTGAGATAAGTTTGGAGTAAATTTATGTATTAACACATACAGATTTCATCCTCAGATCCATTTAGAATCAATTAGTTTCAGCTGGCAAGTGAATCACATCCCTGCACGCAGTTCAGCACAAGATAGACACACACATTTACAAAGAAAGCATTTTTGCAACAGCTTATCTATTGCCACCAGTCCATATCAGTCATAGATGAAGAATGTTCATAAACACTTAAAGAATCAATAAAAAAAATACATTAAATGGTTTCCGTAGAAGAAAGTTATTTAAGACTATTAGACCAAATAAGGCAAAACAATCACCAGTATATGCATCGTAGAACCCCAAGAGCCATCTGTTTAAAACAAGCATCACTACAATTTTATTAAAGTGCACACTATGATCTAAATAGACTTAGGAGTAATGGCTTCATGAATATCCTTTCCAATAAAATGTAAGATGCTATATCAAAGCTGTCTGCAAGGCAGATGATACCACAGAATCATGGAATGGGAGGTCATGGGAGGAGATGAATTAGCTGATTGCACTGATCCCAGCCATTTGAAAAATTGGGTATCAGGGGAAGGAAAAGTACTAGACAGAATATTAAACAAGCTCTTCCTAATACTTGTGCATGACATTAGGGGATATTCATTCATCAGGAATTCTACTGAATACCTAGATATATTATAAGAGGAGGACTGGTCATTGCCACTTCCCACAAGTTAAAAATTGAACTGAGCAAACTTGAGCCATGTACTTTGTATTACAGATATGGGTCATCCAACTGAACATAACCCGGAAGTAACAAGGCTATGGTGGTCTGATATAGAAGGGATGGTGGTCAATGACCCTTGGGCACAATATGCATTTCTTAAAATGAAAAATCATCTGTTCAGAAACCAAATTCAAAATGATAAAAAAAAACTGCAGATGCTAGAAATCTGAAATAAATTCAGAAAATTCTGGGAACACTCATCGGATCAGGCACCATGCCTGGAACTTGTGTGGCACAAATGTTATTTGTCATTATTAGTCCAAGCCCAAATGTGGCCTGGATCTTCCTGCATTCAGGCATGGACTACCTCACTTTCTAAGGAGTTGTGAATAGAATTGAACAGCATGTACTCATCAGCTTACACTCCCGCTCCTTGCTTAATGATAGAAGAAAGGTCATTAATGAAATAGCTGAAGATGTTTGGGCTGATGACACTGCCTGAAGAAGTCCTGCAGGGATGTCCTTGGGGCAAAATGATTGACTCCCAATAACCACAATCATCTTCTTTCATGCTATCTGTCTAGTTAGTGGAGAATTTTGCTGGACTTTGTTGATGCAAACTTGGTGAAATTAAAGAACAGTAAGTCAGTGGCATCTTTATTATCTCAAGACAAAATAAAAGGGAGTCTCATAGAAACAAAAGTCTAACAGGATTAGGCAGACTGGATACAGGGAAGATGTTCTCTATCTCTGGTCCAGAACTGGGACCACAGAATATGAGGTACATCACTCAGAAATAAAATCTGGAGATTTCAGAGGGCAGCGAATCTGTGGCATTCTCTATCATAGAAGGCAGTGGAAGTTAAGTCATCAAAAATAATGAAGACAGGAGATAGAAAAACTTGCTAAACTGAGGTCTGAGCTCCGAGTTGATTGTAGAAGCTGCCATAGTCCTGTTTTGACAGATGAACAGGGGAGATATTCCTGGTATCCTGGCCATTCCCATTTTCCATAGCATTTGACCTGGACATTACCATATTATTGTTTGTGCAAGCTTACTGTGCACAAATAACGCCTGTGTCTGTACTTGAAAAAATGTTTTATTAGCAGTAAAGTAGTTAGGGATAATTATATTAAATCAAAACTTCTTAATTAACATAAATAGCAAACACGTTTTTGTCCTATCCTCAAAATACTTGATCCAGCAAAAGTTTCTTAATATTTGTAGGATCAAGTGATACGGGGAGAAGACAGTAACAGTGCACCAAAGTGAATGATCAGGCTTATTAAATGACAGATAGACCAGAAGGGCTGAGTGATCTTGCACCTGATCCAATTTTCTATAATATTCAAGAGTAACTACTTGCTTAGTTGTTTTATCTGAATGGCATCTGCTTGTTTGGTACTGAGCATCAACCTGATAGAGAAGATATTTAGTCTGCCTCTAGAATAATGTGTCATTGCAATGGCTGGTTTACCAAGTTAAGGATTTACCATTACAATCCCATGAAACTCCTTTAGTTTACTTTAAAATATAACATATTACTTTATATTAAAACATTACCTTAAATATTATTACCTTAATATATTAAAATAACAATTGCTCTGGATCATAAGGAATATAAGATCTACCTAAATGAATGGTTACTTAAGCTTATTCTAAATCAAGAAAATATCTGGTGTTTACATTCCAAGTAAAATATAATGTATGATTTGGTTAAAGAAAGTTTTAAACCAAATACCAGCCAAGGAAATTTGCTGCTTGAGATATTTTGAGGTTACAAAAAAGCTTCCCTGTTATTTATGTTCATTATCAAAATTTGATTTAATATAATTGCTCCAAATGAAGTTATTCGCAAGGCTGTGTACCAATTGTACACACTGTGTACAAATTGCACTAATGACTAGACTTGAGAATGACTCCCACAACTAACAATGCAGCAATGACCAGATCAACTGCTTTGGAAAAGTTAATTTCCAAATATTGGTCACAACAGGAATATCTCCCCTACTCTTTTGTCAAAACAGAGCCATAGAAGCTTCTACATCCACTAAATTCAAACATCATTTAATGAGCCACAGCTCAGATGGTACTGCAGTCCCTCAGTACAGCATTGAAATGTGCATCTAGATTTTTGTGCTCATGCCTCTGAACTGTACTTGAGTTCAAACCTTTTGACTCAGGTTAACATGCTACTAACTAAACATGGTCTAACAGTCAAATCATTGTATAAAAATGCATCACAGCATGTACTTACACAATCATGAGATGGATACAAATTGAAAAATAGTATCACATGGGAGATTTTGACCATAGCAATACTTCTATATAGGTCATCCAATTTAAAAATTCAAGAGCTCAAAACTCAGTTGTTTTGATGGAATGCGCTTGTTAAAAAGAAAATTATAATTATAAAGGTTTAGCAGAAATCGAAGGAGCTGCATCAACATTCCTGTCTGATGTATGGTACTCGGTTGCCATTAGTCTTTAATCAAACATATCTTTATCAGTCAGTTATCATAGACTTTTACGTGTCAGAATTTACATCACAGAGACTCCAAGGCACAGCAAAGAGAATGGTGTCACCTAATGAAATCATGGCTAATGAGTCACCATTCTGTCAGAAGCCATTTTAAGAAGACTGGTTGAAGACAGGTCCCCTTCTCCCAGAGGAGCACAGGATTGGCTCCATGTAATGAAACCTGACTTCAACCAAAGGTGAAATCGCTTCTAATGAGCTGTGTTGAATTAGGGGAACATGAGCAAACTTCAGGACTATTTCGCATACAACCATTCTTAATAAATAGAACTTTATTTAACAAATGCTTTTTGAACAGTGTGCTTCATTGAGCCAGCAAATATATTCCAGTCTAGAGTATTCTGAAAACTACACACACTATTCTACCACAGCATTTTTCTGATGCTGTCTTGTTTACCAGAATGCTTACTTTGTTAAAATGTTCCACCATACGGAGCCTGGCTCAATGAGTATTAATAAACAATGAATTCATATTTCACCTTTGAGAACAGTATGCCAGACTTCATACTGAATACATACTTAAGGTTATTTCATACATTGTGATTAAAGCTGGACAATAATAACTTTGCTTAGCTCTTGACTGCATGTGCCAAACTTGTAGCTTTCAAAAACCTCTGAAAATGCTTGGTTACAATGTTGTTCTAAGGGGCCTCATCTGTAGCTCATGGTCCCAACAAACTCAGCCATGTCTCATTTGCCTCAGACCCTTGCACCAACATCAATAGTGTGTTGTGTATTACCACCTTTCATTATTCTGCTCTGCCTGGTCCCCTCACCCAGAACCTCAACCACATCATTTGCTCTCAGTAACATTTCCACTTGTTCCATGTACTGGACTTCCTGTATTTTTTTTGACCTCGGCGATATATCCAAATAACTGCCCGTCATCATCATGGTTTTAACTGAAGAGCCCTGTTCTCTGTCACCTCGCACTTAATTATTTCCCAGCTACTTCTTACAGCCAGCATCCCAAGCTCATCACCAATGTTGTTTTTTTTTGTTCTACTATTCATTTTGTAGCAGGGATGGACCTATTAACAAAATATCCTTTAATGATGGAGACAACAGCAGTGGCTAATACAATGTATCAAAAGTCCTACCAGATGGAACACACATTTTTAGAAGGTACATATATACTCCAATACTACAAAGCTGAATGTGCCAATGCATTTAATTGGAGCCAAAACACCCTCTCTTGTTGACCTATAATAGCACCACTCTGAAGGATTCATTCCTGTAACTTTTTCACTGCATGTTTGGGCTAATTTATCTGCAGTTAATAACATAAAATGGATCTGGGTTTATATCACAGATCAAGTGTCATCTGCAATGGATTATTGATGAACATCTGAAGGAGAATAAGAAGCTCCAATATTTGGGGATCTTAAATGTTAATATCATAAAACCTTACCAATTAAAGAAAAAGGAAATGTCTGTGAAGAGCAGCAATGGGCAACTTGTCTCATACAAGACTACTTGTGGCATTGAATCTGGGGAGCTGGAGACAATTATAACCATGTAACTAACAAATGTTTTGATATGATATAATAACTGACATAAAATCATGGGATTCTGACAATTGTTTTTGAAATCAATTTCTATAACTCCATCCATTTCTTCTTGAAAACCACATGTGTTTACAGGGTTTTGTTTTATACGCCTTTAACAGCACTTTTTTTATTTAATTTACCTTTTCAAAAATTGTAGGATGTATAACCCAGCAGACAGCATGCAGCAGAGTAAAATTGGGAAGGCTGGGATTAGTACCAATGAAAGTGGGGTTGTAATGCAGTAATGGGGGTAAAAATCTTCAGTCACTCTGATGGACAAACTGGGCAATCCTGTGTTTAAGGAAGTGGGTGAACAGAAATTTCAATACATAATTACCAAACAAAAAGGACTACAGCAATCCAAAAAAAAACAATAAAATATTGGTAGACTATTGTTTTAAGTAAACAAAATCCAGGAGCTAAATATGTAATGGTACATTTATTCACATTGGTCTTAATATCTCTTCTGCAATGTAGCTACAACAAATTGAACACACTGAGCACCAATTTAAAAAAATGTCAGAAACAGGAAACCCCATTGACAGTTATTTCCTAGGAAATAAAAGGCTTTTAGAATACTTAATGAGGGTTTTATAATTACGGAGAATCTTGGAAGTGTGAAAAAGGTTTTTTTTCAGGTATGGTTTTTGAGTCAACAACAAAGGGTCTCAATTTAAACCATTACTAAATTAGTGACAAGATGACGCTGGAAATATTTTTGCATAGAGCTGTTGGTGTATGGAATGCTTAAGCAGTTGACACAGAGATCATTACATCTTTCATGATTAAACTGCATAAAGATTTGAATTGAAAGAGAAACAAGTGGAGAGATCAGGTCATTAAGATTAATTTTGGATTGCTCTAGCAAAAAGGCAGCAGGGATCTCAAATGCTTTCCTTGTGTACTAAAAAGACACATCATTGGAGTATCTCAGAGGGAAAAGTGGCACTCAAAGAAAGTAAATAGTGACAAATTCTATTCAAGGAATAACGTGCACCATATTTCATAAAATTGGCACGTGACCAAAATGGATCCCAATGGAGATGATTAAGATCATCATTAGAATGTCATGGCCCAAAGAAGTCTTCTGTCCAAAAGATTACTTTGCAACATACTATGGAGAGATATTGCTAGCACCCATCACCAAATAAATTAATTGAACAAAGATACAGAACTTCACAAATCTTTGAATTGTTCAATGTATCATTGTGCCAGACCAGTAGAGAGAGCTTAAATGAACTGCCATCCTTTGCTGCATCGTCTAGCTCTCTTGGCATATGTATTAAATAGGCCAGTATATCTAGGCACACTGCACTGTTTTATCTTCACTCGAATTTGGCTTTAAAAATATCCAAGCAAGATCTAATCTTCAAAGCTTTTGTTTGTCTAAATTCTTGTTATGTTCACTTGTCCACACCATTTATCAATTACTGAAACTAGTGGTTGGTTTGTAGCTGAGCAAACAACTTCACCTTTTTTTTAACAAGCCGAATGAAAAGGTTCTGTTATTGTTTAAAATAAAAGCTTAGAAGAGCTTTAAGTCAATCCTTTATATTTATAAATTCAGGATGGCAAAATGTCATTATTGGTAAAGCTCATGAGTGCATCTGCCGCTTACGTGAGTAATATCACCAAAAACAATCCTTTGCAGGGTATTCAAATCACTACTATTCATTGTCGTCACCACCCAACTGAGGATTAATGATGCCACCGTCAGAGTTTGCAGCTATTAAATCAGAAAAAAGTGATAACAAAAGCCACCCCTTACATAATGTATCTTTTAAATAATTTGTCAATAATTAAGCACTTTTGGTAGATCTCATTTATTACAAATATACCTGTGATTGGAGTCAGCTTTACTGAGCAGCATTTTTCTCTGAAATGTTATTTAAACTGTTCAGAGCAGCCATTATGTGGAGGAAATTCTATTTGGTGTAAGATCAAGACAAAATTTGGATTTTATGCCAGAATAGTTGTTCTCTATTAAGATAAAACTAACTACAGCCCAGTTAAAATATTCCTTGCCACTGCAGGGAACTTGAGTGGGGATTACCATAGCCATTTATAAATAGTGAAGTAATTCCCCACCACCACCCCACCCTGACCCAAGTACTCTTTTGTCTTAAAGTTCTACTTCCATTTATTTGAGCAGGGAAAGTGAAAAAAATGTTCGTCAGTGAGTCACTGGGAATCTACATGTGCTATCCCAGGCAGATTTGAACAAAAATGGAAATATGCCCCCACAAGAAATGCAGCTACGAGTCAGATTCCAATCCAAGTATTTGATGTAGCTTCTACTTCGAACAGAAAAGTATCCCCTTTCAGAGCCAAGGCCCAGTTCACCTCACCGGTCACATAACTCACAAAAGACAAATATCAAACTCAAATGAAAGCTCTTCCTGATATACAAGAATCAAAACTCTATCCAGCATTCCCTCAAAAACCCAAGGTTAGCTATTGATGTACTCAATGTCTGATTTGGGTTAATCTTCTCACCAAACCTTGAAGTAATAAAAAAATATACAATGTGAGCAATCATGCTGTCAATGTACCCTGCTGTAAATGCTGTTTAATGAATCCTAAAGAACATACATCAGCAATGTATGTTTTTTTTCCATCTTACTGTTTCACTTTTTTGAGAATATTCATTTTTTTCCCCCACTTTGGAGATACAGCAACTAGTATATCATGAAATAAAAATTATATACAATAAAGTAAATCTTGTGTTAATACAAATCTGATCGTTGCTGTGCCCTTTGTTACATTCCATACACAGCCCTGGCGTGCATAAAAATGCTCTTATGACCAACAACACAATTAAACAATTCAGAGAAAAAGTGCCTGAGTTCCAACACATCAACATTCAGCTCTTCTTACAAACAATGCCTGCTTTATGTGTCAAGTGAATAGTCTTTGTTACTCACGTCATAGAATCCTCCATTAATTTGGCAAAGCAAAAAAATTTCCCAGCCTTCAAGTGCACTTGCATTCGTCACCTTCAGTTGGTACAGTTAGTTAAAATGCTGCTGTTGTCCAGTAATAGAACCCATGGCTTTAGCATATTAAATGAAGAAAAATGCTCATCCCTTAAGATTCAGATTTTTTATTCATACACATGACATAGGCACCACTGGCATTTATTACCCATAAGATGGCATTGTGCTGTTTTTTGAACCACTGCACCAATTGTGGCAAAGATCCTGTTGAGTACGGAATTGTGTGATTATTTTTTCCCCCCACAATAATAGAATAACAGCAATATATTTCCAGATCAAGAAGCTGTGCGACTTGAACAGAAACCTAAATGAGGTGGTCTTCTCATGTGTGTGGCCTGAGGTGGTGGCTTAGAGATAAAAGTGAAAGCTGCTTTTGAAAGTTGCTACAGTGTATCGTGCGTATGGTGTATATGCAGCAACAGAGGGAGTGAAGATTAAAGGTGGATGATGTGGAAATGTTTGAGTATTGTTGGAGCTTGACTCACCCAGGTAACTGGCAAACATTCTGTCACACTCCTGATATGCCTTTGGAATGATGGAATTGTCTTGGTGGAATATGAAATTTGTCACTCACAGCACAATATTCATCTTCTCATTTCCCCTTTTGACATTTACGTCAGTCCAATTAGATATCTCTTCAAAGGTGACCCCACCACCCCTTCTTCTCAGTGACCCACTACTCATCAGGATATTGGTGGTGGAGAATTCAATGATGGTAATTCCAGTAAATGCCAAGGGGAGGTGATAATGACCCAATAATTGGGTAGTGCAAATGTTGCTACTTTTCAGGTTAATCTGAATATCAACCAGGTCTTGCTGCAAAAAGCTATGAATGATTTTCCAAAGAGTCACAAATGTGATTGAATATTGTCCTTTCATAGAAACATAGAAAACCTACAGCACAATTCAGGCCTTTCGGCCCACAAAGCTGTGCCGAACATGTCCCTACCCTAGAAATTACTAGGCTTACCCATAACCCTCTATTTTTCTCAGCTTCATGTACCTATCCAACAGTCTCTTAAAAGACCCTATAGCATCCGCTTCCACCACCGTTGCCGGCAGCACATTCCACGCACTCACCACTCTGAGTAAAAAACTTACCCCTGACATCTCCTCTATACCTACTCCCCAGCACCTTAAACCTATGTCCTCTTGTGGCCACCATTTCAGCCCTGGGGAAAAGCCTCTGACTATCTACCCAATCAATTCCTCTCATCATCTTATATACCTCTATCAGGTCCCCCCTCATCCTCCGTCACTCCAAGAAGAAAAGGCCGAGTTCCCACAACCTGCTTTCATAAGGCATGCTCTGCATTCCAGGCAGCATCCTTGTAAATCTCCTCTGCACCCTTTCTATGGCTTCCACATCCTTCCTGTAGTGAGGTGACCAGAACTGAACACAGTACTCCAAGTGGGGTCTGACCAGGGTCCTATATAGCTGCAACAATACCTCCCGGCTCCCCACTATGAAAAATAATGAAAGCATGCTCTTAGATAAAAAGGTGAAGTTGGTTGAGTTCAGGGGATTGCCCTGAAGGACTTCTCCAGCATGGTCAGGGACAGGGGTGATCGGCCCCCAACAACTACAGTAGTCTTTCCTTGAGTCAGGTATTTCTCATTCAGGTTATCATTTTACCCAGGTTCTTCAATGCCATACTCTATCAAACGCTGTCCTAAAATCAAAGGTGGTCTTTTTCACCTTACTTCTGGAATTCAGTCCTTTTGTCCAAATTTGGACCAAGGTGGCAATGAGATCTGGAATTGAGAGGTCCTTATGAGAACCTGAAGATCCAAAGCAGAGTAATAATGAGGAAATGCTGCTCAATAGCATTGTCCACAACATCTTCCATCACTTTGCTAATGACTGAATTCTGATTCTTGCAAGTAGTAATTGGCAGGATTGGATTTGACATGCTTTTTTGTGAACAGGATATAACTGCAAATTTTCAATCTGTCCAGCACTGAAGCTGAACTGAAACAAGTTTGAGTGGGGTACAGTTTGATCTAGAGCATTATAATAAGACCATAAGACAGACGAGCAGAATTAGGCCATTCGGCCCTTTGAGTCTGCTCTGTCATTCGATCATGGCTGATTTATTTTCCTCTCTCAACCCCATTCTCTTGCCTTCTCCCGTAACCTTTGACGCCCTTACTAATCAAGAACCTATCAACCTCTGCTTTAAATATACCGAATAACTTGGCCTCCACAGATCTCTGTGGCAATGAATTCCACAGATTCAACACCCTCTGGCTAAAGAAATTCCTCCTCATCTCTGTCTAAAAAGACGTCCTTCTATTCTGAGGCTGTGCCCTCTGGTCCTAGACTCTCTCACTACTGGAAACATCCTCTCCACATCCACTCTATCCAGGCCTTTCAATATTCAATAGGTTTCAATGAGATTCCCCCTCATCCTTCTGAACTCCAGCGAGTACAGGCCCAGATCCATCAAACGTTCCTCATACGTTAACCCTTTCCTTCAGTCACAGGATCACTCTTGTAAACCTCCTCTGGACCCTCTCCAATGCCAGCACATCCTTCTTTAGATACAAGGCCCAAAACTGCTCACAATATTGCAAATGTGGTCTGACCAACATCTCATAAAGCCTCAGCATTACATGCTTGCTTTTATATTCTAATCCTCTCGAAATGAATGCAAACATTACATTTGCCTTCCTTACTACTGACTCAACCTGCAAATTAACCTTTGGGAGTCCTAGTACAGGATTCCATAAGTCCCTTTGCATCTCCAATTTCTGAATTCACTCCCCGTTTAGAAAATAGTCTGTGCCTTTATTCCTTCTTCCAAAGTGCATGACCATACACCTTCCTACACTGTATTCCATCTGCCACTTCTCTGCCCATTCTCCCAACCTGTCCAAGTCCTTCTGTAGACTCCCTGCTTCCTCAACACTACCTGCCACTCTACCTATCTTTGTCTCATCCGCAAACTTGCCCATAAAGCCATTAATTCCAACATCCAGATCACTGATATGTAAAAAGAAGCGGACCCAACACCAACCCCTGAGGAACACCACTAGTCATCGGCAGCAAACCTGAAAAGGCCCCCTTTATTCCCACTCTTTGCGTTCTGCCAGTCAGCCAATCTTCTATCCATGCTAGTACCTTTCCTGTAATACCATAGGCTCCTATCTTGTTTAGCAGCCTCATGTGTGGCACCTTGTGAAAGGCCTTCTGAAAATCCATGTAAACAACATCCACTGACTCTCCTTCATCTATCCTGCCTGTTATCAGGGTGTTGTTTGTACCCTTTGCTTGTGATGTATTTTGGTGTGCTTATTCATTTCATGGTAATAAATGGTGTGAATGAATTTGCTGCAGATTAATTAGATCTGTCTCATAGGAGACAGAAATAGATCTTCCCTTTGCACCTGTCACTAAAGCCTTTTCTCAGCTACCATATGCTGGGCTTTGCCATTTTTGCAGATCAGGATATTTTTGAGGTATCCTTCTTCAGTTATCTTTTTTAAATTGGTCACCACCATCCAAGACTGAATATAATCAGATCTGCTCAGCTGGTTACATGATTAGTTAGCTCTGCCTATAGTTGTAGAGTTAAGGACTTCATTCTGCAGAATTACAGACCCATACAACAAAGAGCTACTTCATCCAGCATTACACTTAAAGTCTGAAAAGTATATAGTTTTTAAAGATATATTCTTTATTGTAGTACATGACAACTGAGTTACAAAGTCATTAGTACAATGAAACTCTGATTCATTTGTCACATCTGTAATAATGCCCACCAGCACATCTGTTAAAATTGGACTGGGTACCTTATCTGCTGACATCTTGCATGATTCTGCACTATAAAGGTTCAGCAATTGGTCAGGATGTCCAAATGATGACATTAATGGACTATTTCTTTAAACATGCTTGTCCAGCAATAAGTGCCTACAACCTAAGCAATGAATTTGATCTCGCCACATAGCACAGTAGAGGGATTTTAGTGGGTGGAGATATGAGCTGCTTTTACTTCTTTACTTGTTGTAGGATCAGGAAGTTCTGTACTCATCTGAGCATCATAAGCTATGGTTAGATCCCCCATCTATTCCTTCTGGAAAAGGTTCCCAAAACTTTCTTGGTACTGATAAGCATGCATTTGGTGCCATCTAGCAGCTTCTTGTTACCCTGAAGTTCACCACATATCAACCCACAGCCACTTCCCCACAATTCTGACTGGGCCATTGACTGGCAGAATACAACTGAGGAACAAGAGTTCAAATCACCAAATCTCAAATAACCAAGAATGAGGATGTGCTGTGCAGCTCTCAGACAAGGCTCACCTTCAGCTAAAATGCTGGCTGTTTCAATATGTCGTACAAGATCCTATGTGAAATATATAAAAGTACACTCCAATCTGTCTCTGAAGCATAATCAGAACTGCAATAAAATAAATTTGCATCCTAAAGATGTCTGGTTATTTCAAATGCAAATGCAGATTGTAAAAATTAATGGCACATGAAAGTGCAGAGGCTTGGGGCTGTGGAGGAGATATCTTTTATTACAGAATGTGCTCAGTGGCTGCAATTGGACATCCTTTATCTTGGGCCAAAACTATGAGAAATTATTACAAAGAATGTGCACTTATACAGTGCCGCTCACAAATTCAGAATATCTCAAAGTACTTTACAACTAATGAAGTGCTTCTGAAGTATAGCCAGACTTGTAATGTAGGAATCATGGCAGTCAATTTGCAGGCAAAAGTAATTAATGATTAAGTTGAGCAATAAATTCTGAGTAAAATCATAAATTCTTGTTTCAGGGCAAATTGATTGCAAGTGGGAGCTCCAAAAATGTACAAAATAACAGGAGAAACCACCTGCTTATGTTCTGGTCCTAATGCCCACTTCAGATGTGGACATAACCTTCTGACATCTTTTGACAGACAGCACACCCTGATATGCAAAAGGGCATACATTTTCTGTCCAGCATGTCAAAGACTCAGGAAGACATTTAGCACTTGAAGAACAGGCTCTATACAACTGAATTTCTAGGCCATTATGTTTATGCCATCAACTGTATGCAAAACTTTATTGATATTGATTTCTTCTTGGATGTCAGGTAAGCTCATGTTGCCTCAATGCTTCCTCATTACTCCTGCAATCATCCTAGTAGCTCTTTTCCTACAAAGCCAAGGAGAATTGAATATTCCCCTTCAAGCTCTGTAATCAAATCTGGACATGATTGTCAAAGCATGGTAGGTATTCAGTATCCTACTGCTTTAAATATTATATGCCTTGCCATCTATTTTCTTGAAAACCATTTGAACATTTGTTACAATAGATTAAATGCATTCAGAGAGGAAGGTGAAATTATTATACTAAAAATATTCTGACTACCCTTGAGGAAAATGAATGTTTATTCATTTTTTTCCTGGTCAGATACAAATTTGAAGCATCACATTGTGCTTTTGAAATTGATCATTGATGATGGCCCCGACTTACTGTGCGATGTTGGCGCCAGAAGCGTGGCGACACTTGCGGGCTGCCCCCAGAACACTCTACACAAAAGATGTATTTCACTGTGTGTTTCGATGTACATGTGACTAATAAAGAAATCTTATCTTATCTTATAAAAATATCTGCTACTGCCCAAACACTGGCCTCCCGTGAATTCCAGCTACTGAACAAACCATGTCCTTTTAGGGCACTTACTTCTGCATATCCAGTTAGCTTTGATTTACCTTTGAAAATGTTTGGTTACTGATAGATTGAAATTGCTATTAGAATTGTCATTGCATCAATCAAAGTAATCCAAATCTGTTTCTATCAAAACTTAATTTAGGAATTATTAGGAATGCACATGTTTTTAAATAGGATGATCCCCAATTATATAAATATTCCCAGACCTTATATACATTTAACAAGAGATAACAACTTTCAAATTGCAAGGAAATGTTGCTATACAAGCTCTGCCCTAGTCTGAATTCACTAAGGACATGAACTCATTAGTTACAGGAATAGCATACCAGGATAAAACTTTAATTGATACTGGGCAATTTGCCTACTGTCCCAAATGCATTTTTGTAATTATATAACTAAAATATCAATTAATGTTTTGTGATACTGCATATATTGATCTGGAACAATGACTTAATCTGATGGATTTAACTTCCCTCTGGCTCTGTAATTGATTCTTCCTTCTTTCCCCTCCCCTCCTACATGCACGCACAATAAATTCTGCAGTGAACTGCACAGTGGTGTAAGCTTTACATGCTGCCATTAAGGTCTATTTCAAAAGATTAATTTCAAAAACATTCAACTACTGTTTTCTCCCCCCCCATGACACAAAATAATGAAGAATAAGCAGAAAACACAATCCAGCAACCTGCTGCTGGGCAAAAAGCAAGCTAGGCAGCCTTCAAGTGCACCTCTCCATGCATCACGACATCTTTACCTGATAAGCACAGTTCTCCTGGTGTACCATCTCAGCGCATGATATGAAAAGCTGCCACGACTGACTAAAAGAATTAAGAGCTGTCGTACACAATTCAGATTTAAAGCATCTGGGAGGATAAATGCCAATCCCTGCAAGGCACGAAGCTGGTATCAGACAAAAATGGATGCTTCTGCTGCAGCTGCAACCTGCGTAATGGCTCTGCTTTCGTCTGTGAGGAGCAGAGTGGATCGCAACAATTCTCCTCAGGGAGCCAGCATCTATCTGGGACGGCAATGGGGGAGGGGTGAGTCAACCACCACGAACACAATCAGCCAATTATACTGTAGTCACACAGGGAAACAGAGCTGTTTTGAGGCGGGCGTGACCTTTTGGTGGGTTGTGAAAGGAGCTCGCTGATGTGGAAAAATTCTAGTGTCCATCAAATAGAAGAAGACAAAAGGCAAATCAATGGTATAATTGAGTGAATTTAGACCTCAGGCACGAATCCTGCACATACAAATGTAACTATAAACTATCAAAAGCTAGCATTCATATTTAACTCCTTCATACTGACACAAGCACATGTCCATTTACAATATTTATCCCATAGAAATGATGGAACAATTCTTGCTTCTGAGAGCATTGACTGCAGCACTGTACAATTTAGGTTTTTTTATGGTTATGGAATTATTTCAAATAATTATGTTGAGAGATGTTTTCACATCTCAACTTTAAATTACAGATAACTGTAATACAAGTGCTTGGACTTGTACAATTTTCATAGGCAACACAACTATATTTTAATTAACTGGAAAGAAAGAAACTTCTGCATCAATTATAGAATGATATATCACAAGAGGTTTTCTACCACATTATGCCTCAAGGATCACCTTTCCCGTGCCTACTTTTTGAAAGAGCCAACTAATAAAACCTACGTCCCTGCCCCTTCCCCATAGCCCTCAAATTTCTTTCTGTATTTATATAGTTTTCTCCTGAAAGTTCCTCTTTCAATCTGTTTCCACTAGTCCTTCAGGATTCACATTCCAGATAATAATAAATCACTATGGTGAAGAATCCTCCTCATCTTGTGTATGTTCCCCCCCCCAACCAATTAAAAAGAAATATTATAGAACACAGATATATTGTGGACTTCTGCAAGTTATAAGCCAACTTATCACGAGAAAGAAATAATCCAATATGGCTGTTTGGCAATCTACAACAAACTTATTTTAATTTTAATACAAACTTTACTTTTACTTGGATGAAAAGTATCAAAGCTGAGCAACAACCACTTTCCAGTTTGCCCATATCACCATCAGCAGAAGCACAGTCGGGTAACAACCTTCCTTCTGTCCCAGTTCTAGATAAAATATCCTTATACATCAGTGTGAATTTCCCTACTTCCCCATAAAATAAATAACATCTGATATCCAACATCCATTTCTTAAATACCGTATGATTCATCTTCCAAGTCACCTGGTATTCCAAATGAATTCTTTCAGTGGTATTCCATTCTTCTCACAGAGCCAAAGCTCCACCAACAACACATAGTATAAATTGTGATGATATGGAATATGACCTGCCCAGTACTTACCCCTCAATCAACATTGGAGCAGGTTGTTTTGTCATTATCAGAGTCATTTGGGGAGTTTGATGTGTGTGTATCAGTTGCCATGTCTCTGACACTTCAACAGAAACTATATTTCTAAAGTACTTAATCAAAGACCCCACCCACCTGGGTCATTCTCTCTTCTCTCCTCTTCCATCGGGTAGAAGATACAGGAGCCTGAGAGCAAGTACCACCAGGCTTAAGGACAGCTTCTACCCCACTGTGATAAGACTATTGAGCAGTTCCCTTATACAATGAGATGGACTCTGACCTCACAATCTACCTTATTGTGACCTTGCACCTTATTGCACTGCACTTTCTCTGTAGCTGTGACACTTTACTCTGTACTGTTATTGTTTTTACCTATACTACCTCAATGCACTCTGTACTAATTCAATGTAACTGCACTGTGTAATGAATTGACCTGTACGATCAGTATTGAAGACATGTTTTTCACTGTACCTCGGTACAAGTGACAATAACAAACCAGTACCAATACTTCATTGGGACATCTTAAGGAAGGACCTATATAACAACAAATCTTTCTTTAGACAGAGGACCCCTCTGTCCTCCTTGACTTCGCCACAACAGTTGATCTGTTTCATCATGATGCCCTTACTCCACTGACCAGGTTCCAAATTATCTTTTAAACAGAGCCAGCTAGTCACAGTACCTCAACAAATGGCTTCTTGTCACTTCACTGAACTATCATATCAAAAATAGCCTAAAGCTTTATACTTGACCACATCTTGCCTTCTTACTGTTTTAGAGGCTTTTGGATGGGTTAATTGACCATGCAACACTTCCAAGCAAGATCTTCAGCTTGATCTGCCTTCTGTTCTCACCACAGACTCTGCTCTTTTGATATGAATCCAAACCATTCAAACCCTTGGCACCAATAGTTGGGGGGGGGGGGGGGGGGCTTTCAACAGATTGGAAAAGTATGGATAAAGTAAAAGGGAAGGAGAGTGCAGGAGAGGTTACTGAAGTCTCCAGAATAAAGAATAAGCCAGAAAGTTTAGAAAGGGATAAGAATTTAACTTCAGGCAACATGAAGACAACTTTGAGAAGAAGGGTGGTGAATACAACATTGAATGTGTTATATCTGAATGCATGCAGTATATGAAACAAGGTAGTTGAGCTCATAGTGCAGTTAGAAATTGGCAGCTATGACGTGGGCATCACAGAGTCATGGTTGAAAGAAGATCACAGATGGGAGCTAAACATCTAAGGATACACATCCTATCGAAAAGACAGGCAGGTGGGCAGAGTGGGTGGGGTGGCTCTGTTGGTAAAAAGTGAAATCAAATCCTTTGCAATAAGTGACACTGGATCAGAAGATGTAGAATCCTTGTGGGTAGAGTCAAGAAACTGCAAGGGTAAAAAGACCCTGATGGGAATTATATACAGGCCTCCGAACAGTAGCCAGGATGTAAGGTACAAATTACAACAGGAGATAGAAAAGGCATGTAAGAGAGGCAATGTTACAGTAGTCATGGAGGATTTCAATATGCAGGTAGATTGGGAAAATCAAGTTGGTACTGGATTCCAGAGAAGAAATTTGTAGAATGCCTACAAGATGGCTTTTTAGAGCAGACTATGGTTGAGCCCACTAGGGAGAAGGCAATTCTAGATTTGGTGCTGTGCAATGAACTAGATTTGATTAGGGAGCTTAAAGTAAAGGAACCCTTAGGAGGCAGTGATCATAATCTGATAGAATTCACCATGCAGTTTGAGAGGGTTTAATCGGTATTACAGTTGAGTAAAGATAACTACAGAGGCATGAGAGAGGAGCTGGCCAAAGTTGATTGGAAGGGGACCCTAGCTGGGATGACGGTACAGCAGCAATGGCAGGAGTATCTGGGAGTAATTCGGAAGATGCAGTTTCAGTTCATCCCAAAGAAGCAGCAGCATTCTAAAGGGAAGATGAGGCAACTGTGGCTGACAAGACAGCATAAGAGCAAAAGAGAGGGCATACAATATTGCAAAAATTAGTGGGAAGCTAGAGGATTGGGAAGCTTTTAAAAACCAACAGAAGGCAACTAAAAAAAGCAATAAGGGGAGAAGAGATGAAATATGAAAGTAAGCTAGCCAATAATATAAAAGAGGATACCAAAAATTTTTATTAGATATATAAAAAGAGTAAAAGAGAGGCAAGAGTGGACATCGGACTGCAGGAAAATGATGCTGGAGAGATAGTATTGGGGGACAGAGAAATGGTGGACAAACTGAATAAGTATTTTGTGTCACTCTTCACTGTGGAAGACACCAGCAACATGCCCGAAATTTGAGAGAGTCAGGGGGCAGAGTGAGTGTAGTCACTCGTTCTAAGGAGAAGGTGCTTGGGAAGCTGAAAGGGCCGAAGACAGATAAGTCACCTGGACGGGATGGACTACACCCCAGGGTTCTGAAAGAGTTAACTGAAGAGATTGTGGAGGCATTGGTAGTGATCTTTCAAGAATCACCGGAGTCAGGAGTGGTTCTGGAGGACTGGAAAATCGCAATGTCACTCCACCCTTTAAGAAGGGAGGGAGGCAAAAGACAGGAAATTATAGGCCAGTTAGCCTGACTTCAGTGGTTGGTAAGATGTTAAGGATGAGGTTTCAGGGTACTTGGAAGCTCATGACAAAATAGGGCTAAGTCAGCATAGTATTCTTAAAGGGAAATCTTGTCTGACAAACCTATTGGAATTCTTTGAGGAAGTAACAGGCAGGATAGACAAAGGAGAGTCAGTGGATGATGTTTACATGGATTTTCAGAAGGCCTTTCACAAGGTGCCACACATGATGCTGCTAAACAAGATAGGAGCCTATGGTATTACAGGAAAGGTACTAGCATGGATAGAAGATTGGCTGACTGGCAGAACGCAAAGAGTGGGAATAAAGGGGGCCTTTTCAGGTTTGCTGCCGATGACTAGTGGTGTTCCTCAGGGGTTGGTGTTGGGTCCGCTACTTTTTACATATCAGTGATCTGGATGTTGGAATTGATGGCTTTATCGGCAAGTTTGCGGATGAGACAAAGATAGGTAGAGTGGCAGGTAGTGTTGAGGAAGCAGGGAGTCTGCAGAAGGACTTGGACAGGTTGGGAGAATGGGCAGAGAAGTGGCAGATGGAATACAGTGTAGGGAGGTGTATGGTCATGCACTTTGGAAGAAGGAATAAAGGAGCAGACTATTTTCTACGTGGGGAGCGAATTCAGAAATTGGAGATGCAAGGGGACTTGGGAGTCCTAGTGCAGGATTCCCTGACAGTTAAGTCAGTAGTAAGGAAGACAAATGCAATGTTAGCATTCATTTTAAGAGGACTAGAATATAAAAGCAAGGATGTAATGCTGAGGCTTTATAAGGTGTTGGTCAAACCACACTTGGAGTATTGCGAGCAGTTTTGGGCCCCATATCTAAGGAAGGAGGTGCTGGCATTGTAGAGGGTCCAGAGGAATTTTTTTTAGAGAATGATCCTAGGAATGAAAGGGGTAACATATGAGGAGTGTTTGATGGCTCTGGGCCTGTACTCACTGGAGTTTAGAAGGATGAGGGGGGATCTCATTGAAACCTACCGAATATTGAACGGCCTGGATAGAGTGGATGTGGAGAGGATGTTTCCAGTAGTTGGAGAGTCTAGGATCAGAGGGCACAGCCTCAGAATAGAAGGATGTCCTTTTAGAACAGAGATGAGGAGGAATTTCTTTAGCCGGGGGTGGTGAATCTGTGGAATTCATTGCCACAGAGGGCTGTGGAGGCCAAGTTATTGGGTATATTTAAAGTGGAGTTTCTTGATTAGTAAGCGCCTCAAAGGTTACGAGGAGAAGGCAGGAGAATGGGGTTGAGAGGGAAAAATAAATCAGCCATGATCGAATGGCCAAGCAGACTCGAAGGGCTGAATGGCCTAATCCTGCTCTTCTGTCTTATATGCTTATTTTAAACTATGTGCTGAGTTTTGAGTCCAATAGCCTTTCCATCTGTGCAACATTTCCAATGACTGTCCAACCTCAGCACCCACCCACACAAACTCTTTTCCATGCCTTTGACTTGACCCAGTCCTTCACAGCCCTAACAGACACTAGTTCTCCAGCCATGATAAACAACAACCATTCTATTATTCTGTAAGCTATCCCACACTCATCCTTATGATTGATCTGCACTAGCTCTCAACAAAAATGCAAATGTTCATCCTGGTATACAAACCTATCCTGGACCTTGTTCCAAACTGTGTCTGAAATTTCCTCCAGCCTTCTCTGTCCTTAAATGTTCCATTCTTCTGACTCAGACTTAATATGCATTCACCCCTTTACTCTGGGTCATCTCTAGTGAGTCAAACGTTAATCATCTTAAACATATTTACAATTAAATATCTTCTCATAACTTACTTCTTTGGCAATGCTTTCAGTGAATCCTCCTAATCTCCTCTTTCCTGGCTAGCTGTCTTTCTCTTTGCATCTGTTTGTGAAGTGCCTTGGGTCATTTTTTTTAATTAAAAGTGCTATTTAAATGCAAGTTGCTTTCAGAACCATCATTTTGAATGAAATTTCTAATTCATTGTCAAATTATGCACTAACACTTAAGACTGAAATTATAAACCAAAGTCCCAAAACCCAAGATGAAATGATAATATGCTAACCCACCGTGCCATCCAAGTTCCCTTAAGCAATATCCTTTAATTAAAATTTTTATTTGAGTGGGATATATTATATTATTAACTCCTCAAAGCACAAATTTTCAAAATGCAACTTGCCAAAATGTGAATACTCTTCCAACTGCAAATATGCAATCACTTTTTAGTCATCTCAATCTTAAATACATAAGATTAATTATAGAGCTGGTATACTCACTAACTCCAAACAAGCATGTGTTGAAATTATAATTTTACATTGTTTGAGAAATAAATTTCAAAACTTCTATGCAGCAAGTCAGAATGATGTTCAAGAAGATATCAAGATAGATCACGCTTGACCCAGCCCATATCCTTGATTTGGCTTCTAAGCCCCCCACCCCCTTCACGGTGCTAACCTTTTGTGTGTTCCAGTGTAATTGGTATTGGTTTCTATTTGTAACATGTACTGAGATATGATAAAAAAAAACTTGTACAAGCCTGGTGGTACATGTTCTCAAACTTTTGTATCTCCTGCCCGAGGAAAGAGGAGAAGAGAGAATGACACAGTGGGAGAGGTGCTTGATTATGTTAGCTGCTTTCCCGAGGCAGCGGGAAGTGTTGATAGAGTCAATGGAGGGGAGGCTGGTTTGCATGACAGACTGGGATGCGTTTACAACTGTCTACAATTTCTTGTAGTCTTGGGCAGAACAGTTGCCATACCAAGCTGTGATGTATCTGGATAGGATGCTTTCTATTGTGTATCTGTAAAAATTGGTGAGGACCATTGGGGACATGCCAAACTTTGTTAGCCTTCTATGAAAGTAGAGGCACTTGTGTGCTTTCATGGTCACAACATCTATGTGGCTGGACCAGGACAAGTTGTTGGTGACACTTACACCTGGGAACTTGAAGCTCACAACCATCTCCACCTCAGCACCACTGATACAGACAGGAGCTCTTTTGTTTTGCTGACGTTGAGGGAAAAGTTGTTGTCTTGACACCATGCTACTAGGCTCTCTATCTCCTTCCTTTATGCCCCCTTGTTGTTATTTGAGATCTGGCCCGCTACAGTGGTGTCATCCGCAAACTTGTAAATGGAGTTAGTGCAGAACCTGGCCATGCAATCACAAGTGCATGGGGAGTAAACTAACCGACTGAGGATGCAGCCTTGTGGGGCACCAGTGTTGAGGATAATCGTGGCAGAGATGTTGCCTGTCCTAACTGATTGCAGTTTGTTGTTCAGGAAGTCAAAGGGCCCAGTTGCGGGGGGGGGAGGGGTGCGGGAGGTGTTGGAGGTTTGCCAATTCCTAGGTCTAGGAGTTTGGTCTAGGTCTTGGAGGTGAGTTTGTTTGGAATTATGGTATTGAAGGCAGAGCTTTAGAAGTCTGACATCAGTGTCTTTGTTATCCAGATGTTCCAGAAATGAGTGCAGGGCCAGGGAGATGGCATTTGCCATGGACCTGTTTCAGCAGTAGGTGAATTGCAGTGGGCCAAGGTTGTCTGGGAGGCTGGAGTTGATATGTGCCATGACCAGCCTCTCCAAGCACTTCATGATGGTGGAAGTCAGAGTCACTGGGCGATAACCATTAAGGCACATTACCTTATTTTCTTTGGCACCGAGATGATTGTGCTCTTCTTGAAACAGATGGAACCTCAAGTTGGAGTAGGGAGAGGTTAAATAGTCTGAAAATACTCTTGCCAGTTGACCCACACAGGATCTGAGGATACTTACTCCATTTGGGCCTGTCACTTTCATGCCACGAACCAGAATGATCCACAAACCGGCAACTAGGCCTCAGGCAGCAAATCCTAAGGCCAGGCACTCAGACAATCCTGATGATTTCTCACACCTTGTACTTTCAAAAGACCTTTCCCATTGTTTCTAAACACCTCAAATGTTCAGAGACATTTGGAAACAATTGGAATACATATGAATATTTGAAAAATTCCTATCACTTAGCTTCACTTACCTTACTAATGAAGCCTGTCAACCTCATGTAATAAATGGGGCCACAGTAGATGTGCCGGCTGTGGGTTGGTGTAAAGGGGCCATGTATAAAATATATCTGGCCCCCTAGCACAGGACCATTGCTGGACTCATTGCCGAAGAGCCAGGAGGCAAAATGTGTTGTTATCCGACTACCAACACATTCCATATTTCCACACTGTAGTGCACAGATACATATACAGAATGCACAGACACACACACTACAGCTAGCCAGCAGGAGCACAATTTGGTCCATTATAATGTTATTTCACTCTTCCCACAACTGATCTCAAATAAAGCACTAAACAGTTATTTGTTAGAAGAAAAGAATACAGCACAACATATTTGTGTCCTCATTGTGTTGTATAGTGGAAGGCAGCAAATATGCAAGCAATTGTACACATTAGGGCATCAACAAGAAAACACAGTGAAGCTAAGGAGCTTCTGTGCAAGCCAAAATACAGATGTGACAGAAAATCAAAATAGTTTTAAATGAACTGTAAATCTAAATGTACCTGAATTTTAAAATATTTTCATGTCATAAAAAAAATCTAACTTTTGAAAATAAAAAAAACTGGATGCTGGAAATCTGAAATAGAAATGGAAATTTTTGGAAATATTCAGCAGGTCAGGTGGCAACTGCAGAAGGAGAATCGGAATTCATATTTCAGGTCTATTTCTCTTTCTACAGATGCTGCCTAACATTCTCTGTTTTTAAAACTTGGTATATAATTGTCTCTATTTACAATACTGAAATATTAGCTCATTATTTTCATATACATTCCCTTAGAATCAACTTTTGAGTGGTGTGTAAAAATAGCTCCAGAGAATCCATCTGATTTCCCTCCTGCAAATAGGCTATTGTTCAATGACATTCCGGTGGCTATATCATTCAGTATGAAGCTTTGTTGTCTATCCCAAACCAAAAAGAAGTTCATCTCATTTACTCAACAATACTGGGAGGATGCCCTAAGCAGCAATGGTATTTGACAGTCAATGTTATACAAATTGGCGTATAAATTCAATTGGTCACTATAGATCTAACTATATTTGCCAATGTACTTAAGGTATCAAGTAATGAAGAGGAAAGAATTTATTTATGTGTGGTGACCTCAGGGTATCCCAAGGTGCTCTAAAAAAACAATGAGGTACTTTTGAAGTGTGAATTTGCAATCATCTGATTGAGGCAAAGTTTCACCAATTGAGCTGTGAGATGACACTTTTGTAAAATAACACTGAGAAAAAAAAACAATCATTTGAAAAGAGGATTACTTTAAAAACAGATACACAGAAACACAAGACAGCAAAAGTTAGTGGTAGGCCTGATGATTTGGATAAATTCAGAATCCAGGAATGAAGAAAAAAAAGACCAAGAAGGGGCAAATAAACTGTGAAGGTAAACTAACAAGATATATTAAAACTGACAATAAGAGATTATTGACAACAAGCACACAAAAAAGGAAGAGAAGGTTTAAAGTGAACATAGAGAATGAGGCTGAGGAAATAGTTATGGGGAATAAAGATAAGGTAGATGAGTTAAGCAGATATTTTGTATCAGTCTTTATGGAAGCAGATACTATAGTATCCCTTTATAGCTAAAAATAACACGGGAGGGATTCAATACCATTACCATCACTAGAGAATTAGTATGGAGCTAAAGGCTGATAAGTCCCACGGTGTTGATAGTCTGTATTGCAAAATAAACAGCTTCAGTGAAAATAAATACAGTGATTATAATCTTCCAAAGATCTTTAGGTTCTGAAGAGCTACCAAAGGATTGGGAAAGTGCCAACGCGATATCCTCAATTAAAAAGGATGAGAGGCAAAAGGTGGATAACAAAAAGCTGGTTAGGCTAATGTCAATTCTTGGAAATATGTCAGAAATAATTATTATGGAGGTAATAGTAAAAAATTTGGAAAATCATAATCTGATTAAGCAGTCAATATGGCTTCACAAAGTGAAAGCCAATACTGACAAATTTATTAGAATTTAGAAGGTATCAGCCAGAGTGAAGTGGGGAACAAGTAGGTGTAATATATTTATAGTTTTAAATGGCATTCAACAAGTTGCCACACGAAAGGTTACATCCCTGCAGAAGAACTCAGAGTTGAGGTAACTTTTAGCATGGATATAGCATTGGCTACCTGGTAGGAAGCAGTGAGTAGGGATAAAGGGGTCATTTTGAGGTTGACATCCCGTTGTAATCAGTGGGTGGAACAGGGATCACCAATTAACAATACACACAAATGGCTTAGAGGAAGGAAGCAAATGTACTTTGCAAATAATACAGAAGTCAGAGGGAGCAGGGAGGGAAGGGAGTGGGGAGGGAACGGAGCTGTGAGGAAGATACAAACAGTTTACACAAAAAATATTGATAGGTTAAGTGAGTGGGCAAATGGATTATAATAGGAGAAAATGCAAAGTTGTTTACTTTTTGAAGAAAATAATAAAACAGATTATTTAAAATGCAGAAAGACTGCAGCACAGAGGGATTTGAGGGTCCTCATACAAGAAATTAGCATACAGGTGCAGCAGGTAATCAGGAAGGACAATGGAATGCTGGCTTTATTTCAAGGGGGTTGGAGTATAAAAGTATGGACAAAGCACTAGTGAGGCCTCATGTAGGAGTACTATGGACAATTTTGGTCACCATATTTAAGGAAAGACAGAGTATCAGTGGAAATGGTTCAGAGAAGTTCACTGGGGTAATCCTGGCTTTGGAAGATTGTCTTATGAGGATCAGTTAAACAGGTTGTGTCTGTTCTCATTGGAATTTAGAAGAATGAGACATGAACTTAGTGATTCTCAGGAGGCTGGACAGGGTAAATGCTGGTGGGTTGCTTCTCCTCATAGTCTCAGAATAAGACGTCACCTATTTAAACCCGAGAGGAGGAAAAAATTCTTCTCTTAAATGTTCTTTGAAATTCCTTGTCCCAAAGAGCCATGGAGGCTGAATACATGAATATATTCAAAGCTGAGTTAAATAGATTTTCACTCAGTAAAATGATACTGTTAAGGATTATGGGGATAGGGTGGGAAAGTGGTCTTGAGAAAGGTCAAATCAGTCATGACCTTAGTGAAAAGCAGAGCTGCTTGAAGGGCTGAATGGACTATTCTTGCTCCCATTTCTTATGGTCTTGCATATCAAGCAGAGAAACTACAGGTGTTAATACCAAAACCTGAGCATGATGGGCTGAATGGCCTCTTATTGTACATTAAACTTCTGTGATTAACTGCAGAAACCAATTCTAATTTAGGACAGATGAAAACAAATTTAGTTTCAGTCTTACTTTCAGCTTCAAGTTGATAAGAGTTGCTATAACCCTAAGGATCCACAAAACAGCAGTTTGACCAATTGATCAATCATATCTGGCTCCTTGCTAAAGCAATATAAAGCTAATCGCATTGCCTTATGATCCCCATAGCTTTCCCTACTTCAAATATTTATCCAATTTTCATTAATAGATCCAGCATTCTGTGTCTTTGTCAACTCCTATGGTAAAGCATTCCATGCACCAACAAAACTCTGCAGAAAGAGATTTCTTCCTGCTCTACTGGAAATAATTTTAAATCAATAATCCCTGCCTCAGACTACCAAGCACAGAAATAGAGAAGGCAAGATTGACACAGAGTACCTCATTCAATCCCGATATTATCATCATTGCTGCAGCACTGAAAACATACAAGAACACATGCAACATTACTGGAAACACGGTGGAAAAAGTATGGTTACAGTAACGAATTCATGCTATTTTCTCCCTGAAGAATGCAGGTCAGAAAGAACTTCTTCCATCAAACTTATATATTTTGTAAGAAGTGGTTCGATTTAAGTAAACCCATGAAGATGGGTGATACATACTTTGTCACATTGCACAACCCCAGTCAGATTGCAGTTCAAGCCACATTGTTTGAGTCAAGGGCAAGCAAATCCTTGTCCTTCATGCACATATTTTCCAGTAGCTATCAGTCCAACTGATTCCAACTCCTGCCTCCTTAACTTGGGGTCACTGAGGTCCCTGCAGCGCCCTCCTGTTACCAGTCAACATAACCCAAAGCAAAAGTCAAAACTTACATCTCCTCTGTCTGCAGAAGCTTGTCCTCCATCACCGGGTACATTAAAAGAGAATGGAAGGTGGGAGAAGGCTTAAATATTTTCCAGTTTTTAATTTTGTGTGGATTTTGTCTACAGTTTTAAAAAGCTTTCAGCACAGTGTTCATTAAAGGAAGGTATAACAACGTGATAAAACCAAGCAAAATACTGCAGATTCTCAGTTAACAGCATAACTTTCTATTGTCTGTGTACATTCTACTATCTTCAGAGTAGGGAGGAAATAAATATGAATGAGACACAGAATTTGGACTCACAAGACCCCGCTTCCCTTGCCCCAAGCTTATTTACACTGCTGTCTCAGTTCAGCTGATGATAAGCCATTTGTTCAGTGTGCATTCATCCAAATAATCCAAGAATAATCACCACTTTCCCTCAAGCCTAACTCGTTTTCTAAATTTGAAGTCAGATTTTGATCCAGGTGAAGAGGTTAACCTCTTAATCTCCTGTTTCCATATCTTAAAACAGGGGAAGGAGAGTTTCCTGCACTGATCTGTTTTTTCTGACCAGATTCATTTCTCCAGAAAGTTGTATCCTTCTGTAATGACCTTGAGCATTTGCTGAATTCACAAAATTCTTCTATCCATGCATTAAAGCTTTCCTGCAACATTTATATTTTGTTTATAAAAAAGGGAAAACAAGTAACTGTGGAATATTTGGAGGATTTTTCATGAAAAATAAAATTCCCGGCATCATTGGCTCAATAGCCACATTTCATAGCCTTAATACTGCGCTGTCAAAAGTTCAGAGAAATCCCAAACCCACAATAATGATTTGCTTACAATTAATTGCAAATAACAGGAAAAAGAACAAACTTGTGATTCACACAGGTGTTCATTGTAGCATTTCAGAAACACTTATTAATTGCCTCCAAAGCCCTACCTGGATGTCCATTTTTAATGTTCGTCACCAGTGGTACAAAAAGTTTTCTCATTCGTGCCTTAATTTGCTTTTCACTTGGTTGAAATCAAGTTTTCATTTCCAGTCAAGGATTAACTTTTAAGCAGTGTTCCTGATATATATTTTACAGACTTTGTATAATTTTGTATGTCTCAAAGGTTTTTCTTTTCTATTGAATATTTCCACCATTTTCTGTTCTCATTTCCTCAATTGAAATATGTCTAACCTTACGGAGTCCTAGCTTCTGAAGTCTTTCCCAATAAATTAATGTTCTGATGTGTTGAGGGAATCAGTCTAATTGGTCTATTCTCCTCCTTCTCCTGGCTCTGAATATTACCCTTGTGCTTCAAGTGATCAAAAATAGATTCAGCACTTGATGCATATGACACAATGAAATGGAGCAAGATAGCAAGGTTTACAGAAAGAGCAGAGGTCACAAAATGTATTGACAGGAATTCTGACAGGAACTGAAATGAGGATAGGCTTTTCCTCCCATTCACTAACTATATTAGTTTCAGAATGTACTTGTTATGTGCATGTAAACCAAGGAAAATAAGAAACAAACTGCTGGAAGAACTTAGTGGGTCCAGCAGCAGTGGGGGAAAGGAACTGTCGACATTTTAGGTCCCTGCTGATCACCCTCCAGCCTGTCTGCACCTTCACCCTCCCCTCCATTCACCTGGCTTCATCTGCCCCTTTTCTTTTGCCTTGTCCGCTTCTATAGTTGACAAAGGGCCTGTTCCTGTGCTGTACTACTTTATGTTCTATGGTATATGAAATGTCAAATACTAGATGGCATAGATTTAAGATTAGAGGAGGAAGAGTTGAAAAGAGATGTGAGAGGCAGTTTTTTTTGTTTTATGCACAGAGAGTGGTAGGTACCTGGAATACACTGCTGGGAAGGTGGTGGAAGCAGGTATGATAGCAATGTTTAAGAAACAGTAAAACAGACACATGGACAGGCAGGAAATGGAGGGATACGGACCATTTGCAGGCAGATGGGATTAGTTTAATTTGGCATCATGGTCAGCATAGACATGGTGGGCCAAAGGTCCCATTCCTGTGCTGCACTGTTCTATGTTCTACCTATCACCTACCTGTCTGTCTCCCAGCTCCACCCCTCCCCAGCTGGCTCCTTCAGCCCATCATCCCTCACCTCTCCTCGGTCCACCTATCACCTACTAGCCCCTGTCTCATCCCTCCCCTTTCCTCTTTAAAACAGTTATCTTCCTTCTCCACTCTCATTCCTGATGCTGAGTCTTGACTCAAAACATCAACAATTCCTTCTACCCCGCCCCACCCACCCGACAGATGCTGCTTGACTAGCTGAGTTCCTACAGCAGTTTGGTTTTTGCTCCAGGTTCCAGCATCTGTGGTCCTGTGTCTCCCAGACAGTAAGCCTTCGCACATAAGTAACATATTTTAAAATTTAGATATTTCTGACAATACCACTGCATTCAAGAAATTGCAATATGACAAATTACTTACGGCAATAGTTTATACCACAAAGAAAAACCAAAAGAAGTTTTATTGTTGGTCATTTTGGTGAAATTATCACCAAATTAAATTTTACCCCATCAAGCACTAATCCAATTTAAATACATGCTGGCTTGATCCCACCTTGCCAAGCCAATATTATACAACACAACTCATGTATCTGATCATCAGTCATTTTAAGGAGATCAAATTAACTTCAAATTTAAGGAAACAAACAGCAATTGATCTCCATAGCTGAGAGCATTTGACACAATCTGAAGCAATCATT
The DNA here is from genome assembly GCF_009764475.1 of Pristis pectinata. Classification (NCBI taxonomy): domain Eukaryota; kingdom Metazoa; phylum Chordata; class Chondrichthyes; order Rhinopristiformes; family Pristidae; genus Pristis; species Pristis pectinata. Next base: position 76,778,298 of record NC_067410.1, on the reverse strand, counting down.
GTCTAATCCTATCCTGGTAACTGACTACAGCTGTATCATGTAAGATTTAACTTGCTAAACTTTGCATCATTTTCATCATTCATAATAATTGCTTTGAATGATGTTATTTATATAGCAGAAACATTATCTAACTTGTTCTAAATTCATATCTCTGTGACATGTTACAAATTAAAATATTATACTCAGTACATCATGACAGCTCTTATCACTGTACCTGGTTATTGTTCAGTAAATTCCTTCAGTACAACTCCATCCTACAGTAATATCGTTATCTCTCTAGGACCAGAAATTTTGGGGAGGAATAAATTAAATGGCCATTAATAAATAAAATAAAACTTGCAGAGAAAATGCTCTATTTTCATGAACTACTAGTTGCCAGGATTATGTTGTGTACTCCCTAACCATAAGAAATGACACAACTGCCAAGATGTAGCTGGTCCTTTCTTCACTGAAGCCTTAAGTACTTGTTCAGCACTGAGCTATAATAGAAAGAAAAAAATTCAGAGGGCAAAATAGCTTGCTTTTCTAATGACAGGCAAGAGATAGATTGGAAGAACCATGACCAGTTAAGAAGATAGATTTGGTTAAAAAGATGACTTGGTTTAGAAATATTATAGGTGTGATCATCCATAACAAAATTTCAAAGTATTATGAGTTCAATATTTAATCAAATCATAGATTCATATAATCAGAGAGCGATACAGCACAGAAATAGGCCCTTCAGCTCACTGAGTCCGCACTTATTCATTATAATTATGCGTACAACATAAACGTGCATTTTTCTGATTCCAGACTAAAGTCATGTTACACCATTTTATCAATGGTAAGTATTTGCATTCATTTTCAACTTACTAATTTCATTATGCCCTGACAAATTTGTAAACAATGAGGAATTTTGCCATGTTTCATTAGACTATTAAAGAAACAAGCACATGACATTCAAACTATTCGGTACAACATTGTGGACCAAAGGGCCTGTTCCTGTGGTGTACTGTCTTATGTTCTGAACAGCAAACCTCTTGCTTGACTCACCAAACTGCGGGCAGTAAATTTTGTTATTGTGACATTTGTAAATGACAAATACAAATCACAAATTGTAAAGGGTTAAACATATCCCAATGATCTCAATTTGTCCAAAATCTAAATATTACATGATAAGCCTGAATTAATCCACTTGCTATTACTTCACATTCAAGATTAAAAGAACTCACAGCTGTTATTCTTTGGACAATCTTCCTTCCATTTCTACTACCCCTAGCACTAATAATACTCATACATGACTGAGATGTTCCTTCCCTTTGCAACTGGCAATAATTGTTTATGCCAGTGATTCCATAAAAGATATATAAAATGGAGCAGTTTTGATCCCATTAGTTTTCTTCATTGCTTCCTAGGTTTTCTGGAGGCTAAATTGAGTAGCTTCTGAAACAGGGTGATGAGATAGGAGTGTCCAATTAACCTTCACCTATTGATTGCAATGCTGGCTGCTCACCAGCTTCATGTTACTTGCCTATTGCAGGATCATTGCAAAGCGCTAAATTCACTGTACATTGGTTACATGCCTCAGAAAGGGGCCAAATATCGTGAGTGACAAGTGCTAATTGAAGCTAGCTGGCATAAATTAAAGCCAATCTGAAGTGCATTGTGGCTGGTACAGGTACAACTCAGTCAGACCTGGGAAACACTGAAGAATAGCAGCACAAAAGGGAAACCTGGTTCCAAAATGTTTGCACATTGCATTAAAGGTCTTGGTTGGGGAGCAGAAAATAGGAATGACGTGCTCTATTTGGAGGTGGCACACCGACAATGAAGCAGTGTGTAGAAACTGCTGTCCTGGTGAATGCAAGGCTTCAACCTCAGTGGATCTCAATGCCATGCTGCAAAGAATTTGACTGCCTTGCAAGTGGCCAAGGTCAGTGGTCCATTGTCATCTCCAACCAAATGTACCACAAAATCCAAACACCGCTGACCACACCACAGCCCACTCACTAACCCAGCAACAGTTTGTCAATCATGACCCCTATCTTACATATACTGTACACTGGTTGTTCCAACCATGACCTCCGCAACACCCAAACACTGGATAATATCCACAAATACTTGTCTCTCTCTCAATTGCAGTACAGAATGCTGCAAAAATGCAGTCAACAGCAGTTAGTTAGCTGGGGTAACGTGGCTGGATCACCCAACTACAATGGATAAGAACCATGATTGGTTCTGTCAGATGATGCAGTCCAAAGAAAGCTGTATGCCCCCCACCCCTCCACTCCACCCCTATTGCATGCAACTCTTTTTTCCACATCCCACTTTCCTCTTAACCTACATTTTTCTGAGTTATAAGCTTCAGGTGGGGTAAGTGTGCATTTCTTACTATCCACCCTCCCCCTATCCAGATATTGTGCTATACGCTTTTCAGATGGCCAAGAAATGCAACCCTTCCAGGCAGAGATGAAAGAACAAAAATTCAGAGAGATAAAACTATCCATCAGTTAATCAATTCAGAAACTTACGCTTTGTGCACTTCAGGGGTTACACTTGTGTTGGGACACCAAGCATCCTGCATCAAGGCAGATGGCCAGAGGTTGAGATCTGCTGCAGATGGGACAGTTTACAGAAATAACATAAATTGATAAATAAGCACACTAAATGCACTGCCAGGTCTGCCACAAAGACTGACTGCAACGTCAAGGAACATTGGGAGTCCAACACTAATCAAGAGGGCTTTATAGAGAATTTGAAGCTTATCATATGGCAGTGATAGAAGACTCACATTTTGCACTCAAATGAAAGACTGCACACTTTCCTTTAGTTATCCTCTTTGTGAGAACCTGACCAAAACATTGCAAAATCTTTCCCCAGTGTTCCCAACTGCATTGTTACTTCAAATGGCTGACAGAAGTGTCCCAGTCTGAACTACATAGAGATGTAATCAGCTTGATGTCCTCAGATACTTCTAAAAGTTGTTTGAAAATGTTAAACACATTTAAAAACATTTACAACATTTTTGAAATAAACAAGATATTGGAGAGATTAACATGGTGTTAATGGTTGAAAGTGAGTTGGGGAAAAGATGTATTTTATCCTGCTACTGAACATGTGCAAGGTTGACTAATGGACATTAGCTGTATTATCAAGCTGCAAAATGGCAGGCTGGCATCAAGTCAGCATGTGACCTCATGATTTGGCCTACCAGCAAACATTGGTTGTGAACACTGCATGCCTTTACCATTGTATCATCCATTAGTATCAGACACTGCATTGCAACTGTTTCAGCATACACCAAATCCTGTGAAGCAGTGTTTTGCTGCCTCCTGCTTTGATTCTACACTGGAATTCACTTTAAGAATTCAGAGTGCTGGTAGCATTGCCTTCCCTAAGCAGTCCAGTCCTATATATAGGACAAGTAATGATGGTGTTTATTTTATTGGGTTTCTCAAAATATATGTTTTCATTGCCCTCATGGTTTCCAAATTTAACATGACATCAACATTATAATTTTACAATAAGTGTTATGAAAATTCTTACAGATGTCTCTGGGCAAGACTCATGGACTACTTTACTGTAAGTCTGCAACTTATTCTGATCCACAGTTTCATACTGCAACAATCTAATTCATGTCACATTAGCAACAACAACTCTTTTATTTAATAAACATGAATATAGCACACACATCTAAATACCACATGGGAGTGTTATCAAATAAAATTTAAGGCAGCTGTCTTTGGGAAAGAGGAAGGTTTAAAGGAGAGTTTTAAAGTGGAGGAGTTTAGGGAGGGAATTCCAGAGCTTAGGAATGTTGACAGCTGTGGCTTCAGCTGCAAAAGGGAAGAGGATTCACTACATATAGTGGCAATACAAAGATTTCCTCTCTCTGATTCCTTTCTTATTACAGTACATAGAATGAGCTTATTCAGCTCATCAGACCCATGTTGGATCCCAGCACAGTCATCCCACAAGTCCTCTTACCCTTTCCCATCAACTTCCCTTTGGATCCTTTACCAGTTACCTGCACCAAGGGAGAATTTACAGTAGCCCATGAACCTAGCAGCACGTTTTATACCGAGATCTATACAAACAGTATGAGGAGGAAGAGTCAAGGGAACTGAGCTTCAGACACAGTGGTTCACAAGGTATTGCACACCAGCCAAGGAAAAGACCTTCTCAGACGAGTCTACACAATTCATTGGTGCAGCCAAACCTAGCATACTGTGGGCACCTCAGATCACAATACTGCAGAGCATAACTCAGCTCAATCTATTCGAATTAGAAAGAGACCTTGCAGGTTATAAAATAGCCAATAACAAAAGTAAGGTTAGTATGTGTATGCGTGTGTGTGTGTGCGTGTCTGTGTGTGTGTTACACATGCTTGCAGAGGAAGAGTGAGTGTGTGGAAGGAACAAGACAAAAAAACAGAAAAAAAGTGAGGAATGAAAGAATAGTAAAGAAAAAGCATGGGAAGATATTCAAGAATCTTAAAGGAACAGGAAGATAGAACATTGGTAATATATTAATTATTGCTGCAGACTTTAGACTCAGAAGTTGCAGTATGAAAGTGGGAGGTTTGCCCACAGAAGACAGAAGGTGGTGGTTGAAGGGACTTATTCAGGCTGGAGGCCTGTGAGTAGTGGTGTTCCGCAGGGATCTGTACTGAGACCTCTGCTGTTTGTGATATATATAAATATCCTGGATGACTATGTTGATGGGTGGGTTAGTAATTTTGCAGACGATACGACGATTGGTGGAGTTGTGAATCGTGTACAAGACTGGCGACGGATACAGCGTGATATAGATCAGTTTCAGATGTGGGCAGAGAAATGGCAGATGGAGTTTAACCCGGATAAATGTGAGGTGTTGCAACTTGGTAGGACTAATGTCAAGAGGCAGTACACTCTAAAGGGCAAGACCCTTAACAGTGTTGAAGAGCAGAGAGACCTTCGGGTGCAAGCCCATGTCTCATTGAAAGTGGCTACACAGGTAGATAGGGTGGTTAAGAAGGCTTATGGAATGCTGGCTTTCATTAATTGAGGTATTGAGTATAGTAGTCAAGAAATTATGATGCATCTCTATAGAATTCTGTTTAGGCCGCATTTAGAGTATTGCATGCAGTTCTGGTCACCTCACTATGGGACGGATGTTGAGACTTTAGAAAGGGTGCAGAGGAGGTTTACTAGGATGCTGCCTTGATTAGAGGGCATGTGCTATCAGGAGAATTTGGACAAACTTGGGCTCTTTTCTCTGGAGCGGCAGAGGGTAGGGGGTGATCTGTTGGAATTGTATGAAATTATGAGGGGCATAGATAGGGTGGACAAGCAATATCTTTTTCCCCATTATTGAGCTATCCAACACCAGAGGGCATGCATTTAAGGTTAGAAGGGGTAGGTTCAGAAGAGACGTGAGGGGTAAGTTTTTTTTACTCAGAGAGTGATGGATGTCTGGAATGCGTTGCCTGATAGGGCAGTGGAGGCAAATTCATTGGGGGCTTTTAATAGGGGCTTGGATGGGCACATGAATGAGAGGACAATGGAGGGATATGGGCATTCTCTAGTAGGAGGGATTAGTTATGTCAGCACAACATTGTGGGCTGAAGGGCCTGTTCTGTGCTGCACTGTTCTATGTTCTATGTTTAACAATTTGTTGTGAGCATGTACAAAATGCCAGAGAATGGGTAAAACAAATAGCCAGCAACAAGCAGCAATGTCATTCTTTTGAATGAGATCACCCCACTTCACTAAAAGGTAAGATTAGTTAAGATTTCTATTTTCTTCCATTTATGAATTTAATTAATTAATAGTGTGCTTTCAACTAATTAAAGATCTTACTTAAAAAATAAATAAATTGTTTCATTTTAATACATTTCAACTGTTTTAAATGTACCTTAATATAAGAGACATTTAAAACAATGAAAGAAGCCTTCGACTGGAAGAAACCGTCAAATGATGCCAGGGTGGTGCTCAGAATGGGGCTTCAGGTTCAGTGGCCCTTCAGTGAGGCGCACTCTGCCTCATTGAAGGGCCACTGAACCGAAGCCTCCAGTTTCCTGCAGTGCTTCAGCAGGTAAACGTCACCACGGAAGTAGCACAGAGGCTGAGTACAGGTTGCAGGTCAGATCAAGAACACTGAGTTCCAATGAGTCTGACCAGAACATGACCGAGTACTTCTCAAACAATCATAGTGATTTGGATACTTTGAATAGCTGAGATAAGTTAAGTATTTGATGAATTATTTTGCAAGGAAATTAAATCAAATGTTCTTGCAAATGAGTAGACCACCCACTTATAAAGGGCCGCATGTTTTCAGATTGATTAATTCTCAGCATACAATTGTTAGTTTCATCTGGTTTCTGAAACTAGCCAAATCTGTTCTAATGGAGATACAAGAGACTGCAGAACTGGAGCAAGGAGCAAAACTGCTGAAGGAACTCAGCGGGTCAAGCAACATCTGTGGAAGCAAAAGGGATGGTCGATATTTTGGGTTGAGACCCTGCAACAGGACAGAGTGTAGAGGCCAGATAGTCATTGTCATTTATCATCAGCAAAGCAGTGTGAGAATCTGATGGAAGTGCCCAAGCATGAAATTTGCTCACTGGTACCATTTTAGTCACCAAAACATTATCAGAAAAGCAGAGGAAGCTGGGTTTAGGAACTCAAAAAGGTTCTCTGTCACTTCTCCCCTGGAGATAGACTAAAGGATCAGCACCAGGATGTTTCAGCATTCAGTTTCAGGGTCTGGAATGTGGCAGTTACTCCAATCAAAATATTTGTTTAAACTACCAAAGATCTTCAGTCCATAATCAGAGACCTGAAAACAGCCTCCTGCACTGCTTAGCTGCAGTCTGCAGCATGCACAAGAATGCAAGTGATGATACTATGTTTGGTTTATATTGGCAAGTTGGACTGATTTATCCTTTAAGTGCAATGACTCAACATGACCCAAGTCTACGGTCTCTTTGTCCAATATGATAAGTATGGAGATATAAATCAGAATGACTAATCTTACCTTGTGGCTGCATTCTTTAAAATCTGCACCCCCAGGCAATGCATTCCTGAGTCACAAGTAAATCTTCAGAAAGGTCAGGTGAGAAACAGAGTAACAGTAAGGTAAAGCTCAAGCTCTTGTCTCACAGTTTTTTTGAACCACGTTTGGATTTGGAGCCCAATATTCTATTAAATGTCAGGAACGGTGATATTTATTTTAAATATTTTCAAGTTAACTGGATTTCTTTTTTACGTACAAAGATGCTACACATGTGCAAATTGCTTTCTCCCGAATTTTAAATAAAACACCCACATTTTTAATGTTTTCTTCCAAAATCCAGATGTGAAGATGTGCACACATGGCATTCATACCCTTGATACACATGATGCATGTAAAGTCACAGACATGATGCATGTGCTTCCTGCAATAAAATGATGTCAAGAAAAAAACAAACTGCTGGAGGAACTCAGCGGGTTGACCATCATCTCTGGGTGGGGGAGGAATTGTCATTGTTTTGGGTCGAGATCTTGTATCTCCACCCAAAATGTCAACAATTCCTTTCCCCCATGGATTCTGCTTGACCTGCTGAGTTCCTCCAGCAGTTTGGTTTTTGCTCCAGATCCCAGCATCTACGATCTTTTCTGTGTCCACAACTATGAACTATGTTGGGCCAGATCCAACAGGAATATTTGCCAGGTCAGTAAACACAGCAGCTCCAACTTTGAGAGTTATATGCCATCATCAACATTTTGCAAGGCATGAGTCCCCACTTTGCCAGACTCTTAGTCTATTTTTTTTATCTTCTATAACTCTTCATACAAGTCTAATGATGAGTCGCAAAAAAGTATTGTTTATGAATTGGGTAATAGCGAGACATTAGATAGCTTTCAAGTCCTTAGCCTCTTTTTATGCATCTTATGTTTTTAAAAAATAACTTTTATGGATCTTTTATTCTTTCCAGAATTCTACTGTTTATTCTATCCATGATATGACTACTTCTATCAACAAGGTTGAACTAGAAATAGGGACAGAATGGTCTAGAGCTTTTACACACCCATGTTTGTGAAAAGATTGGATGAGGAGAAATTAAACCTCCCAACCCATTTAAGTCACAGCTTTACAAGATAAGGTTCCTGATAAATTTGAAACCTAGAGATAAAAGAACCAGGTGTGCGTAAGCTCTGGGATCTCTCTGACATGTTTAAAAAAAAGAGGACTCAATCAAAAGGCATTTACTGCTTGTTCATAAATGCAGCCAAATGAAACAAACTATTTAGTATATCTCCATTCCAGCAAACAGCATCCAATTCAAACTAATCAACAGCATATTTAACCAGCAATAAAAGCATCTCAAGATCAAAGTAAAATTACATCTCTCTGGAAATTTATGTAGAAAGTTTATTCCAAGAATTTTTGAAGCATGTTGTAACATTTTGACATCTCTATTTTGCACCTTGGAATGTATTATATATTTAACGGGAACTCGAGGAAGGCAGGATATGAAATAGAGAGACATGATTGCATTACTTTTCCCACTGTGCAAGTTACCTTAAAATTATGGTCCAGGATGTGAGTGGATAACTTAGAATTGAATCCTGAGGGAGTTCTGCAATTGTTAAAAGACATGTCATTTGGACACAATTTTAAACCAAAGCTTAATCTGCTGCTTCAAATGACTATTAAAGACCAACACACAGATGAATTCTGGTGTCTTAACCAATATTCATCTGTAAACTGAAAGCATTAGCGGTAGATTAATTGGTCAATTTTTCTCTATAACAGTCACTGAAATTGTCAGTATTGCAGTCACTGATTTTTTTCAGATATTCCACAGAAAAGAAATACTGTGGGTTGTGTGAAAGATGTGATAAAGTGCCACGGAATAAAGCAAGTACTATATTTGGCACTAGCATCTTCACTACCAGAAGACAGAGCATTTCTTAGCAAACACCAGTGGTCCTGGTATTTCTGTTGCAGCATAAATGCACCATTTGAATGCAACAATAAATCTCTCAGCATTAGAGACTTGCTCGTGCCTTTGTTGGTGTGGGTGGGGGAGCAGGCCATGTAGAGGGAGATTGGGGAGGGTGGGGGGAGCATGGTGAGATGGGCACCATCCTGGGATGAAGCTTGCAACTTCATAGAGAAATAAAGGACTGCAGATACTGAAATCTAGATGAAAAACACTATGATGCTGGAGGAACTCAGCAGGCCAGGCAGCATCCGTGGAGAAAAGCAGGCAGTCCTTCCCTTTTTTCCTTTCTCTCCTTACCTTTGACCCATCCCCCAGTGGATCCTCTCTCCCCTCCTCCTCCGCACCTGCCTATCACTATCTCTTACCTGCATCTACCTATCACCATCTTGTTCCCACCCCCTGCCTCCCCTCTTTTGTCCAGTTATCACTGCTCTGCTTTTCCCTCCTATATATTGGGCTACCCCTTTTCCTATCTTCCGTCCTGAAGAAGGGTCCTGACCTGAAATGTTGACCACCTGCTTTTCTCCACGGATGCTGCCTGGCCTGCTGAGTTCCTCCAGCATCATAGTGTTTTTCATCTTGCAACTTCACACCTTACCTAATGGCTAGAGATGGTCTTCTCACTAATTTCAGAGGTCAAATGAGTCAAATATCTCCAGATCAAAATCACCTCAAAGCAGGAGAGATTCCCTCACTGTTTTTGGAGTTCTATCAATTATTACTTTGTTGATTTTGTAAGAACAATAAACAAAATAACTACTTACAGGTAATAACCTCCCCATTTATTCAGGTTTTTTTGAATACTATGATTAGAGTTTCTTTTTAAAAAAAGCCTGTTAAACCATACATTACAAGACACAAGCATCCCACAAGAGTACAGACCAAGAGCTGGAAAGCAGGATTGAGCTGGGTATTTCTGTTTTAGGCAATAGCAATTTGATGGATTGAATAACTTTCTTCTGTACTGTAATTTCTGATTCAATTTAAGTAGCTCTATGACAAAAGATTTTGGAGGCCTTCTGTAATTATGTCCCAATACTATCATGATTCTTAATTGACAATGGAAGTATACTTCAATATTTAAAACAATCAAATCAAACAACCACTTACTTCCCTGGATGAATGTTTGGAGCAATACATGCAAGTTGGCACATTGCAATCAATATACAGTTTGAACTCAGTCATTTGCATACCTCATACAATGTTACTGGATGATTGCAGTCCAGAGCAGGTTGGTATTCCACTGCCTTCAGAGAATCAGAGGGTAAGTCTTCTATGTGACTTCTGCTATTCAACTTAAATAATCAAACCATATATATTTTAGGTTTATTTCCACAAGTTTGTTTTGCTTCAGATGTTACCCTCTGAGGGCTCAACAGAATATACCACATTTTAAAAACAGTATACTTCACCTTGGACCATTATTTTGAAATGTAGATTTATCTGTTTGTTTGATCACAGAATCACACAAGTTACAGCATGGAAGGAGATAATTTAAATTGTTGAGTCTGCTCTGGTTCTATTTAAGAGCAATCTAGCTAATCCCATGGCCAAGTGCTCTCCCCATGCCCCTGTAAATTATTTCGTTTCCAGCTCCCTTTTAAAAGTGACAACCTGCCTATAGTACTGTTTTTGATGGAGCTTCCTGACCATGCTTGTGTTGAGTAAAAGCGTTGTTCCGAATGTTAGTTTTTTCATCTTTCCAACCACCTTCATTCTATGTTTCTTAGTCCTTGAATCCTCAGTAGGGGATCAGTTCTCCTATCTATCCACATCAAGCAAGATTTCAAATATAATTATCAGATCCCCTCATCAGATCTACTTGCAACATCCTCTGTTCCAAGGAAAGCAACCTCATGGCCATCTAGAGCTCCTGGTTGCCAGGCATTTTAATTCCCCTCCCCATTCTCACACTGACAGGTCTCTTCTCAGTCTCCTCCACTGCCAGGCTGAGGCCAAATGCAAACTGGAGGAACAACACCTCATATTCCATCTGAGTAGTCTACAATCCAATGGCATGAACATCGAACTCTCTAGTTTCAGGAACCTTCTCCCTCTCCGCCCCTTCTTCTCTCCTCTAATCTACCCAGGTCCTCTCACAAACAGTCTTCTTGCCAAACCCCACTCCAAAAGCCTCCTATCACCCAGTTTCTTTCTCATCCCCCACTACTCTATCTGCCCATCAGCCATACACTCCGCCCATTGGATCAACTCCCCCCACAGTTCCCATCTGCTCACCCTCCCCTCCTCATTTGGTTCCATGCTCCATCTTCCTTTCCTATCAGATTCCATCATCTGCAACCCTTTGTTGCCTCCACCTATCACCTCCAAACCTCTGTCGCTAGTTCCACCCTTGCCTTCCCCACCTGACTTCATCTGCCAATCAACTCCTCCTCACTTAGATCCACGTATCACTTGCCAGCTCTTGCCCCACCCCTCCCCTCTCTATACGAGCCATCTCCCCTCTACTCTCAGTCCAGCAGAGGCATCTTGACCCAAAAAGTCAACAGTCTATTTCCCTCCACAGATACTGCCTGATCCACTGTGTTCCTCCAGCAGCTTAATTTTTGTTCCAGATTCCACCATCTGCAGTCTCATGTCTCCCTTCATCTTCTGCATCCTCTCAAAAGACTACATCTTTCATATGATCACAGAATTCAGCAAAACAGTTGTAAAGCTGTAATGACTTCCTTCCCCATCCTCCATGCCTTTATAAATAAAGCCCTGGATAATTTTTTTTTAAACTACTTTCTCATCCCACCCTGCCTCTCTCAATGAGCTATGCACAGATTTCCACAAACCTCTCTTTGCTTGCATCCCTTTTAGAATGTGCAATCCAGTTTATATTGATCCTCCTCATTATTCCTACCAATATTTCATTATATTTCTGAGCTTTAAAAATTTCATCTGTCACCTTTTCCCCATCCTACCATCCTCCTTCAAGTTGATTGCAATCATTCTCATAATTCCTATAAGTCCAAGTTTTGTGTCATTTGTAAACCTGGAAGATGTGCCTTGTATGGAGATGTCCAAATCATCCATATACTAGAAAAAGCAACAGTCCCAGTGCAAGGAACTCCATTGCATACCTCTCTCCAATCCAAAAAAATGACCTTTCACTACTACTCTCCGTATCCTATTACTTTGCCAAAATGTTTACTCAAAACTGAGTATCTTCTCAACCACTTGAAAGCTCTACAACCAGTGGTTCACAACTAGTAAACAAAAATGCCCCACAAATTCCAAACTCATTGCTGTAAGTTATCTAAGCTTAAATTTTGTCATTTGGAATTTTAGTTCTTCACCTAGCTGATAGAAGAAGTCACATCAAAGACTGACCACATTTAATCGACAAATGTTCAAGTTGTAAACAAACATTCTTTCCTTGTAAAAAGTTACAGAATTTCAATTACATTTGTAGCACAATGATTCATCATCAGCAAACTGAAAAAAAACATACTCAATCGTTGCATCATTTATGTATTGCTCAGAATTATAACATAACTATAACCTAAGCTCAAATGTGAACAGTCATAGATTGCCACGCACTACTCAAGCTGTGAAAGTTTGCTAAAATATTGCTAGGTTCACTTTACTGGGCACACTGTTCATAAAAATCATTTTAAAAATATATTACAAAGGAGTACAGCACACTCACTCACACAAATGAGAATCCATCACTAGTTGATGTGATCAAAAAGTTGGCCACAGAATGAACAACCTTAAGCCAAGAATAGATTTTATTTAATTTAGTGTTTTGAATCGATATAAATGTCCTGACCCCAAAATTCTCTGGATATTACTGTTCCCTGAAAATGAGACATCAGGAAAATAAACAGTTTAATGTATTTATAATATCTCAGCAACAGTAATCAAGCAGTGATGTTAATTCATCATTAAATTAGAACTTGATTCAAGAAACTGGGAGATATTAAATACACCTACAGTTCACGATTCGGGAGTAGTGGACAACATTACGCATGTCTATAAATAAATTTCCTTGGGAAACTACTGTCATAACTTCACTGAACAATCGACAGAAATCCTGGAGATACCATGTAAACACTATTTATGATACCCTGTAGATGTTATAGTATGAAATGGAAATAATCTGATCAGTTAGTTTTTAGTTTAGCAACTTCAGAATCAGAAGTATTTATTTCTGTGTAAACCTACTAAAGTATGGTTCATAAGGCTACATCTAAAGAAAAGAAACAACTATAAATTACAGACAACCGAAATAGCAGATAAGCTCTAACTACAAATTTTAATTTATCTGATCATGGGACATGAATGTTTCTAATAATGACAGCATTTATTGTCTGTCCCTAAACCAAAGTGGAGGTTATTGCTCAATCACATTGATAAGTCTTGAATCACAGAGGCCAGACCAGGATGACTGATTTCCTGTCCTGAAGAACACTGGTGAATCAGATGAGTTTTATAACCATCCAGTAGTTTCATGTTTTACAATACTGAGTCCACCTTTTTTTATTCAAATTACTGATTTATTGAATCAAATGAGACTAAATTCCCCTGATGCCAAGGAGGATTTGAACCCATGTCACTGAATCAATGGTCCAACACCACTTGTTTCCTGAAATATATTTAAATATTTTTTTAAAAAAAAGCTTGAGATTATTGGTTCACCTTATCTTCAACAAATTTCATGAACCCTCCATTTTCACAATGTGGTCTGGCTGTTAGTCAAAAATCCAGTTCTGGATGACCCACAGTTACTTGCAATCAAACCTTTCAATCAAACCTTGCAAAGACCAACCTAATTGTTTTCAGTCTCCATGACAAATTCTGTTCCCATCTGACCCACTGGCAAGTACCTCACAAATTTCTGATCTTATCTAACTCAGTGCTAAGCTTCCAACCCATTTACTGTTACAAATAACATTCAATCCCACATCTGTAATGTCTCCAATTCATCTGCTGCTACAACTTTCATCCATATTTTACCACCTCCAAAGTGTATTCTAATATCCTCCTGGACAATCTCATAAATAAACTTTATAAATAAACTCACCCCAATGCCTGCAAGTCTTAATTTAATATTTATCAAATCTTATTCATCCATCACCTCTCTGCTCCATTACTCACAAACACTGTTGGTTCCCCGATGCACCAAGATTTGAATATCTCCATGCCCTCATCCTTGCCCCCATTTCAGTTTCCTCCTTAAATTCAGTAACGCATCACAAATTCCTCATTCCTCCAACCCCAGATTCTATGCATTCTTTACTCCCTTCAACTGACTTTTGCTAACTATCCTATCATCAATCTGGGTCCTTAACATTGGGAATCCCACCATTCTCAACTCCCACCAAAATCTCTCCAACTCAGACACCTTTCTTGAAGCCCACATTAAACCTTGCCCCTGACCAGTCCTCAAGACATCAGTCCAACTATCTCTTCCCTTGATTCAGTATTTGTATGAAGCACCCAAGAATGTTTTCCTGGCTGGTTGGCCATATATAAATGGAAATAATTGTTGATGACAAATGAATAGATTCATTAAAATGATCGTGTTAATGAACGGAACCAGTCTTGGAATGAACAATCTGAAGTAAAGAGGGCAGAATACAAAGTGGAAGTGAAGAGTCAACGTTTTTCTTCTACTTTCTCTGTTTATAAATTTTGCGCTTTTCCTTTTTTTATAATCTTGTGCTGACATATAAAGGGGTACTCTTTATGTTTCTGTTTCCAACTCTAAGGAAACACAAAATTTGAGCACTTTTAGACAAGCTGAGTATGAAGGCTTATGTTAAACACTAAACTGGATAAGAACATTTAATCTGCTCAGTATTCTTTGACAGTCTGAAAGAAGAAACACTAAATTTTTAATGAATTTCTAAAACTTTCCTCTGATAGTGATAAAATTCTCTATCTATTTGCTCCATCAATTATGCTACATCTTTTATTCTAGAGAATAGGCAAAGGATGATGACCAAAAAAGAACATTAAAGTGCTATTTGAATTCAACACGTGGAGACTTCTCCACCCCTGATACTGCTTGCTTTTTCCTTAAAGGCATTTTCAGATACGGTTACCAATGCATTTGATGTATCACTTGAACCTAGCAAGAAAGTGAACATTACAGAAATGTGATAATTTCAAATACCAGTTAAAATGTAATTTTACAAAACATTCAGGGTCATGCAAATGCGGATGTCAAGGGAAAGATGATTCCATGCTCCCTTGCATTATTAATTCTCATACTCCCACATGAAGAATCTAGTCTCCTATTTGAATGCAATTTGCCATAACTTCCAAAGTTTTTCTTAATCTCACTGGCATTCCCGCAGAGTTCCATTCACTCTAACAGGCAGGTATATTAAATCAACAAACAGCTGGCAGCCCTGCAAATATGTCTCTTTTTAAAAAAAAGTAATCCTTTTATTTTAAAAGAGCAATCATTTTAAACATTGTTTTGTTCTAGTTCCACCTATACTCCAACTACAGGTCTCATACAATTGCATTAGTTTAAGTAATTTTATATTTGAATCACAGGATAATTTCTGTCCATGCAAAACTGAATCCATTTTACAATGGGACAATTGTGGTATAACCGAGAATTTCAATCGATTAGTTTTACGAATGAATTTTGAATTTAAAACTGCATTATTGGACCATTAAAAGAGAGCAGTTTTGTCAGTGTATCCTACCTTTCAACCTAATTTCCTACTCTCAGAATCATGCATAATGTTGTTTTGCTGCATTTATCTATGCAAGAACAGTGGCTAAACGTCAAACAGGAGTACAACAGGACATCCCAGTGATGTGAAAAGTTAGGTACAAGATTTCCACTCCTTTTAGTTAACATGATGAAGTCAATAAACTGAAAGGGGAAATTAATAACCGATATTAATATCTCTAATTTTCATTAAGGAATTAAAATCAGGTTGTACACTAAAGCATATGTACATTGATGCCTCTATGAGCAAGTGGCTTTGGGCTCCCTTTTTGGGAAAACAAGTAGATGTGCAGTAATGAAGTGAGGGTAAGAAAGGTTGTCACATCTGACACTACATAACATCCCTGCTGAAGGTGATGACAGATTAGACTGGGAAGGGTTACTCAAGAATTACTCATGCTTGCTGCTGGAGGCAAGAGTGGACAAGGCAGGGAAGGACGGAGCCTAGTTATCTAAAATAAAATGTTCATACCGGTGGTGGTAGCAGTGCTCTTGTGAGATTAGTGTCAAGACTAATCATTCAGGATGAGAAAGAACATGACACTGATAGAAAATCAAAACAAAACTACAGATACTGGAAATCTAAAACAAAAACAGAAAATGCTAGAAACATTCAGCAGATCAGGCTGCATCTGTGAGAACTGAAACAGAGACAGCATTTCATGTCAGAGACCCTTCATTAGACATTAATTGACTCTCACTTTAGTCAATGTCCAGTGAGAAAGGTTCTATGATTTTTTTTGCATGGCTTGTTTTCTTGTGTTTCCATGACCCCAGCAACTCAAAACAATTCTGTTTCAGCAGTATTTCATTTACTATAATTATCATGAATTCCATTTTAACAATATGTTTCTCCAACACACCTAGAAAGCAGTAAGAAATTGCTTTTGTTGAGTGTCAGTTCTACATACCCATTTCTTACTGAAATTACTTCTTTAAAATGGGATCCAGGGTGAGCAAGCCAATTATATACAAAGATTGGCTTGCTGGAAGGAAATAGAAGGCGACAGTGGTGAGCTGTTTTTCAGATTGGAGGCCTATGACTAGTGGTGTGCCACAGGGATTGGTGCTGGGTCCTTTGTTGTTTGTCACCTATATTAATGAGTTGGATATGAACATAGGTGGCATAGTTACTAAGTTTGTGGATGTCACCAAAATTGGTGGGGTGGTGGACAGTGAAGAAAGTTGTCTACAGTTACAATGCGATCTATATCAACTGGGAAAGTGGGTCAAAGAATGGCAGAAGGAATTTAACTTGGAAAAGTATGAAGTGATGCGTTTTGGGAAGTTAAACCAGGGCAGGACTTGCACAGTAAATGCAAGGGCCCTGAGGAGTGTTAGAGAACAGAGAGACCCAGGGATACAAGCACATCGTTCCCTGAAAGTGGTGACACAGGTAGACAAGGTGGTGAAGAAGGGACTTAGCACATTTGATTTCATCAGATGGAGCACTGAGACTTCACGTTACAGCCGTATAAGTTGTTGGCGAGACCCCACATGAAAGTTCTGGTTGCCATATTATTGAAAGGATGTGATTAAGCTAGAGAGGGTGCAGAAATGATTCACAAGGAATTTGCCACGACTGGAGGGCTTAAGTTATGAAGAGAGATTGGATAGGCTGGGACTGATTTCCCTGGAGCAAAGGGGTGACATTATAGAGGTTTATAAAATCCTGAGGGGCATAAATAAGATGGATTGTCACAGTATTTTTCCCCAGGGGTTGGGGACTCTAAAACTAGGGGGCATAGGTTTAAAGTTGGGGGAGGGGGGGGTTTAAAGGGGACATGAGAAGCAAGTTTTTCCACACAGAGGGTTGTGGATATATGGAACAAGTTGCCAGAGGATGTGGTAGAAGCAGGTAAAAGACATTTGGACAGATATATGAATAGAACCTAGAACACTACAACACAGTACAGGCCCTTCAGCCCACAATGTTGTGCCGACATTTTGTCCTGCTCTAGGATCTAATGCTTCCCTCCCACATAGACACACGAATGATAGAAAAATAGGGGGCTATCTAAGAGTGTCTTATATGTCCATAATGTATCTGCCCCCACAACCTCTGCTGGCAGTGCATTCCACACACCAACCACTTTCTGTGTAAAAAAACTTACCCCTGACATCCCCCTTATACCTTCCTCCAATCACCTTAAAATTATGTCCCCTCATGTTAGCCATTATCGCACTGGGAAAAAGCTCTGACTGTCCACTCCATCTAAGCCTCTTATCATCTTGTACACCTCTACTAAGTCACCTCTCATCCTCCTTCTCTCCAAAGAGAAAAGCCCTAGCTCGCTCAACCTATCCTCATAAGACATGGCCTCCAATCCAAGCAACATCCTGATAAACCTCCTCTGCACCCTCTCTAAAGCTTCCACATCCTTCCTATAATGAGGCGACCAGAACTGAACACAATACTCTAAGTGTGGTCTGACCAGAGTTCTATAGAGCTTCAACCTCGCTGCTCTTGAACTCAAAACCTCGACTAATGAAGGCCAACACTCCACATGCCTTCTTAACAACCCTATTGATCTGCGTGATGATCTTGAGGGATCTATGGACATGGACCCCAGGATCCCTCTGTTCCTCCACACTGCTAAGAATCCTGCCATTAACCTTGTATTCTGCCTTCAAATTCGATCTCCCGAAGTGTATCACTTCACACTTATCCGGGTTGAACTCTATCTGCCACTTCTCAGCCTAGCTCTGCATACTATCAATATCCTGTTGTAATCTACAGCAACCTTCTACACTATCCACAACACCACCAACCTTTGTATCATCAGCAAACTTACTAACCCACCCATCCACATCCAAGTCATTTATAAAAATCATAAAGAGCTGGGGTCCCAGAACAGATCCCTGCAGAACACCACTGGTCACCGACCTACAGGCAGAATATGCTCCATCTACCACCGCCCTCTGTCTTCTATGGGCGAGCCAATTCTGAATCCACACAGCCAAGTTTCCCTGGATCCCATGCCTCCTGACTTTCTGAATGAGCCTTCCATGAGGAACCTTATCAAACACCTTATTAAAATCCATGTACACAACATCCACTGCTCTAGCTTCACCAATGTGCTTTGTCACATACTTAAATAATTCAATCAGGCTTGTGAGCACGACCTGCCCCTCACAAAGCCACGATGATTGTCCCGAATCAGCCTATGCTTCTCTAAATGCCACAAATCCTGTCTCTAAGAATGTTCTCCAGTAATTTGCCCACCACTGAAATAAGACTCACTGGTCTGTAATTCCCAGGGTTATCCCTACTCCCTTTCTTATACAAAGGAACAACATTTGCCACCCTCCAATCATCTGGCACTACTCCTGTGGCCAGTGAGGATGCAAAGATCGTTGCCAAAGGCCCAGCAATCTCTTCCCTCGCTTCTCGTAATAACCTTGGATATATCCTGTCTGACCCCAGTGACTTATCTATCTTAATATTTTTCAATAGTTCCAGCACATCCTCTTTCTTCATGTTGACATGTCCCAGCACATCAGTCTGTCATATGCCATCCTCACAAACGTCAAGATCTTTCTCTCTGGTGAATACTGAAGCAAAGTATTCGTTAAGGACCTCCCCTACCTCTTCCGACTCCAGGCATATATTTCCTCTTTTATCCCTGATCGGTCCTACCCTCACTCTAGTCATCCTCTTATTCTTCACATACATGTAAAACGCCTTGGGGTTTTCCTAGATACTACTCGCCAAGGACCTCTCATACCCCCTTCTAGCTCTCCCAAGTCCATTCTTAAGCTCCCTCCTGGCTACCTTGTAACTCTCCAGAGCCCTGTCTGATCCATGCTTCCTAAACCTTAGGTAAGCTTCTTTCTTCCTCTTGACAAGATATTCTACATCTCATGTCAACCACGGTCCCTTCATTCTACCATCCTTACCCTGCCTCAGTTGGACAAACCTATCCAGAGCCCCATGCAAGTATTCCTTAAACAACCTCCACATTTCTGCTGTGCACTTCCCCAAGAACATCTGTTCCCAATTTACGCTCCCAAGTTCCTGTCTAATAGCATCATAATTCCCCCTCCCCCAGTTAAATACTTTCCCATATCATCTGCTCCTATCCCGCTCCAAGGCTATGGTAAAGGTCAAGGAGTTATGGTCACCATCTCCAAAATGCTCTCCCACCAAGAGATCTGAAACCTGATCAGGCTCATTGCCTAGTACCAGGTCCAGTATGGCCTCGCTTCTAGTCGGCCTGTCCACACACCGGGAAGGATAGGAATAGTTGAGAGAGACATGGACCCAATGCAAGCAAGTGGGACCAATTCACCTTGGTCCGCATGGGCAAGCTGGGCTGAAGGGCCTGTTTCTGTGCTGTATAACTCTATTACTCTGAAATTTTATAAGAATGGACCACTATTTCATTAAAGTTAGGGAAAGCCTTCAAAGCATTGCAACAGAAAATGTGAAAAAAAAATTGAGTTAGGCTTTTAAAAAAAATCAAGTTTTGGTGCCAGATACTTGTGAATTTATTAGCATTCAATCCAATACAGATTATTTACTTGCCATTTTAAGACAATATTTTTCTCAAAAGGATTCTTGATAACAGCAAATGTGCTTTATATAGCATGACAGTTTATACACAAAACCAAGTCAATTTCAGTTGGAGGCAGGAGGGAAATTCTCAATCCACCCAAAAGAAACCTCTCATCATCCCAAATCATCTTAATTTCAGTGATCTGCATCTATGATTACTTAACTTTGCCATCAGCAGTAAGAAAAACTCCATAGGAATGTTGACTATGATTTTGAATACATGCTGTTTGTGGCCAAGGTATTTTACGGCAGGCAGAGACTTGGAAAAAATATGCTATTGAATGTTGAAACTTGCAAATTCCACAACATGAGAACATATCAACAGCAGCTAGGAAAGAAATAAAACTGACTTGGAAATATCTGTACATATATATATTACAGCTTCTTTGATTTCTTCCACAATTCACCCAATACTTAAAAGGTTTATTTAACTGAACCACTCCATAAGCTGGAGTATTTATATTTGCACATCTACCAATAATTTTTCAGCCAATTCCCATTGTCATTGTGCAACAAATCTATGCAGATAGGATGTAAATTCAATATTTGACTGCTCAAGGGAACATAAATGGTCGTATTGCACCATTTGAACAGAATAGGTTCTCACAAAGGGTCTTCAACCTGAAACATTAATTTTAACTGCTTCCTTTTCTGTTAAATGTTTCCAGTATTTCGCTTTTATTTCAGATTCCTCCATTTTGGAGGATGTTTATTCCCACAATCAATCTCAGCAAAAACAGGTTAACTGCTCCTTTATCCAAGATTCAAAATAGTTTTGGATTAAGACAACCAGTGTAGGATGCTTTTAAATTCTTAGAAAGTTATTACTGCATGGCACACAGCTGGTAGTTGCTATTTGGTAAACATTAGCTTACCCTCTCTTGGACCTGGTTCAAATCTAGTCCAGGATGATGGGATAAAATAGGTTCTTTGTGAAGTGAATTTGACCAATCTCCATCTAATTCCCAAGGTACCCAACTAAAGGGAAATTTATAATAAGCAACACACAAAGGTGTTGGAGGAACTCAGTGGGACAGTCGATGTTTTGGTTTGAGACCCCTCATCTGGACTAGACAGAAAGTGGGGAGATAGCTGGTATAAAAGGTAGAGTGTAGGGGTGGAGCTAGAGCTGGCAGATGATACTTGGATCCAGGTGATTGGGGGGGGGGGTGATAGGCAGATGAGGGAGGGAGGAGAGTGGGAATAATGTCAGAATCTGGGAGGTAATAGGTAGAATCACCTATAATTTGTAAATTATACTTATTTATAATAAAAAACAATGAAATTTATAATAAGTTTAGTGGTGAGGAAAATAAGACTTTACTACATTGGTGCTCTGTTGAATAGTGGTCAAACACAGAACAGCAACTGATCTGGGAACATTATGCAACAACAACATAGCCAAAATTTAAGTGTTATAATCCCAAATTTAAGTACTGCTTACTGGGTCCAAGTAATTTTAATTCTCACTCCTCATTTAAATGGTGCACTAGGCTAAAGCCAACAGCAATGCTTCCGATGGGATGGAGAAGTAGGAGGAGGAGGATGCCAGGGATCCAATGAGATCCCAGTTGGGAGAAAAGGGAATGCTGGTAGTGGAAGAGGGGATAAATTAAAATGGTGATCTGCATAACAGATTTAGAAGCAGAGAACAGCTTCCCAAAGCTAAAATCAACCACTTCTTCCTTTCTTTTCTTGAAGTCCAAACCTAACATTCAATATTGAAACATCTGCTTTGACTGGCAAGGATGGTGTGGGGGATGTATGAGAGGAATGGGAATTCCTCTTTTTTCCCCCCATTTCCCTTAGCTAGGGGCGCAGAACCACTCCATTATTATCCATCTGCGATCAGCTTAGTTAGCACTGAGCAGGAAATGAACCTGACCCGGCTTACAGGGGTTAGACACAGCCATTAATTCAACTGGGATCTCAGCAGAGACATACACAAGGATCAAATCACTCACTGGGCAACCTAGGATCAATACGTGATCAACCTTTTGGAAGCCTCTCACAAATCGACACAATTCTAAACATACAAAGTAACTCATTAGTCCACTATTGCTCAATCTGTTATAACTCCATTAACCCTGTGCTGACCCATCCTGGCTAATGCAGAGGGGCTTGGATGAAAAAGTGTCTCCAGAGAATCACAAAGTATTATTTTTAGATGTTACAATGGATAATAGTTATTTCAAGAGAATGTGGCAAAATGTAAATTAATGTCCTTGTTGATTCCTTAATTCTGATTGTTTACCAGGCTTTTGCTTTAAGCACACAAAGACAATGTTCTTAATTGTCATAAATAACAAAGAGAAACTTCTTCTCCACTCATGATCCTTGTCTCTTAGCTGTCTTTGTAAAGTATTTTTTTTAAGAACAGATTTGTTGCCTTGCAACTTAAAACAACTCTTAATTACTTAAACTTACTACAGCAAAATATGGAGGCGGGTGATGTGAATCATTCTCAAGCAATGAACATCTGCAAGAATTGACATTTAGAATCAATTCTGTTATTGCTCAAAAAAGAAGCTCCAAGAGTCCATTACAGCATAATGATATCACACATTTAAAAGAATAGTCTATGTTTCATGTAGGACAGCTGAACTTACTGAGTTACAATTACTGCAAGTACAGACAGATCTTGTTGGTATTTCACTCAAACTGAAACACCTACAAATAACATCCAGGCAATGATATGGGCTCATCTTACACAATAATCCAACATGTTTCCAGAAAATAAACGAATGTAATTATAACTCACCAGTAGCCTAGATGTAGCTGTCTGTCCGAGAAAATTCATTGTTTAATATTTCACGCTTTGAAGGACTATTGCACTTTGAAGATTTTCAGACATTAAAACAGACCTTTACTTGTCAGGACATTGATTCCAATGTTCCTTATCCAGTAGGTCCCTGTAAGTATCATATTACACTTCAACTTATGCTTAAGTATTTTGAAGAATTGACACAGCTTTATCATTACAATCCTTGTTATCAA
The DNA here is from genome assembly GCF_009764475.1 of Pristis pectinata. Taxonomy (NCBI): domain Eukaryota; kingdom Metazoa; phylum Chordata; class Chondrichthyes; order Rhinopristiformes; family Pristidae; genus Pristis; species Pristis pectinata. Next base: position 76,755,090 of record NC_067410.1, on the reverse strand, counting down.
GAATCATAACAACAAATCCCCCTTTGTCTCATTCCACATGACTGGGAAAATAATTCTCTGAGTTTGGAGGTTAAAAGTTAAACACCCAGTATCTAGGTGTTTTACAAAATGATCAAAAAAAACATCCACCCTGCACCATGGGGAACATATCAATATGACTGTAAACATTACAAAGCACAGCAAATTGTACTTTGATAACTTCACTGTTTCACCATAACATTAAACTTTGAAACAGCCACCCAGAGCAAAGTATCACATAAATAGCACACTACAACTCAAAAGCCAAAGTACATTGATCAATTACGATTTAACATACCAAGGTTGTGAACTACAGCAATAAAAGGTGGCCCCAGCAGGAAAGAATTCATAAGAGAAATTAAACTGACATGGAACCAATAAATTTTCACTCTGAAATCCAAGCTACACCAAACCTCAAAACTTATTTATGCAACTTTCCAATATCATTGCTCAAATAATCTTGAGGAGACATATCAGGTTAGAGCTAAAGCAGATCAACCATGTTCCCAATACTACTTATCATAAAATATTAAAATTACAAAGATCTTGCCTGTGTGTGTGCTTGTGTGATTTATAAATGAACACTGCCTATGAAAGTGATCTAATCATCACTTCCCACTAGACATGGTGCTGTTGTACCTTCACTTTGCATCTCCAAGCTCCTTAGTCTGCACTCATAAACACTAACCATTTCTTTTCCTGTTTCTCAAAATGTAGTATTTTTTTGCCATTTAATTGTAATAACAAAGTATTAAATAAGGATACAATTTACATCTTCAAAATAGGGAGTCGATCACAATGTCAGACTATGCCTTGACTACTTAATACACTCTTCTTCGTAGGTGGTCCCTCAGGATCAAGGATGATTTGCTGCCACTCCAGTTTTGAGGATTCTGAGGTGACTCATAAAGCCAACATGGGAAGTGTAGACTCTTCCATAGATGGGGTAGGAGGTGCTTGTCGGATGGGCAAGTGCTGTGTTCCTTCTGCTGTTTGTGTAAAGCTGCTTTGAACCATAGATTTGAGGTTACCAATACCCGAAAGCTACTTCTCCAATTTGAGTGGACAGGGGCCAGAGATTTCCAGAGGTCACTGGGGAATGCTGCATTTCTTTCTTTGAGCACTCCCTTGAATCTTTTCCTCTGTCTGCATGTTAATCATTTCCCATGACAGAGTCAGATGTCAGCTTCGGGAGCTAGAGTCCAGCATGTGAATAACATGCCCTGCCCAGTGGGGATGACTGAACTTAATTAGTGCCTCAATACTGAGGATGTTGATCTGGGAGAGGACGTTGATATTTGTCTGTTTATCTTTCCAATGAATTTGGAGAATTTTGCACAGACAGCATTGGTGGCATGTTTCCAATACCTTACACCATTTGCTATTTCCAATCCAGGTCTCAAGAGATATATGTATTGTCAGTGTTGTTTGTACACATAATTTTGATCCACAAACTTCATTGCTATGATTGCCTGTCAAATGTCTGTGTACAGATTTAGCACTTACTATATAATTTCCCTCTGTAATCTGTTGTCTCTTATTTTTGATGAATTAAATCACCAAAAATAGATTGTCATGAGGATTTTATCCACATTTTTTGACAGTAGCATAAATTAGTAATGTTGGTAATCTATTAAACTACATTAAAGATTCAGTTACTGTAAAGGTATATTTTCAGCCTGATGTCTGGGTATAAAAATGGTAATGTGGATTGGACGCCTGAAAAGGAGGGAATGAAAACTACTTAATGAAAATGTTGTTGTAGCTTTAGTTGGCATCTGAAATTGTGTTAACCTGAAAATGCTAAAGAGAGCAGGAAAAATGAAAGCGAGGAAAAGAGCAGCAAGAGAGACAAAAAGGTGTAAAGGAAAAGGGATTTTATTCCAATTTAAATTCTTGGAAATGAACTGAATGTTGAAAGCAGGTAAAAAGCCAATGTCATCTGTGTTTTATTGTTAGAAATACACATTTTAATTACTGACAACAGGGAGATTTATCTTGTGCTCTAATCACAAACAGGAAATCTAAGACTCTTAGAGATCTTTTAGAAAGTCACAAATCAGCGCTGCCAGACATTTCACATCCCCTTCCCCCTGTGGTTCAATTGACAAGCGAATGCTGTCAAACTCCAAAATCATTCTCCATTGTTCTGTCAAATCCCCAGTTGCCTCACCTGCACCAGTAAACTTCAAGCACTCATCCCAGAGTTGTCAGAAGCCAAGGGCCCAACTGCAGGTGAACTCCAGTTCCACAGCCAATACTTCTAAAAACACTAAAACCAATTCAGTTGGTGCTATTTGCTTACCATCTTGCTGATTGGTCTCATAAATAAAATTAACAATTTTAAAATGAAAATTCAAGGAATAGAAATTATACAAGTTATATCAATAAATAAAATACTTATGATCAAGGCCGCTCACTTACAGATCTGAGTATTTCCCAAAACTCTGTTAACATCAGTGGATCAACAATCAAATGTTACATGCAAAGCATTGTAACTGATGTTGATTTCTTTTGTTTTACAATAAAACCTTAAGTGCCAGAAGCACTTACCAATGTTAAATTTGGATTTAAAAACTTAAGAAATAGAAGCAAGAGTAGGCTGTTTGGCCCTCATGCTTGCTCCATTGCTCGCTCCATTGCTCATAAAGATCATGACTGATCTTTTACCTCAGCACTACTTTTCTGCACCAGCCCAACACCCTTGATTCCTTTAATATCCAAAAATCTATCAATCCGTCTTGGATAGACCAAGCAACTAAGAATCCAAATATACTTGTAGCGAGAGTTTAGAAACTCACCAACCTCTGGGTAAAGGAATCTCATCTCAGTTTTTTAATGAAACAAACCCCTTATTGTGAGGCTCTGGATCCTGGTTCTAGACACCACAGCCAGAGGTCACATTGTCCCTGCATCTATCTTGTACCCTGTAAAAATTCTGTACAATTCAATGAGGCCACTCACTGGGCCTACTCTCCCTGAACTCAAGAGACGGTAGGCCCAGTCTGCCCAATCCCTCCTCATGAGATAAACCAAAGCAGAAATCAATCTGTGAACCCATGTTGCACTCCCTCAAATATTACCATGCCCCTTTTTAAATAGGGTGACCAGATCTGTTCATAATGTTTTCAGTGCAGTTTCATCAGGACCACAATAATTTCAATAAAATGTCTTTATTCCTTTAAAGGAATCCTGAATTAGAGGCAACACACTATTTTATTGCTTGCATGCATGTTAACTTTTAGCAATGTGTGCAAGGATACCCTGGACCTTCTGAACAGCAACACTTTTCTATCTCTCACCATTTTACCAGGATTATTCAATTCCAGACCACATTGCAACCTTAGTTAAAAACAAACAAAATAGCTCAGTGCCAGAGGTGAGATAAAGTGATTTCTCTTACAACGTAATGCTATTACAGCGCCAGCAACCCGGGTTCTATTCCGGCTACTGTCTGTAAGGAGTTTGTACGTTCTCCCTGTGTCTGCGTGGGTTTCCTATCAGAAGGTCAGAATTGCAGACATTTAATGGTAACTGCATAGAGTTCAATTCCACTTGGAACAGTTTGTTAATGAAGCAGTCTATGCCCGCATTCAGCAACATCTCAACAACATTCAAGCATGGACTGAATAGTGGCAAGGAATATTCACAGTAATCAAATGCTAATTAACAACCACTCAAAGTAAGAATCTAATGACCAGCATTTGGAACTCAATGTCATTACTATTATTAGTGATGATGATTTGTGATGCCCACATCCTAAGTAAATAAATTTAGAAAAATATATCCCATCATCAACATCAGCGACTGGAAACATAACTGGACCAACCACATGGATAACCTGGCTACAAGGTTAGGGGCTGGCCATTCTGGTACGCACATTCAGTACTAGTCTTCCCAGTGATGTTTACATCCCATAAGAGAGCAAAAAACATAAAACAGTCAAACTTCAGGACTTGGAGAAATTTGCCCTTAATTCAGAAGGTCTTTTGTGATAAGTCCACCAAAATATATTAAAAATCTTGAATTTATATCATGTAATTCCTTTATCAGCTTTCAGTGTCACAATTTTAATGTGAGCAATAAAAATAGAACAATTGATTCCCTACATCAAGCCTTATTAGTCGTGTAACTGCTGTGTGAGTAACATTGGTGTAATGATTTTGATTGATTTGATTTTTCAAGGGTTTTGATCATTTTTCTAATTTTGCTTCACCAATTTGAGTTAGCTGAGACACGTCCCTGCTATCTGATTGACCTGCACCATTCCACTGACATTATCGACCTTCAGGTTAGTCTCCATGATCTCCCACCTATTCTACTTTCCTAGGAGTCAGTAAGCTTGTGCAAATATCCCACAATTTTTGTTTTACTTAGGGGGATAAAACGTAAAACAAAAATTGTGGGATATTTGCACAAGCTTTATCCCTGCCAGCTTACGGACTCCTAAGGATTCTATGTGTCCTACTCTTGAATACACATTGGATTTAAAATCCAATAAGTGAAGGGCATCCCCAGGGAAACACAGATGCTTGTTCTGAACTCATGATATCCTACTGCAAGGTTAAGCAAACTTCTAAAGGTAGACTTAAGTGGCAGCCCTGACCAGAACTACAATGATGATTAAGTACACTATTTTAAATTAAGTTTGAATGGGTGAGTAACAACAGGCTTTATAGTCACCATCACTGCTATAGTTTGACAATTAAGTTCACAGTGTATTTCACAGTGAGGGAAAAGTAATGAGTGAAATTTTCCCTCATTCATAATGCAAGGAGATAATTCGGGCCAATTATAAACTTAATCTAGCTGGAACAGAATCCTCTTAATCAAATAATGGTTCATTAGGCAGCAACAGTCTTATCTGAAGCTAAGACTAATTGAACACAAAATCATTTTCCACTCTACTGTATACAGCATGGAAATATGGCCAATGGAACTGGAATGCTAGGACTTGATGAGCAACTAGTCACGTGGTTTTCCATGGAACCTTGTAGCACAAAACCATATAACGAATCTACAATGACATGTTGTCCAAAAGGAAACAGTAATCTTTTGACTATGCAGTTCAACATCATTGCATGCATGCAAATAATTTTTGTTCAATTAAATGCCTGTGCTCATGACTCCCACATTAGCATTCTGCATATAGCAGCATAAAAGGGGAAAATCAAAATTCCAGCATTGTCCGTTTTCCTCTCTAATGCTACTGCACTGACTACACATTCAGCAACCTCCACTACAGTAAAAGGAACACAACAGAGTCCAAGCAATGCTAGTTTCATAAGACTGGTAGAAACCTATTCAGCCCATCAATCTACACTAACTCTGCTAAATCAATCCAGTTAATCTGATTCCTTCTTACAGCAACAACTGAATCTGCTTCCATTATCCGTTCAGGCAGGAAAATTCACATTTTATCACTCAAATCAAAGAGATTTTCCACATTACCCTGGCTCTCTTGCCAATCATTGTGAACATGTTCTCTGGATTTCAGCCCAAGTCAAAGGAAACAGTTTCTCCTTATTTTCTTTGTCTAAATCTTCGATGATTTGAACATTTTAATAATATCACTGTTCACCTTCCATGTTTGGAAAACAAAACAATCCCATTAACTTCAATCCACCCACGGAACAAAAGTCACTTATCCCAGGAACATTTTACTGTACCCTCTCTGGGACTTTAATATCCTTCCAATAGTGCAGTGAGCTCTCACATCCTTTCTATTGTTTGATCACCTCTCATATCCTTCCTATACTGTAGCAACCACAACAGGACACAACATGCTAGTTGTAGCTAAATAAGTGGGATTAGTTTTGAATTCAATGCCTCTATTAAGCCCAATGACTACTTCATATTTTTAAATTGAAGATAGAAACAGAAAATGCAGGAAATAGCATCCGCAGTTTTTTTTGATGTTCACTTTTTTTTGAAAAAGGTTTCTCAATTGACCTGCCACTTCATAGAGTGGTGTACATATACTCCCAGCCATCTCTGTTCTCTCAACACCTTTAAAATTATATTCTTCATATTGTATTGCCTTTGCTTGGTCTTCCCACAAAACTGTATCACTTAGCACTTCCCTGTGTTAAATTTTATTTGCCATGAATCTACCCATTCCACCACCATTTCTGTATTCTCTTCACTGTTTATTACATTTTCAAGTCATGTGTCAAATGCAAATTTTGAAATTAACGTATCACGACATGATCACACTGCTGGATTAACAGCTGTCAACTCATTCCAAAAATTATGTCACCCACAGCAGATTATTATTAAAATCACTTCCGAGTGTTTTGTTAAAAAAGGCAGATACTTGTGGGAAAATTACTTGTGGGTGGTAATTTTTCCATATTTCTATTAATGTCCAAATGACTAAAAATTAATTGCTAAAGCAAATGTAGTTGCTAGGGCCCTAACAAGATAAGGATCCAAAGACTGTATTTGTCATTAATAATGCTTTCATTTAATTCTGTCACTCAAAAAAAGCAGGCAAATATCTTTGAGCATTGAATTAAGACTAAATCTAAGTATTAAAAGGGTAGACTCCGGCATGAGTTGTTTTAGGAATGCCAAATTCCAAAAAAATTTGTATGAACATACAATAAATATTTATTGTCAATGATGCCTGCCATATATTAATCCTGCTCACAATATTATTAAATATTTTATTTAAAATATCCACATTGTTAGTCTATTCATTAAGTACATTTGAAAAATGAATATAATTTTTCAAAAATCCATCTGAAAGGTTCAACAAAAACAGTAAAGTGCAAATGAGAACTTAACTTTCTGTGGCATTTCTATCAAAATTGCAATGAGTGATCACAAGAGTCCCCACAGAAAATCATTCCAAAAAGATGGGCCTTAATTGCATGTATTGACTGGGTCCCACAATTCTTAAGTTGCTTTTTCAGTCTTTACTGACCACTCTACCCAAAGTTTAGGACTATCAATAAATCTGATTTCTGATATCAATAAACTTATTTGCAGTCCTGATTCACATAACAGGTTTGGATTTGGATTAACTTAGTCCCAATACCAGTAACTGGGATACTCCATGATATTTCTTACTTGTTGTAAATCACTTGAATTTAACAAATCTAACAAGAATACAATTGCCTTGGGTTTGTGTCATACTTTTTCATCTCACACACTTTCACCAAAGATGTTCGATAAATCCACGTAGATAACATGACAGTTTAACAAGTTCATCCATTGTTCCATTTTCTCAGCAGTCCTTGCTGTTTCTGACCAGAAAGTAGTCCACGTTTACTAGTATACATCCGAACATAAATAGTTTGTTTTATTTCCAACTGCTAATAACCATTACGCTGTTTCTGAGGTATGGCTAATTGGATTAGGATTAGGCAGGTTATCTCATCATTTTAGAGATACGCTGAGGTGGATCGTGTTTACGAACTTGAATTTTGCATTGAGATTCATTACACCCAGAAAATAGTATGCAATACAACAGAAAGTGTTAACAGTGCCCTCTGCAGCTAAATATACCAAGTCACCGCTAGATTAATTTTTAACTACAATACATTTTTTAACCCTTTCAACATTGGGTTATGCAATTTCCAAAATATACCTAGTTTAATTTCAGCAGAAACTTTAAAAGCTGCAATGGAGAATATTAAATGTTACATAGTTGGTATGTTTTACAATATACTCTGATTAAAATTAGAAAAATTATTGAAGGTTTATATCTGTAATGGCAACCAATAACTTGAAAGCATGGCAGCATTTAGACAACTCATTGTTCTCACAAGACACCAAGTCAGCAGATGGGGAATCCATTTCAGCCTTCTGCAAATTAAGCTCTTAGGACACCGATTATGATTATTCACTGAAATTTTCCATCTTCACTCTGTCTCCAGAGAAACTCTGCCTTCCACTTTCCTCCCAACTAAATACAAACAATATTCACTAGACCAAGAGAGATAAGCTTTTATTCACAATCACTTGAATGAAGCTCATTTCAGAGAGTTACAATTAAAATAATCATCTTATTTGTGCTAGTCACCTAATAAAATAACACATTGAATATTGACCTTCTGAATATATGGGCAGTGATCATTTATCACTTTGATCATATTATTTTATGATTTAAGGTTTATTATACTATAGTATTTAGTTACTCAAACTTCTGCTTCACAATTAACGGTCTGCACACGATTAACCTGCTACAGTTTGAGTGATTTCAGTCTTCCGTTTTATGCTAAGTGCTACAACATAGCCAAAAGTGCATCTGCCTCAGGTGGATAGGATTAGCTACAGTTAAAGAGAACCAAGTTATCACTCTATGCCCAGATAGCAAATATTGAATGGTTATGAAACCTACAAAGGAAAACATTTTCAACTCATAAATAAACATGTTCATTTATTCAGAATCTAGGCATACTCAGCATGAGAGAGCTCCCGGAATCCCTTATTTCCCCACTGCAGTTCTGCAGATTTCCTCTTCACCCTCTGGCGCTGATGGAAATCCTGTCATTGTCTGGTGGCAAGCTGGCTCCATCCGTAGTCCCTGAACAATGACATGCCCAGAATCCCTCACCAAACCACTCAGCAAAACAAGGGTCTTCACTAATTGTTTAACTGAAAACTGCTGCCACAAGCCTGAAGTGTCCTCTACTCACTCGGATCTTTAATAATTCTATATTCAGTGTGGCATTCTCAGGAAGGTGAAAAACAGAAATTTCCAGTTTTCCTGATCTTCTGCTTTGACTATTGGAAGAACAGTCACAGTTCTTGTAAAAAAAAGACAGGCTGGCAGAAAATCACTCTGATAATTTTTAAGGGAGGAAAGTCATGACAAGAAGCTGGGCAAATATTGTCATGTTGCCAAATTCAAGATAGGTCAATATTCCAATCCAAAAATCACAACATCTAGCTAAAGACACAAGAATAATTTTAACCTGACATTTGGAGACAACAGCTTTTAATTTCCATGAAAAACAAACTTAATCCAATCCCTCCAGTGAATTTAAATTAACCCTTTAAATTTTCCAAGGCCACAGTCAGGGGTCTCCTTTAAAAGGCCATCGTGCCAATCAAATTACATGCAAAACAAGGAACAGGCATTATCATCAGGTATGATGAAATACAGTTGCTCTTTAATGAAAAACTAAATGAATCAATATACAAAATATGCTATGTTAAAAAAGTCATAATTCACTTCTATCACATCATGAAATTATCAGCAACATCTGCAATGTGTATTTATAGACAAACAAACTGAAATTTCACTGTACCAACAGGGAGTTTAAATTCAATTGAATAATTCTAGAATAAAAAGTGAGTCTCAGTATTGGTGACAAGAACTACTAGATGGATTGTCATAAAAACTCATCTGGTCATCAAACCTACCTGCATTATTCAGTCTAACCTAAATGTAACTCCAGATCCAAAGCAAATCTAATATTAAACATGTGGATTGTCAATTCATCATTATTTCAAAATTATATTTCTTATAAAATCTACTTTTAATATTTTATTTTCAAAGCTTTATATTTTTGCTTCCATCTTAATTTAAGTACTTTTTTTGGCCATTGTAAATTGTTCAAAAATTTAATTAAAAATTTTACCTGTGGGAATTTTCAGTGTGATTGATGGTTCAGCCAATCTGATGTCATTCCTATTTTTGAATACCAAAGATTCCTCTAGAGACTATGCCCAAGAGAAACTGACATAAGGAAGGCATAAATCCACACCAATGGGGTTGCTGTAACTTTGGGACAGCTTTCACTGGCAAACTATGTTACTTCACTAAAGGCCTTAAAAATGAGGGAGATCTTTTTAAAGCCCCACATCAGGAGCATAAAACTTGTTCAAGCTGCTGCCTCAGTCTGCACTAATTTACACCGAAGGTACATTTGTGTACCTGTGGCACATTTCCTGACAAAATGGAAAGTGAACAAAATAGAACTTATAGTCTAAGATGGTGAACATCTCACAAATTGTGCATATTTTACAAATGAAAACACCACAGTTCATGTAAAAAAAAATTCTATAAAGCCTGAACTGAGCATTGTACGATTGATTTATCTGGATCAGTAACACTTCAGTTGTTAAACCAATCATTGGGAAATGATCTTTTGAATGGGAATGCATTTCAAAATTTTCATTTCCTGTCAGTGCAAAAACTATTTTCACTTATGTTATGCATATATGAAACATCTCAAAATATATTGTTAAATTAATCTAATTAAACAATGTCAAGTAAATCTTAGTATAATCAACTTAACCAACTCCTACTATTTAAAATATGCAATAAAAACCACACACATCTGATAAATCTGATAATCAAATCCAAAGAGGTGTTTTTTTAAAAAAAACATAAAATATGGATCTTATTCCTATGAATTCATTAAAACAGCTTTTGCTCTGACAATAAGGTTTGGTAAGAGCAACATTTCTGCCCCAACCAGGAAGACAGGATCCACCTTGTGAATGAAGCAAAATCTGTATTACAGTAATTCTTGAATTTAACAAAAAACATTTTCTAACTCAACAGAGCCTTGGAATTGAACATCTTGAATTACAAATTAAAATAAATCACTCTGAGTACCTTATTGCAATTTGTCACAAATACCACAGTTCCTACCTACATTGCCATTACTCAGTAAGCTCCAGGATAGCACTACCTAAAAATTAATTCCTAGTTGCAAATGTGCTATGTAGCAGTGTCTGCATATTGTGCTCTGTCTTTGAATGCATTTTGGAAGCAGATCACAACACACTGACATCACTGTTGCCAACTGCCAAAGAAGACCATCTATTCACCAAAACCCAACAAGAATATAGGTAAACTAACTGGTAGCAAAACAGTTCTTTACATGACATTAAATATCATGTAAGCCAATGTGGCAGATACCTTGGAATTTATCCTCCTTTGGTATTTTCATGTTATGTAATAGCTCCAGGTTGTACTTTAAGGTTAGCACATCATCAACTGGATATCATTTTCTACAGATGAACATATTCTCAATTGGCCAGCATTAAACACTTACAATGAGAGAAGAGAAACAACCTGTTGCTGCTGAAGTTCCATGCATCCAAAGAGTGGATCTGAGGTGGCCCAACATGATGGGATTTCCCAAGTAAACTCTACAGCTCATCATGCCTCTCCTGACATCTGTCAGTAATGATTCTAATCACCTCAGCACTATTACTTACGACTGACCGACTTCATCAAAGGAAGGAGCAGATCAAGAAAGATAATTGGAGTCTTTGAAGTTTAGTGGTTTCCAAGGCAACACGTTCAACAATGAAAGACCAGAATTATTATTACTTAGAAATAGATATTCTGAGTAAATGATAGTAAATAGGACAAGTAATTGAGAACCTGATCTGGACTACCCTTCTGATGATTGGTTACCTTTCCTGGCTCAAAGATAGCTGGAGGAAGAATTATGAAATTCTTTCTAAATCCATTATTTTGCAAACCCTAATACTGAAGATGGTTCCAGCAGGGCAAGCAGCATAACATGTTATTTATAGCACAGAGATAGGTCTATCAATAGGTATTATCGATATTCTATTTTGGAAAGCTGCATTGTTTTAGTTAGTTAATGCAGTGATATCTGAGAGTCTTTATACCACATCCTTTGCCAGTCTATATCTCAATTCTTTGAACTTGGGGAAGTTTGCACATGATATGGTGAGAAAGAGTACACTTCATTTCAGGCAAACAGAACTCACTGGATTTTCTAATGAAATTGCTGGTGGACATTGCATTTATGTACTTCTGATCCCCAGCTAATGAAAGTTAGATGGTGATCTGCTTCACCACCAGCAATGCTCAGTGTTCAAAAATACAAATAAATTATTTTGGAAACTACTTACGGATGTGAAGTTTGCTTTTGTCTGGGTCTGGTTTTGATTCTGTGCTTCTTGCTCTTGGAACTGTAAACCTGCAAGGTGTTTCTCAAGGGCCTCCCAGTCCATGGTTGGGAGCTGAGGTTCTTCTGTTACAAAAGTCCCTGAAGTGGCCACAACACCACTTGTTATTCGCAATGCCTTTTGCAGCTTTGGAAGAGTCTTATTTCCTTTGCCACGTACTTTAGTTGGTGCTACATTGCCATTTTGCTTAATTTCACCTGGAGTAACATCAGAAGGAACTGGAGGGATGACTTTTACATCTTGAAGCTCCTCTGCTAAACTCCTGCTGGCAGTTTTAACAAAGCCATTGTTCTCTGAGTAGTCACCATACTCATTTTCCCACTCTTCTATCACCTTCTTTTTGTATTCTTGATAATCCTCATCTGCTTCATAGTCCCCCAAAGTGGCAAGATCCAGGCTGGGTGAGGATTTGCACTCAGAACATGGTGTCACTTTGTTGGAACTTGATTCGGAACTTGTTCGACTACATGAGTCACTTCCCAAATCCATACCATCTTCCCTGTAATCCTGAGGAAAAAATACATAACAATTCAATGGAACATTATTTTTGATTAGCTTTCCATAATGTTAAATTGTTCACTTGGACTGGAAAACACTTTGGGATGGATGGCAGAACAGCTTTGCTTCCCCATTCCAGAGCAGACATTTCTGAGTCAACGTGAAGGAAGTGAATTTCCTCAAACTGAAACATTTTGTAACGGTTTACTGGGGTTTCTATGTTGTTGCCCATCCCCAAATCACTGTTGCAGCAAATTGCAGATCTCCTGTACAAATGTCACCCCTAAATGTAATAAATTACAGATACTGTAAACACCAGTATCAAAAGCTTTTGGATGTAAAATATCATGCTTATATTTCAAAGCAGAATACAGAGAGTTTATTTTGAACAGTTCACTATTACTTCAACATTTTTCATTCACATCAGCTCCGTTGATATTTATGTCACTGCTTTATGAAAAAAAACATAGAATTTTGTGAACAGTATGTTTTATCCAGATCTTTGCTTAATCTCATTACATCTCTGCAAATGATATAACCTTAAACAGTCTCAAGTTTTAAACAAGTAACATGCATTTATTTTGCAAGTATCATTCAAAGACCCCTTGTTACATATTGAGGTACTTTATTTGTTTGGATGGGACATTTGCAACTTTGTTTGCTAATGTGTTTGTTTTACTAATGAAACCTCAGCAGCAATGATGTGCCAAAAAGGAAAACAATCTTTTGGTTTGTCCCAATCATTCCTGTTCAACATCATCATTCACTTGCACTCAGAGGCTGTATTGCTTCCAAGAAACCAATGCTGAACAACAGATTTGTCTTTAGCCCCAAAAAGGGACCTTCATTGGAGGATCTTTCCACACTGAATTAATCCAGAAGTATATTTGTTTTTGGGAAGGAAACCCAATTATCACAATGTTCAGTTTACAACATGGAAAAAGCTCCAGATGACTCTTTTGATAAAAGTATTTGCAAACCCAATAATGAATTAAGTACTACATTGATTTAAAAAAATCTAAGAAACAGTAGTAAATTCATTCTATACCATCTAGATCAATTAAGAATTACCAATCCAATGACCTCTATGTAGGGCAATGGTAGCATCTGTATGAGGAAACTAATTTCACCCCCCCCCCCACCCCCCCAAGTTCTCCTCCAAGTGACAAGCCTTATGAATTTGGACATGTGTCACCTTGCTCACCTGGCCACTGAGGCAAAGACCTGGAATTCCCTATTGCATTCTATCCTCAACCCATTTTAAATGTTTAAATTGACAGTTCAGTATCTTCATTGCAAAGGCCCACTCAGGGTGAGCTATAAATGCTGAACTTGATAGACACACAAATCTCTTGAATATTATTTCATTTTTAAAATTTCAATAAACTCTCTCCAACTGGTTCATCATAATACATGCTAAACCAGAATTATCAATGATTACTGGGTGATGCACCAAATTAGACAATGGGCTGTGATCATTGCAACTTCAATTAAAATCCAGACCAGTCTGCTGAGATGGAAGTCTCTTTTTTCCCCTACTGGCTGGAAATACTCAATGTAAAAATAAATGTGTCTATTCTCAATTTAATTTTTATTCAGCTTTGGCTGTAATTTGACTTTGGCAGTAATTTCACTTTGGTGGCAATCCTACTCAGAGGTCATAACATAACAATATTCAACTTAAGGATCCCATTTCATTCATTAGTCAAAGCCTGAGCCCACTCTTGGAGAATAATTTCAATGCAGAATCAAACCTATTTAAATGTGTCCAGTGGACCCCTTGAGTTCATGGGAGTTCAGTTAAATATTTCAGTCTAGACATCCCCAGCCACACTATCAAACCACTTAAATGTGTGAAGAAAATTTGAATTACAGTCCAGTATGATAAACTAGTTGAATGGCAGTCATCAATGCAAGAATGGATTCCTCCTCTTCTTTAGTTACTCCCCCCTCCCCTCTCCTCTCCTCCCCAGGATTGAAGACTGCAGTATAAATGCAGCCTGAAGGAAGTGCATAACTAATTCGCCAAAAACGATTGAAAGCCTTTTTTGGAAATTTTTACATTCAGCTGTCTGCTACCAACACCATTTCTACTTGCTAAAATTTTTTAGAATGAAATTAATTTGCTATATGCCCTGCAAAGTTAGGCAGTCTTGAGTAAATAAAAACACAAATAAAGAACACCATCAAAACATTTTGTCCGCCCCTATTTCAAATGAATTTCAGCCACAAACTCTATGATTATAAAGATCAATGTGCCACAGCAATTGCTGTGGTTAATGCTTCACAAATGTGTTATAAACTACTACACAAAACAGCACATGTGGAACTTAGAGACTTGAAATTTATTGCTGGAGAACTGCCCAGAATATGTAATAGCCATTAAAATGTAATGAAGCTGATTGACCTATCTGCACTTCTGACTTTTTCTAGATTTGAACAGGGATAGATTTCATACGTCACAAATACAACCAGGAAATAATGGGAGATTCACTCAGTATGTTTGCACATCTTATGATGGATCTTTAATTGGGCCAAACAGTTCCCTGTTGAGACTAAAACTGTAGTGTTCAGCCAATCAGAACACCATGGTGTCAAACATTGACAGAGAAATAATTTGTTGGACTCTCCCACTGGTAGCAACATATACTTGTATCATAAGTGGTTGTATATTTTATTTCTGCCTGACTGCATCAAAGCACATGAATTATTGGAATAAAACACAAAATATACAAGAAACCCAATAGATCATTGCTTATTTTTGTTCTTTTATATAAATTGCTGTTGCTAAACAATATGCTTTTCCTCGTATGTTACTGCATTGTTCCCTGCACATTCACACAGATGAATGTAATGTACAATGTTGAAATAAAGCACTGCACATTTTGCTTAATTGTTTAGTGAACAATAATTGCATATCACATTTTGCAAATTCCAGTTAAGCAGACAATAATTTAATTTTCATTGCCAGACACATTTCATAATAGATTCACAAATTAAAAAATCTGTTAACAAGAATTAAACCATCTTTTTGATGAGGAGAAGTGCAAACAGCCTTCACAGCCTATGCCAGAGAAATGCGAAACAAAGCATTTGCCCACGCTGGTAAACCCTTTTACAACAGTGACAATAGACACTATTTAAAGATTTTTACAAAAGCAGGTACAATTTATTTCTCTGAACAAACCAACATATTTTGCGCTTTCTGGACCCAAATCACAATGTGTGAAGCATACTATTTGTTCTGAACTGCCGAAGTCCGCAACTAACAAAATAGTTCGAGGTACGGTTGGGGGCCCCTGCCCCTGGGTTTATAATCTCGGGCTTTCCTGACAGAATGCGCATCGGCGGCATAGAGCCAGAACTGCCAAAGGAAAAACACAGCCCCCGACACACATAAACTCCAGGAAGTTGGTGTTCTCGATTATTTATCTTCCTGGCTGTTTTAAACTGTTAACTCAACAGCTTTATTTTGTACAAAAGGACGAGGAGGGAGAGTTCCAGCATCTAACCCCGGGGAACGAGCCGCTGCGGTGGCCCTGAACCAGCTCCTCCGCTCCACAGAAGCCCGCCGAGTGGCGGCCGCTCCGGCTCCAGCAACACGGCGGCAAGAAAACCCATCTCACCTCCCGAAACTCTCAACAAAAAGGAAACTTCACTGAGCCATTGACTGCAGGAATCAACCCATTCCTCGTGTTAGCAGCAAGCGGCCGGGGATTAAGAAGAAAGCGGAGCGGAACTGCTTTAATCTCAGTGCCACCATCCTCTTAAAAGGGAAATGACCCCGGTTCTCCTCGCTGAACAGAGTCGCGCATTTTTCCCCGAAATAAACATCTATAGATGTTGATAGCTTTTACTGAAAACTTGCATGTATAAATTATAGGGCAAATTTATTCCTATTGAAATGCACTGTGTCGCCAATGGTGTGTGTGTGAGTGAGTGAGTGAGAGAGATAGAGAGACCTTCCTCCGGCTGATCATACCGCAATAAAGCTCAAAATAACCGAAGCCTACCTGAAAATATGAACGACACTTTACCAGAATCAGACATGAACAAGGATGACAGGAGTTTTTTTTAAGTAAATTCACTGTTTCCCTTTTAACGCAATATTTTGACGTCAGCCGACAAATATGTGGGTTTTCAAATGAGTTGTGGCAGGTGGGGCCGGGCTGTGGCCGGGTTCATTGCCTGGCGCTGACTCACAGCCCGCTGTCCAGCCCTGCCCAGAGCCGATGATGAGACAGTGGCAGACTTTGACCGGGCGGTAGGTAGCCGGCGGCAGAGGGCAAGTGTAGCGCAAAACTGCTCAGGGTGCAGAGGTGCTTCAGATCGCTACTGCAATAGTTAAATACAATAGGATATTTTCACTAAAGTTATCGCCATTTTACGTGTTATTTTATCCTGGATATTAACTACAGGATGCAACTGTAAACGTACACCATCCCATCTCAATGCAATTTGCTCCCAATTCAAAGCCTTTGCCGGTACATTACTGCGCAATGGATGTGTAGACATTGATAAGGTACTGGCCGGACGTGTTAATCTCTTCCTACAATTTGAAATCGAGCATTGGATGGAAATAGAACAGAACTTGCGGAGATTCCCTTCACTATAATCTTAATGCAAACACAATTAACGGTGCAAAACAGAAAGTATCCCCACAATCGCAGCTGCCTCCTCCTAACCTACAGTACTTACAGTCATTTTTTGGACCAAAATTTCCCATCAAGTCATTGTCCAGCAGCGGTCACAATTTTCTTAGGCGGTTGTCCATACAAATATTCCTTCCCGGTCGGGCACAAGCCGCCCCTCCAGAAACTGAGTTCAAAAATAGACTTAATTCACTTAGCACGAAACGGCCAGCTCAAGTCTTGTGGCAGCGGCGAAGTAAGAGCAGCGAATACACTTCCAGTGATGAATGTCACTGAGACCTCCGCTGAATAGTCTGCGCGCTGTGATGGTGCAGTATCGGTCGTATCCTCCCAAACTGAACCAAGGAGCTTCCCCCCTCTCTCTCGTCGCCCAGTTTTTTTTTAAGCATCGACCTTGTATGAAAACGCCTGTCTTATCTGAATAATTCATGAAAGTTGTTTTGAGTGCTTCTCGTTTCCGCGCGCGTTTTAAATCATTCATTACATGTTCATGTTAGTCTTTTACTTATTTTTTTAAAAGAGTATTACCCGTCATGCGAGTAAACCTCCATATTTACATTGGAGCAGACGGTGTAAAACCAACGAAACACCTACCGCCCGTGCACACCTGGATTTACGAGTTTAAGTTGGATGGAAAACGATCACATTTGAAGAAGCTTTTAAAAGCTCGCTGATCCGCAATTGCTTGCCAGCATTGCGTATCTGTCAGATATTGCGTTTTGATTCTAGTGCCAGTTTAAAAGTGCAATTTCATCCAGGCGCATTCCAAGTCCGAGAATGTGAGGAGAAGAGAATGGAAGATTTTCTGATTTTATTTCAGATCTTTTGAGTTGCAGCCCCGCATGTTTGTGAAATAAACCTCGGGTTTGCTGCATTGCAAGCCCGGAATCCGCTGTCCTACTGCTGTAATGTCAGAGGCGTGGAGCGACGAGCAGTACAGCCTCTGGTGGGGCTCTGGTGGAGGCAGCGTCATAGTCTCAGCCAGCCCCGCCCCGTCAGGAAGAATTAAATAGTTTCCATGACAACTGAATCCCAAGACTGCAACTCCGTTTTCCATCAGCTTCATTTTCTGTCGTCCCCTCGGGTCCTTATAGTTTATTCTTTTAGAAAGGCGACACGTATTAATTCAAAATCAGATGAAAAGTAGCATGTCAACGGGAGGCTAATGTACCTTAAAATCCAACTGTATGCTTATGAATAGATGTAATACAAAACTGTTAAAACTCTGAAATATTTTTCTATTAGCCCGGTGAAATTCGGTCAGTGATAACGCCCCTGGATCATGCTAGTTAATCTCTGCTCTAATTTTCACGTCTCATTTACGGTCACAATTTAATCCCCCGCCTCCTTGATTCATACCGTTTACTCTGATCCCGTCTGCACTGAAAATATCACAGCAGACATTTCAGGAACTGAAACAGCGACGAGAGAGGATTGTTTTATTTTAAAAGTATCTTTCGAACGAGTTACTTTTCACAGAGTATCAAACATGGATACAATTATAACTTTCATGGATACAACCTTATCACAGTTTGAGTGTGAGAATTTAGAACTATTGATCTGTTTCACTGTTGACATTAAGTAACTTGCCCCATTCCCAGTGGAGGTATTAGTCTATTTGGAAGAGTACGTGAAGATGTTTGAAAACGAAAGAATGAATACTAATAAAAAAACCAATGTTAAATTGCAGGAAATCTGGGGAGAAAACATGAACATAATACCTGGGGTTGATCTCACAGATATGTGCTTCCGACGAGGGGTGGTGGGTGCGGTGTGGAGATGGGCTTATCCATAGGCTGCTTTGATCAGTTAGCAACCCACCATCATTTCCTGACATCCACAGCCAGCAAAAAAAAACTCATTGCACAGCACACAGTCCTACATACAGCCCCACACAGTTACTGAAAAAAAGGGAAGAAGCAAACACTTAATAAGCAGCAAAGATCCTCAAAAGAAAGCAGATGCTTGAAGCTACCGTTTTTATTTGGCCTGCATTGATGGGAAATCCTTCTGGAAAAAGGTATGAGAATGGTTAAACATTTCAGTGACTAATGCAGTTAATGTAAACTTGCAAAAAAATTCAAAATGCTAATTTTAATACAAATTATTGAAGTAGCACTTGGCATCCAGGCATCCATCTTTCTCACTAATTATAAAACAACTTTGAGAAAATAGAGAATTTGCTACAGAACAGACAAGGTTTTGAGATAGTACAATCCTACATGAAATATGATCAATAAAAGACAGTTGTATGACTTGCGGAAAAAAAACGAGGAATTATTGACAATTTTGCAACATTTTAAGGACTCGTGTAAAACCTGCTAATTTAGTGAACTGGATAAACAATTATGAAGGATAGAATAATATGTGGTGGTTTAGCCAATGACTACTGAAGAAAGGCTGTTTTGTGAGCAAGATGCAACTCAACAAAATGCAATACAGGAGAGAAAAGCATCAAAGACAATGCAGGGACAGGCAAATGAATTGTGAAGTAATGGCATGCAAACCATTCAGGCAATGGAGAGGAAACAATTCGAATGAAAGATCTGAAATGTCGTCCATCAAACCTAAAGGAAATAGAAAAAATAATGTTGATGATCTGAAGTACAATTTAGGCCCAACATTTTCCAGCATGTGGTATAAGTTGTGATTATGAAATGCTTTGAAACCATTATTGAAATCACTGAATGAAGTAAATCATGTGCATGTTATGGAAGAATAGTTCCTTTAGGAATTTTATGCCGATATAATGGGTTCTGAATCAGAATCAGGTTTATTATCGCTGATATATGTTGTGAAATTTGTTGTTTTGTGGCAGCAGTACAGTGCAAGACATAAAAATTACAATGTTACAAAAATAAATAAATAGTGCAAAAGAGGAATAACAAGGTTGTGCTCATGGGTTCATGGACTGTCCAGAAATCTGATGGCAGAGGGGAAGAAGCTGTTCCTAAAATGTTGGGTGTGGGTCTTCAAGCTGCTGTACCTCCTCCCTGATGGCAGTAATGCAAAGAGGGCATGTCAAGGATGGTGAGGGTCCTTAATGATGGATGCCACCTTCTTGAGACACCACCTCTTGAAGATGTCCTTGATGGTGGGGAGGGTTGTGCCCATGATGGAACTGACTGAGTCTACAATACTCTGCAGCCTCTTTCGATCCATTGTAGCCTCCACACTAGGTGGATATGCAACCAGTCAAAATTTTCTCCACCATACAGCTGGAGAAATTTGCAAGGGTCCTTGGAGACATACCAAATCTCCTCAGCTCCTTATGAAGTAGAGCCACTGGCTTGCCTTCTTAGTGATTGCATCAATGTCTTGGGCCCAAGATATATCCTCTGAAACGTTGACACCCAGGAACTTGAAGCTGCTCACCCTTTCCACTGCTGACCCCTCTATGAGGACTGGTGTGTGTTCTCCCGACTTCCTCTCCCGGAAGTCCACAATCAATTCCTTGGCCTTGCTAATCTTGAGTGCGAGGTTGTTATTGTGACACCACTCAACCAGCAATCTATCTCACTCCCGTACGTAAATTCAAACTCACAAGAAGACTATGAATTGCACTGAATAGTCACAAAATGGCACAAATGAATGCCACGTCCCAGAAAGATTGTATAAAAGTATGGAATTGGCCTAAATTTCAAGATGCCAGTACAGGACCCAGACTAAACAACCATGAAATGAATTGTACAGATACTGAAACAGTGATAAACAGTAACCACCCAAAGCAAAAAGTACTGTTCGCTTTGTTGGAAAATTAAAAGTATTAGCTTGTTAGAATGGATGACTTGAAAATCATTAAGAAAAAAATTATAAAGCATTGAAATGGGTGAACCCTTTGGATCAAAAGGCAATGGATATTCAGTAATGCGGGGCAGTTCTGTGGACAAGAACTAGTGATATCTCCCTCATGGCTCAACTCATCTCTGACTTCAGTGTCTGCTCATCAGAGGTGATGTGTAGGTCAGATAATGATGCATCTGAACCTCCACTCTGGTGCTGGATTCATCACTGGGTCCAGCGATGAAATGCAAATTTATTCAGGTGAGGAACCAGAAGCATTAACCAGCTTAACACCAGCTATGTCATTTGTACAGGACCAAACCAAAACACAAGAAAATAGGAGCAAAAGTAGAAGTCTAGAAGACCTCTCAAATCTGTCCTGCCATTCAATAATGATTATGGTTGATCGACCCCAGGCCTCACTTTTGTAATGTGAAGGTTAAAAACAGATCTTTTCACTTAAAATAGAGTTGTTTGCTCACAGTCCTCCTAATGAACAGGCATGTTGGGAACATAAGTAAAACATAAGGTCTTGATTCATGGCATCCATGAGGCCTTGAAACCTGCAGATGTAAGACATAAAGGAACATGATATGAAAAACTTGTTTTTTGGAGACAAGCGAGATTGGTTTGGTTGACAATGTAAAGACTTGCCTATCATTAAGAAAGTTATCTAGTTTTAGGGTTATAACGGATTAGGAAAGAAGTAGAGTTATAACTGACTAGGAGAGTGGTGATGCCTGGAATGCGTTGCCTGATAGGGTGGTGGAGGCAAACTCATTGGGGGCTTTCAAGAAGGGCTTGGATGGGCACCTGAATGAGAGGAAAATAGAGAGATATGGGCATTCTGTAGGCAGGAGGGAATAGCTATGTTGGTACAACATTGTGGGCCAAAGGGCCTGTCCTTTGCTGTACTGTTCTATGTTCCATGTTCTAAGATTTTTATACTGTATCTTAGACATTGTTTTTTTAATCTTTCATATCACTTATTACACTTTAATAAAATCCCATGTTGCACCCTTGAAGTGTTCTTTCTCCCTCATTGATCCAAATCCACAAAAACCGCTCATTTTCCATTACAACTTTTTCCTGTGTCAGATCCCCACAGCCCTCATCTACTGTTCTTTACAAAAGTTATCTACCTCCACTTTGAATACTTCTAATGAGCTAGCCTCCCCAGCTCTCTGCAAGAAGAAATGTCTACCTATCTCTGGGTTAAATGACAGACCCTTTATCTTGAAACTGTCCCTCCTTTGGGATTCTCCCACTGGAGGAAATATCTTGACTTCTACCCTATCATTGCCCCCTTAGGATCTTATACATTTCAAAAAGGTCACCCCTTATTCATCTAAACTCACTGAATTCAATTAAAAAATTAATTGCAAGAGAGTACTTTTGTATTTTGTTTTTTTAAGATTATTTTCAAGTAGTAAGGTATTTTAAGTAAATTTATTATTTCTTTAAATATAAATTAACTTAACTATTGAAATATATTTGAACTGTTTTTAAATATCTGAATTTGAAAACAGTTAACAATAGCAACCTATTTTAAGACCATCAAGGCAGTCTGGGGATGATTGGGTGCCTAGGCCTCATGACCCATTGCCAGGCATTGGGGTTAATTGCTACATGAGAGCCATGAGTGTGGGCACAGGAAAAGCATGGAGAGGTCAATGGAGAGATGCGGAAGAGCAGTATGAACATAGTCATTGAGTCTGACTGAGCATGATTCAGCTAATTAATGAACATTGACAAATGAAACAACATATTGTATGTTTGCTTGGATCTTAAAAGGAAAAAAAAATCAATTTTCTAATTAACTATGGCAAACTTTAGCACTGCAAAATATTTCAGCAGGTTAAAGATGCCTTGAGGTTTCAAGCAAATGAAGCTGAATAAACAAGTTTTATGATTTATATTAAATGTTCCTTATGGAAGAAAGAGATTCTTACTACATCTGTTTAGAAGTGCATCAAAAAAGTCATCAGATTTGTTTCTGAACATAATATGAACATTGAATATTGACATAATGACTAATGACAGAACACTTCAGGGTTATCCACAGGTAAAAAACAAGGCTAGATATTGGAAGGAAATTGAACTTGCTAGAAAAGTTTAGTTAAATTTAAAACAAAATCATTTATTTGAGTCACTGAGCTGATTTATATTAGCTACTGAACACATGTTAAATTGAATGTATAAAGTTTTAGCACTAATTTTGTACAATATCCTCTTGTCTTATCCATTTTAAAATCTAAATACATTATGTTCATTGCTTACCCTTATCTACTCTCTTTGCACAAACTCATACTGCAGTTACTCACCACAGCAACTTCAACATAATCCCCCAAACTCACAATGAGCAAGGAAGGTGAGGGTGGCAAATGCATGGAAACACCACACCTGAAAGTGCCCCTTCAAGATGGGCACCATCTTGTCTTATAATATCTCACTATTTCTTCATTGTTATTGGGTCTAAACCAGAAGGGCTGCAATGATTCAAAGAGGCTTGCTAGCACCTGCTCATGATGGGCAATTGACGTCAGTCCACATCTCAAAAATAAATTAAATAAACTCTTAAGAGATTTACCAAGACAAGTTCTCTGTGTTGATTCTGTACAACAATATTATGATTTTCTAAATGCTCCGCCTCCAGTTTTGATACAGATTTATAGCATTTTCCTCATTACTAATTTCAGGCTTACTAGTCCACAGTTCCCTATTTCCTCTCTCTTTTCTTGAGGAGCATGTTTATCTTTCCTAGATTTCACAAGGATCCATTGGATTAGAAGCAAGAGAATTCCAGAAGCCCAATACCATTTATCCTGTTTCTTCTTAGACAGTCCCTCAAGTTTGAGGATGACTTGATGTCATTCCAGAGGCTTTCTTTCCCAGAGGATTCCTTACTACAAGATTATTAATTAGCCACCCATTGCATAAAACTAGATGTAAAATAGCCTATTATCCAAAATAGTTCCTTGACATATTTATTTGGAAAAGTGTTTGGAAGCTCTTTTATGATCACAGCTTCACAAATTTGTGTGTCCAGTGCACACAAAGACAAAATTCCCACGATCACAACATGTCCCCCTGTTGTAGTGTATCCAAAATTTCTTAACATGTGCTCTGCCAACTAGCACAACAGCTACAGGGGGCATATAAACTAATCCTACTGTGTTTGCTGCTCCTAGTTATTGTGCAGCTCTGCCTAAACTAATTCAATGACTTTCTGAGCTAAAATCCATTGGCTCCACTGTCTTTACCCTGTCTTTTACTTTTAAGGATAAACCCCATACCCCTCTTTCTTCCATTTTGCAAATGTCATTTAAAGGTCAACTGTCCTGCAATACTTAGTTTCCAATCCTATCCCTGTTGTGGCTGTTCGATCAAACTTATTTATTTCCGTCTGTGCCATGAATTCATCCAATTGGTTGTAAATGCTTTGCATATTTAATTTAGTTTAAATTTATCCTGTTTTAGCCTGCTCCCCTGTTAGTCAAAGGATGCCCAATCATTTGGGCCTTGAGGGCTATTTTCAGATGTGAACTTAAATTACTGCCAGCACTCCCATGTTTCAGACACAATTGATGCAATTTGTATAAATATTTAACGTGCATGAATGACATATGCATGACTCAGGCTTTAAACATTGAAGCAGGTCTCCAGGAGGGTTGAGGGCTGGTTTGGTGTTGGGTAATGGTCTCATCCCACCTGGGCCACTGCCATATATTTCTCTTCTTTCAGGTAGGTGTCTTTTTTAAAATTTCCATCATTACTGACCGCTCCATTGCACATCCCCAGCCAAACCCCATCATCTGCTTGAGACCCACACATCTCCATCATCCACTTGACTCCTACCCAAACCTCCTCATTGTCAACCCAAAAATCATCTGCCCACCTCCCCATCCTTCCATTCACACAGCTATCTGACATCATTAACTTCCATTATCTGCACAAGACTCCTTTGACCTTCAGTTCCACTCTAACACCACCCCCCATCATCGATCTGACCATCCTCATCACTTCACTGCCCAAACACCTCCCCATTCTGCCAACCAATCCCTGTCCACTCCCATTTCCGCCATGATATTGGCCGATTCTGTGGTAGAAAAATCAGAGGCTCTTGTGATGAACTATCCAAAAGTTGTTGCTAGCCGTGGTTTGGGCATTTCTGCCTTAGCCTTTGTTAAACTCTCCTTTTGACCCACCTAGCTTATGTTTACCCAAATCACTCTTCAGCCTGCTTTTAAATTTACCCTTTCTGAAATCTTTGCACTCTTTCTTCATTAGTTTAAAGTTCTGCAACCCTATTTGTTTGAATCGCCAAGTTATGGGTTCCAGCCAGCTTTAAATGGAGTTACTCCCAATGCAACAGCTCTCACTTTCCACAGAATGGGTGCATGAATTGAAATTCCTGCTTCCCTTACCACACTTTCAGCCACAATCAAACTTTCTATTCTGTTTGTCCTGTGTTAACTAACTTGTAGCTCAAGTAACATGTCTGATTATTATCCATGCATTTCAATTTGGATGATGACCTCAAATTTCCTTGACAGGCCCTCATTTCTAGTCCTACCAATATCATTGGTTCCTACATGAATCATGATAACTTGATACTCCTTTCCACTCCAGCCATAAGGCAGAGGTACCCTGGCACTAGACAGTTAGCATAACCTTCAGAACTCATGTCAGAGCTGCAGAGAACAGTACCTATTTTCACGAATATACTGTCGCCTCTCATGGCCATATCGTTTTTCAATGTAACAGTCCAAACTTTTATAAGCCTTAAATATCAATCAACATTGCAGATGATGAAGCAGTGGTAGGATTAGGATGTACAGCTGCAAAAGTGCAATGAACATTGGCAACCAGGTTAGTTTTACATTGGATTTGTCAACTGATGCAGAGACATGCAGATTGAGAAGCTGCTACTTTTGATTGCTTTATTTGTACCACAATACCATGAGTTTTGAAACACACCATAGTCCCGAATTATTCTGTTTGTGAAATCTTTGCAAATACAAAGAATGATGGTCAGGCTGCAGAGCTGCATCCTGAAGATGTTAATTGCCTCCAAGAATACATGATGAGCATTGAAGGACTTAAGAACTTGGATGTAGAATGAACAAAATAACAAACAGCTTGATTAGGATTTTGAAATTGAATATCAAAACTGAGAAAGGAAAAAAAAACCCTGCTTTTATACTGTGGTTTGAAAGTTGCAAGGATACCAGCTCTCAAAGTAGCACAAGTCTCACAAAGCTACTAGCAAATCCTAAAACAAACCTGCGAGATCTGCTAAGGTTCTGCAGAGAAGGACTCAAACAGAAATGGCATTTCTGCAGACTGGGGTTGTGTCAACTATATGAGATCTGCACATCAAGAATGTGCAGTCATGAAAAGGCTTTGGCTAGTAGGGTTAAGGAAAATCCCAAGGCCTTTTTCAAGTACGTGAAGGGTAGGAGGATGTCTAGGGTAAAGGTAGGTCTGATTAAGGACAAAGGTGGGAGAATTTGCCTGGAGGCGGCGGAAGTGGGAGAAGTTCTTGATGAGTACTTCTCTTTGGTATTCACCAGGGAGAGGGGTCTTGATGACGCAGAAGGGAGTGCTGGTAGGGGTAATGTTCTCGAGGTTGTAGATATCAAGAGAGAGGATGTGTTGAAGTTGTTAAATAATATTAAGACAGATAAATCTCCGGGGCCTGACGGGATTTTCCCCAGGCTGCTTCAAGAGGCTAGGGAGGAGATTGTTGAACCGTTGGTAAGGATCTTTGAGTCCTCGTTGTCCACGGGGATGGTGCCAGAGGATTGGAGGGTTGTGAATGTTGTCCCCTTGTTCAAAAAAGGTAATAGGGATAGGCCAGGGAATTATAGACTGGTGAGTCTCACGTCTGTGGTGGGTAAGCTGTTAGAAAGGATTCTAAGGGATAGGATTTATGAACACCTAGAGAATCATGGACTGATTAGGGACAGCCAGCATGGCTTTATGAAGGGAAGATCTTGCCTCACAAGCCTGATAGAGTTCTTTGAGGAGGTGACCAGGAAGATTGATGAGGGCAGTGCAGTGGATGTGGTTTACATGGATTTTAGTAAGGCATTTGATAAGGTTCCTCATGGTAGGCTTCTTCAGAAGGTCAGAGGCCAAGGGATCCAAGGAAGCTTGGCTGTGTGGATTAGGAATTGGCTTGCATGTAGAAAGCAGAGGGTTGTGGTGGAAGGAGTGCCCTCGGATTGGAAGGCAGTGACTAGTGGTGTCCCACAGGGATCGGTTCTGGGACCTCTACTTTTTGTGATATTTATAGATGACTTAGATGAGGGGGTGGAGGGCTGGGTTAGTAAGTTTGCAGACGACACTAAGATAGGCGGTGTTGTGGATAGTGTGGAGGGCTGTCGGAGCTTAAAGAGGGATATTGATAGGATGCAGAGCTGGGCTGACAAGTGGCAGATGGAGTTCAATCCGGAGAAGTGTGAGGTGGTACACTTTGGAAGGACAAACTCCAGGGCAGAGTACTGGGTGAATGGCAAGGTACTTGGCAGTGTGGAGGAGCAGAGGGATCTGGGGGTTCATATTCACAGTTCATTGAAAGTTGCCTCACAGGTGGAAAGAGCAGTTAAGAAAGCCAATGGGATGTTGGCTTTCATAAGTCGCGGGATTGAGTTTAAGAGCCGCAAAGTGATGATGCAGCTTTACAAAACTCTAGTTAGGCCACACTTAGAGTACTGTGTTCAGTTCTGGTCGCCTCATTATAGGAAGGATGTGGAGGCATTGGAGAGGGTGCAGAGGAGATTTACCAGGATGCTGCCTGGATGGAGAGTATTGAATATGAGGAGAGGCTTAAGGTGCTAGGGCTTTATTCACTGGAAAGGAGGAGGATGAGAGGAGACATGATAGAGGTATATAAAATACTGAGAGGAATAGATAGAGTAGACAGTCAGCGCCTCCTTCCCAGGGCACCAATGCTCAAGATGAGAGGTCATGGCTTGAAGGTTATGGGTGGGAGGTTCAGGGGAGATGTCAGGGGGAGGTTTTTCACCCAGAGAGTGGTTGGTGCATGGAATGCACTGCCTGGGGTGGTGGTGGAGGCAGATACATTGGACAGGTTCAAGAGCTTGTTGGATAGGCATATGGAGGAGTGTGGGATGGGGGGATATGCGGGAGGAAGGGGTTAGGTAGTGTGAGGGTGGTTTGATGGACGGCACAACATGGTGGGCCGAAGGGCCTGTTTTGTGCTGTATGGTTCTATGGTTCTAGGGAGCCACTTAAGCAACAGGTAAGAGCGCTAAGGAACTGACAAAAATGGACTTTCCAATGAAATAACATGGGAAGAATTGAAGAAAATGAAAGGATTGAAAAGCCTTTTTTTGAAAAAAAACTTTATCAAAAAACTTTTAGAGAACATAGAACAGTACAGATCAAGAACATGCCTTCGGCCCTCAATGTTGTGCCAAATTAATTAAACTAGGTATTAAATGCCAAACTAAACTATTCCCTTCTGCCAACACAATGTCCATATTTCTCCATTCTCTGCACATTCATGGGCCTATCCAAGAGCCCCTTGAACGCCGCTATTGTATCTGCTTCCACCACCACCCCAGGCAGCACATTCCAGGCACCCACCACTCTCTGTGCAAAAAACTTGCCCCACACATCTCCTTTGAACTTATCCCCTCTCATCTTAAATGCATGCCCTCTAGTATTAGACATTTGACCCTGGAAAAAGATACCAGCTGTCTATTCTCTCTACGCCTCTCATAATCTTATAATCTCATAACCTCTATCCCTCATAACCCCTCAGTCTCCGCTGGAGAAAAGAAACCAAGTTTGTCCAGCCTCTTCTTATAGCACATGCCCTCTAATCCAGGCAGCATCCTGGTAAACCTCTTCTGCACCTTCTCCAAAGCCCACACATCCTTCCTATAATGGGGCGACCAGAATTGAATGCAATAATCAATAATCCTGATGAGGCATAATCAGAGCTTTATAAAGCTGCAGCATAACTTCCTGACTCTTGAACTCAGTGCCTTGACTAATAAAGGCAAGCATGCCTTTTGCCTTCTTTATCAGCCTATCAACCTGTGCAGCCACTTTTAGGGAGCTATGGACTTGGACCCCAAGAACCCTTTGTCATCAACAGTGTTAAGAGTCTTGCCATTAACAGTGTACTGTCCCTTTACATTTGATCTCCCAAAGTGCAACACCTTATTTGGCCAGATTAAACTTTATCTGCCATTTCTCTTCCCATATCTGCAACTGATTGATATCCTGCTATATCCTTAGGCAACCTTCAACACTATCCACAACACTATCAATCTTTGTATCGTCTGCGAAGTTACTAACCTACCCATCCACATTTTTATCCAGGTGTTTTAATATATATCACAAACAGCAGAAGTCCCAGTATGGATCCCTAA
Source organism: Pristis pectinata (assembly GCF_009764475.1). Classification (NCBI taxonomy): domain Eukaryota; kingdom Metazoa; phylum Chordata; class Chondrichthyes; order Rhinopristiformes; family Pristidae; genus Pristis; species Pristis pectinata. Next base: position 76,725,818 of record NC_067410.1, on the reverse strand, counting down.
GGAGCACCACTCGTCACAGACCTCCAGCCAGAATAAGAACCATCGACCACTACTCTCTGTCTTCTATGAGCAAGCCAATTTTGAGTCCAAACGGCCAATTCACCGTGAATCCCATGCATCTTAATCTTGTAGGTGAGCCTCTCATGAGGGACCTTGTCAAACACCTTATTAAAATCCATGTAGACAACATCCAGAGCTTTACCTTCATCAATCATCTTCATCACCTTCTTGAAAAACTCAAGCAAGTTAGTAAGACACGACTTGCCCCACACAAAGCCATGCCGACTGTCCCTAATTAGGCCATGGTTTTCCAAATGCTCATAAATCCTATGACTAACAATCCTCTCCAGTAGCTTCTCTACCACTGATGTGAGACTCACTGGTCTATAGTTTCCAGGATTATCCCCATTTTCCTTCTTGAACATTAGCTACTCGCCAGGACTTCACCTGAGACTAGAGAGGACACAAAGATCTTGGTCAAGGCCCCAGAAATCTCTTCTCTTGCCTCTCTCAATAAGCTGGGGTATATCCCATCCAGCCCTGGGGACTTATCCACCTTAATGTTCTTTAAGAGACCCAACACAATCTCCTTCTTTACGTCAAAATGCCCTAGCATATTAGTACACTCCACACTGATCTCCCTATTCTCCAAGTCCTTCTCCTTGGTAAATACTGATGGTAAATACTTGGTAAATACTCCTAGTATTAAAATAATCAACCTGTCTGTCCCATCATGTCTGTTACCTTGCTCCTGTCTGTTCTTCCTTACAGATTTACTGGTTATGAATCTACCTTCCTCTCAATCCCTCCACTTTCTGACCTGATGCTCTGGATCCTATCCCCTGCCATATTTTCCCCCCTTTTGGGAAAAATGATAGGGGTAAAACACATGGGAGTTATAGAAATGCAAAAAATAGAACTGGCACATTAGATCCAATGTTTCCCTGATTAAGCCAGGACATTGTTTTTATATATGGGTACAGCTACTCCTTCATAAAATCAACAATTAGAATCTATGAGACCACATCCGGGGCAACGTAACTGTGGGAAAAAATCCAATATTGATCTGAATATGAAAGGAGGGAAGATGAACTTTATTTGGGGTTACTGGCAGCTTTGTGAGACCATTGATCAGATTCCCTACACGCCTGTACATACATGCAACATTATTGATAACTGTAACATCAAAGAATATAACTTCAGCAAATCAACTTGAAATCTGATTTACCCAGTAGGAGATGTTAGTGCAATTGAAAGAAAACATTTGCTTCATCAGTCTATTTCAGTCAGAAGAAAGGTTTTCATCAGTATAGTGACTCAAAAGAAAATTCATCAACAGAAAATAATTATAAATAAGCACAAAAATTTGTATTGAAGGAGAGAAAACTTGCAATATTTCAGCTCCAATGTGAGAATTTTGAAATTTTCCATCAACAGCAGGAAGTATTACATCAGCACTGCAAATATATAATTCTTAAGATCAATACTGATGAGTCAATCTGTATGAAGAAGTTTGAAAGTCAACAGTGGGCCATAATAAATGCAGTTATTTTATCTGTCAGAAACCTTAAAAATAAAAAGATATAATATTAGAAAGAAGGTGAGTGGCAGAATCTGGGGAATTGATGAGAATGTGTGGAGAATGACTCAGGGGATTAATGCACAATTAGTCTAAGTGGGTGGTCAATGGTTGACACAGACTTGGTGGGCTGAAAGGCCTGTATCCGTGCTGTCTCTCTATGACTCTAAAGAGCAATTAAGAGCCAAATGCAGTTGCTGATGGTTATATTGGAGCATAAACCATTTAAGGGGAATGCCGAGAACCACATTTGTGTAAACATGGAAACTCTAGATAAGATATCTTTAATAATCACATGTACATCGAAACACACAGTGAAATGCATCTTTTGGGTAGAGTGTTCTGGGGGCAGCCTGCAAGTGTCGCCACACTTCCGGTGCCAACGTAGCATGCCCACAACTTCCTAAACCGTATGTCTTTGGAATGTGGGAGAAAACTGGAGCATCCGGAGGAAACCCACGCAAACACGTGGAGAAAATACAAACTCCTTACAGACAGCGGCCGGAATTGAACCCAGGTCGCTGGTGCTGTAATAGCATTACACTAACCGCTACACTACCGTGCCTGGTTAAGAATGTATGTCTTCAATGGGTAACTCCACTTTCAGAAATTATTATGCTGTGTAAGCCAATGCACTAAAATGTGAAATCAGATGACCTTATCTTATATAATAGTATTTAAGAGGCATGGGTGTATATCCCTTCAAGCTAGAGCCTGCTGACCCAGGTTACAATGTCAGTTCCACATCATCCTCATTCAAAAGAAAGAATGCTGCCTCTGGGGACAAAGGCAGAATTCTGCACATCATCATCTTCTTCTTAGGCTGTCCATCAGGGTCAATGTTGACCTGCAATTCTGTGAGTTCTGAGGTGGATGATGAGGTCAATATGGCTCTGTCACAGGTGTCTTGTCGAGGCATTCTGATACTGTGCAACTGATTGTGTGCAGTTCTGGTCAACTGTGTGCAGTTCTGGTCACCTAACTATGGGAAGGATATCAGTAAGATTGAAAGAGTGCAGAGAAGATTTACTAGCATGTTGCCAGGTCTTCAGGAGTTGAGTTACAGGGAAAGATTGAACAGGTTAGGACTTTATTCCTTGGAGCGTAGAAGAATGAGGGGAGATTTGATAGAGGTTTACAGAATTATGAGGGGTATAGACAGAGTAAATGTGAGTAGGCTCTTTCCACCTAGATTAGGAGAGATTATGAGAGGACATGGCTTTAGGGTGAAAGGGGAAAGGTTTAGGGGGAACATTAGGGGGAACTTCTTCACTCAGAGAGTGGTGGGAGTGTGGAACGGGCTGCCATCTAATGTGGTAAATGTGGGATTCTTAAGTTTTAAGAATAAATTGGATAGATACATGGACGGGAGGGGTCTGGAAGGTTATGGACTGGGTGCAGGTCAATGGGACTAGCAGAATAAAGTTTTGGCACAGACTAGAAGGGGCCGAATAGCCTGTTTTCTGTGCTGTAGTGTTCTATGGTTCTACCAACCAAACCATTCACATAATTTTCTTCCCATTTTGGTGCTTCCTAATCCTGTCATTTAAAACTGAGCTGTGCAGAAATTTCTTCTCTCAGAGGTCAGTGAATATCAGGAACTCTCTGCCTCACAGGCTGGTGGAGGCCAGACCATTGGGTATATTTAAGGTGGTGAACTTGGGAGATAGTGTGCTCCTTTAGCAGTTTTCACTGGGCTTCTTTGTGCTACTGATGAATGAACTCAACGTTGTCACTGTCATCCTGAATGCTCCTTGCCCATTTTGAGCAGCCATGGACCAGGGGTTCCCACCAGCCATTGGGAATACTGTACTTTTTCAAGGAGGCTTTGAGAACATCCTTGAATCACGTTTTCTGTCCAGCTGAAGACATCTTGTTGTGACAGAGCTTAGAATGGTGTGTCTGTTTCAGCAGACACAAGAGATTCTGCAGATGCTGGAAATCTGGAGTAATACACACAAAATGCTGGAGGAACTCAGCAGGACAGGCAGCATCACTGGAGGGAAATAAACAGTTGATGCTTTGAGTCGATACTCTTCATCAGGACTGGAAAGGAAAAGGGCAGAAGCCAGAATAAAAAGGTAGGGGGAGGGAGAGGAGCACAGGCTGCCAGGTGATAGGTAGTCCAGGTGAGAGGAGAAGGCAGATGGGTAGGGGAGGGGAATGAAAGGGAATGATGCAAGAAGCTGAGAGGTGACAGATGGAAGATGCAAAGGGCTGAAGAAGGAGTAATCTGGTAGGAGTGGACAGTAGACCATGGAATAAAGGGAAAACAAAAGGGGCAAAAGGGGAGGGGGAGAACAGAGGGGTGGGGTTACTGCAAGTTAGACAAATCGATGCTGATGCCATGAGGTTGGAGACCACCAAGGCAGAATATGAGGTGTTGCTCCTCCAACCTGCATCTGGCTTCAACATGGCAGTAGAGGAGGCCTTGGATAGACATGTCAGTATGGGAATGGGAAGTGGAATTGAAGTGGCTGGCCACTGGGAGATCCTGGCTGTTGCGGTGGATGGAGTGAAGGTGTTCGACGAAGCAGTCACCCAATCTACATCGGGTCTCACCGATGTAGAGGAGGCCGTACCAGGAGCACCCGATACAATAAATGACACCCTGGGATTCACAGGTGAAGTGGTGCCTCACCTGGAAGGACTGTCTAGGGCCCTGAATGGTGGTGAAGGAGGAGGTGTAGGGACAGGTGTAACACTTTGTATGGTTGTAGGGATAAGTGCTGGGAGGGTCATTGGTGGGGAGGGACAAATGGACAAGGGTGTCATGGAGAGAGTGATCCCTGTGGAAAGCCAGGGAGGGGGGGTGGTGGGTGGGGAGGGGAAGGTGTACCTGGTGGTGGGATCCCATTGAAGGTGGCTGAAGCTGCAAAGAATGATGTGTTGGATGTGGAGGCTCGTGGGGTGGTAGCTGACGACTGGTGTAGACGATGGAAAAGATCTGGCATATCCAGTGGAGTGGATCAACCATAATTATGGCCTCCATGCTGGAGAAATTGGTCTGGGAAAGGATGGTGATGTTGATTAGCTTATCCTGTAGATAACTTAGTGGAGACAGCATTGGCAGTATCTTTCTGGTGTTTTGAGGTGCCTGCATAGATAGTCAATGACTCATAAGTATACGGGGGTGGGGGGAGGAGGGCAGAGATCACTGCTACCGGCTACATCATGATGTACATGGTCAGTCTGAGGTCTTGGTCTTCAACGACCCTTTTCCACAGCTTCGTATAGCACACTTCATTAACATCAATTGCTCTCTGCTAACGTAAGGTTGAGTTTTAAAACTTTACTTTGCACTGATTTTAGTGTAGAATAGTTCTTAAACACCTTTGGTGGCTTCAACAGCCAATTAAGTACTGCTGCATTGTGGTGATTGTAATGTCAGAAATATGGCAGCTAATTTGCATTCAGCCAGGTTTCACAATTAACAATGTGATAATGACCTGATATCCATCTTAATGACATTGGTTGAGAAATAAACAATGAGCAGACACAGTGGGAATTGCCTCAAGTAGCCCCCATGTGATGTGTTACATCCAACTGAGAGGATTGATGGGACATTTCCTTCAGGCCTCATTTAAAAAATGGAACCTGTGTCATTGCATCCAACCTCGGTATTCAGTAAAACATAGGATTGAAAAATGCAAAAGACTCCAGATGCTGGAATCTGGATCAAAACAAAATGAAACTGTTGGAAGAACTCAGCAAATCGAGCAGCATCCATGGAGGCAAAGGGATGTTTAACGTTTTGGGTTTGTGACCCTGCATCAGAATAGCATCAAAGACTGAGTTTGTGCTCAATAGTGGGATTTGAACTCGGAACTTTCTGGCACAGGGGAAGGAAACAAAACCATCAAGCCACAATCAACATGTAATATAACTGCAGCCAACTCAACCAGACTGTATTCTTGAGTCAATCTGACACCAAAGTTCAAATAGAGCAGTCCATATCAAAAATGAGGATAGAACATTTCAGTGCACATCTGATCTGTAGTATTGGGCAGATTCCATTGCTGTAGCTGGACTGGAAACACTCAACCAGGGAAAGGGTTTTCAGCACTTAAACTAGGATACTAATTCGTGTGCATTGTTCTCAGAAGCTTCTTAATGTCACATGCTGTGAATCCAATTGGCCAAAGACTGGCAATCTAGGATGGGGGGAATTACAAGGTGTGACCAAACAATGGGTACATTCAAGGCTGCACTGGTTCACACTACCAGTTTTCACAGTTTATAAACAGGTTCATGTCAGTGACCTCAGATACCCTATTTTCAGAACTTCATTGCCAAATAAACTGGGAGAAGACTTCCTCTGGTTACTATGAGATAATTTGAATGCAGTGCAAGGTGAGAGTAAGCCTGCTATTTCCAATGATATTGCTAATTTACTTCTAAGAGAATGGGTTCACAGAATTCTTTTCATTCTTTCAGTTTGTTTACTATGTGCACAGGACCAGGTCATATTTATTTTTACAAAGAAACATTAATTTAGAGCAGGAGTTGGCCACTCAGCCCCTCAAGCCTGCCCCCTCCCCCATTTAATAAGATCATGTCTGGTATGACAGTAACTTCAACATCCCACTCCCTCCAGCCTCCTGTAACCTTTCACCACCTTGCTTATCAAGAATCCATCTGCCTCTACTTTAAAAATATTCAAAGATTGCCTTTACTGCCCTTTGAGGAAGAGAGTTGCATCGACTCATGATCCTCTGTGAGAAAAGAAATTGCCTCTTCTCTGACCCTTTATTGTGAAACAGAGAATTTTGGCAAGCAGTTCTGTGTAGAAGCACCAGTTATCCGATGTTACTGAGCTCTCCTCCACCTTCCATGCCCGCACTGGAAAGGAATTGGACATCAAATTTATTGGTATATTGTTGTCACTTCTACCGAGGTACAGTGAAAAACTTGTGTTGCATACCATTCGTACAGATCAATTCACTACACAGTCAATTGAGATAGTACAGGGTAAAAACAATAACAGAATACAGAGTAAAGTGTCACAGCCACAGGGAAGTGCATTGCAGGTAGCCAATAAGATACAGCGTCAGAACAAGGTAGATTGTGAGGTCAAGAGTTCATCACGGTGTATAAAGGAACCATTCAATAGTCTTATCACAGTGGGATAGAAGCTGTCCTTGAACCTGGTGGTATGTGCCCTCAGGCTCCTGTATCTTCTGCCTGAAGAGAGAGGTGAAAAGAGAGAATGACACGGGTGGGTGGGGTCTTTGATTATTGCTGGCTGCTTCGCCAAGGCAGCAAGAGGTATAGACACAGTCCGTGGAGGGGAGGCTGGTTTCCGTGATATGCTGGGCTGTGTCCACAACTCCCTGATGCCCACCAAATTTGTTTTTGGAAACACCACCTAGTCCAGTGGCAGAATATAATGATGCCGAGGGGAGGGGGCAATTGCAAAGGGCTTCCAGCTGGTTCCTCAGTTGAGGTGGCTGGTTTAAGATATGCGACCCCATTCAGGTGAATGGGGTAACTGACCCTGAGTGAAAGGCAAGTTCAGGAGAGAAGTTTATTTATTTCCTAGAATCACACAGCACAGAAACAGGCCCCTTGGCCTACTATGTTCATGCCTGCCTTCAGACACCCACTTATCTTAACGTTTTGAGATACTTTTGTATTTAAGGTGTTTATATTTTTTGTATTTAATTAAATTTATTTTTCAAAATCTTTTAAATTCATTCTGATAATTCTTTAAGCCTATCTGCACTAAATATCTTTAACTAAGATACTTAAAAATAGTTCAAAGGTCTTTGACAGCAGTCAGCTGTGAACAACTGTGCTTCCACCAGCCTTCCTGTGCCTCATAGAACAACTCTAAGATACGGATGGTTAGCTCACTTCCCCTTCCTCTTCTGAAACAGGTTAGTGTGGATGGTCAGGTATCGGGGGTGGTGAGTTGGCTACAGGCTGGAGCCAGCACAATACAATTTATTGTGTGCAAGGGATATCTTTCCTCTGTCCAGTCCTGGGGATCTTGACCCAAAATGTGAACCATCCTTTGCCTCTGCAGATGCTACCTGTCCTGCTGAGTTCCTCCAGTAGTTTGTTTTTTTTTCTTTAAGTTGTTTCTTCAGCTTTGGAGAAATATTTTCAAAGTTGATCCATAAGCCACAGGGTTATGTACGGCTCCCTCCTGTTTTAAGAAGACAACTATCATCCCGGTACCAAAGAAAAGCAAGGTAACATGCCTCAATGGCTACCGACCAGTGGCTCTGACATCCATCATCGTGAAGTTCTTTGAGAGGTTGGTCATGGCACGCATCAATTCCAGCCTACCAGACAACCTGGACCCATTGCAATTCGCCTATCGGCGAAACAGGTCTACAGCGGATGCCATCTCCCTGGCCCTACACTCAGCTCTGGAGCATCTGGACAGTAAAGACACCTACATTAGACTATTGGTTATTGACTACAGCTCTGCCTTCAATACAATAATTCCAAGCAAGCTTGTCACCAAACTCTGAGACCTAGGACTCAACACCTCCCTCTGTAACTGGATCCTTGACTTTCTAACAAACAGACCGCAATCAGTGAGGATAGGCAGCAATACCTCCGGCACGATTATTCTCAACACCAGTGCCCCACAAGGCTGTGTCGTCAGCCCTCTACTCTACTCCCTATACACTCATGACTGTGTGGCCAGATTCTGCTCTAACTCCATCTACAAGTTTGCAGATGATACCACCGTTGTAGGCCGTATCTCAAACAGCGATGAGTCGGAGTACAGGAAGGAGATAGAGAGCTAGTGGAATGGTGTCATGACAACAACCTTTCCCTCAATGTCAACAAAACAAAAGAGCTAGTCATTGACTTCAGGAAAGGGGGTGGTGTACATGCACCTGTCTACATCAATGGGGGGGGGGTGTGGGGGGGGGGGGGGGGGGGGGGGGGGGGGGGGGGGGGGGGGGGGGGGGGGGGGGGGTGGGTTGAGAGGGTGAGAGCTTCAAGTTCCTGGGTCTGAACATCACCAACAGCCTGTCCTGGTCAAATCATGTAGATGTCACGGCCAAGAAAGCTCACCAGTGCCTCTACTTCCTCAGGAGGCTAAAGAAATTTGGTTTGTCCCCTTTGACTCTCACTAACTTTTACCAATCCACCATAGAAAGCATTCTATCTGGATGTATCATGGCTTGGTATGGTAACTGCTCTGCCCAGGACTGCAAGAAGCTGCAGAGAGTTGTGGACACAGTCCAGTGCATCACAGACACCAGTCTCCAAGGACTCTGTCTTTACCTCTCATTGTTTTGGTGTAGCAGCCAGCATAATCAAAGACCCCACCCACCAGGGACATTCTCTGTTCTCTCCTCTTCCATCGGGTAGAAGATACAGGAGCCTGAGGGCACGTACCACCAGACTTAAGGACAGCTTCTACCCCACTGTGATAAGAATATTGAATGGTTCCCTTATACAATGAGATGGACTCTGACCTCACGATCTACCTTATTGTGACCTTGCACCTTATTGCACTGCACTTTCTCTGTAGTTGTGACACTTTACTTTGTACTGTTACTCTTTTTACCTGTATTGCATTAATGCACTTTGTACTAACTCAATGTAACTGCACTGTGTAATGAATTGACGTACAATCAGTTTGTAAGACAAGCTTTTCACTGTAGCTCGGTACAAGTAACAATAATAAACCAATATCAATACATCTGCTCTGTGGAATCACTGTGCAGAAAGGACTCCAGAGTTGTACACTGACAGAATCTGCAGAGTTTGTTTACTTGTACCATAGATGATGCAGAGGAAGCTCTAATTCCTTTTACTATTCATGTTATTTCCAGCTTACAATGAAAACATGCAAACTAGGAAACATATTTCAAGAACGATTTAAGCATTCCTTATTGCAACTTACTTATATGTAATTGAGTACAAATGCAATCCCACTATCTAAGAAGAGGGGTGGGGGAGAGAGAAAATGGAGAAATGACCTTTTAGCCTGACATCAAAAACTGGGAAAAGGCTGAATCTCTAATAAAAGATGTCCTATCAAGACAGTTAGAAAATAACAATATGATTGAACAGAGTCAATATAGATTTATAAAAGGAAATCATTTTTGATTAATCTACTGGAGTTTTGTAAGGGTGAATCTACTAGAGTGGATGAGGAGGAACCAGTGGCTATGGTGTATTTGGTTTCACAGAATACTTAATAAGGTCCCACGTAGAGAACTGGTGAACAAGTTTTGAGTGCATGGAATTGAAGACGATACCTTAGCGTGGACTGAGAATTGGTGAACAGAAAGAAAAAAAAATATCATTCTCAGGTTGATGGGCTGCATCTAGTGGGGCACCCCAGGGATCGGTCAAGCCCCAATTATTTGTAATCTATATTAACAGTTTGGTTGAAGGGATCAAGTGCAAGTTTGCTGATAACACAGTACTCAATGGGAACATGATTAGCAATGAGGATGCAAAGGGTCTTCAGAGTTAAACAAACAAGCTAAATAAAGGGATGACAACATGGAAGATGGTGTACGATCTGGATAAATGTGAGGTTATCCACATTTGGTAGAATTAAAACAGAAATGCTGACTATTTTTTAAATGGCAAAATTCTGAGAAATGTTCACGCTTAAAGAACTTGGGTGTCTTTGTACATTAGTCAATGGGGGAGAGGTGGACAAGTAGCATTTCGGCTTTTACTGCAAGAAGATTTGAGTGCAAGAGAAAAGAAGTCTTACTACAATTATATAGGGTGACAGTGAGATCACACCTGGTGAGCCTATGGAAATCTCAAGCCCCAAGAATTGTGGAGGCTTAGTCATTAATTGTATTTGAAAGAGAGATCAATATTTTTTTGGATATTAGAGGAATCAAGGCTTATGGCAATAGGGCAAGAATATGATGTCACAGTAGAGTAATGGCCATGATCTTCTTGAATGCCAGAACAAGTTTGAGGGATTTATGGTCTATGCTCTTTTTAACATAGCATGATTTGCTTCCACTCTATTTCTAAGGAGTGAAAGATGCTGTGTGCAATTTCATTTAATGTGAGATAGCCACTGCACATGTGTACTATGTGGTCTTGTTACAGCATATGTCTTGGTCCAAGATGAAGGCTCTGCTGCACGGACTTAACACGTAGAACAGCACAGCACAGTATGGGCCCTTGGACCCACAATGCTGTGCCAACCTATACTGTACAAATATTATCCACATTCAATCTATCCCCCTCTCTACTTCACCTCCCATAACCCTCTATTTTTCTTTCATCCATGAGTCTCTTAAATGACCTCATTGTATCAGCCCCTACCACCACCCCGGCAGTGCATTCCAGGCATCCATCACTCTCTGTGTAAAAAAACCTACCTCTGTCATCTCCCCTAAACTTTTCTCCATGCACCTTCAATGGGTGACCTCTAGTATTGGTCATTACCAGCCTGGGGAAGTGCTGGCTGTCCACTCTGTCTATGCCTCTCATAATCTTACATATCTCTATCAAGTTGCCTCTCATCCTCCATCGCTCTAAAGAGAAAAGCCCTAACTCGCTCAACCTCTCCTCATAAGACATGTTCTCCAATTCAGGCAGCATCCTTGTAAATCTCCTCTGCACCATCTTCAAAGCTTCCACATCCTTCCTATAATGTGACGACCAGAACTGAACACAATATTCCAAGTGTGGTCTAACCAAAGTCTTATAGAGCTGCAACATTACCTTTCGGTTCTTGAACTGGCTAATGAAGGCCAGCACATCACACACCTTCTTAATCATCCTATCAACTTGCACAACAACTTTGAGGGATCTATGTACTTGGACCCCAAGATCTCTCTGTTCCTCCACACTGCTAAGAATCCTGCCATTAACCATGTATTCAAGTTCGATTCTCCAAAGTATCAACCTCACACTTCTCCGGATTGAACTCCAACTACCACTACTCCGCCCAGCTCTGCATCCTGTCTATGTCCCACTGCAACCTACGACAACCTTCTGCACTTACTACTCCACCAATCTTGGTGTCATCGGCAAACTTACCAACCCATCCTTCCACTTCTTCATCCCAGTCATTTATAAAAATCACAAAGAGCAGGGGTCCCAGAACAGATCCCTGTGGAACACACTAGTCAAATACTCCACTTCTATAACCACCCTCTGCCTTCTATGGGCAAGCCAATTCCAAATCCACAGAGACAATTTTCCATGGATCCCATACCTCATGACTTTCTAGATGAGCCTACCATTGGGACCCTTGTCAAACACAATATAAAATCCATATATACCACATCCATCGCACTACTTTCATCAATTTGTCTTGTCACTTCCTTGAAAAACTCTGTTAGGCTCATGAGGCACGACCTGGCCTTCGCAAAGCCATGTTGACTATCCCTAATAAGATTATGCTTCTCCAAAAGCTCATAAATCCTGTCCCTAAGAATCCTCTCTAGTAGTTTGCCCACTACCAACATAAGACTCACAGGTCTATGATTCCCAGGATTATCCCTTTTACCTTTCTTGAATAATGGAACATTTGACATCCTCCAATCCTCCGGTACCGCTCTTGCGGCCAGGGAGGACACAAAGATCATAGTTAACGCTCCAGCAATCTCTTCCTTCGCTTCCCATAGTAACCTGGAGTATTATCCTATCTGACTCCAGGGACTTATCTATCCAAATGCTTTTTAGTAGCTCCAGTACTGCTTCTTTCTTAACCTTGACAAGTTTATGTGGCCCTAAAATGAGCCTGATTTTAATACCACTGCACAGAATTTGTGCCAAATTATTTTCAAGACTAAAGTAATTTTCTGTTGTAGCTACAGCTATAAATATTATAAGTAATTAACAACATTCTCATTTTTAATATATTATCTAAGATTGTACAGTTTTGTGTTAGGTTAGATGACATCAGTGAATTCAATTATAAGTCATATTTTGTTTGAGACAAACATTTTCCAGGTTGGGAGTTAGAATAATTCTGCCCATCAAATAAAGGACTTTAATGGTCATTTTTGATGTTTTACTCAATGAAACATACCCTTAGGTTGGGTGGAACACAAATTAAACCAAGATAAATCTTCAATGGCATCATTTTCCCTCAGAACAAATGCTTCAACTCCAAATTTAGGATGATATTCTTGCCTAGAGCAATGAATCATTTCTAGTCCTCATGCTAGCAACCCTATTTGCAACTGTAAAATAATAATTGAATCAAAACAGTTTTAAGGAATTGACATGTAACTATGAGAATCCCTTATGGTACAGCCAAAAAATAAATACATAATTTATCTCTCTTCTCATAATTGTCTCTCTTGCATTTCATTATGTCATACTTTACTGCAGAAACCTTGAACCTACACCTTGTACCTTCGATTGCTTGATTGCAGTGGAGTATCAGATAATGAGTTTGGAAAGACTGCCATCTCAATTACCATCTCAATTTTCCTTCCTTTAAATGTCTTTCACGATGTCTTTTGGTATATCCAGCCTTACAACCTGCTCAGTTCATGCTTTGATCCAATGTGGCTTTCATAGAGATTACTTGTGATGATTGCTTTAAAATACTTTCCACTCACACAGCATCTTTAACATCCCAAAGCACACCAGAGAAATGAAGGCAATCCATAGAAGGAAATACTGGGAGTGACTGAAAACCTGGAGAATGTGGTGGGTTTTAAGGAGTTCCTCAACAAAAAATAAGTGGAGAGGTGCAAGGAATTGGGTAGAGGATTCCAGAGATGGTGCAAGCATAACCATTAAGCGACAGTCAAGTGGGTGATGCCCAAGCATCCAGCAGCAGAGGAACAGAGTACTTGAAAGGGGAGAGCTTATGAACAGCAATGAAAACATTGAAACTGAATATGACAATGCCACAGAAAACAACTTAACAGCAGATGGATTGAGGAGGTCTTGTTGTCCAGGTAGAAATAAATGTGTTTGGTCAGAGACAATGTGGAATTGGAAGCTCAGCTCAGGATCATATAGAACACAGAGTTTGAAAATGAAATGCTTCTGCCAGAGTCAATGCAGTAGTTGAAGGTGATGACTTTGGTCTTGCCATTGCTTACAATAGAAGGAAGCAGATTGCCACCCAAAACTAAGTGTTTGATTGGCAGTCTAAAAGCAGAAGTAATTTACCTTGAACACTTTCTATACATATCTAATTCCCTCTGCACATGTTTCATGCATTTTCTGTTACTATCATTTTCAGTATGACTCCTACACTCTGCTTTTTAGTGGATGCCTTTCAAAACAATTAATGACAACAGATGAAACATCCGAATAACAACAACAAATGGATATTATAGAAGCATTGCTAATAAAATAAGTACAATAGGATTGTAGAATCAGGAAGATGCCACTCAGATTCTTAAACATGTTCAACTTTTATATCAGATGATGGTTGATGTCTACCTCAACTCCATTTTCCTGGCTTCAATCCATATCTTTTCTTACTCCTGTAATGAGAAAAATCTAAAAAATCTGATACTTCAGATCTTGGTGTGATGTCACGGCAACATGACTTAATAGAAACACCAAAAAGGTATTTCATAATGGAAATATAGAACTATCCTGCAAAGTTATTCATAATGAAAGATAAAAAGACTTGTTGTAAATGGGGTTCTCCTCAACTGTTATAAAAAATGAAATAAATATGCAATTCACTCACTGTAGTTTTATTAACATTCTATTGCAGAAGTAAAATGTACAATGAACATTATGGTTCTGTAAATTAATCAATCCACACATCTACTTTTGCTTATTATTTAAAAGATGGAGACGGATGAGCATGGTAATTAAGTACAATCTGACCTTACATACGAAGTGAATAAAGGTTACACACAAATGTTAGAAGCATGAAATTGTGTGAATGTTTGCAGCCTCAGTACACATATGCCAAATTACAAGTTAATTAAATTATAGGTAGTTACTTACTGTATTTTACAGTCTTATAGCACCATGGGCAACCTTTTAGCCATTGAGCCCATTGTACCTCAGCCAAATCTTTTAAAGAAATGTAGTTACACATCCTCCCTTTTACCTCAGTTTTTTTTATACAAATGCACATATAATCTGATTTTGTAAGTTGCTACTGAATCAGTTTCCAACACCCTATCATGAAATGCCTTCTAGGCTGTACCAGCCTGTGGCATAAAAATAATTCTTTTCACTGCCCATCTAGTCTTGTCAGTAGTCTAGTTATGAACTTTCTTGCCAGTGAAAACACTTTGTCTATATTTAGTCTATCAGTACCATTTATAATTTTGAACACCTCCATTAAAATAGTTTAATCTTCTCAGCTCTGAGTAGAACAAGCACAGCTTCTTTAGTCTCTCCACATAACCAAAATTACATCCTGGTATCATCCCATTAAGTCACTTCCACAAAGTAGTTGTAATTTTATCTGATCAAATATACCCATGTATGGACAGTAATATTCTCTTCAGTCAACAATGCTGGTCACTTCATTAATTGGTCTGATTATCTTACACTGAAAAGTGTGCCATTGCTGTTCAATATCAAATTGTGTAATAGTAAAACCAAGAGCGTAACTCCTGACTCTATTATCACTTGAAAATAACATTGCAAGATCAAAATTGGTCCATGTCTACTTTCAGGTGTACACATGCATATTTAAACATGAGAGCATTGGGAAGAATAGAAATTGTTTGGTATTGATTGGTTGCTCACTGAGTTGGTGAATGATGATACATCTATGATACATTTTAAAAACTGTCTGCTTCTCTTCAAGAGGAGGACAGTGGCTTTTGAACACTGAAATTTGTTGTGAACACTTCAGTGATAACCAAAAAGATCGCTACAAGATTCTTAGATGCTGCATTGGGATTCTGATAGATGAATTAAATGCTGTTCCCACTGGGAAGCTGGGGAGAGAACAATTCCCAGGCAAGAGATGGAAGCCAGGAGCATCGTACCCAGGATAGACTACCATGGGCTCAGTGATATCACTAGCATCGCTAAGATAAGACTCCTAATTTGATCTTGTATTCCTCTCCCTTTAGCTCCATGCTTCATGCTCACAATTCCCATGCCCTCTCTCTCACTGCCTTTCACTTTCCTATAATCAATCAACAACATTTTACTCCCTTGTGCTATTAACTATACATTTCATGTGATGTATATCTATCGCTATGTATTACATCATTTGCACCACTTCTAACATTGGGTTCATTGCATTCTATATCAACATGCCCATCCTCAAAATATTTCAATAGGCTACCATTAAACACTGCTCTTTCTTGCACTACCAACTGTGCACCATACATACTTTCTGGGGAATCAGTGAAATGCAGTTAAAATTGGAAACACAAAATATATGCCCTTTTTACCTAAGCATTCTGAAGCCATACAGACTTAATTGCTCAGTTAATTCACCATAGGCTGTAGACTGAAACTCATCCCATATCCTCTATCAATCACTTCCTCATTGAATAAAGTAACTGAACTGTGGAAGAGAGAGAAGATAAGTTTTGAACCCGTGCAATTCTTTTGGATAGCTGGAAGGAATAGCAAAAGAATGTAGGCCTTACAAATCCAACAGCTGTTAAGAGCATATAAAGCTTTGGTCAAGTTGTCCTGAGTACTCACAAGCAAGCCAGTCAAACCAGGAGTTTTGTTTGATGAGAACAAGGTTTTCCACTTTTATCATGATATGGATGTCACACATTTTGGAGTGCATTATTTACATGCTAGATTTTGAGCAATTGAGCCCTATTTGATTTCCAAGTGCTTAAATTATATTTTGTGCTGAGGCTGAATTTAAAAGTAATGGACTCCCCAGCACTGAAGGTTAATTTAATACCTAGATCCTTCAAGCCCTAAAGGTTAAGACTTGCAGAAGCTATAAATATAATAGGTTACTTAGTTTGATCTGTGAACACTGTACTCAGAATACAAGTTCAAGATTATTAAAGACTGTAAATTAGAATAAGTGAAGTTTGGGAGAAAGAAGAGACAGTCAAAGAAGAGGAAAGGAGAAACAAGAGGAGATGAGAGGTGGAAATTTAGCTGGCAAAATACAAAGCAAAGGACTCACAAAAGACTCAGAGATGGATTTGAAATGAGGAGACAGTAGATCTCACCCAGACAATCAAAAATGAAGTATGGGCATTTTTACAACCAGACCTTAAATAGCACCTCTAGGATAACTTATCACACATTATTGGTGTGAAGTGATATAAAACTGTATAACTTTAAATCTACCCACCGACAAAAGACAGGCAGCAGGGCTGTGAAGTGCCTGCAGCAGGGGAGACTTTAATTTCCCTTGGTGGGCCTGGAGAAATATATACAGCATCTGTTTCTTTGGGTTCGTAAGGAAAGTAATATATTTAAAATACAGTCAGGTTCTGATGATATCATTCAGAAAGGGAATACATCTATTAAGAATCTGCTGGATCTGGTCAGGTATTCCCGCTGCCTGCTCAGTGGGTTAAAACCAGCAATTATCAGCTCATGTCATCAAACTCCAGCACATCTAATTAACCTGAGCTCATTGAACTGGTCACCCATTTGGAGGAACTGGGTTAAAATATTGTCCAGTGTGCAACAGACAAATGTGAATCCTAAAATGAAAAAAAAGGTTAAGAAACTATGAAGGCAGAATAATGAAGTATCAGAAACAACAATAGAGAAATTTTTCAAAGATCTGATTGAAATTTATATTAAGAAAAATAACACAAACTTTTAAGAGTCAGATGGAACTTAAAATGTTAAAAAAAAGCCAACAAAGTTCATCACATGTGATTAAACTCTTTTATGTTGTTCAGATACAAAATTTCCCTCTGAATATATCATTGACTGCAATGGAGAAATGATTTTTGAAAGTGTATGTTCAAAAAATAAAAGTGCATTACATTAGAAGATAATTTGAGATAGTCCTACAGTTTTATTAGAGAATCAAATTGATCAACTGCAACACAGTCGACATGGATGAGTTGGGTTGAAGGGCCCGTTTCCATGCTGTAAGACTCTATGACTCCAATTCAGGGCTTCCAAAGTCAAGCCAGAAGATCCAGGATTTATATTCTAACAAGGTAAGGTTAGCTCCTACTTGGATTGGACTATAAAATTTGGCAAAGCAGTTAACATATTGTCTTCACAGTTATATTTCCTGTTTAAAAATAGAATCACACAACTCCAACAAACTCTTTTGCAGTACTATTGATAAACGAGAATGAGACACTGGTTTTGCTAGCTCTTGTCTCTCCTAAGGTGAAAGTCAGATTATGGTTATAGAGGGGAGGGAAGGATATACCCTCACACCTTTTACCAATCACTGAGAGGATAGGTTAAATAAAAAAAGACAGATGATGATACCAAAACTGGAATTAACTTAGACCTTCAGTATCACAGACTGTGAAATCCTAGGAGATGTGAATGTAGATTACTACTCTATGGATTTCTATGTTGTTTAGGTACCATTATTTCACCATGAAAAAGACGAAATCAAGCAAGAGGAGAAGATTCCTACAGAAATGTAAATTACAATTAAGTTTTTGTTCTGGAGATTTTTTTTCTTCTCATAGTGCGACAGAACTACACAAGGTTGGGCTAATTACAAACACTGGAAAAAGTAGGTCTTTTCTAACTTGAAGTTTTGCTGTAACATTTCTTGAGTTCCCTCTGTTGCACCCTCCAGACATGGATCTTGCACTTCTAGATCTAATTTGTGCCTTTAACTTCAATATCTAGGTAGTTCTGATGCAGGGTCAAACAGAAATCACAAATTTCAACATTTCTCTTTCCTCATTTTTGGCGAGAAAAGAATACATACTATTGAACTGCAGTGCAGGCTATAAACCGCAAGACAATTTTACTGAGTGTTCAAAGAGATCAATAAACAGTCATCAGCTCAAACAAGGCATTTAGAGTAATTACTAACATGGAGTATCTAAAAGAACGAATACTTTCCTTTTATATTAACTTTCAAAATACCTTCCTTGCCCATCTTATGTACATTACTGCAGCATGTCTGTAAACAACCCAGCAGAAGAATTTTATACCATAATGTTAGACTCAGTTTAGGTTGCTACCTCGATGAATAACCTTGAAACAACCATCTGAAAGTTGTAATTGAAATTTATTATTCAGCCACTCAAATCCCCATTTAATAGAATGTCTGATTTGCTGTACCATACAAATTTTATTCCTGATCTAAGGAGTGTAGGTGTCCTATAAATTGCTTCTGCTTCACCAGGTAGAGGAAGAACGAATGGGCTGGAGTTCCCTTTCATGGTTTTTGTCCATCTGCATTACCACAAGGTCAAATGGGATGACATTGAGTGAGGAAGTGATTTTGATGTAGTCCTTGAGAGCAAATAGTATCTGTGGAATTGTGAAAACACTTTGATGAAGAAGAGGAGAAACTAGTGGGTGGAATCTAATTTTCTCCTCTCCTTTATCAAGACATTTTCATGGTAGGGCACTGAGAACTATTCTGTGCAGAAAGAAACAGAACTAACATTTAAAGACAATCAACCTCCAACAAAACTGAAAGGTTCACTTGTAAGGTCACTGATTTGAAACATTAACTCTGTTTCTCTCTCCATAGATGCTGCCTAACCTGCTGCGTATCCCCAACATTTTCTGTTTTTATTTCAGAGTTCTTTTGGATCACCTGCATTTTGTTTTTATTCAGATTTCCAGCATCTGCAATTTTTTTGTGCTTTGCGATTGAGAACAATTTGCCAACCGATATATGATTAGATCTGTTTGTAGCACAAAGGAATTCCTTCATAAAAACTCAAACTTGCTGTAAGAACTTTCCTTGACAGAAATCACCATTTTTGAGTAAGTTCACTACTTTTGTCGAAGAAGCAGTTTTAAGTTATGACCACGTGAGAAGAGAATGTACAAACCGTAATAACTAAATTTGCAAAGTTGATTTATTAAAAAAACATGAAATCAGCAAGGACAAGCAGAACAAAGGGACAATTATTACACAAGCTCCCTGTTATAAATAACAAATGACAGAGCCAAGTGTCCCAGTGGTTCAAGCCATAAAGAGGAGAATCAAGGCAACATAGACCCTGAACATCTCTAAACAATGCTGTGTAGAACATGGGTCTGGTAACAACATAGCTTGGGAGCTGCTCAGCTGCACTGGTTTTGTCATAGACACATATTTTTGTTCAAGTGAATTCTACAAATGCGCTTTTCCATTTTGGAACCTGAGCACTTACATAAGTTTAAATATGCATTAATTGTGGAAGACAAAACAGAAGTCTCTTTCATTTCTGGTTTTGTGAATGGTTAAATTCGGAACAGTCTTTTCTGGAAATGAAATATCAGGTTTTCAGCTTAGTATCAGGATCGCTCTTCAAACCACGGTAACTGCTGATCTAGATGCTGACCACACTGCTTGCAAGCGGGTTTACTACAAAATTCAATAGTAGCATACATGGCTAGTGAACATCAGAGCATAGGGAGAAGAAAAGTTTAGACATCACAATTGATTTTTTTCCCCAAGAGCATTGAAAAGAGGCTTGATGAACACACTGCATAAATTGTAGGACAATTGGTCACAGGATAGTTAGCTTCCAGAAAGAATTTGTTGTGTTACTAACTAATGCCTAGCCATCACCACTTTTCACCAAGTCAGCACTAGGTTCCATCAGTTTGCCCCCAAAAGACAAGCAGGTAATCTTGATTTCATCCCGAAAGGGAAGGGCTCAGTGGCAGCAGGGGACTTCCTTATTGAGAGGAAGAGGTTTGCAAAGAATCTGAAACCTCCATTTTCAGCTTCACGAGCAGCTGAGTAAGGAGCTAGAGAGAGAACTGAAATGACAATGCTGAACTGCTCTCCTGGCATCAATAACATCATGGTGCATGTTAGAATAATCTTGGAGACACCCAAAAAATATGGCAAGAGAAGGTACACAAGTTAACATAAAGCAGCTCCTAGAAGGAAGTAGAAGTAATAGTGAATAATGGGTACAATCTGCAATATCAGACTCCAGTTGTGAAGGTTAGTTCTAAAAAGCATCCGTTGGTGAATCAGGCAAATATAAAATTAATGAATCAAATGCCAGAACCTAACTTCTTAAGCGTAATTTTCCGCTCCATGCCTTTACTGCAGTAAACCTTGTGACAGAAGTCATCATTGCAATTTCATTTTATTATGCCTTTACATTATACAGTATAAGATGCTACTAAAGGGTGGGTTTAGTTGAGTGTGTTCCACTGCCTTTACCTGCTGCTCAGATATCCTATTGTCCAACAATAATGGCTTGAACCCGCAAGGCCAAACTTGCTGACTAAGGGTTCTCTGGACCCATTGGTAACACAATGTCAGGCCCTTGCTCGAGTAATTCAAATGCATATCACCTAATCTGATAACTGAACTGCAGTGATGCATCAAGGAATCACAAGAGTTACTAACCTATTAGTGAACACCTGCACAGCATCTGAGGCATACATATCAAGCTGCCTGGAATGCTCATGATGCCTTTAACTTAACGTAATTCACCATTTCCAAATTAAGTGCTGTTCTGGCTCTTTGATGACTGTTATATTTTAGTTTTAATAGAAAGGATACTTTTCTAGGGTTAGACATTCAAAGACCATTCCTGCAAGGGGACTTTTTATTTCACGTGAACTAGATTGAGTCTTTATCTGGTTGATATTTAGGTAAATATATGAAGTTCCAGGGTTGAATAAAGAGCTCTTAAACACTGTAGTGGAGGAATATTGAAGCATCCAGGGACAGGTTTACAACTGGCCACCCATGAGAAAAACTAGTATTGTGGATTGTCCATTCATAATCAAAACTGCCTGCATGTTCTTTTGGTTGATTTTATATGAAGATATTTGGAACTATCCATCCATTGCTGAAATGGACTCCATAATTGTACTTAAAATGAATGAAATTGCAAGAAAAAAAAGGAATATTGAAGGAATGGAGAACATGCAGACGACTGAGGTGAGATTAGATGGCTCTTCTAAAGAAAAATCGCCAGTGAGGACGATGGAATTAATAGCCTATTTCTGTGTGTAACATTCTATGATTCTAATATGCACTTTCATTCCATTTGAAAAAGCTTAGTCATGGTTGAACTGGTACACATTTTCAGGTGGAATTTATAATCTGCAAGATAGCATTTTCCTTCCAACATTTGAGGCTTTTTTTTTGCCAGAATGATTGTGCCAGTGTTGAACAATGGCTCAATAGCAGGATGACTAAAACCTTTCCTTTGATTAAGATCTTCATTTCTTGGATAAGTACTTAAAATCCACATTTGTTGTATTACCTCTGAGGTGATTTATCTGAGATTAATTTTTTTTAAATCCTGAGTCCCACTTATCATTTGACAAGTTATATTTCCATGCGAATAAGGCCTTAAGTCAGACTGAATATTATCTACAATAACATAGGTTTAGAAATTAGTCACTGTTATAGTACTATATGGGACAAAGCACAAATGGCAAATAAAAGCTGTACTTTACAATCTTTGTCTGCTATTGGAGAAAGGAGAAAATTAAACTAAATGGATTTCTTATTCTCATGATCATTTCTGTAGTTTCTGTTTTAAAATTTTATCTTTTTTAGGGTTGAGGGTAACAACTAAACTGAAACCCAAAAGTTCCGGAAAAGTTAGGTTACTTAATTCATATCCTTTCTAGAAATACTTACAGATTCTTTTCCACATGGCTACATAAAATGAAATAAATTTACTCCAGTGGAAGAAAATATAAGCAAGAAATACAATAACTGTTGCAGCACTAAGTCTTCCAACAGGAAAGCAAGGATGTCATCAGTTTATCAGAAGCATTAGAGAGAAAGGTGCCACATCAATCACAGTTAGGGCCCCAGTTATTCACAATCTGTGTCAATCTTTTGGATATATCAATCTGATTCCGGTCTATATGTGACACCATATTCACAATAATATAGTTGATTCTTAAGTGTCTTTCAAAAAAAGATGAGTAAGCCACTTATTTGTATCAAGGCACCATGACAAAATGTAATAAGAATAGAACTGGTATTGTATTGACCTTAGAAACTAGATTTATATGCAGTTGAGGGATACTTTCCAGTTACTCTGCAAAGTGTTCCTGACAAACACCTAGAGATTTGTGCCACAACTGGAAGAACCAACTCACCTGCTGGACAAGTAAAAACCTAACAAAGTTATACAGCATCATACATTAACATCTCAGACTTCTCCACAACCATTCCTGCATTTATTCTCTCAGAATGGCTGAAAAGAGCCACCAGTGCTGATAACACAGTGCCATACTCTTAAGCTCCTCACATATTAACTCTGGATCCACGAGGTTTTATGGCATTAGATCACGCTTGGGCAAGATGATAATCACAATTAATACTTTCTGCCCTTCCTTAACTCTTGTATCAATGTGAAAAACAAAGATAGTATGGCATGAGAATGTACTTCATGGTCAGTGTCTTAGATCGAGACCCTGCATCAGCCCAAAATGTTGACCACCTCTTTGCCTCCACAGATGCTGCTTGACCCACTTAAATCCTCCAGCAGTTAGTTTGTTTGCTCCAGATTCCAGCATCTACAGTCTCTTCTGTGTCCACAACTATGAACTAAGTTGGACCAGATCCAACAGGAACAGTTGCCAGATTGCATTTAGTGTTAAGATAACCCACATGTAGGAAAAATCCATGTAGTCTTGTCCTTACCAATCTACTTGCCACAGATACTTCTGTCCTTGGAATATGGTAAGATCGACCAATAAATGCTTCCTACAGAGTCAATGAGACATGTAGAAAATTATGTGATGAGCAGCAGCAGGTCAATTGAAAAATATGGTATCAACTTGGTAATTCCACAACAGAGGACTAAATGCAAGGCAAACAGTAGAAGAAATGTGCTATAGCGAGAGTGAAGTGAATGTACAACCACAAGGTCAGATTGAAGTCTGCAATCTCTTCACATCCAGTCAAGAATGATAGAAGGTAATTAAACAATCAATTGAGGGGGTAAGGTTTCAGGAATATCCCCATTTTTATTCATGGTGGAGACCACTATGTGTATGCAAAAGACAAGTTAAAAAATATCAATCTTAACCTCCTCCTTAGGTCCCCACTCCCACAGAAGCCAGACTTGAGCCAATTTGTTTTGCTTCATGTTATTAAGAAATTGCTGGACACACACAGAAAACAAACAATGTCTATGGGCCCTGGCAGCAATATTATTTTTGAATCCTCACCATTGCGAATCTCAAATGTCCAAAAACATAACTAAACCAGTGACATGTGGCTAAAAGAGCATGTCCGAAGCTATGCTTCCTGCAGTAACTGGCTCACCTCCTGAAGCCAGAAGATTATCCATCATTTACAAGGTTACTTCATAAAAATGATGAAATATTCAATTTCTCCAGATGAATGTTGTGTGAACAACATCCAAGGCTCCCTATTTCCCACCTTAAATATTCATTTCCTCCACCTCTGAAACATTATCATTGAAATGGGAATCTATATGCTGCAGTGTGTTAAGGATTTGGGACAGCATCTACCAAACCTGAGACCTATAGCACACAGAAAGACAAAAAAAAAGCAGGTAAATGGACATGGACTGCTGCTAAATTCCCCTCCCATCCCGACTTGGAATTGTTGCTGGGTGAAAATCTTCGGTCGCCCTCTCTAAAAATTTTGACAGGATTATCTTCACGGCACATGTTATAGAATTATAAGAAGGCAGCCAACAGCAGCATCCAAAAGCAAATTAAGAATGGACAAAAAATGGTGGCCTTCCAGCTATGCCCACATCTCACAGACATATATTTAATAACAAGTGAGTTTATGCAAATTATTCAATCAATTATTTTTTGTTGACAGTCTTCCTTTGGTATAGAAAATTTCAGTTGTGGAAGAACATGCCTGTGGTATAGAGATCTTGGAGTAAAACTGAAATCCTTTCAAAATGCTTCCATGAAATGACTTAATTGATGCATACAGCCACTGTATCATAAACAAGCACTATTTCCAGGACTACGCCTGCTGGAATTCATCTGGTTTAATTGCAAGGACAGATGGATAGTACTGACAGTTGCCATTACCTGTACTTTTGCTTAAACCTTTAATTATGTAAAACATATAAATAGCATCAATAAATATTCAGCAGATTTTGTTTTTAACAACAATTACATTATTAAATGCTACTAACGACTATCAGGAGATTTACAGATATTAAACTGTTTTAGTTGGTTGTATCGTACAAGGTTACACTGCTAAATTACACCTTTGCAAAATAATTCAAAGAAGAAGTTCACCACACTGAACTAGGCAAACCTGAGCCTGTTGCTTGTAACTAAGATGAAGCAAAATGTCGTTTTTGGTGCTGAAGTACAAAACATTACAGAGCAACACAGTGGCAAGCTCAAAGAGCTGCTGCCTCACAGTTCAGTAACCCACGTTCAGTGCTAATCTCCAGTGCCATTGGTGTGGATTTTGCATGTTCTCTCTGTAACCTCATAGGTTTGTCCTGGGTGCTCCATCCCAAAAATGTGTGGGTTGGAGGTTAATTGGCCGCTGTAAATTATCCCTAGTATATATGTGAGTGGTAGAATCTGGGAGTAGTTTATATAAATATATGGAAAATAAAACCGAATTTGTGAAAATGGGTGATTGATGATTGGTGCGGACTCAATGGGCTGAGGGGTCTGTTTCCATGATTCTACGATTACAAGTAATACAATTCAGCACAACTTCAATGAGTCGGATCTATTCAAAATAATTAGTTCAATTCATACTTTCAATCTGGTGACTATGAACATTACTGGAATTCTAAGTCTACAGTGAAACTTAGGAAACAATCTTATCATATCCTAGACAGCCCAAAGGTCTAAACCACCAAATAACAGTTTGTTGAACTAATTGACATGCCTAAAAGAAGCTTCTGTTTCAAGCTTCAAGGTATATTCTTTACCATGTGAAAGCATTACTTTTAATGCATCATAACATACGTAGAAACTTGAAATAAAAGATGTTTTGCAGGTTGTACGGGAAGGTGCCCTGAGAAAGGGAGTGAGTTGGTGGAGATGGAAGAGTGAACCAGGAAGTCAAAGATGGAACACTTCCTTTGGAACGCTGAAGGGGATGGACCCCATTCATTTCGAGAATATCAGGAACTTTTCTTTGAACCAAATGGCAGATGGAGAGAAAAAGTTACCAACTTTAATAATAAACCTGCTGGAAAAATCACTACAAGGAAAGAAATGAATCTTCTTCACGAATGAGGACAGACAATGGACAAACAGTAAATAAGCAGCCAGATTTTAAATGCATGAACTTGAAATGCAAGCATGATGCCAAGAGTTGGAATAATTTCTAAACTTATTATTTTAGAAATAATGCTGACACCAAAAAAAAAAAAAAAAGTCAATCATGAGAGGGGGAAGATGTCTGGTTTATTCCTTTCTCCCAAAGTTTGAAGGGAAAGTGAATGAAATAAATGCAATTTGCTTTGCTTCTTATTCTGTGCGTTCATGTGGCATCTTGGAAATAAGGCAGCTTAGCAATTCACATCTATTTATCAACATTTAGAAGGGCCACCATCAAAAAACACAACAGCAGGTGTAATAGAATCAGTGACCCAGGTTATCCAGACTCTGGTGAAGAATACGGATTGCTGGTCACTTCACTGACAAATGTCCATTGCCATCCAAAATGGATTGAAAGGGGTTTTAAGTGGGGACTTCCTATTATTGGGCATCGGCTTCTGTGTACTGCCCTCTACAGGTGAAGACATTGCAAAGACCATCAAACAAGCCGACTGAAAAATTCTCACCAAGTTTTGCCAAGTTCAAATCAGGAAGCCCGGAATAAGTTAGACTTGAATGACGTACAGGAACAAAATAAAGATTTAATATTAAGCAAAAAAAACCCAAAAAAGTCCAGCAATAAAAAGAGCTTAGAATCATACAGCACAGAAGCATGTCTGCAGTGTAAGTGATGCTTAGCTATGTTAATCCCTTTTGCTTGCGTTGGGCCTGTATCCCATAATGGCTTTCCTCTCTAAGTACCTATTCAAATGTCTTTTAAATCTTGTAATTATACCTGCTTTTATAAATTATTTTTAGAAGAAATATCCACATTCAACAAGCTTCAAAACCTGGACCTCTGTACCTCCCTCTGCAACTGGATCCTTAACTTCCTTATCAGGAGACCACAGTCAATGCAAATCAGTAGTAACATCTCCTCCTCACTGACCATCAACACAGGCGCACCTCAGTGATGCATGCTTAGCCCACTGTACTCATGACTGAGTGGCTAGGCACAGCTCAAATGCCATTTATAAATTTGCCGATGACACTACTGTTGTTGGCAGAATCTCAGATGGTGATGAAGAGGCATGCATGAGTGAGATAGATTGGCTGGTTGAGTGGTGTCACAAAAACAACCTCGCACTCACTGTCAATAACAGCAAGGAATTGATTGTGGACTTCAGGAAGGAGAAGTCAGGAGAACACACACCAATCTTCATTGAGGGGTCAGCAGTGGAAAGGGTCAGCAGCTTCAAGTTCCTGAGAGTCAACATCTCAGAGGATCTATCCTGGGCCCAATACATAGATGCAATCATGAAGAAGGCACACCAGCAGCTCTACTTTGTTAGGAGTTTGAGGAGATTTGGTATGTCACCAAAGAGTCTTGCAAATTTCTACAGATGTATGATGGAGAGCTTTCTGACTCGTTGCATCACTGCCTGGTGTGCCTTCAATGTGCATGATTGAAAGAGGCTGCAGAGGACTGAGGACTCAGCCAGCTCCATCATGGACACAACCCTCCCTGCCATTGAGGACATCTTCAGGAGGTGGTGCCTCAAGAAGGCAGCATCCATCACTAAGGACCCTCACCACCTGGGATATGCCGTCTTCACGTTACTACCATCAGGGAGAAGATACAGGAGTTTGAAGATCCACACTCATCATTTCAGGAACAGCTTCTTCCCCTCCGCCATCATATTTCTGAATGGTCCATGAACCCATGAACACTACCTCATTATTCCTTTTTAGCACTATTTATTTATTTTTGTAACTTATAGTAATTTTTATGTCTTTATGTCTTGCACTGTACTACTGCCACAAAACAACAAAATTCACGACATATGTCAGTGATAATAAACCTGATTCATTCATCTTCTCTGAGGAAATGAGATACATGTTTGTAAAATTATTTATTCAGCATTAAAAAGATAATTCAGCAGTACCAAAAAATCATTTAATCTAAAATGCACTAACTCTAACTTTTTCAGCTATCTTTCATACAGAACTAGTTAGTAAGTACAGCAACTTCACACCATAGCATTCGTTTCAGTACTAAGCTTAGAAGTGAGTACTGAAACAACACATTTTGTGGAGGAGCAGCATGCCACTGACAGAATCGTTAAGTTTCCTATGTTAAACTAAACATATGTAGATGCCCCTAGTTGCTGTCCAATGTATCTCATTATAATGGTGAGTGCTGATATCCTCACAGTTGTCAGTGCAGAAGAATTCTGGCCAATATCTGATTCAGATCACAAAGAGTCCTATTACTCACTATGGATTATACCATTATATAATCAGATAATCGGCATGACAGAGAAGATCTTAAATATGCGTTGCTCAGACCAATTATGGCAATGACAATACATTAAAGAACATTACTGTGCGGTAATTATGGGTGAAGCATACACAGGTTGTCATTTGTATTGTCCTAAGCTGATTATGGCCCTCATGGCAGAGTGACAAGCTGACCTGCGAACCTCACACTTAAAAACATGATTGGAAGATTAATCTGCAAAATCTCCAATTTGCTTTTCTCTTGATGTTAAGACTTATTATTGAATTTTTGAGTGGTTTTTCAAGATCCATTGATATTTTATAATAATAGTACCATCTGGAGTGCAAATGGAAGTCCTGTGATATGATTAGATCGAACAATTGCGAAATCTCATTCATTATTACTGCCCTTTGATTCATTTTAAATCTCTTGAACCGGATTATTTTTCTTTGAATGTAAAAGAAAATAATAATATTTTCTGGTAATGATGATTAAAAAATTCTGCTACTCAACATCTGGAGCATTACAACCTCATTAGGACTAAGAGACTTGTTAGTAATAGATAGGACATTATGAATAGTCCCCAACACTTTGGATGAACATGACGAAATTAAGTTAAACATGAATAGTGCAAGGTAGGGAGAAATTTAAGTGAGAAACATTGTGAAGAAGATGATTTTTTTTTCTCTTGTCAATGGAATAACCAGGAAATCTGTTGGTCATGAAGTTATTTGGGACTGGAATATTTGGATAGACTTGTATGAATGCCTTGCGCACCTGATTCCTAATTAGGAATCTGAATCAGTCATTAGATGGAGTTGGCAGGGAACTCAATAATGGATTATTGTCTGAAACAAAATAGACTGAAATGTTAGGAGGAATTTCATTGAAGCTTTTGGGAAAAAGTTGGGGAAAATCATCCATTTGGATCGATCTATAAATAAACAGGATAGTTAAAGACTGAATCAAATTGAGTGCATTTATACGAAGACAATGTGCTAAGGATTGTCATTCGTATTGTTTCAAGAGTTAAAACAATTTAACATAAGCATGTAGGTTTGAATAAAGGCACCTGCAAAGCTTATACTTGGAAAGGGAAATGCAACCACTGTTGAATGATGAAGTTATCATTGATCTGTCAAACAGTCAGTACTTTGCAATCATTTTGCATTACATTAGCCCCTTTTATTACATTGCCCTTGGTTGATTTACTGACTGACCCAACTATTAGTAGCATAAATCTACCAGGGTCTACATTAGATTTGCCAGACTAGGTAAAGGAATTTAGTTTTATGATTGTGTGTATCCTTGGACAAGCTTGCCCTTTTAATATATAACTTACAGGCCTTCCACAGATCTCTGGCAGATTGGCAATATTTGTAAAATAACATGTTCTTTGTGGT
The DNA here is from genome assembly GCF_009764475.1 of Pristis pectinata. Lineage (NCBI taxonomy): Eukaryota > Metazoa > Chordata > Chondrichthyes > Rhinopristiformes > Pristidae > Pristis > Pristis pectinata. The sequence goes on along the minus strand of NC_067410.1, from coordinate 76,696,345 downwards.
GAAAAAAACATGAAAATTTTTATTTTTGTTTAGAAGACTGTAGATTTTGCAGAGGTAAAGCATTCCTTGCCAAATGCTTGGATTCATATTTGGGTGCAGCATAAAACTACTTTCAGCTTCCATCCAAATTGTCATCAATCTTAATTTAAAACATTGCTTTTTAGAATCAGGAATTCAATTATTTTTAATTAATCATTGCTATTTATAAATCAATGTATTAAGAGTTTTTTATGATTTGTTAAGCATCAGGTATTAGCTTTTGATTCTGTCATGCTTATTATTTGCACAAAATAGTTTGTCTGTAACTCCAATTGGATTATTCTCTCCAGTTTCTTTACCTGAGAGAAGTACTTTGGATCATTAGATTTTCTGAATACTTTATTTTTGCTGATCTTCTTAAAACCTTCCAGTGATTCCCTGCTTCATCTATCAAAAGCAAATTCCTTTCACTTATTCTAGTAAACTAGATTCCATTCAAATCATTTTGTTGCAGTGTACAAAGCTGCCCATCAAATTTCTCCACGCTTTCCTTCATTTTCTGGCACTCAGATAACCAATCAGATATGACCAAGCAGCTCTTACAGCAATAGAGAAAGACCTATAAAGGTATCAATTACAGGACCAGATTACAAATCATTTTTCTGATTAACTCTGTTATGAAAAGTTGATATAATTAATGCAGAAATTTTTAGTTGATTTCAGTGGATCAACAGAAAACATCACAACTAGTTGTGGAAATGAAACATATGAGCATCTACTGGAAAGAAAATCCACTAACATAGATAAAACACCAAAGGTGAAATATACTAAGAATGCATTAAGACACGCATGCCCACATGCATCGGAAATGATGGAGATTGAGTTGGACAGGAAGCAAATGGGGTGTGGACAGTAAAAGCAGGAAATAACATGCAGCTGACAAGGCTAAACTCTAGGTGAGAATGTCCTGGGGGATAGTCTTGAGTTCCATAGAATCTTGAGAAAACAGTCTTAAGGAATGATTACATCACAGCAACCAAGAAGATACGTATTAAGTTTTTTGTTAACTGTCCTTGGAGGCAAAAGTGGATTGGAAACAGTTCTTTAAAGGGAATGCTCGGACTGGCTGACTATGCACCTTAATAGACATCGACATCTTGCTGCTTTATTTTGAACAGCAACAGCCAGGCATTATAGAAATGCTTTTGCAATTCTTTGTGGAGAGGAAGGCGCATTAATGAGAGCAATTAAGATCTCAGGATAACTTAGGTGTTACTATTCCTGTATGTGTCTGGGCTATTGTTTCAGCAGCAGAATTATATTTCACATAAACAATGTGTAAATTAAGGGCAATAACTAGCTTGACACAGCTAGATTCTTTTTAGCAAGGTTATGACAGATAAACTTGCGGGATGTGTCATGAAAATATATGTGAAATATTTATCAGTTTATTATTGATAGTCTGCTTTCTGAGGGTCCAGTTAATATACCAATTTTTGCTGCTTATTCATGCAGACTCTCCTCTTGTGTCACATAAGTCCCTTAGCTAATGTAGCAACAAGGTTACAATTCCTGATTTGTGTTGCTGCTGGCGCTACTGCATCATTCTATGGTTTCAAGTGACTGTATTACCTGTCCTTTAATTCAGAGAAGTGATAGGGACCAAGTACAATACAAGAGCAGTTCATCTTCAGGTCAGAATGTGATAGCAGGTAAATGGAGATAAGGGAAATTGATGGTAATAGAATGGCATAAGGACCTAGCAACTAAAGGATGTGGGGTTAAAATGAAAGGCAGTGGAAAAGAGAGAGAAAAAATGTTAATGAAGGGAGAGGAAACCAGTTAATCCTTCTTAGTGAACAAGAAAAGGCAGCTGCACACAGCTATCTGCTAGAAAGGCACTTAACACTATTAATTGGCTTAGGGCTGACACATGCAGAGACAGTCATGGTTGGCTTGCAAGTTTGATCTGAGTAATGGTCGTTGAAATGCTATCCTGAGGGAATGGCTTTCAGGGTTCTTGATTCATACACTACCACCGAAACTACTGCTGAAACAAGAATTAGATGCCAACTGCTTTGTTACTTACCTTCAGATTTTGTCATGCTCTGTCCCTTCAGTCTTTCCATGTATTCAAGTGTATTTCAAGAAGACAAAGCCTTTCAGAATTTCTGTCTGCTTTTGAATTGGGATTCAAGTTTCACACTTTTTTCTGCTTTCATCACAGTCTACTCCCAAAACCCATCTATCTTCTCTTGAAACTAAGCTAATGAGCTCACCTGGGAAACCTTGGCAAGAACAATAGACTCTCTCAAACACTTAACCATTGTTAGAAAATCCAAGCTCTATTTCATTTTACAATACATACCACCTAAAATAACAATCCATTTAAAAATGTTTAAATACTAGTCAGCATTAAACATTAATGTTAGAGGTGAATGCATTAGCTTCAGCGTAAACTTCATCCAAATCCTATTCGCTGTGAAATGCTTGTTTTGATCATTATTGTTCATTGGCCAACTAAGAATAAACCACAAAAGCCTGCATTTTGCTGGCGTAGTTCCACTAGCTGTAATCAATGTCTGCATTTGGATTAGTGTGGTTTACCTTGCTGGCTCAAAGTATTGTAGAGTCCCACAACAAGGCCCTGACTGCTGCCTGGGCCTCAACCAATGTAAAGCACAGGTCCTGCACCTGATACTCTTCTGACAGGTCCTGCACCTGATACTCTTCTGACAGCTTTAGCAGCTGGCAAAACACCATTCCCAGCTTTGCCATCAGTCAAAGCTATTGGAGCTTTTAAACGTTTGAGTGCAACTGACAATATAGAACCAGTTAAAAACAACTTGAAAATCAAGAATTTTTAAAAAACACTTAAATATTTTTTAAAAATTTAAAATTCAATTAAGGGTATTTAAAATAAAATTAGTTAAACATGTTAAACAAAATAAAGATCATTTTTAAAAAATCAACTCAGTCAAGAGATCGGGCCAAGGTCCATTATTTTGTTCTTGAATTAGTCATTGATTTGCCTGAACTCCATCCCTAACAAGTGAGAAAGTATTAGGTTTCTATTTGGTTGTTGTCACTGGGGTCATGGCCAACTCTGTATGTAATAAGTGAACAAGAGCTGCACCCTCCCATTGCAAGGAATGATAGAAGGGTATCTGTCTTGAAGACACTTTTTTCATTTTCCTTTTAACCACTGTTACTATTGACTGCAACATACTTAAATGTGTCAACACAATAGGAGTTCTGGTGCCAACACTCTTAAGTGAGTACTTCCACATCTGACTGTTTGCTATGGTAGATTCAGTATGTATTTTAGTACAACTGCAATACATAACAGCTCACTTTAAAACGAATGGAGATGGCCATGTACCCCAGAAGGAATGAACTGGGGCCAAATTCAGCTGAAATAAAGCTCCTTGTGGTTCCGAGAGAACAAATGATTCTTGTGTGTAACTTACTGGAAGTGCAAGCTGGTAACTTGTGTGGCAATGATGCAGAGATTTCAGTGAATAGGAGGCAGGGTGAGGGGGTGGGGGGGGGTAGGACAATCCTTAACCGAGAACTGAGAAAGAAACATGGAAATAAGTGAGAAGGGATTTAAGTGAGTGGAGAGTCAATTCAAATATAACAGGAGAAATAAAGGGAAAGGTAGATTGGATTGAGAGAGAAAAAAAAGGCACAAAGGAAAATTCGAAATAAATTCAATTAATTTCTTTAAAATTTCCAATGGGTCTCAACAGTCTAAGTTTGTTTTCTTTCTGGATGAGACAAATGACTAACAATTGTCTTGTTACAATTTTAATTATCTGCAGGCAAATTTATTGGACAATTAATGCCCAATTCAAATAAGTTCTTAAAAATAATGCAGAGATTTAATTGCCTTTTGAGTAAGGCAAATGATAAGTGAATTAAATTGACCAACATATTTCGTAGATTCCCATTTCATGCTATACTTCTTAATCCCTTGAATTTGCTAGACAATTTATACATGAATAACAGCATGTTTGTAACTCAACATTATTCTTCCAAAGATCTGACCTATTGAGTGGATATTCTGCTCTCCTCCAGCCCAGAATGACTTCAGGGCACTTTAATCATCATAACTTTTGTGATTGATATTTGTCATCACATATTAGTATTTTGCATGTTTCTAAATATACTGTCTTGGATCAACTCATTACTATAATCAGTTCAGATTATGGGCACAATCACTTGCTCTATTCTCAGCATTTGGATTTAATTAAGGTTTCATATTTAGAGGGATTATTATGGACCATATTTCTCTTCCCCACATAGCAAATTGCAGCAGTTTGTAAATCTAGAAGTTTAATAATCTGGACACTGGAACTCAGACCCCACAGTAACAGTGTGTAAATTTGAATACAGCTATTTAAAAAAAAAATCAGGTATAAAACTTGGTACCAACCAAGTATTGTGAATGTGTTCTTCTTTTGTATGAATTCAGGTGCAGGTTCAGGTTCAGAAACTGTCATCACAGTTTTAGCTTCCAAGTCCCCTAACCAGTCCCAATGCCTTGAAGCATGTGCTGGGGACAGGTTATTATTACATGCCCTGTGGTTTGATCAGTATTTCCACAGTTGCAAACAGCTGAAGTTTCAAGGTGCCACTGGTCTATCAGGTGGTCCTGCCAACACATTCCTTATCCTGTTCAGTGCTGTCCATTTTCTCTAAGGCAGGTGGGAGCCCACTTGTTGAATTATAAGGTGTTTGTATATAATGCTGTTTTTTGCCCTGAGCTGTAAGCCTGGAAATCTACGGCAATCGTGGAGTAGGTGGTTCTGGGTTTGTTTCCTAAAGGGATTTTGAGAAACCACATATTGACTTGATGTATTTGAAGGTTCCTGTGAATGGGAAGATTGATGTTGCAGTTTATAGGAGTTGCTTTTCCATATCTTTGCTGCATCCCATCAAATGGAAAGAGGGACAATGTTTAAAATAACAGAATAACTACTGAAACACAATTGATTTTCAAAGATCCAGTCCTACCTGCATTTCTCCACAGTCAGTGACATTAAAGTTCTTGTAAACTTGCAGTTGTCAAGAATGGAAAGAACACTTTGAAGAGTTAGGTTGGTTTGGGCACAGGTCTTGTGCAAATGGTGAGCCACTTTAGATCGATCATAGATCATGTGGCTTTACCCTCCCAAAATGAGTTTGCCTTTGTGGTCAATGCAAAATTGTCTTGAGTATGTTGGACTCCCATAACTATAGAATTGGTTCACTGATGCACTTAGGGAAGGAAACATTATCCTTACTCATTTTGATCTCTATGTGAAGCCAGGACCCAGAGCAATGGACTAGCAATCCACTTACTAAAAGGAAAACTTGCAGGTCAATTCCCGGCGGTCATTCAAAAGTCAACTCAGTCTCCCATTATTTTAAGAACTTGCTGGAACTGCACAATAATTGGCTAATGGTAATTAAGAATGTAAGTACTTTCTTAATGACATAATAATTGTTAATTAATTTGTATCACTGAGACAGGGAACAATTTAAATGTTCAAAATAAATAAAATGGGTGGCTTCAACTTAGGAACAAGATTCTTTGCAACAATCACTCCCAGTCCAGTCATCCCTGCAAAGTCTGCCTCAATGATGTCTGGCGATTGATAAAACTGGCCCCCAGATTAAGCAAACAGCAACCTGACTTGGTACCATTTTTCTAGCATAATAATCAGACAATGTCCAAGATTCACCCCTCACTATCCTAGCATGCGCCCTGCCCATGAGATGGCGAAGATCTACCAGGCGAATGACAAAGTGTTACAAGGTCTCCCCAGGTTATGAATGCCCAATTTATGTACAGCCCACTCATCTGAATGAGTGGGGCTGTAGCCATCTACTGCCACATGGGAGCTTGGTTTGCAGCAATATTTGAATGGTTAAGTGCCCTGGTTTCACTATACACTGCCCTTGGTTAGCCTATGCTTTTAATTAACTATATTGCCAAGTGGCTATATTTCTGGCCTATGAACAGTTACAAACAGTTCCCAGGAATGAGATCCTGTCATAATCTGGGGAGGACCTGTATATGGCTTCAATGTTGAACCTCAGTTTGATGAAATTTTTTGACAAAGAAACATCTGACTGATTACCACCTTCTGCAGTCCTGTAGCTGATGAATCAGTGCTCAGACATGTAGAATGTGACTTGAAAGAATGGTGTCACAGACAAGTACATTGAAGAGGATGAGGCCAAGTAGATTTCTCACTTATTTTGGTCTCTAATTGCCTTGGCATGCACAAAACATGGTGTGTTGGGGGACCTTCAAAGTTTAGAGTGAGGATTATTGCATTAGCATGCTACAGACAAAGGATTATGCCATTAACATCACTACCAACAGAAAATTATCTCTTTAACATCAGTGTTGACAGAGGATTATGCCATTAACATCACTATCAAAAGAGCATCACTATCGAAAGAGCATCACTATCGACAGAGGGTTCTCCCTTTAACATCACCATCTACAGAGCATTATCCTCATTAGCATTACTACCAACAGAGGTAGCCGGGACTTGAAGAGCACATCTGCTAGACTGGGCCTTTAGAACATGACAAGAGAACAAACCCAAGGGAAAAATTCACCTGACCTCATTGTCAACAATCTATCTGTTCACTGATTGCATTTCTCCAGGGCAGGATTGGCAGGAATGACCATGACAAAAGAGATGCAGATACTTGAATCTGGAGTTAAAAAACAAACTGCTGGAGGAAGTCAGTGGTCAAGCAGCACCTGTGTAGGTCAAAGGATAATCGATGTTTGGGTTGAGACCCTGCATCAGGACTAATGATGGGCCTCGACCCAAAACATTGACCATCCCTTTTCCTCCACAGGTGGTTCCCTTTGAAAACAAATTTCCTCTTCATTCTGAGGATCCTCATGTTGTTTCACAGTGCTAAAGTGCTAAAGAGAATTGATTCAAACAGATGTCGGAGAATGGAATTGGGCATCCAAAAGGCCTAAACATCTTATGCAGACTTCGTGACCTGGGATATTGCTCACTTTACAATTATTATCAAGCCAGTTGAGCGATCCTGGTTCAATAAGGAATTTTAAAAAAGCATATCAGAAGCAGCACCAGGTATATCTATTAATGAGTCAGTTGTATTATGCATGCTAAGTGGCATGTTATATACAGAGCTAAATGATATCACTGCTAATGGATTAGATCAAAGCTCCATGGTCATCTCTGTCCTTCATGATGGTGAAGTCCAGCATGTAAGTATAAAAGAAAATACTGAAACATTTCAAATGCCAAATGGATGATTCATCTTCGTCTTTCTTTGAGGTCTCTTTCATCACAGATGTCAGTCTTCAGCTGACTGAACTCACATCAGATGATATCAAGAAATAGTTGGGCTCTCTTGGTACAGCAAGGTTCATCAGCAACAACAATAAACTAGTTGCAATGCTCAGCCCTGTGCTTCAGAACTTGTCAGGACTCTGGCCAGGCTGTTCCAGAGCAACTACAAAACTGACCAATTGCCCTGCTATGTCCAGTCTTCAAAATGTAGTTTAAGTGTAATTGGATCAGTTTCTGAGCAAGCAACTTTTTTTTCCATCAACAAAGGGCTGGGAGGTGTCAAAAAGTTAATTCTTTGAAATTTGTCTTAATCTAAAGTAGTAAGAAGTCAATAATAACTGAATTCCAGAGGAAAGATAAGAATGACTATCCTCAGCATCAAAGCAGTTTATGGCTACATCTGGATTTGCAGTGAATCTGAATCAAGGAGTTCACGTAAAACTGAAGTCAATAGCGATCAAGGTGATAGACATTACAGGTCTGGGAGATGGCATTGAAGACAATTTGCTGATGCTTGTGCTGCATTTATAGATGGGTATACACTACAGGCTAATTATGCCACTGATGGAAGATTCTCTTTGTTGTTGACGTGAACAATCTTTGTGTTGTTGAACTGCACTCCTCCAGGCAAGTGAAGAATATTCCATGTAACTCTTGATTTGTGGCTCACGGGGTGGTGAAATGGTATTATAAAGTTGAGAGATTAGTTACGTACCTCTGCCTGCTGTTGCAGCCACACTACTTTTGTCACTGGTCCAATTAAGTTTCTGCTCAACCCAAAGGAGGTTGGTGTTAAGCAATTTGAAAATGACCATGCCATTGAGTGTCAAAGGGAAGTGTTTGTTATTGTTGGAGAAAATTATTCGTTGGCACAAATGACATGAATGTTGTTCACTAATTATCAGAGAAATCCTGGATGGTGTTCAATCTGGGTCTTTATGAATATGGACAATTTCCTTACCTGAGGAATAATGAAAAGAACTGAACATATGAAAACATCAGCACATGCTCACTTCTGTCCTTTCAAAAGGAGGAATAACCTTGAAAAAAAGCTGAAGATAAGCAACATGGCCTTCAATGGAATATTGCCTTCAAATAACTCTGATGCCCTTCACTGAGCTAGGTATGACTACAGTCTGTATTTTTACATATATCCATATTTGGATGCACATAAATATCTATAAAGTTTGTAAAATTACTGATTAAACGTCACTAAAATGGTCAGTTACATAAAGGACAAAAAATTAGATAATATAAAACAGGTAATATAAATTTGCTCCACCTGTAGGATCCTCTCCAAGTCGCATACTATCCTGACTTGGAAATTTATCACTTGCCCTTCATCGTTACTGGGTCTAAATTCTGGAATTTCCTAACCAACAGCACCATGGTTTCACCAGAAGGATCACAGCAGCTCAAGAAGATGGCTCACCATCACCTCCTCAAGAGCAATTAAGGATGGGCAATAAATGCTTGCCTCACCAGTGACACTCAGATTCTGAAAATAAATTTAAAAATGTTCCTAAGCAATTCTCTCTTGCCCTTTTTATGTAAAGCCTTTTCTCCTTATCTCAACCTCTTGCTTTCTTTTGCTGTTCCAGGTTATCATAAAAATAGATTTTGGCGATTTCTTACTTATTTTTACATTACATGCCAACACATAAACTGAGAACTTTGAAGAACTAACATAAAATACTCTTGACATTTGAAAATGTCCTGTAAGATTCCTCTCATTGTTATTATTTTGACCCCTCGTGAAAAGCTGCTACTTTTTCCTTAGCAATAATTGAAGTGCTACTGCAAAACCAGGGGATGAGAATGGAGCATGTCTATCAGGCGATGCTGCAATATAATCTCTCCATGTTGGCTGAGAGCTAACAAGAATAATTGAAAAGATGGTTTGATGTTGATTAGCTGAAAATGTGTGAGGAGGAGACGCCTCTCCAAGTGATTTGGTGCTTTACACAGCAGGTGAACAGATGTGCGAATCTGAGGAAAAGAAATAAGCTTTTGTTGCTGTAATGAGTAAAGGAGCACTGAAAAATGAGACAATGGCTCTGAACAGTGTGTAATTAGAAACCAACATATAATGGGCCCTGGATTGACTCAGTAAAAGAATCTGAATTCAAGGGGACCTGAAGTGCATTTTGTTATTTTAATAAGCTGTTGTTTAAATATTTCTGTGTTAGTGGCTCCTTCACAGAACCATGCTTTTAACAAATATAATGGAACCGATATACCAAGATAACTAAAGCAAGGGCATCTTCTTGAAGCACATTCAGTGAAGTGGTGGCAGTTTCTAAAGTGGACATACTATGCACAGCACCAGATATACCTTCTAAAGCAGTGTGGGGTGGAGGCTGGGCAGGAACAAGTCTAGAACTGGAGTCTGGGATGTTCCACCTGCAAATGTTCACTTGGTGGTTTGAAAAACTGGACACAGAACAGAAATGGAAAGTCCTCTGACAGAAGTGGAAATTTTGCATGCACCTTGTTTAGGAGCATGTTGGAGTTTGGGAGGGGAAGGGAGTTGGGATATCCAGGGGTATTAGCCTTCCTTCATATAAGAAGCTTCTGGCAACCATTATTCCCAATGAAAATAAGCGCTCAAGCTTACAGATTGACAACTGTGCATCATGCTGGAGGGTCCAAGCTGGGTTTGTGGCCTGAGCCTATGTGGATCCCACAACATTTTAAAGCAACAGATCTACAGTGGACACCATCTCCCTGGCCCCACACTCAGCTCTGGAGCATCAGGACAGTAAAGACATCTATGTTAGACTACTATTGACTACAGCTCCGCCTTCAATACTATAATTCCAAGCAAATTTATCACCAAACTCTGAGACCTGGGACTCAACACCTCCCTCTGTGACTGGATCTTTGACTTTCTGACCAACAGACTGCAATCAGTGAGGATAGGCAACAATACCTCCAGCATGATTATTCTCAACACTGGTGCCCCACAAGGCTGCGTCCTCAGCCTTCTACTCTACTCCCTATATACTCATGACTGCGTGGCCAGATTCTACTCTAACTCCACCTACAAGTTTGCAGATGACACCATCGCAGTGGTCCGTATCTCAAATAACGATGAGTTGGAGTACAGGAAGGGATAGAGAGCTTAGTGACATGGTGTCATGACAACAACCTTTCCCTCAATGTCAGCAAAACAAAAGAGCTGGTTATTGACTTCCGGAAAGGGGGCGGTGTACATGCACCTGTCTACGTTAACGGTGCTGAGGTTGAGAGGGTTGAGAACTTCAAGTTCCTTGGAGTGAACATCACCAATAGCCTGTCCTGATCCAACCACGTAGATGCCACAGCCAAGAAAGCTCACCAGCACCTCTACTTCCTCAGGAGGCTAAAGAAATTTGGCATGTCCTCTTTGACACTCACCAACTTTTATAGATGTGCCATAGAAAGCATTCTATCTGGATGCATCAGGGCTTGGTATGGCAACTGCTCTGCCCAGGACCGCAAGAAACTGCAGAGAGTTGTGGACACAACCCAGCGCGTCATGGAACCAGCATCCCCTCCATGGACTCTTGTCTATACCTCTCGCTGCCTTGGTGAAACAGCCAGCATAATAAAAGATCCCACCCACCCGCGTCATTCTCTTTTCTCTCCTCTCCTCTCAGGCAGAAGGTACAGAAGCCTGAGGGCACGTACCGCCAGGCTCAAGGACAGCTTCTATCCCACTGTGATAAGATTATTGAACGGTTCCCTTATATGATGAGATGGACTCTTGTCCTCACAATCAACCTTGTTGTGACCTTGCACCTTATTGTCTACCTGCAATGCACTTCCCTGTAGCTGTGGCACTTTACTCTGTACTCCGTTATTGTTTTTACCTGTACTACCTCAATGCACTCTGTACTGACTCAATGTATGCGCACTATGTAAAGAATTGATCTGTACGAACAGTATGCAAGACAAGTTTCTCACTGTACCTCGGTACAAGTGACAATAATAAACCAATACCAATACCAATACCACTTCTGATGGCTCAACTCTCGCACATCCCCTTCCCCACCCAGGTGAGAGATGCAGAATCCTGATTGGTACATCCTGGCAGTAACACTGGAATGTTGCTCCAGGAATTTTTGAGCCAAATTTTAAAGTAAAAGAAGTTATCTTATTCACAGAACATGTTTATAAAGGAACACAAGAAACAATCCATTTCTCATATAAATTTTAAGAGCACAAATGCAATTTTATACAAATTGTGTTTTAGATATCCATCTAATCCCAAGATGCAAATATGTTATTGTCTGGTGCATACATATAAAAATATGCCCTTGTGTATACCTAGATTTTCATACAGCACCCAAAAGAGAAACATTTTAGTATCTCATAAACAAATTAATTCTGTTACCCTTCAGTTCATTTATGATGCAGTATTAGTACAGAAATTCAATTTGTTGACTAGGATTTTGCTTTTGCTGTAAATGCCAGTGGTCCCTAGCAAAGTCATTGGCATTTATCTGTTTAAATGGAAGTAAATCCAGGACTTCCACACATGTGTAGTCCTCATGGTGACCAGCAGTGAAACTCAGTTTTACTGAGATTCCTCTGCAAAATCACTGAGGAAGTACTCTCATGGATCTATGCCAGTTTAATATCTGCAGAGCTGCAGAGAGGAAAGCAAAAGGGAAATTGTTTAGTTTTCTATAATTGTATTTATTTTTTTCCCAAGCATTTTTAAGAGTTTTTAAACATTTTATTTTTAAAAATTTAAGGAAACTTTCACATACATTAATGAGTTGGATGTGAATGTAGGAGGTATAATAAGTAAGTTTACAGATGATACAAAAATTGGTGGTATTGTAAGTAGCAAGGAAGATTGTCCAAGGCTACAGCATGATATAGATCACGTTAGAAAGTTAGGTGAAGCAATGGCAAATGCAAGGTGATGCATTTTGGGAGGGTAGGATATACACAAGTTAATGATAGAGACCTAGGTTTCAAATGCTTCTGATGTTCAGGCCCATTTAAAGATCTTACAGTTTTGATATTCAGTAACACTGGGTTAAGGGCACTGCCAACTATCAAAGCTTTCAAGGACCCTCTGGAGGTGGGCTTCTTCAGTACACAATTGGAAGCCCTCCTGCCATTCAGGCAACGTTGTGGAGTCTGGAACACTTTGACGAGCGAAGTTGGCTGGATGTCTCAAGAACAGATGTGGGGTGCCAATGAACCCATGCTAGCCAATTTCAAACTGTTACCTTGCACTCAGCATTGCAGAGGCTTTTGTGCTGGTTTAGAAGTTGTTTTTTGCTTATCTGCATCTTGTAAACCCTGATACATTGAGTTTTCTTTCATTAAAAATAACAGTGCCATGATACTGTCAGTATAGTCTCTTGTGAGATATTTCAGTTCATGAGAAAAACTGCATTCATATGATCAGCGACATCAATGTGTCATTCATTACCCATGCTATAAATTAATTTGCTAGAAATCTGATGGAAAAGATGCACGTTGGCTATTCTGGTTTCCCCCACATCCTAAAGAAATGCTGGTTGATAGGTTAACTGGCCACCGTTAATTATTCCTACGGAAGGTGGGTGGCAGCTGAATCAGTACAGTGTTAGACCACAAGTAGTAGGAACTGAACTGGGCCATTCAGCCTCTTGAGTCTGCTCTACCATTCAATCAGATTATTGCTGATCGTACATTCCTTAAATCCACTTTCCTGCCTACTCATAACCACTGATTCCCTTATGGATTAGAAATCTATACATCTCAGCTTTAAATATACCCAAAGATTCTGTATGCCTAAACTGCATGCTGTGATCCTTTTGTTTGCCTGACCCTTTCAACCTAAACCTGAATGTCTTTCTATCTGGCCCCCACTGTGATTTTCCCCCAAACAACTCCTGGATCTCTTTGATCATCTCACCCACCCAACCCACAGTTTGTCACTTCCTCTGCAACCTTCATAATGTGCAAAGTCCGGTGAAGAAGAGATGGAAGGTATTTCTGTAAATTTCATTATAAGATTATATTATTGCACACAGTGCTTTGAATCTCATGTCCAATGGACTATCAATGCCTGAAAGGTGCTGACAAAACTGTTTTGGTCCCCTGGATAGCATCACTTCAACACTTTCAGACCACTTAAAATTTTGAGGCCACAATAATGGATAAACACACGATTTGTCAAAACCTACACAGTAAATCTCTGAAGACGGAGCTAAATATGCCCTATTCTCAGAGCAACACTTTAACATGTAGTTTCAGGGTTATTATAATTTCTAAACAACTATTTCACATTAATACAAGAACTATCTGAAATCACAGAGTAAATCTCTGAAGATGAAACTACTACTCTCAATTTAAATATTCAAATAAACTGCTGCAATAAGCAAATTGGCCATTTGGACACCTGCCACATACTGTTAAAATGGAACTTGCTTGATGAGAACATTTCTTTCTGCATGGTCATTATCTAGCCTGGCTAAAAGCTTCAGTGCAGACACTCTTCCAGTGTTAAAATCTCAGTAATTCATTTTCACTTATTTGGATCTGATCCTAAAACTAATGGCATCCACCACATTCACTTATTTGAACATTTTCCTCACGTTGCACTTCCCTTCCTAAGATCATAAAGACAAAAGATCAGTTGACCAGAAGCACGCGATTGACATGGCAATTACCCATAAATGCTGAATCGTACTTATGTCAACAGGTTCTGCAAGCAGGTAATACCTTGAATTAAAACAAAGGAAAACAAAGCCAAAAATTATACAAGAATACTCAAAAGATGGTTAAAAACCTGAAGCAAGTTTAACTACAAGGAGGAGCTTGCATTTATGTAGCATGTCATTGAACCAATTAATTATCGTTAAAGTTTAATCATTGTTCCTATGTAAGCAACTGTAGTAACACATAAAGGCCCCATAAACAGCAATGAATTAAATGACCAAATTACTGACATCTTCCTTTGAGGAATAAGTTTATCCCAGGACACCAGGAGAGCTCCCTGTTGTTTTTGAAATATTACCATAGAACCTTTAACACCTAAAATAGAGGGATCGAATAGCAGGACAGAATAGCAGATTTTTCATCTGATGGATAACACCTCGAACTGTGCAGCGCAACCTAATGGTTCCTTAAACCTTTTCCATCTGGTATGATGTGTAATCTCACTTACAAGGACAGTGACTGTTAATAAGGTACAGAAAGCAATCTTTAGAATGCATTTCTGTATTTGATTGTGATAAGAATTGATATCTTTTTGTGCTGCAATTCTGACAAATTCTAATTTGAATTCAATGCCTCATTCAAAAATCTGCTTTACAAAACAAAGGCAGGAATGATCAGTAACTTAAATTAGTTGATTTTGGTTTGTTTTCATAATTGGTGTTAAAATAGTAAAATTTGCTATTGTTATCATATCTAACATCTAACACCCATGGCCTTTTAGTTTGATGTATGTATGGAGATCATCCATCAATACTAACACAGACTTCATGAGAGAACAAAATAATCCGAAGATACAAACTTTCTTATTAGTAAGTGCATTGTCCAGAGCAGAAATACATTTAATTCCCAATCTATACAGAGTTGGCTGATTTCAGTTGATCTTTGTGGTTGTTACCATTTATCTTGAGGCTATTGAATCAAGGGAAAACAGCAGTCTATGCTCAAACTCTTGCTTTCCCACTGTAAAATGCTTTTATAAACAGTCAAGTGAGATCAGAGTGGGTTTATTTGTGATATGCAACAACAATTTTCATTTATAAAGCATCTTTGATGTTGAATAACACCATTGGTTGCTGCTGACAGTCTCCAGATACACAAAGGAACAACAGACACTTGACAAAGACACTGAAAGACTGCTAACATCTATATAACTATTCCATATTCAACGGCTGGAAAACCAAGCCATTTAAACCCATTTCTTGAGGACATGAAGAAAGAAACTGAGATAAGATATCTTTATTATGTATATCGAAACACATAGTGAAATGCATCTTTTTGCATAGAGTGTTCTGGGGGCAGCCTGCAAGTGTAGCCACGCTTCCGGTGCCAACATAGCATGCCCACAACTTCCTAACCCGTACATCTTTGGAATGTGGGAGGAAACCGGAGCACCCGGAGGAAACCAGAGCACCTGGAGGAAACTCACGTAGACACATGGGGAGAACGTACAAACTCCTTACAAACAGCGGCCAGAATTTAACCCGGGTCGCTAGTGCTGTAATAGTGTTACGCTAACCGCTACATTGTAACTACCTTAATTCACTCTGTAATGAATTGATCTGTATGAATGGTATGCAAGACAAATTTTTCACTGTATCTCAGTACAAGTGACAATAATAAACCAATACCAATAACTATCGAATATGAACTATTCAGTGAAAGTTTAACCAGTGACGTTAGAGAGAAGAAGCACACATAAATGATAGAACAAAAAAAATGTAATGAATGATGCACTTTGCATTTTGACACTTCATGCTTACGTCACCTGTTCATGCCACTTTCCTTCAATTCCCCTCTCTTAGGTAAACCCTCAGAGTCAAGGATAATTTCTTTTTGATTCTAGTTTAATTAGTTCTGAGATGGTTGTTCAGGCCAATGAGGGATCTGCAGACTCTACCACAGATGGAGAAGGAAGTGCTTCATGAGAGAGGTGGGTGGGTTGTTTTGGGAGGTTCCTGCTAGCATTTTCAATAAGCCTTCAACATGAGGTCTGCTCAGTTTCTCCATCTCCAAGTTCAACAGTCACAAGACAAGAATTCCCATGAATTGGTTAGGATTTCACATCCTTACAAAGAAACATCAAGGACATCCTTTAAGTTTCCCTACCTTGCTGATAATTCTCCTCCTGTGACGAAGTTTGGAGTAGAGTGCCCATCTCTGGGTTCTGATGTTAAATATGCACAAAATGTGGCAACATAAATGATTAAATGGAACTAAACAGAAACTTCATGGTTCAAGTCAAGCAGCATTTGAGAAAATCTTAATTAACATATACAAGAAAAATATGAAACCTGTTACAGTTCCACGGATCTGATAGAACAGAAGCTCTGTTAAATGAGTGGAATTATTTCTGAAACTGAGAAGATCAGTTGATATTCACATTTGTTGAATTTTGTCTTCATCTTGCAAGAATCAAGAAAGTACTGCTATGGAAGAGGAAAACAGCTGCATTGAAGAAAATATGTTGTTAAGATGCAAGTAAAGTGCAACTCTGCAATAGTGCCACTTTAACCAAAGAGATAGAAATATAAAATGTAATACATGTTGTCTTTAAGTTGTACAGCCTTGTCAGAATGCTTTGATATTCCTGTACAGTCCCACCCAATCGATGATCTTTCCAGACTTCCAAACTGATATATATTGCTTGACAAAGTCTTCAAGTGAATTCAGAAACTTTAATGTGACATTAAATTTTAAACAGACTTGCAATTTCACAAGATTAAAATATAAAAATGCATGCAATAATTAGCGACATATGCACTCTTTCTTTAGGTGGTACTCAACATCTTAATGAATATCAAAATTCAATAAAACCAATTAATCTCATATACACAGATATTACACATGCATATTTGAAGAATTACTTTATCTAGATAATTATTGTCATTATTTCATAGTCCAAGAACATCAGATAAACTAGGAGCACACTCCTATTTAGTTAAGAGAAATGTATGACTAAGAAATAGTATTATATTGCTATGAACTTGTTGCACCAATATTCCATGCAAGTTTTACAACAATGAAACCCGATTTAAACAAAAAACTGCTGACTCTGTCTTCCTCTTCACAGTTGCCTGACCTGCTGAGTATTTCTGTATTTTCTGTTTTTTGTTTCAATGAAACTACTAGCAATATATTAGATTTACATACAATTTAAAGGACACAAAATAAATTTACATTTATTCCATATGCAACATTAAGGTTTAAATTTGCATGTCAAGTCATAGAATAGATTGGTAATCACATAGCGATCTCACTTGCAAAGGATGGCAGAACTTATTTATGACATAGCATCACATACTAATCAAATGACCTGCAATCTAAAAGAGACGAACAAATATCCATCAGTTCACACTAAATGTTTAAAAAGATTTATAAGTTTTTGTTTCATAAGTGAATACTTTTTCTTTATTGTGATATGCTTCAAAGTAGTCTACTTTGTGTTGTACATTTTATTTATGTGATTACTGGAGTAACCACAGTTGTGTTTCAGGGAACCTCAGCTTTATCCTCTCATTTCTGGAAGAGTGAGCACAATGAACACTGACAGATATTTGTTGTCAGTGTGTGGAATGAATGTGTAGAATTAATGCCAGGGGATCATTAACTAGTGTTTGTCCTTTTATTATCAGAATGTTAAACTAAAATTAGTGTAACATGAATGTAAGATTAACATGTCATATATAGCTGTAATGAAATGCAGTTTTAAAAGGTAATTGATATTTCCAAATTTAAATGAAGTGCTTCTCAACTGATTGAATTCAAACTAACTTGTGCAAATTAAATCATCACATAGCCTAGAGGCGTTTCTGGAGTCAACATAATGTAAATTATTTTTCTTTGAACACTTGTACACCTTTGTCAAGATGTCACATTGGAAAGAAAACAGAAAAGACTGCAGCCTGATGTAAATTTAGTGTTAACATTGGTCAAGTCTGATTTGTTTTACAGGCATTAAGTATACCCAGATTTTCAAACAATTTAAACAAGTGATTAATCCAAGTGGAGGGTATTACCACTCCAAATGTCTGTAAATAGAATCACAATGTTACACTGTGGGAACTAGCCATAGGGATGTATCTGTCCGAGTAGGCATGGTGGTATAGTGGTTAGCGTAATGCTATTACAGTGCCAGAGACCTGGGTTCAATTCTGGTCGCTGCCAGTAAGGAGTTTGTACATTCTCCCTGTGTCTGCGTGGGTTTCCTCTGGGTGCTCCGGCTTCCTCCCACATTCCAAAGACGTACAAGTTAGGAAGTTGCGGCGTGCTATGTTGGTGCCGTAAGTGTGGTGACACTTGCGGGCTGCCCCCAGAACACTCCATGCAAAAGATGTATTTCACTGTGTGTTTTGATGTACATGTGACTAATAAAGATATCTCAAATCTTCTCCACTTGAACCTGCTGGTAAAATTCCACTCTCTTACTTGCTAACCACACTATTTAAGATCCCATCTAGACAATTGCTCTTTCCATCCCACTGCCTATTACCCATCCTAAATTCCATTCGATTGCTGTGCAGGTATTGGTTTGCATTTTTTTTATCCATTTAACAGAAAATAAATCATGGGCTCCATGAGGAGAGAAAGTAGATTTTTAGAAAATGTAAAGATATATCTTAAGAATTCATATTTATGGAGTTGTTAAATGATTGATCAAATATTGGGCAGAAAGTTTTGTACAAAAGGAAAAGGAACAGGAAAAGCCCCTATATTCCCTCAACCTGCTCATCCATCTGATCTCACCTTGACCTCAACTCTATTTCTTTACCTGTTCCCCATAAATCTCGATTTCCCCGGTTCAAAATCTAACTTGTAAGCAGTGGCAGGACCTCTCTTGAATATTTTTCATATATCAAGTTGAGAGTCTGGAAAGATCATTGATTGGGTGGGAGTATAGAGAAATATTAAAGTACCACAAGTTTGAGGCTACTTACAATACACATGCTATCTAGTTATTTCTTTGACTAAACTAGCACATTTACTGGCTAGTATTTTAATTGCATTGTTATAACAGTTATCTTGAATGAAGCAATTTCCTTTTCAATGGTAAGTGTTTTCTATTTTGTCAAAAGACAGAAAACAACACAATGCAACAATCCAATTATTGCTGTTACTTCCAGAAATAATTCCTCTCGTGTAAGGCCCATGAAACTACAACAGAATTGGGATTAGGCATGATAATGACTAAAATGGATAAGACCAGAAAACACAGGAGCAGAATTAGGCCATTCGGCCCATTGAGTCTGTTCCACCATTCGATTGTGGCTGATTGATTTTTTTCCTCTTAACCCCATTCTCCTGCCTTCTCCCTGTAACCTTTGACACGCTTACTAATCAAGAACCTGTCAACCTCCACTTTAAATGTACCCACTGACTTGGCCTCCACAGCCATCTGTGGCAATGAATTCCACAGATTCACCACCCTCTGGCTAAAGAAATTTCTCCTCATCTCTGTTCTGATGTCCTTCTATTCTGAGGCTGTGGCCTCTAGTTAAAGACTCTCCCACTACTGGAAACATCCTCTCCACATCCACTCTATCCAGGCCTTTCAATATTGGGTAGGTTTCAATGAAATCCCCTAAGTACCACGAAACCTCAGCCTTAATAATGGACTCTTAAAATCTTACCAACGATTGAAGTCAGGCTAACTGGCCTATAATTTCCTGTCTTTTGCCTCCCTCCCTTCTTAAAGAGTGGAGTGACATTTGCGATTTTCCAGTCCTCAGGAACCATTCCTGACTCCAGTAAATCTTGAAAGATCACTACCAATGCCTCCACAATCTCTTCAGCTACCTCTTTCAGAACGCTGGGATGTAGTCCATCCAGTCCAGCTGATTTATCCAACTTCAGACCTTTCAGCTTCCCAAGCACCTTCTCCTTAGTAATAGTGACTACACTCACTTCTGCACTCCGGCTCTCTCGAATTTCTGGCATGTTGCTGGTGTCTTCCACAGTGAAGACTAACGCAAAATACTTATTCAGTTTGTTTGCCATTTCTTTGTTCCCCTTTGCTACTTATCAGGCATCATTTTCCAGTGGTTCAATGTCCACTCTTCCCTCTCTTCATATATCTGAAAAAACTTTTGGTATCCTCTTTTATATTATTGGCTAGCTTACCTTCGTATTTCATCTTTTCTCTCCTTATTGCTTTTTTAGTTGCCTGGTTGGTTTAAAAAAATTTCCCAATCCTCTAGCTTCCTGCTAGTTTTTGTGATATTGTATACCCTCTCTTTTGCTTTTATGCTGTCTTTGACTTCCCCTGTCAGCCACGGTTGCCTCATCCTCCCTTTAAAATGCTGCTTCTTCTTCTTTGGGATGAACTGACCCTGCATCTTCTGAATTATTCCCAGAAACCCCTGTCATTGCTGGTTGACTGTCATCCAGCTAGGGTCCCTTTCCAATCAACTTTGGCCAGCTCCCCTCTCATGCCTCTGTAGTTAACATTTACTCAACTGCAATATCGATGCATCCAATTTTAGCTTCTTCCTTTCAAACTGCAAGGTGAATTCTATCATAGTATGATTATTGCCTCCTCAGGGTTCCTTTACCTTAAGCCTTCAAATCAAATCTGGTTCATTGCACAACACCAAATCTAGAATGACCTTTTCCCTAGTGGGTTCGACCATAAGCTGCTCTAAAAAGCCATCTCGTGGCATTCTACAGATTCCTTCTCTTGGGATCCAGTGCCAACCTGATTTTCCCAGTCTATCTGCATATTGAAGTCCCCCATGACCACTGTAACATTGCTCCTCTTACATGCCTTTCCTATGTCCTGTTGTAATTTGTACCCCACATCTTGGTTACCATTTGGAGGCCTGTATTAACTCCCATCAGTGTCTTTTTACTCTTGCAGTTCCTTAACTCTACTCACAAGGATTCTACATCTTCTGATCCTACGTCACTTCTTGCTGAGGATTTGATTTTTTTTTACCAACAGAGCCACCCCACCCCCTCTGCCCACCTGCCTGTCTTTTCAATAGGATGTGTATCCTTGGATGTTCAACTCCCAGCTGTGATCTTCTTTCACCGCGACTCTGTGATGCCCACAAGATCATAGCTGCCAATTTCTAACTGTGCGACAAGCTCACCTACCTTGTTTTGTATGCTGCGTGCATTCAAGTATAACACCTTCAGTCCTGCATTCACCATCCCTCTTAAATTTGTCTCCATGTTGCCTGATGTTAAATTCTTATCCTTCTCTAAACTTTCTGTCATGCAATCAGCTTCCTCAGTTCAACACCTTTCTACCCTCATATTTGTAACATTAATGTAAATACCCAGCTACTTGTATTAAGATAGTCAGGCATATACACAGGGAAATTTCTATGTGGACAGATAATTTGATTGGTCATGCTGACTTCTGCTCATGAATTCTGATATTTGTGCATGGTGTACAAGTCTCTTCCTTGGCAACTTGAATTCAAAAACCCATTTCCTTGTTTATTTTTCCTTCGATTTTGGTGTCTTGGGGTGTGAGTTACACTGCACAATGTGAACCGAGACTGAATCATTGCTTTCTTCGTTGTGGTTCTGCAGGGGGAATTTACATTGTGTCTGAGATCCAGCAGAATTTCTAGTCTGAGCTTTAATGAATTGCAAGCCACAGGAAATGCTCAAGTGACATTCCATCACAATGGAAAACAATACAGGAATTGGTGGAATGAGCCTGAACAGAAAAATTGAAGGAAGTTCCTAACTTTATCCAGGATCCTTGTTTAATTATTGAGTTTTACTTAGTTCAAACTGATGTTTATACTTATTTTTGCATCAGCTGATAATGAAGGTACTGATTCCATCTCATTTTATTATAAAACTCTGAGTCACTCATTCCAGTGATAATTACTGTTGAAAACAGAGGATTGTTATTTTTTCATTCTGCACACAATGCATTCCATAAAGTAAGCACTTGAAACTTTATCTTGCTCCTTTCGCTACTTATTTCTATTGACAAACAAATTGTGAGATCAGATACAAGTAAAGCTGAAATGCTTCCTTTTCATTCTGGATTGTTATATCTATAAAGCAGCAAGTCTGCCTTTCTTCCACTTTATTCTCTTTTATGTAGTTGCTGAATTAAATATTTGATGGCTAAGTAGCTTTTTCAATAAATAAGACACAGGAGCAGTTAGGCCATTTGGCCCATTGAGTCTGCTTTGCCATTCAATCATGGCTGATTTATTTTTCCCCCTCAACCTCATTCTCCTGCCTTCTCCCCGTAACCTTTGATGCCCTGACTAATCAAGAACCTATCAATCTCCACTTTAAAAATACCCTATTACTTGGCCTCCACAGATTCACCACCCTTCTGGAAGGGATGTCCTTCTATTCTGAGGCTGTGCCCTCTGGTCCTAGACTCTCCCACTACTGGAAACATCCTCTCCACATCCACTCTCTCCAGGCCTTTCAACATTCAGTAGGTTTCAATGAGATCCCCAATGAGATTCAATGAGATCCAATATATTGCTGAATTATAGAGCAAGGAGGGCAGAGAAGTAGGCCATCTGCCAAAGAATTTTATACTTTACACAAGCCTTCTGCCATTGCTAATTCGACTCACCTTTTCAACACATCCTCAAATCGCTTTCTCTTCCAATCATAGAACCAAAAAAAATTACAATATCCAAAGAAGTCATTCAGCCCATCACGCAAGTGCCAGTCAAAAAAAACTGTCCAACCGAATGACACCTTCCAGCACCAGTTCCATAGCTCAGCAGCTTACAGATCTTCAAGCACACATCCATCAACAGTTTAAATGTGACTCAGGTTTCTGCCTCTATGATATTTCAGGCTGTGAGTTTCAGACCTTTCCCACCCTGCTTCAATCTGATGTTCCCACCTACTTTAAGAAGACCACTATCATCCCGGTACCTAGGAAAAACAAGGTAACGAGCCTTAATGACTACTGCCCAGTGGCTCTGTCACCCATCATGAATTCCTTCGAGAGGCTGGTCATGGCATGCATTAACTCCAGCCTCCCAGACAACCTTGATCTACTGCAATTTTCCTACCGCTGAAACAGGTCTACTGCAGATGCCATCTCCCTGGCTGGACACTCATCTTTAGAGCACCTGGGCAGTAAAGACACCTACATTAGACTGTTGTTTATTGACTATAGCTCCGCTTTCAATACTATAATTCCAAGCAAAGTCATCTTCAAACTCCTAGACCTGGGACTCAAGACCTCCCTTTGTAACTGGATCCTTGACTTTCTGACCAACAGACCACAATCAGTGAGGATAGGCAGCAACACCTCTGCCACGATTATCCTCAACACTGGTGCCTCACAAGTCTGTGTCCTCAGCCCCCTACTCTATTCCCAATACACTCAAAATTGTGTGGCCAGATTCTGCTCTAACTCCATCTACAAGTTTGCAGATGACACCATCGCAGTGGTCCGTATCTCAAATAACAATGAGTCGTAGTACAGGAAGGAGATAGAGAGCCTAGTGATATGGTGTTGTGACAACAACCTTTCCCTCAATGAATGCAAAACAAAAGAGCTGGTCATTGACTTCAGGAGGGGGGGGTGGTGCACATGCTCCTGTTTACATCAATGGTGCTGAGGTCAAGAGGGTTGAGAGCTTCAAGTTCCTAGGAGTGAACATCACCAATAGGGTGTCCTGGTCCAACCACATGGACGCCACGGACAAGAAAGCTCACCAGTGCCTCTACTTCCTCAGGACACTAAAGAAATTTGTTATGTTCCCCTTTGACCCTCACCAATTTTTATTTATGCACCACAGAAAGCATCCTATCCAGATGCATCATGGTTTAGTAGGGCAATTGCTCTGCCAGTGACAGCAGAAACTGCAGAGAGCTGTGGACACAGCTCAGCAAATCACGGAAACTAGCCTTCCCTCCATGGATTCTGTCTGCACTTTTCACTGCATCGATAAAGTAGCCAGCATAATCAAAGACCTCACCCACACAGGACATTCTCTTTTCTCCCCTTTCCCATTAGGCAGATGATACAAAAACCTGAAAACACGTACCGTTAGGCTCAAGGACAGTTTCTATCCTACTGTTATAAGACTATTGAATAGTTCCCTCATATGATAAGATGGACTCTTGACCTCACACATTATTGCCTATCTGCACTGTCCTTTCTCTGCAATTGTAGCACTTTATTCTGCAGTCTGTTATTGTTTTACCTTGTACTACCTCAATGCACTGTTGCAAAGAATTGAGTTGTATGAACAGTATGCAAGACAAGTTTTCCACTGTACCTCAGTACTTGTGATAATAATAAACCAAGTTACCAATTCGTTTTGGATGAAAAAACAATGTTCCCTCATCTTTCCTCTAATCCCCGATGGATCATTTTAAATATATCCCTGGTTTTGACCCCACTGCTAAGGGAAACAGATTCTTCCTATTTTATACACCTTAATTAAATCTCCTCTCAGTTTCCTCTGTTCCAAAAAAACCCGTTCTGCCTTATCCAATATTTCTTCATAGCTACAATTTTTGCAGTCCTGGTAACAGTCTCATAAATCTCCTCTGCTACTTCTCCAGTGTAATCATACCTTTCCTGTATTATGGTGAATATGTATGCAGCACTCAAGGTGTGGTCTAACTAATGTTGTATCCAATTATAGTATAACCTCCATGCAGTAGTCAAACTTTAGCATTCGCACTTTACTCAAGGTAAACCAGCAAGGATTAAAAAGTGACCAAAATTATAATCCAAACACAGTGAGGAAGCAAGGGGCTCTGTGATGCACTTGCCTAACAGGCTGCAAGCTGAAAGGAAATGCTGAAGACACAGTTTAAGTAAAGATAAACAGGATGCAGTTGGAATTACACAATCTAAGTTCTTTTCTAAATCCCTGTGGTGTCTTTGTCGGGAGTCCCTCATGACCAAGGATGATTTCCTTCCACTCCCGTTTTGTAGATTCTGAGGTAATTGATGAGGTTAATGAGGCAGGCACAATAGTGTAGCGGTTAGCATAACGCTTTACAGCGCCAGCGACCCGTGTTCAAATCCGGCCACTGTCTGTAAGGAGTCTGTACGTTCTCCCCGTGTCTGCGTGGGTTTCCTCTGGGTGCTTCAATTTCCTCCCACTTCCCAAAGATGTACAGGTTAGGAAGTTGTGGGCATGCTATGTTGGCGCCAGAAGCATGGTGACACTTGCGGGCTGCCCCCAGAACACTCTACACAAAAAGATGCATTTCACTGTGCGTTTCGATGTACATGTAACTGATAAAGATGTCTTATCTTATCTTAATGTGAGAACTATAGACTATTCCACAGATGGGGCAGGAGGTACCTGGTGGGGAAGGAAAGTGATTAACTTGCAAGCTGGTGTGCTCCTTCCAGTGTTTACACAGGGTTTCTGTGTGCTCCCAAAGCATGTTCTCAAGACTTTATCAAATGCTCTCCTCCATTTGGAACAATTATGGGACAGAGATTTCCAGGGGTCAGTGTGTCTGTTGTATCTTTTCAACAGCTCCTTGGATTTCTTTTCCCCCACTATCTGCCTGGTAATCTCAAGCTGTGACAGAACTTGGAAGAGAATGCCTGTTGTGGGGGTCTGGTGTCAGGTATATGAATGGCACGGTCTGCCTAACCTAAACGACTGAGTAATTAAGGACTCCATGCTGGGGATGTTGGCCTGGCAATAGGTGCTTACCTTTATTCACTTACCCTTCCAATAAACTTGGAGGATTTTGCAAAGATGGCATTGATGGTGTTTCCAGTGCCTTTTATGATGCTGGGTATAGGTAGTCCAGGTCTCAGAAGTGCACCAAAGTACAGGGATGTCTGCTCCCCAGTAGACCATGACTTTTGCAGGTCTGAGGTATTGATTTCAAATACTGTTTTCTTCATATCCATGATTTGATAATGATGGTGAACTTCATCACTGATGTCTGCCTTCTCTGAGAGGTGGTAAGAGGTGCTGGATGAAGAGAGTGCAAAAGACTCAGCAACTTGTTAACAGCCATGATGTGTGGGTTCCTCAATGCTCTTCAGCTCACTTATGGCCCAAATACCCAAGGACCCATCTCATCCAGAGCCAAGAACGGGGAGAACTCAGAGACAAACATGCACACAACACCCACTGGAAGGAATACATGTTGAGAGCCTCCTTTGGTGTGGCTCTCAATGAGATATATTAGTCAACATTTAAGCAAAAGGTTGATACTGCTGTGCCTGGTTCTGTCCCCAATAGTCTTTGGAAGTGGTAAACATTAGATCTACAACTGAAGTAAAACCCAATTCATCTTTTCAAATCACTGACAACCAAAGGTTTATTCCAGGTAAACAACTTTTGTTGTGCTAATAATTAGTCATCATGAATTTTGTATACGTCTTATTAGGATCCCTCCTTCAGCCTCCTCTGCTCGAAGAGAAACAAACCCGCACTAGCCAATCTCTTTCTGCAAATTTAGCACAATAAGCCGAAACCAGAACAATTTATGTGTTTCAATAAAAGGCTGCATCATTCTCCTTGCCTCACCAAAGTCCCTGACTCAGCAAAGTCCATACTCTGGAACCAGCATGCTTTCTGTGCTTACCTATTTTCTCTTTAAAAACATCCATTCTATTTGACTCAATTACTCTATGTGACAGTGAGTTTCACATCCTCATCTTTCTCCTGATAAAGTCATCCCTCGCCAGCTCCCTCATCACTACCTTAAAAGTTATGGCTCAGTTTGGCATTCCTCCAAATATGCAAACATTTTCTTTATGTTAATGCTTATTAAATCAACATTTTAAACTTTTATATTTGGTCACCCCTCAAATCTTTTTTCTATGCATTCATATTTTTCCATTACAATGAAGAGCATTGAGCTGTGTTAACTGAGACGGTAGACTTGTCATCCACCAATATCAACTTTGCAGTGAAACAAAAACATCACAAATAAACAATTAGTTTTGTAATTCATGAGACTACCTCTGAACATATCACTTTGAAGATGTTCATACTGAACATGTCAAATAGGTAAGGCAGATGAATGTACATTAACACTTGGGCTGCAACTGATGTTCACTGCTATTGACCCAAGAGTGCTGAGGTTGTTTTTAACTGATTGTGCATGTAAAAATGTAGCATTCTCCACTAATCCCATGATGTGTGTGCTTGCTTTACAATAATAAATACAAAACAATGATACAAATAAAAGCTGCAGGTCGAATGTTAACTTTCTAATGGACTACAAAATGCATCACAGAAGTTTTGTTTACTAAATTGCATTTCACAGCTTCAAAAAAACTGTCTCAAATTATTTAGGTGTCATTAGCTCCAAGAGCCACTTATCTTCTTGGTAATAAGCAAAATAGCATATTTGTTGAAGTGTATGATAACATCACCACTGTGCTCGATCAGAAGAAAGAAATGTATTTAATTATTACCCATAACCATACATAGTGTCATTATTTTTTTCCAGAGTCAGTGTTGTTGTTGCATATTACCAGCTGAGGCAAAAATCTGATTTACACCATAAAAATGCTTAAATATCAGATATATAATTCAATGCAAGCTCTTATACACTTTGCTATATATGCAGAATACCAGAAAATGGTCAATTGTGCACAAAGCTTTTTCTTATTGTGGCATCTATGTCATACAATGGACTCTCTTTCGCTTTCTGACAGCAACATTATCAAAATGAAAGGATAGATATAGCACCCCTGTAATTCCAACAGGAGCTTTAACTTCAAGTAGGCGTAGGTCAGATAATCAGTACTCTGGCCCTATATTTTGCGGATCCTGAATGCAACTGCACAATGCAAAACCGAAGTAGCTGTGTTTAGTTTCAATTCTCTTAATATACTGCAATCTATCCATTCCTAAGATATTAAACTTTGGAACTCCATAAACCTTCCCTAACTTCCTTCTATTGTAATTATAAGGTATTTAAAACAATACAGGATAATGTACTCACAAGTATCTGCATATCTGCATCATGTACCATAATCAGGAAAAATAAATCAGACCTTAAAATTATATTTAAACAACTTATTACTTCTGAATTGTGCATCATTTCTAAACTGCTTTAGTTCCCCTCATGAGAAAGGAGCACTCACAACACCTCATCTTAGTCATATACACCAAACTGGTAGATGCCAGAAGTCTTATTCCAAAGAGAGAACAGGTGAGAGAGTCCATTTACCATGAAAAGGCATCATAAAGAACATGCTGACCAAGTTATTTTGCAGCATTTCTTGAATGATGAACCACTTATTCCAGATTATAAATGATGCTGCCTAACTAGCTATAAAGGCTTTATTTTCCACATTTGGTAGTTTGCTAAAATAATGCTGTCATCCCTTGCATTGGATTGTTAAATCCAGGATTGGATTTAACCTTTTTTCAGTGGACACATAGGCCACTCTCCAGAAGGCAGTAGGGTCCTGCTTTAGCTTTGAAGATTGTGCCCTGAAAACTTTATCAGCAGCCAATTCCAGATTATGCTTGAGGCCTAAACAGGTGAGCAACAACACATTCCCTACCATGTAAATTATATTGAGACTGCTTCCAGGGGCAGAAGACATCCAATGACGCAAGTGATTGCAACTTTCAGTTTTACCTTGACACACCTCGTCTAGAATCACAGATTTGATGGAGCAGAGGATAAGGCCACATGGCCTTCAAAGTCAAAATAAATCAATGGCAGATGGGCACCATTGAATGGTGTTGCTTTAAGACCCCTTGTAAGACAATTTGTTCTTTTTGGAGCTCTGGCCAACTGGCTGCTTCAGAACAACATAAATGAAGTTAGCAGAAAAATTCAATGATGCATAGCCTGTCAAAGCACTGAATCTGAGGCAAGGACAAATTTGTAGGTCTTAAAAAGATTGTAGGTCTTAAACAGATTGTACAGCGAAGTACTGTTTGCATTTTACACAATTTGCCTTCACTGCATCCAAAAATCACTTCACTGCATACTTGGTATGGGATCACAGAAGGAAAATCTGCAGCATCTTGCAAAATCTCTCATGTACATGTCAAATGAAGGCCACTATACAAAGACACCGGAAAGCAGCACAAGGCACATTGCCAGCACGAGATTCTGGAATTTATTTTATTTTTTCATTTATTCATTTTTCAAGATCAGGGTATTGCTGGTAAGGTTAGTATTTATTTCCAGTTTACTTCTAATTGCCCTTGAGAAGCCAGTAATGAGCTCCTTCTTGAACTGCAGCGTTCCTCCTGGTGAAAATACTCCTTAGGTGTTATCGGGTAAAGGGTTTCATGATTCAAACTGAGCAATGATGAAACACTGGTAATACTTTTCCAAATCAGGATGTTAGGCAACTTGGAGCAGAATTTACAGGGTGGTGGTGTTGTCATGAACCTTGTCTTCTTGGTAACAGGAGTCACAGGTTTGGGAGGTGCTGGAGGAGTAACCTTGGAAAGTAATTGCAGTACATTTTGCAGATGGTGCACACTGCAGCCAGTGTGCATCGATTATGGAGGACGTGAGGTTTATGGTGCAGCTCAAGGGTAACTTTATCCTGGATGATGCCAAGCTTCCAAAGAATAGTTAAAGTCAGGAGTATTCCATCAAACCCCTGTGCTTTGGAGATACTGGCAAGACTTTGAGGCATCAGGATGTGAATCACTCGCTACAGGATTCCCAGTCTCTGACCTGATCTAGAAATCACAGTATGCTGTAGTTGGTCCTGTTCAGTTTCAGGTCAACGGTGACCCACAAGCTTGGTGGCAGGTGAGTCAGTGATGCTAATGCCTTTGAAGGCCAAGAATAATTGGCTAGGATGTCTCTTGCTGGAGATGATCATAACCGGGCACTTTTGTGGTGTGAATGATATTTGCTATTTACCAACCCACACCTGCATGCTGTCCAGGTCTTCTTGTATACAAGCATGAATTGTTTCATTTTCTGAGGAGCTGTGATTGCAACTGAGTATTGCACAAGCATCAGCGAACATCCCAGCTTCTGAAATATGCCAATGAAGCAACTGAAAATGGCTGACTCCAGGTTATGCCCTGGGAGTGGGATCACACAAGAAAGACAGCAGATGCTGAAAATCTGGAGTGATGCACAAGATGCTGGAGGAACTCAGCAGGTCAGGCAGCATCATAGAACATAGAACATTATAGAACAGTACAGGCCCTTTGGCCCACAATGCTGTGCCGACATTTTATCCTGCTCGAAGATCTATCTAACCATTTCCTCCCACATAGCCCTCCATTTTTCTATCATTCATGTGGCTATCTAAGAGTCTCTTAAATGTCCCTAATGTATCTGCCTCCACCACCTCTGCTGGCAGTGCGTTCCACGCACCCACCACTCTCTGTGTAAAAAACTTACCTCTGACATCCCCCTTATATCTTCCTCCAATCACCTTAAAATTATGTCCCCTCGTATTAGCCATTTTCACCCTGGGAAAAAGTCTCTGACTGTCCGCTCGATCTATGCCTCTTATCATCTTGTACACCTCTATCAAGTCACCTCTCATCCTCCTTCGCTCCAAAGAGAAAAGCCTTAGCTCACTCAACCTATCCTCATAAGACATGCTCTCTAATCCAGGCAGCATCCTGGAAAATCTCCTCTGCATCCTCTCTAAAGCTTCCACATCCCTCCTATAATGAGGCGACCAGAACTGAACACAATACTCCAAGTGTGGTCTAACCAGAGTTCTATAGAGCTGCAACATTAGCTCATGGCTCTTGAACTCAATACCCCGACTAATGAAGGCCAACACACCATACGCCTTCTTAACAACCCTATCAACCTGTGCAGCAACCTTGAGAGATCTATAGGTATGGACCCCAAGATCCCTCTGTTCCTCCACTGCTAAGAGTCCTGCCCTTAACCTTGTATTCTGCCTTCAAGTTCAATCTTCCAAAGTGTCTTAGTTCACACTTTACCGGGTTGAACTCCATCTGCCACTTCTCAGCCCAGCTTTGTATCCTATCAATGTCCTGTTGTAACCTACAACAACCTTCTACACTATCCACAACACTACCAACATTCATGTCCACATCTTCATCCAAGTTATTTATAAAAATCACAAAGAGCTGGGGTCCCAGAACAGATCCCTGCAGAACACCACTGGTCACTGACCTCCAGGAACAATACACTCCATCTACAACCACCTTCTATGGGCGAGCCAATTCTGAATCCACACAGCCAAGTTTCCCTGGATCCCATGCCTCCTGACTTTCTGAATGAGCCTTTCATGAGGAACCTTATCAAACACCTTACTAAAATCCATTTACACCACATCCACTGCTCGACCTTCATCAATGTGCTTTGTCACATCCTCAAAGAATTCAATCAGGCTTATGAGGCATGACCTGCCCCTTACAAAGCCATGCTGACTGTCCCTAATCAGCCTATGCTTCTCCAAATGCCCATAAATCTGTCTCTAAGTATGTTCTCCAGTAACTTGCCCACCACTGAAGTAAGACTCACTGGCTTGTAATTCCCAGGGTTATCCCTACTCCCTTTCTTGAACAAAGGAACAACAATTGCCACCCTCCAATCATCTGGCACTACTCCTGTGGCCAGTGAGGACACAGAGATCATCGCCAAAGGCACAGCAATCTCTTCCCTCGCTTCCTGTAATAACCTTGGATATATCCCGTCTGGCCCCTGAGACTTTTCTATCCTAATGTTTTTCAAAAGTTCCAACATATCCTCTTTCCTCACATTGACATTCCCTAGCATATCAGCCTGTTGTAAATCATTCTCACAAATGTCAAGGTATCCCTCATTGCTGAATACTGAAGCGAAGTATTCATTAAGGACCTTCCCTGCCTCTTCTGACTCCAAGCACACGTTTCCTCTTTTATCCTCTGTCCCTTTTGAAACATCTAAACCCTGGAATATCCAGCAGCCATTCCTGCCCTTGTGACAGCCAAGTCTCTGTAATGGCCACAACGTCGTAGTTCCATGTGCTTACCCATACTCTGAATTCACCACCCTTGTTCCTGATACTTCTTGCATTAAAGTAGACACATTTCAGCCCATCCAACTGACTGTCATTTTGCCCTTTTAACTGCCTATGCTTCCTCACAGCCTTTCTACACTCTGGATCTACTTGTACACTAAATGTACCAACCTCTGACCTATCACTCGGGTTCCCATCCCTGTGCCAAACTAGTTTAAACCCTCCCCAACAGCTCTAGCAAACCTGCCCACAAGAATATTGGTCCCCCAACAGTTCAGGTGTAACCCATCCCTTTTGTACAGGTCGTATCTTCCCCAGAAGAGATCCCAATGATCCACAAATCTGAAACTCTGCCCCCTGCATCAAATCCTCAGCCATGCATTCATCTGCCAGATTAAGCTGTTCTTACCCTCACTGGTGTGTGGCACAGGCAGCAATCCAGAGATTACTACCCTTGAGGTCCTGCTTTTCAGCTTCCTACCTAGCTCCCTATAATTCCTCTTCAGGACCTCATCTCTTTTCCTACCTACTGTATATCATTGGTACCAATGTGTACCACGACCTCTGGCTGTTCACCCTCTCCCTTCAGAATACTGTAGGCCTGATCCGAGACGTCCCTGACCCTGGCACCCGGGAAGAAAAATACCATTTGGGAGTCTCTTTCACGTCCACAGAATCTCCCGTCTGCCCTCCTTACTATCGAATCCTCAATCACCACCGCTCTGCTCTTCTCCCCCCTTCCCTTCTGCACCACACAGCCAGCCTCAGTGCCAGAGACCTGGTCACTGTGGCTTTCCCCTGGAAGGTCATTCCCCCCCAACAGTATCCAAAGCGATATACCTATTTTTCAGGGGAATGGCCACAGGGGCACTCTGCACTACCTGCCTATTCTCCTTCCTTCTCCTGACAGTCACCCAGCAACCTGCCTCCTGCAGCTTAGGAGTGACTGCCTCCCTGTAGCTCTTATCTATGAACTCCTCGTTCTGCCGTAGGAGCTGAAGGTCATCCAGCTGCAGCTCCAGTTTGGAGGGAAATGGACAGTCAAAGTTTCAGGTCGAGACCATTCAGCAGGACTGGAAAGAAAGAAGGGAGATAGCCAATATAAAAAGGTGAGAGGAAAGGGTGGAGCCAGAGCTGGCAGGTGATAGGTGAATCCAGACGAGAGGTGGATGATAGGCAGGTGGGGGAGGGGGAGAGTGGGAATGATGTAAGAAGCTGGGAGGAGATAGGTGATAAAAGACTGAAGAAGGTGGAACCTAATCGGAAAGGATGGTGGAGCATAGAATAAAGGGAGAGAGTTGGGGAGGGGAACAGGAGGATGGAATGTGTGGGTGATGGGCAGATCGAGAGGGCTGGGGAGGGGAAAAAGAAGGGGTAAGGGGACCAGTGGGAAAAGGGAAAACAAAGGAGGGACAGAGAGGAGTGGTTACTGGAGGTTAGAGAAATCGATGTTCATGCCGTTAGGTTGGAGACTACCAAGGCGGAATATGAGGTGCTGTTCCTCTAATCTGCGTCTAGTCTCAACTTGGCAGTAGAGGAGGCCGGGGACAGACATGTCGGTATAGGAATGGGAAGTGGAATTAAAATGTCTGGGCCACTGGGAGATCCTGGCTGTTACGGCGGACAGTGTGAAGGTCCTCAACAAAACGATCCCCCAATCTGCATTGGGTCTCCCCGATGTAGAGGATTCTGCACCAGGAGCACTGGATGCAATAAATGCCACTGATGGATTCACATGTGAAGGACTGCCTCACCTGGAAAGACTAAGGCATCACGCCTACTTCTTCGGCAAGGATTACCCACCCCTTTTCCCAACTCGAGCCTTCATCCTCCTCTTTTCATCTCTTAACTGCTGATGGGACATTAACCATCTTGACTTCACCACTTCCCTCACCTACTCCAACCTCACCCTCTCTGAACGCACTGCCTTCCACTCTCTCCACACCAATCCCACCATCAAACCCGCAGTCAAGGGCGGTGCTGTTGTAGTCTGGCAGACTGACCTTTACCTTGCAGAGGTTAGACCGGCAGCTCTTGGACACCTCCTCTGACCTACCCCTGAACCAGGACCTCACTGAGAAGCATCAGGCCACTGTCTCCCACACCATCACCAACCTCATCACTTTTTGGAGATCTCCCCTCTTCAGCCTCCAACCTCATTGCTCCCCAACCCCACACTGCCCGTTTCTATCCCCTACCCAAGATTCACAAATCAAACTACCAGGGTAGGCCCATTGTTTCAGTCTGCTCTTGCCCTACTGAACTCTTATCTTGACTCCATCTTGTGCCCCTTGGTTCAGTCCCATCCCACTTGTATCTGTAACACTTGGCATGCTCTCCGCTTCAACAACATTCCAGTTCCCAAACACTTCTATCCCCAATCAGGAAGGCCTCAAGGCTCTCCGCTTCTTTCTGGATAACAGACCCAGCCAGTTCCCCTCCACCACCACCTCCACCGTCTGGCAGAACTGGTGCTCAGCCTCAACAACTTCTCTTTCGGCTCCTCTAACTTTCTCCAGACCAATGGTGTAGTCATGGGCACTCACATGGGCCCCAGCTATGCCTGCCTTTTCGCTGGCTATGTGGAGTAACCGATGTTCCAAACCTACATCAGCAGTGCTCGCCAAATCTTTCTCTGCTGCACTGACCACTGCATTGGTGCTGCTTCCTACACGTGTGTGGAGTTCGTCAGTTTCATCAACTTCGCCATCAACTTCCAACCTGCCCTCAAATTCACTTGATCCATCTCCGACCCCTCTCTCCCCTTTCTTGATCTCTCTGTCTCCATCTTGGGAAAGAGATTATCCACTGACATCTTCTACAAAACCACCGACTCCCACAGTTACCTTGACTATACCTCTTCCTACCCTGTCACTTGCAAGCAAGTTCCCCTTGTCCTCACCCAACACTCCACAAGCCTAAGCATCCAACTTATCATTATCTGCAACTTCCGCCATCTCCAATGGGATCCCACTACCAGGTACATCTTCCCCTTCCCTCCCTGCTCTCTCCGTGACTCCCTTGTCTGTGTGACTCTCCTTACTGATACCCCTCTTATCCCTGCAACTGCACTAAGTGTTACACCAGCCCCTACACCCCCACCACCACCCCCCCCCCCCACCCTGTCCACCACCACCATTCAGGGCCCTAAACAGTCCTTCCAGGTGAGGCAGTCTTTCACATGCGAATCCATTGGTGTCCTATATTGCATCTGATGCTCCCGTTGCAGCCTCCTCTACATCAGGGAGACCCGACTAGCTTGCGGGAATTGCTTCGTCGAGCTCCATCCACTGTAACAGCCAGGATCTCCCGGTGGCCAGACATTTTAATTCCACTTCCCATTCCAACACCAATATGTCTGTCCATGGCCTCCTCCACTGCCAAGTTGAGGCTAGACGCAGATTAGAGGAACAGCACCTCATATTCCGCCTTGGTAGTCTCCAACCTGATGACATGAACATAGATTTCTCCAACTTCTGGTAACGACTCCCCTCTGTCCCCCTTTTGTTTTCCATTATCTCATTAGCCCTATCACCCCTTCTCTTTCCCTCCCCTGCCCTCTTGATCTGTCCATCACCCACACATTCCTCCGTTGGTTCCCCGCCCCACCTCTTTCCCTTTATTCTGTGCTCTACTGTTCTCTCCTATCTGAGTCCATCTTCTTCAACCATTTGGCACTTCCACTTATCACCTCCCAGCTTCTTACATCATTCCCACTCTCTCCCTCCCCCACCTGCCTATCATCCCGCTCTCACCTGGATCCACCTATTGCTCCACCTCCCCCCCACCCCCCCACCACTTTTTATACTGGCTATCTCCCCTCTTTCTTTTCATTCCTGATAAAGGGTCTTGCCCTGAAATGTCCACTGACCATTCCCTCCATAGATGCTGCCTGATCTGCTGAGTTCCTCCAGCAATTTGTATGTTGCTGGGGCTGGGATAATTGATCTCCAATGATAAAAACTTCTTCTGTGCATCATATCACTACAAATATTGCAGTGTTTCACCTTGATGCTCATTGACTACAATTTTACCAGGATGCCTTTATGTCACATATAGTCAAATGCTGCCTTGAGATGAAGGGCAGTAACTCTCGCCTCACCTCCAGAATTCAGCTCTGTGATGAGGTTTGTAGTCTTATGGTCCTTACGATAACCTAAATGGGCACGAGTGAGTTGGTTATTGGTGAGTAAGTACCATTTGACAGTACTATCAATGACACTTTCCATCATTTTGTTGATGACTGAGAGTAGACTGATTGTGCTCTTTGTGAACAGGACACACCCGGCAGTTGGCACATCGCTGGGTGGACGTCAATGTTGTAAGTGTACTGGAACAACTTGGCTAATTTTGGATCACAGGTCAGCTGGGACAGTGTAAGGTCCTATAGCTTTTGCTGTATCCAGTGCTCTCAGCTGCTTCTTGATGCCATATGGAGTGAACTGAATTGAATGAAGATTGGCTTTTGTTGGCAGGGACCTCAGGATGAAGCCCAAGAGGGATCATCTATCCAACACTTCTGAGCAAACATGGTCATGTATGCTTCAGCTTGATCTTCGACACTCACGTGCTGGGCTCCACCTTTGTTGAGAATTAGGATATTCTTGGAGCCTTACTCCTGTTAGATGTTTAATTGTCCACCATCATTCACAACTTGTTGAGCTAAGACTGCAGAACTTCTATTTGATCTGTTGATTGTGAGACAGTTCAGCTCTGTCTGTAGCAAGCTGTTTTTGTTGTTTAGCACAGATGTAATCCTGTGCTGCAGTTTCACAAGGCTGGCATTTTTAAGTATGCCAGGTGTTGCTCCCAGCATGCCCTTCTGCACTCCTCATTGCACCAGGGTTAACAGGAATGGCAGAATGAAGAATATGCCAGACATGAATGCTGCACATTCACAAACTCATTAGTTAATGTCTGACAACTGGTAACACTCACCTCCTTCAGATCCCATGTTACAAACCTAACCTCTTTATATATCAACATTTTTATTTCAATATTATGATGTACAATTTGTCGTTGGCAGGGAAAAATGTGGTGGGCACTCCACCTGCCCTCCCCCTCCTGAAATTAACCCCCTACATCCCAAAAACTGGCCATACAAAAAAATAACAACGCTTCCATGCTTCCTCCTGGGTGTCTCACCCTCCCTATTCTTCATGCTGCTCATCACTCTCATGGTTGGCGCCACTCAGGCAGTGGCTGCTGAGGCCGAGCATGAGCAATAGGAGAGTGCAGAGAGAGGCTTAGTGACTGTTACAACCTATTTGGGCCTCTCCTCTCCACTTCAACTGACAGGTGGGCACATCTGTGGACTGGAGATCCCTACATACCCCCTTTTTTCATCTGTTGGTGGCAAAAAGTTGCAGATAATAGCAATACAATCTGCATGTAATGAGGTGGGCTGTGGGAGATCCAGCCACAGAAAATTTGCACATGGGGACAACATAGAAGCAGAAGATGGGGAGATTGGTGGCTTGCTGACGCTAACGTCTAGTCCCGTGTATCACCTTTAATTCTTTTCATTCAATCAGTTCATCCCACAGGCATCTCTGTAGCACTGTAATTAACTCATTGTCACGCCTAGCTATCTAATTGGCTTCTGAAGAGCAACTCATCGCAGTTCCAGCTGCTCTGCATGATTCCAAACAATACAGAGCACATATAACTCCAGGTAAGTATTCCATGGACCCATGCATCACCCACTCCAAAAGCAGCAATCACTAATGTTCATGCTAAGATTTGGGGGGAAGAGTTACTTTGTGAACTGCAGAATTGGAAACTTAGTGAGACTGCGATGCAAAAAATTCTGCAGATGCTGGAATCTAGAGCAACACACAAACGTGCTGGAGGAATTCAGCAGGTCAGGCAGCATCCATGGAGGGAAATAAACAGTCGACGTTTTGGGCCGAGACCCTTCATCAGGACTGGAAAGGAAGAGGGCAGAAGCCAGAATAAGAAGGTGGGAGGAAGGGGAGGAGCACACACAGGCAGGGGATAGGCAAGTTCAGGTGCTAGATGAGTCCAGGTGAGGGGGGGAAGGTAGGTAGGTGGGGGAGAAGATGTAATAAGCTCAGAGGTGATAGGTAGAAGAGGCAAAGAGCTGAAGAAGGAGGAATCTGGTAGGAGAGGGCAGTGGACCATGGAATAAAGGGTGGGGGAGGGGAGTTGAGGAGATGGACAGGTCATCAAGGTGGGTGAAGGAAGCCATAGGAATAAGGGAAGACAAAGGAGTGGGGGGGGGGTGTAGTTACCCAAAGTTAGAAAGATTGATGTTGAGGCCATCAGGTTGGAGACTCCCAAGGCAGAATATGAGGTTGGCTGACCGCTTCGTCGAGCACCTTTGCTCCATCTGCCGCAACGGCCAGGACCTCCCGGTGGCCACCCACTTCAATTCCACATCCCACTCCCATACTAACACGTCTATCCATGGCCTCTTCTACTGCCACGTTGAGGCCAGACGCAGACTGGAGGAACAACACCTCATATTCCACCTTGGGAGTCTCCAACCTGATGGCCTCAACATTGATTTCTCTAACTTCTGTAACCCCACCCCTTTTTCTTCACCCTCACTCTCCCTTTGTCTTCCTTTATCCCTATAGCTCCATTCCCCCACCTTGATGACCTGCCCATCTCCTCTCCTCCCCTCCCCTCCCCTCCCCCAATCTTTATTCCATGGTCTACTGCCCTCTCCTATCGGATTCCTTCTTCTTCGGCTCTTTGCCTCTTTTACCTATCACCTCTCAGCTTATTATGCCTTCTCCCCCTCCCCCACCCACCTATCTTCCCTCTTGCATCTGGACTCGCCTATCACTTGAATTCACCTATCACCTGCCAGCCTGTGCTCCTCCCCCTCCCCCGACCTTCTTATTCTGGCTTCTGCCCTCTTCCTTTCCAGTCCTGATGAAGGGTCTTGGCCCGAAATGTTGACTGTTTATTTCCCTCCATGGATACTGCCTGACCTGCTGAGTTCCTCCAGCACTTCTTGTGTGTTAGTGAGACTGCACCTGGAATACCGTGTGCAGGTTGGTTTTCCTTAGATTCCATTGTACATTAACATAAATGAATTTCTCCATTTAAATAATACTGTGCTTTTATCCTGCTGAAGTGGATAACCTCACATTTATCCATGTTATATTGCATCTGCCATGCATTTGTTCACTGGGTGAACTTATTCAATTCTTCTTGAAGATTTCTTAAATTCTCCTTGCAACTCACAATCCTACCCAGTTTTGTTTCGTTGGCAAATTTAGAAATTTACATTCAATTCCATCATCCAAATCACTAACATACATTGTAAATAGCTGGGGCCCTAGCTCTGATCCCTCTGGTACTCCACTTCTACCCCAGAAAGACCTATTTATCCACATTCTCTGTTTTCTATCTGTCAGCCAATTTTCAAAACAAACTAATACATCATCTGCAATCCCATTTGCTTTAATATTGAACAATAAACTTGTATGTAGAACTTTATCTGAAGCCTGCTGAAAACTCAAATAATTTTAATTCTTTGCTCATTTTGAAGCAAATTTTAAGTGGCACTTTAAAAATTTGCAAGGAAATATATGATTGAAATATCATATGAGAATCAATCGCCACTCATTGTCAAAAATGCCGCATTTCTTCCATGCTCAGAACAGGCAGAAAGAACGAACTCTTGCACAAATTCTCAGGAAGTGCCAACTGGTTTGGTTTTATTTGCATTATTGACAGAAGGGGAAGTCTGGGCATATGTGATATCAGGAGATTTCCTGAGCGTCTCTGTGAATGGTTCCATTTTATCAGTGCCCTGTCTGTGACTTGTACTGTATTTGAATATCATTAATTGAGACTAGCGACACCCAAGATGGTTGCAACCAAATGACAGCAACTTAAGTCCATGTGTTGTCTTTGTTAAATCAAGTTCTTCCAATATTATTGAACAAGTTACTATAACATCTATCTGAAGTTACAATTGCATTGCTTCTGATCAGTCTCAGGAAGAGACTCATGATCGTATGGGATCTTACTGGACAATGATGCATTGGTACAGAATCAGAATCAGGTTTATAATCACTGACATATGTCGTGAAATTTGTTGTTTTGCAGCAGCAGTACAGTGCAAGATATAAAGACATAAAAATTACAATGTTACAAAAATAAATAAATAGTGCAAAAGAGGAAAAACGAGGTAGTGTTCATGGGGTCATGGACCGTTCAGAAATCTAATGGCGGAGGGGGAAGAAGCTTTTCCTGAAACATTGAGTTTGGATCCTCAGGCTCCTGTACCTCCTCCCCAATGGTAGTAATGAGAAGAGGGCATGTCCCAGATAGTGAGGGTCCTTAATGATGGATGCTACCTTCTTGAGGCACTGCCTCTTGAAGATGTCCTCGATGGCGGGGAGGGTTGTGCTTGTGATGGAGCTGGCTGAGTCTATAACCCTCTGCAGCCTCTTTAGATCCTGCACATTGAAGCCTCCATACCAGGCAGTGATGCAACCAGTCAGAATGTACTTCTGTAGAAATTTGCAAGAGTCTTTGGTGACATACCAAATCTCCTCAAACTCCTAATGAAGTAGAGCCACTGGCATGCCTTCTTCATGATTGCATCAATGTATTGGGCCCAAGATAGATCCTCTGAGATGTTGACGCCCAGGAACTTGAAGCTGCTCACCCTTTCCACTGCTGACCCCTCAATCGTGACTGGTATGTGTTCTCTTGACTTCCCTTCCGGAAGTCCACAATCAATTCCTTGGTCTTGCTGACGTTGAGTGTGAGGTTGTTGTTGTGAAAACCACTCAATCAGCCGATCTATTTCACTCCTGTATGCCTCCTTGTCACCATCTGAGATTCCGCCAACAACAGTGGTGTCATCGCCAAATTTATAGATGGCATTTGAGCTGTGCCTAGTTACACAGTCATGAGTGTAGAGAGAGTAGAGCAGTGGGCTAAGCACGCATCTTTAAGGTGCACCTGTGTTGATTGTCAGTCGAGGATCCAGTTGCAGAGGGAGGTACAGAGGCCCAGGTTTTGAAGCTTGTTAATTAGTACTGAGGGGATGATGGTGTTGAACGCCAAGCTGTAATCAATAAACAGCAGCCTGACATATGTTTTGCTGTTGTCTAGGTGCTCCAAAGCCAAGTGGAGAGCCTGTGAGATTGCATCCCCTGTAGACCTGTTGTGATGGTAGGCAAATTGCAGCGGGTCCAGGTCCTTGCTCGGTCAGGAGTTAATTCTAGCCATGACCAACCTCTCAAAGCACTTCATCACAGTAGATGTGAGTGCTACTGGGCAATGGTCATTGAGGCAGCTCACTCTGCTCTTCTTGGGCACAGGCATGATTAATGCGCTTTTGAAGCAGGTGGGAACCTCCGACTACAGCTATGAGAGGTTGAAGATGTCCTCAAACATTCCAGCCAGTTGATCGGCACAGATTTTCAGTACCCTGTCAGGTACACTGTCAGGGCCTGATGCCTTGTGAGGGTTCACCCTCTTGAAGGATGTTCTGATGTTGGCCTCCGAGACAGAGAACATGGGTCATCAGATGCTGTGGGGATTTGTACAGGTGTAGGGTTATTCTCCCTTTCAAATCATGCATATAAGGTGTTGAGCTCATCAGGGAGTGAAGCATCACTGCCACTTGTGCTGTTAGGTTTCACCTTATAGGAAGTAATAGCATGCAAACCCCGCCACAGCTATCGTGCATCCGATTATGTCTCTAACTTCACCCAGAATTGCCTTTTCAGTGTCACGATGGCCTTCCATAGGTTGTACCTGGACTTCTTGTAGGGTTCTGGTTCACCAGTCTAGAACACCACAGATCTAACCCTCAGCTGACTGCAAATCTCCTGGTTCACCCAGGGCTTCTGGTTTGGGAAAACTCGGTATGTTCTTGATGGCACACACTCATTCATGCAGGTTTTGATGAAATCAGAGATGGCCGTGGTACACTCATTCAGATCTGAAGATGAATCCCTGAATATGGTCCAGTCCACTGATTCAAAGCTGTCCTGTAAACACTCCTCCACCTCCCTTGACCATACCTTCGCAGTCCTCACCATTGGTACTACAGTCTTCAGTCTCTGCCAATATGTAGGTTTAAAACCCAAAGATAATAATAGGTCAGATCATGCTTGATCCAACATGTCACCCCCACTCAATCTCTGCACCAAAAGCCCAGAAGTATGCTCAGCTGTGTCAGTACCCGTGTGATGGGGCATGCTTGAGGCATCCTATCCACACCACTTCTGTGGTGGAGTATGCTGCGAGCAGCAACCAGGTCTCAGGGAGGTAAAACAGAGATCTTGTCCCCCAGAACTGATATATCGCCCTTTGATAACTCACTACTGTCAAAGGCTCCTTATACTGTTTTAAATATTTCTGTCAAGAGACATATAGAAATAATTTAAATGTGTTTAAATAATTAAAAACAGAAATGATTGAAATATAAAGATAACAAAATTTAGTCCAAAATAAATTACCATAAACTAATTTCAATCAGTCAGGTAACTGTATGAAGAAAAATAACTAAAAAGCTCAACCAGAACTTGCAGTAATGTATGTAATGTATAATTGTTTGTGTCCCACTTAAAGGATTATACTATGTGACTAACTGTATATTCCAACAATGTTTAACAGAGAATCTTCAATTAGTCTCTCCCTCTCTGCGGGATAAGCACACAGTACAAAACCTGTCTTATGAAAATTCAAACACAGGAATTAGTAGAAGTCAGCCACTTGACCCCCATCCTGGCTGCAACTTCACTTTACCCACTGTATCTTTCACTCCCTAGCTTATCAAGAATGTATCTCCTGTCTTAAAAAAAATTTCAAAAATGTTCTTCTTCAAATAATCCCTTTTCATTAAACAGTGACACTAGTTTTACAATCTCCCATCAGAGGAAATAACCTCTCCATATTTGCCATTAAGATATCTCAAGATATTATACGCTTCATTCAAATTGACTCTCATACCCATTGGAGTTGAGAAGAATGAGCCTAGCCTGTTCAACCTTTCTTTATAAGGCAACATACATATTCCAGGCTTCAGTCTAGGACACCTTCTCTGAACAGCTTCTAACACATTTACATCCTCTCTTGTTTAAAGAGATCAACAGAAGATTCTGGCTGTGTTCCCTCTAATGCTCTATAGATTGAAGCATATCCTCCCTACTTTTGTATTCAATTCCCCTAGCAATAAATGATAACATTCTGGTATATTTCCAAATTATTTGCTGTACCTTCATTCAGACTAGCCTTTTGTGAATCGCATACTCGATCCCTTTGCATCTCAGAGATCTAAATTCTCTCATTTTTTAGATAATATGCTGTTATTCTGAAATTTTTTCTGCCAAAATGCACAATTTCCCATTTTCCCACATTAGATCCCATTTGCCAGATCTTTGCTGACTCACTGAAGCTATCTATATCCCTTCATAGCATTATTAAGTCCTCTTTACAATCTACCTTCCTTCCTCTCTCTGTGTCATCGGCAAATTTGGCAACCATTTCTTCAGTCATTTCTTCAGTCATTTCTATAAATTGCGAGAAGTTGAAGCCACAGCATTGATACTTGTGGCACACCACTTATTACATCTTGCCAACCAGAAAAAGACCCATTTACGCCTGCTCTTTGTTCCCTGTTAGCCAGTCAATTTTCCATCCATGGCAATACATTATCTTGTACACCCTGAGCTTTAATTTTTTTTCAATAACCTTTGATTTAGCACCTTATTAAACGCCTTCTGGAAATCTAAAAACAGTACATCCACCAGTTCCCTTATATCCATATCATGCTTACTTTTTCAAATGACCCAAAATGG
The DNA here is from genome assembly GCF_009764475.1 of Pristis pectinata. NCBI lineage: Eukaryota > Metazoa > Chordata > Chondrichthyes > Rhinopristiformes > Pristidae > Pristis > Pristis pectinata. Next base: position 76,652,654 of record NC_067410.1, on the reverse strand, counting down.
GCAAACATGATGTTCCTTCCACAAAACTATGTTTATTTTGCCTGATTGCCATGAATTTTTCTCAGTGCCCTGCTAATAACAACTTTATTAATACATTCTAAAATTTTTCCTGTGACAGATGCTAAGCTAACTGGCCTGTAGTTGTTCCCTCAGTGAATCACATTTTCTATTTTCCAATCTAATGGAACTTTCCAAAAATCTAGGGAATTTTGGAAATTAAAATCAACATATCAAATATCTGACTTGGCACTTCTTTTAAGACCCCAGCTTTAAGTCCATCAGGACTGGAGACACATCAACCTACAGCTCCAGCAATCTGCACTTTCACTTCCCCAGTGAGTGTAATTTCCTTAAAGACTCCCTTGTTTCCAACTCCCAATTTACATCTGTTTCTGGGATGTTACCTGAATTGAGTGGTGGAATTGGAATTGGTTTATATTGTCACTTGTACCGAGGTACAGTGAAAAACTTGTCTTACATACCGTTCATACTGATCAATTCATTAAGATAAGATGTTATTAAGAGATCTTTATTAGTCACATGTACATCGAAACACACAGTGAAATGCACCTTTTGCGTAGAGTGTTCTGGGGGAAGCTCGCAAGTGTCGCCATGCTTCTGGCACCAACATAGCATGCCCCCATACGTCTTTGGAATGTGGGAGGAAACTGGAGCACTCGGAGGAAACCCACGCAGTCATGGGGAGAACATACAAACTCTTTACAGATGGTGGCGGGAATTGAACCTGGGTTGTTGGCGCTGTAATAGCGTTACGCTAACTGCTACATTACCATGCCTGCCCACAATGCATTGAGGTACTACAAGGTAAAACAATACAGAATGTAGAATAAAGTGTCACAGCTACAGAGAAAGTGCAGTGCAGGTAGACAATAAGGTGCAAGTTCATAATATGGTAGATTCCGAGGTCAAGGGTCCATCTTATTGTACTAGGGAACCATTCAATAGTCTTATAACAGCGGAATAGAAGCTGTCCTTGAGCCTGGTGGTATGTGATTTCAGGCTTATGTATCTTCTGCCTGATGGGAGGGGGGAGAAGAGAGAATATCCTGGGTGGCTGGGGTCTTTGATTATGCTGGCTGCTTTATCGAGGGAGCGAGAAGTACAGACAGAGTCCATGGAGGGGAGGTTGGTTTCCATGATGTGCTGAGCTGTGTCCACAACTCTCTGCTGTGTCTTGTGGTCCCGGGCAGAACAGTTGCCACACCAAGTCGTGATGCATCCAGATAGGATACTTTCTGTGGTGCGTCGATAAAAGTTGGTGAGTGTCAAGGGAGACATGCCAAATTTCTTTAGCCTCCTGAGGAAGTAGAGGCACTGGTGAGCTTTCTTGGCCATTGTGTCTACGTGGTTGGACCAGGACAGGTTGCTAGTGATGTTCACTTCTAGGAACTTGAAGCTCTCAACCCTTTCGACCTCAGCACTGTTGATAATAGACAGGTGTATATGCATGAAGTCAATGACCAGCTCTTTTATTTTGCTGACGCTGAGGGAAAGGTTGTTGTCACAACACCATATCACTAGGCTCTCTATTCCTGGGGGCATGACTTTGTCAAAGTGCAGCAGCCACTTCCTAACTGGGAATTGATTCCAGATGTTGGGAGGACATGGCAGGGATGACTGGGCTGAGATTACCTATGTTGCAACCTGAAGTTAGATCTATCTGATTTTTTCCCCCTATTCTCGTCCTTTGTAGCAATTCTTTGCCAGGGAATAACTTGCCAGGCCACCTCAAGAGGCACTAAGACTTAGCCAATACTGTGGGTACCACAGGCACATGTGGACCAAAGTGGCTGTAATAGAAATCTTCTTTTACTGAAGGAATTTGATGAAATTTATAATATACTTATTTTGAAAACAAGGATTTTGCAGCTTTCATACTCATCTTTCTGGCACAAATTACTAGGCTTTCAGATATAATGTCTTTAATATAAGAGCATCCTTGATATTTTCACTGATATTCAAGTTTACAGACTATATTGTGCTTACTTTGCCCAAAAGAACAAAAAACTGATAAGAGTGGTAAAACTAATAAGGGTAAGAGGACAAAATTGATAAGAAATACTGCAGACTTCTACCAATCTTGCACTATAAATTTGACAGAAAATCAGTGGAAATCCTGGAGATGAGGCATAAACAGTGAAACCACTCTCCTTATCCAGTCCTCAACTCCATGACGACTGACTGATCTGTGAAAATCATTGCGATAAAGAACCCATCAATTAAAAGTTTGAATGCTGGAATCTGGAATGGCATGAGGAGAACACGTGGCTGTGAATTAATTACTAAAATATAGAGATACTTTCCTTGTGATAACCATAAGTTGAATGATACCTTTACAATGAATGCACAGGAGTTCACTTTTATATTCTTTTAGTTTAGTTAAAGGACCAGTCAATGAGAGCCAGCTGTTATAATAAAATTTGTCAACTGCTTAAAGTATTAACATACTTAAGTTTTGTAATATCGCAACAAGTATGCAACAGAGCAGGCAGGAAGCCCTGTTTGATTATTATGCACTTAAGCCTCTAATATTGGGCAAGAGGGAATGGAGATATACCACCTCCGATATTTCTAGTTAATTATGCTTGAATTAGCAGACATGGAAAGAATCACCAAACAGGTCTATGATTTCTTGCAAATCTGACAGGCTTGAAGTGATTCCACAATAGCACGCCTCACGAAAAACACTGAAGTGCTAAGAAAATTTATGCAGATGACACTCAGTAGCCATTAGCGCATGTGAAAGGAACTCACTCTTCTTGCTGAATTATATCTGTCTGAAAACTGAACTTTAGCATGCATTCTTCATTGGTTTCATTGCCCTGGAGGATGGATAAAGTCAACCTAAAGCCAAATATTTATAGTTCTCATACTATTGCTTTCAAAACAAAAATCAATGGACATGTTGAGAAAGCTCCCAGTAGTAGGGAAGGCATGTAGTAATCAAAGATTGGATATTTGGCTATCTTGACAGCTCCACATGGGGCTGTCAAGCAGCCCTGAACAAATGACAGAGAATAAAGCAGGAAGGAGAAAGCATGCTGGTCCAGGGAGCCAGAACAGTGTGGATGTAGCTGACTCTGATGCACAGCCCTCTGGGTTTATTACAAATGGTGGTCTTAAGTTAAAAGTGAAATCATGCAGTCAGCCAGCATGTCTATATCTTCCACTGGGGAATCATTGTTATATAGGACAGATACCACATTAGTACAGCAGGCTCAAGGGAAAGCCCTATGGCAAATCACACTGACAATATTCACTGACACAGTACTCAGAAAAAACACTTCAATTATAATTTATGCAAGAGTATTTATGTTTCAGTGCTAATGGAAAGCAGACTAACGCATGACATAGAAATGGCATTAAAGTACCCAGAATGAAGGATTTTTTTAAAGGGGCCATTTGTTGTACATATTTAATGGAAATGTATTCTATTCCTTGTTGCATCTTTCTTATTATTCTAGTGGTTCCATATCTGATTCTACATTGTCACTTTCAGCTTTGTGCTTGAGCTCAGATTGTTCTTTACTTGCAGTGAGCTCATTTGCAGAATAAAGTCATGCATATGCAAGAAAATGGCAATCCTTCGCATGACTTTGAGGATACAATACTGTGGAGTTTTCTAATTGATCAAGGCATCTGACTTGCATCTTTAGAATCCTAATTATGATTATTTACAGTGCTGTATGTGCAGCCTATGCATTTCTTATGCTCATGAGTGGTTCAATGGGATGAGTTTAGGAATGGTTCAATGGAAGAATGTGGTAATGGGAGATAACAAACCTGCTTCACGTGCCATCACCATGGTGAATAAGGCACAAGACAACCAAACCCTGACTAGAGGCAGGTGTCTGTCAGACATATGATAAGGCATGGGAAGCTCATGCACCTACTCAGCCTGTGTTGGTCAAGGAGGGACAATTGGACATCTACAAAATGGTTTCCACATGTGCATAGAAATACCATGCTTTGTAGAGAGAGAGAGAGAGAGAGGGAGAGTGAGAGAGCGAACTGTATCAGTGAGATAAATGGGAAGAGGTATGATGAACTGTAAGATTCCTTGAATTACCATCCCTGGCCTGGCTCCCTTCCAGAATTTACTCTTGCTGGATAAAGACATGTGTATGTAAACTGACGAATTCCCAGATGAAGAAAGGAAGTACAGATTTTATTTTGGGTGGACAGGGAAAAGATATGCCGAGCTTCCTGATGTAGAGGAGTAGGAATTGCCTGACCTTTAAGACAAAGGAGCAACATGTGAACAGGTAACTTTGAAAAAATTCTTAGTCTTTATATTTCTTTTCCTGAATGGCCTGGGGTATTGCCTTTAGAGTTTACCTCTGAATGCCATAGCACATACTTTGAAGATGCTTTCAAACAAGAAGGCCAGATTCCAAGGAAATAGCAGATCTTATTTTCATTTTCCACTTTCATTTAAGAAATATCTACATAATGCCCACAGTCACAGCCGGTGCCCACAACAAGCCCACTGACACCACCCACATCATGTTCATCTCACAATGGGTGCAGGGGATCTCCAATTTTCTGTTTACCTGGGGCCCCTATAATCTTAAACTGCTACTGGGTAACTCTGAATACACAATACACCTGATGATACATCTCTGATCATCTGCCGCTGATGTTCCAGCTTAGCTCATATATTACATTCTGGTATTCTTTCTTATCCTTCCCTGAGAAGGAACTATGCAAATAGCACACTGACTCCAATTCACGTGGTCTACTGCACTATCAAAGTTATTGCTATATTGTATCTCTGACGTGACCAAATCAAAACAAACCAAAGCTGCATTCTGTATGCGCCAAATGTATGGAGTGCTAAGGTTGCAGAACTATTGGGTTAGATTTAAGTAACAATTGTATGAACACCAAGTAGCTTAACAAAATAAATGGACAGAATTGTCGCTAAGACATTATTCAAACCAAGGCATCGTCTTAACTTACAATAAAATCAGGTAGCAAATGTGCTCGGGAAACATCTCACATCGAACAAACAAACAGCATAACGTTTCTATTAATTTTCAGTCTTCTGTCACTTTGGGGTCACTACTAAATTACCATTCTCATGAATTTTAAAAGTACGTATCAAACTTGGTTGCTTAAAAAATGAGTAATGCACTATTATGGTGGGTCAGTCTGAAATGGGGTTTTGACATGACCCCTGCAGAATACTGGTATTGTGTGATATTCTGCAGGGTATAATCAGAATGTGATTTGCAGCTTTGACACTGAATTATAAAAAAATTAGTTTCTTGGGAATGATACTGTTGGCTGGAGACAGCTTATGCCAATGATCATGACTCATTGGTTGATGACTTTTAAACAAACTGGGTTGCAGCCAGATATTGTCACAACATTTTGAAGCCCTTTTATATTTGTGAATGAATTAATAGAGTTTTGAAATTTAATAAAGCAAGCACATGTAGCACATTTCCAACAGGATTTTCTCCTACCTAATATGGATGGCATTCATTTTTAAGCATATAGTGTAGCACATCTTCACAGTTCATAACTAAGATGTATGTAAAATATAAAAAAATCAACAAAGCCACTTTTTTAATCTGATACCTATTCAGGGAACCACTTCTACTGTGTTTCTAATGTGGAAGCAAACATACCTTTGAAAGAAAGCAAAACTTGCATTTATATAGCAACTTTCACAATCACAGCACCCTGCAAAGCAGTTCACAGCCAATGAAGTACTTTAGAAATTTATTCATCCAGGAAAAAGGCAATCAACTTGTCCACAGTGAGCTCCCACAAAGAACAATGTAATAATGATATGCTTCATTATATTGACTGGGGGATAAATAGGGCTTAGTTTCAATTCAGAATGCGATTTGTCTCAGAATTTTGTTTGCTCTTGGAAAATTGTTCATCAAACACAAAAAAAGCCTGTTAAAATCCAATAGTTGCCATAAATTCTGGTCATTTACTTTGTCCTACTGGCTTGACAAAAATTAAGTACATCATGTTTTGAAACTCAGCACATTATGCATATTGTTTTCAGACTTGATTTTTCTCCTGCCCCTCCTCCCCCTTAAATACCTGTTTTTAATTTGCACTATTGTGATTATAAAAGCATCAAAAATAATTTTGTGCATTCTGGTAAGAAAGACCCAGAATGGCTCATGTCAAGGATGTTATTATCTTTGTATTTTTCATATCTTGCCTAATTTTGCAGAAATATCTGAAATAGCAGAAAGATATCATTCATCTTTTGAGCACATTTTGTTTATATTCTGCTACTAAAAGAGTCACTATCTCCTGTGCAACATCAGAAATATGATGAACAAATAACTGACACTTAAAGGAAGTATTTTATTACATCACAAAACTTGGCAGTCCCACAATGTCCTTTGCATGTTTCACAAGTGTACATCTGATTTTAACAAGTTGCAAAGATATTAGCTTTGTGGGCTGTTTACCATCATCTCATAAAATGTGCCAACTGTTACTTGGGATTTTCTCAGATAAACTATATAACAGAGCTGGCAAGATAACACAAAAAATACTGTTCCCACAATACCTCTCACTACAATAGAATTTCTGAAAGCTCATTACCTCAAAGAAAGCGTGAAAATCTACATTGTTATTGAGAAAAGAAATTATACAATAAATCCTTGTTTTATCTACTGTGTTGACAGGAGATGCAACCATCTTTGATCACTCAGCTGATTGCCAGCAGACTTTATGCCCATAGGTCTCGTCAGTACAGGTAATTTCAGCTATGTAATTGTGCATCTGTTGAAATGTTACAGCTGTTCAACCATAATAGGTTAGCATGGTATTATCCATAGTACCTAATATCAAAGTCCTTTCCCTGTTAAAATTTAATACTTCACAGTCAAGTAGCCTTTATTGTCATTTTATAAATGGCTTTTTATATGTTTTCTTGAGACCGTCCTTTTCAAAACTCATTAGATAGCAAGTAACAGCATTTGCTTCTGGATAGGTTTCACCACAATTTCCACAGAAGTTGATTTCTTTATGCAGAAAAATATCATGTGCATAAATTGTGCAATGACATTTTGATATTTAGTATAGCATTCCAATCAAAATTCTTACAGGGTTAAATTAAATGCAAAACCAATGTTATTAAGTGTACTCAGGTGAAGATGTCATTAGCTATATCTGTGTGCTGTAAAATCAGGAAGAGTGTTTACTAAGTTTCACTTCAGAGTTACTACAAGATTTTGTTGAAGTGCAAGTTACAGAATTTAGAAGAACAAGATTAAGAAAAGGAATTTATATTCTGCTTGATATGGTAGGTGGAATTAAATGAAATTCAAGTGGGCTTTGCATTTAATAAGTTTTTTTGCTAAATGTGAAGGAATGAGATTAAAGAGGATGTCACTAATTTTTTTCTTAATTTATTTTTGGTAATTGCAGAAAATTACAAGACCTGTATGCAAACATATCTTTATCTTTTGACATTATATCTGTGTTTAATTACTAGAAATAAAGTAAAGCATTATTAATTGCTTGATTTAACCCCTGTCAATCATTAACAAGAATAAATGGGGGAAAAGACTGCTGTGTTAATATTGTATTAGAATTTCAGCAGAGCATAATCTTTCCAGTCATAACTCAATAGATAATCAACAGACACCTGATTAAATGACATAAATGGAGTTTCTGCCAATCTGTGGATGAGGCTACGCCATGAGATCAAGAGAACTGCTGTAGATATTACTGATATGAAATAATATCATGTAAATCTCTCCTGCTCACAGTAGAGGGAATACATCAGCGTAAAGGAAAATCAGGCAGTCCAACTCCTTTGCCTTCTTTCATTGGGTTGGGCATCCTTGTTAGATTTCATCAATTCACTTTCCCCATCCCTTGACTACTAAAAACATTGAGAATACAATAGTTGCTTTTTAATTGATGATTATGATCCTTCATGAACATCAACAGATAATTGGTCATTCATCCTACAATACATCTTGGGAGTCTCTGAACACCACCTATCAAAAGACTAACTTCCAACCATCCACCAGAGCATGAGGGCTCCAATAAGAAATTGATTTACATCTGCAATGACATTCAAAAGGTATTTGATGAAGTATGAAAAACACCTAATAGCTCTTTTTTCTCCAGACTGACAGAACATGTGCAGTAGTGTCTTCCAGGAGTTGGTGCTGTGATTGCTGCACTTTTTGACATATATGAAGAAACTGCTATTATATGCACAGACCACAATTTCAACATCTGCAGATGACACAAGATTCAAACATAATAACTAGTGAGGAGCATGGATACAGACTTCAGGAGGACATAAATTGGTGAAAAGTTTAACTATACAGCATATATAAATATAATACTGTCCACATTAAAATGTTTCATTTTGGCAGGATAAATGACGAGAGGCAAAATAAAATTATTGGTACTATGTTAGAGTGCAGGAACAGAGTCCCGACATTGTGAAGGAGCAATTGTTTACATACAGTACAATATGAGATAAGCCTAGAAATGTATTGCATTGTATTTGTAGAAGAGATTTCCCAATCTTTACTACCCTCTGCATGTAGAAGTGCTTCCTAACTTTAGTCCTGAATGACCTTTCTCTGATTTCATTGTCTTAGATGTCCCAAAGAGTGTTAATATTTTTATCTACTTTGGTTCACCTTAATATCTTGAAAAAAAATCAAATCACATTGTATTCTTAAAGTGCAGAGAACACAACCATTATTTATAACTTAACCTCAGAAATCTAGGTTTTATTCTAATAAATTGACCTGTATGATCTGTATGCAAGGCAAGTTTTTCATTTTACCTCGGTACAAGTGACAATAGTAAACCAATACCAAATCAATGCTACATTTTCTCCAAGGCCAATATAACCTTCTCAAGGTGTGGTGCCTTTAACTGAGAAAATTTAGATAGAGCTTACTTTCCTTTCGAACATCGGCAATAAATACATTGAATAATTAAGGTCCCAACACAGGATGCCAATATCCTGCCTATTAGATTGACTGCCTATTATTCCTACTTTCTCTCTTTTGCAGATTTCATAACAAGATTAAACGTTTTCCCTTGACTTCTTATACTTCAACTTAGCCAATGGTCTCTTATGAGAGACTTTATCAAATGTCTTATGATAACTGACATTCATTTATATTCCCCTGACCATTGTTCCAAAAATTCAAATCAGGTTTGTCAGCCCTTTACTAATCCATGTTGGCTCTCTCTGATCAGTTTAAATTTTCAAGGCATTCAGTCACTTTGTCTGTAATTATAGATTATAGTAATAGCTGACTTAAAGGAGGTTAAAAATCTGGTTTAAAATCACAAGAAATTTGCTTATACAGCATCTGCAAGATTCTTATCTGCATGATTTAAGAGTTTGGATGTAAACATTCAGTCCTGGGATTGTCACTTGTTTGCGCCATTATTTTCTTCACTGATATAATGTTGCTTACATTAATTCTGGTGCATTCCTTTCCCTGATTCAATATCACTTTCCTTGGGAAATTTTCTTCTATTAATAATAATGTGAAGTAATTATTTAACATGTTTGCAACTTCTATATTTTCCTTTACAATATTACTGTTATCAGTTTTTTAAGGAGCTTATGTTCCCCTTTTTGACACCCATTTTCCTAATACAACTCCCAAGTGTTTTGTTTTGTATTTTTATATCCCTTGCAAGCTTCTTTTCATGGGATACATTAAGTATACTTCAATTGTTTACGTGGGCTGAAATGACTTGTAATGACATGACTCACATCATCCTCACTTTTATTACCAAGAAAGTGGAATTCAATTATTAATCTTAGCAAAACATATGTTTGTATTGTCTTTTGGAAGCTCTGGTTTCATACTGCAACTAAAATGATACCATTATTCTCATTGCTAGATGCTTGATACTACATGCTAACATAATAATCCTTGTAAATTGTTTCATTGAAAGGCACCAATCTCTAAAGGAGCTGACAAAGTGATGGTAGATTTTGTAACAAAGGGGTTGTGATTGTGCTTAAGTGTAAATGAATTGGACTTGTGCAGTGACTTCTCTCACTTTAAGAGCATGCTACGTGATAATTTATGCAAAATGATGAGTGTTCTTTTGGGGCTGGAATATTGTGGATGTGTACACCAATCAGCTGCTTCTGAAGGAATTTTGACTGGCATTGAGAAGGTAGTCTCAAAAAACTGCTGATGTTATATTCACGGAAAATATTTTCACTGCTATCTCAAGACAGAAGCATTGAAAATAACTTTAAGAAATGTGATTACTAAATAAGCAAAAATTACACATTTAAATGATTAGTCAACCCAACAATAGTTAGCTTTAAAATTACATCTCATCCAGAAAATAAATTCTTTTTTTGGTCCTGTGCATCTTTTCTTTGTGCTTCTTTTTACACGACAGAAATACATAACCACACAGAAAATATACCTGTACACATTCTTTCCTTTCTTTTTTACTGATTATTTTCAAGGAAAATCTCTCCTTGTCATATGATGAATATCAATTGCATTAAAGAGTTCACTCTGTACATTAACTGCATTAAAAATGCAAAAAGGTAAATCCATTACTGAAAAACAAAATTGTACCATGCAAATGAATTAAAGTGGATGCTATAAATAAATATGAAACTGGTTCTATGTGATAAATAGTACTTCATAAATAAAATAATTACTTTACTGATTTAAGTTAATTAATTGAAATGTTAAATTTTGAATGAAAGATAGTGAATTCTCTCAGTGTCAGTACCTTATAATCAAGAGGATGAAAAATCCTGTCAGGTCTAATTTCATTTATGGTACGTGGTTACAAAAATGATTGAAACTAGTTCACTATTTGGAACATAGGGCAATTAGAACTTTACAACCAAGTAGTCCACATTCTGCTACTTGAATTCATTCAGCCCTATTAAAAGAAAACTATGGGGACCTAGTGGATAAAAAGGAAGGATGGAAATGTGAAAATCATTTTATCTCTTCCATTGCTTTGATGGATAACTCCTTTAATGTATTGAGCTGGAAATGAGAATGCTACAATTAGCTAAAGAATCCTTTAATTAAGCTCAATTAATAATTCATATTTTCAATTTTAAAATGAAGCTTTCTACTTTGCATTGAATGACTAAGGCCTATAAAATTATTCCAATTTAAAATGTTAATAACACATTGTGAGCCACCCAAGCAATTAGTGATCTTAATATTCAGTGAGTTTATTCTCTTGTAGTCACATTTATTGATTCACATCGGCACAGAAAGTAAAATATTAGAGGTCGGAGAATTCTAAATTCTGTTCAATGGGAATAATGATAAGGGACGGCCTATAATCCTCTTGAAACAGGATGCAGTGCCAGTAGAAGTATCTGAATTATTGGTCAACACTCCCTGAAGATTAATATTCTTCTGTAGTAAGATTTAGATGTTCTGTTCAGAGAACTCAAGTTCAGAATTAGATCATGAGTGTGATTTATTTCAGCTGTGCACTTACCAGGGAGTGAAACAAGGTAGCAACTATTAGCTTGTTGCACTTCACTGTAGAAATTTTAATGGGTCCTTCTGGTTCACTGATTCCAGCTTTAGGTGCTTGTAAAGTATGTATAAACCCATGCACTGTGGAGATACTAGACCAAGCTATCCTGGGAGTATCTAATTGAAGCGTTATTTTGGGAAAACAAGATCTTTGTAGAACAGAACCAGATTGGGATACCAGCTCAGTTAGATCATACTTACCTTTTACATTGGATTCCTCCATGGCACCATCAGATCCCTCCACCATTCTCCAGTGTGACCCCAGTCACCAATTACTCCCCTCAGCCTTGTGAGGGAGGTCCCAGTCTTTACTTCCCTTCTCTGAAAACTGATCTCTCCATCCACTTCTTAATCACTCACTGACTGATCAAACACTGGGCCCTACAACCAATGGTCTTCCCTACCATCCGACTCTCCCTCCACAGTCCTCAATATTGGATGGCACATTTTCGCTCATGAAAATGTGTAACATCCATTCTATAGCATCCAGAGGAGAGTAAGCTCAGCACTCATCAACACAAATGTCCAGTGGCAGATTGACTGATGGATTTTGTGTTTCCATCTTTGACAGCACATGTACAGTGTGACACTTAGCTTTGTGGAGTTCTAGTCTGGCCCATGCTCAATAAATACATTGTTTTCCAACAATGATCAGTACCAGGAGAACAAGGTCTAACTCTCCCACAGTGCAAAGGGAATGATGCAACATCTTGCACATTAAACGCAGAAATTGTAATTGACATTTGGTGCTAGCCAGTATGACAGGAGGCAAATCAGAAATGGTACTATTATGGTGCAGAGGTTATATGACCAATATTCCAGAGACCTGGACAAATGATCCAGAAAACAGAGTTCAAATCCTACCATGGCATTTGTGGAAGTTAAATTCAAATAATCTGGAATTTGGAAACAACTAATCTTTGCAATGATGACCCCATTATGCTACTTGTAGAAATCTGTATAGTTCGCTAATGTCCTTCAAGGGGAGGTAATTTGCTATTATTAATCAGTTTTGCCTAAATGTGACTTGAGTCTCACCTTATGTGGTTTACTCTTAAATGCCCTCTGAAATGGCCAAGCATGCCACTCAGTTCAAGGGCAATAAATGTTGACATTGCCAAAGATGGCTTGATCCAAACATGAATTAAAAATAGTTGATATTATGTGGTAAGTACATTTTCAATCATACTTGACAGTGCACATGTAGATGTCCAGGTCTGACTGTATTCAATGGTTGCCACAGCCAGTGAGTAGGAGGACTCCAGGTCAAGTTTGTCAACCTATTTTCTAACTCCGTTTATCATCCATTCTTTTGTTATAAAAATACTCACCTTCTTGCATGCACGATAAATAAAAGCGCAATAACATGTATATAACTATCAAATATAAACAACAATTCTAGGAAAAAATAACATTAAAATTTATGGTGTATATTCTCAGTTTTTTATTTGCCAATAAAAGAGATTTGAATACTTGTAAAGTCATATTTTTCCTGTCAGTGTAATTTGGAGACTACATTACTCCACACAACTTGCTGAAGTATCCTCCAAAGGCATCAAGGCTGCCTGCCAAGAGTGGAAGATTTGTGCACAAGTGCATTGCACAAATACTGATTTCATATTAGTGAGGACTTCTATTTGTCAATAATGGCCTTTCTATGCAGAGGCACATTATTTAGCGTCATCTTCAAAGAAAATATTGGGTTAATTATTTTTTGTGTTTTCAAACATAACCACATACAATCTACTTTATATTTATTTCATTAAGAATATCAGCTGGCTCATGATGTCAAAGTACTTAAGAGCGTCAATGAAGAAAATATCGGCCTTAACCACAGAATCTGTATATGTTTATAGAACTGGCAGTGGCTATACTTCTAACCATGCCTGAAATACAATGCTTCACATGGTCCTAATATTGAGCATTGTCGGTGCTGTCACATCCCTCCCCACTTTAGTGTATGTTTATATAAGTCTATTTAATCAAGTAAATATTTTTCACTGTGTACTCAGCACATCATCTGTTCCTTTGCAGACCTGCTGTTTTTTTTTGAATAAACTGCACATTGCTTAACTGGGTATCAATGCTCATCCTCGAACCAGATGTCCAGTCTGGCATCAACAACAATCAGTTCGTATTAAGAAGAATGAAACTGAGAGCAATGGGGAACAAGTGAAAGAAACAAGTTCAAAAAGAAAGCCAAAAAGAAAAAGAGATACGTGGAAAGTGTGAACCTATCACTGGAAGATGCACAACTCCAAGACCACTCATAATTTTAATGGATGATATTCAGCTAGAAAACTTCAGATCTGTGAAATGACAGATTCTCTGACATCAAACAGAAACTATTGCGAATGCCACTTTACGTTTCTACATGGCTTGGTGCATTTCAACAGTTCAAATATCCATGGAGGGTGATTAATTATATCAGTCTCAACAGTATACCATGGTAATGCTCCTTTCATTTTACCATAATGAAAACATAAGAAATAGGAGCAGGATTAGTCCATTTGGCCTCTCTCACCTGCTTTACCATTCAATAAGGTTTTTTTTAACCACAGTGCCACTTTTCTTCACTAACCCCATATCTCTTGATTTTCTTAATATCTCATCTTTCTTTTCTTCATCTTAGGGAATTCCTCAGGATTGAAGATGACTTGCAACCACTCCAGTTCTGTGTATTCTGAAGTGACCGATGAAGCTCATGAAGGACCTGTAGTCTCTGATAAAGATGGGAATGGTGCATGCGTATTTTGGGAGGTTGTCTCCATTTACGCTGGGTTTCTGCATTCGCCAATTACATTGATTTGAGAGTCTCAAAGCCATCCCAAAATGTACCTTTACCACTTTGAGTGGCCATGGGCCAGGGATTCCCAGAAATCACTGAGGATGTTGCTTTATCCTTCAAGGAAGCTTTGAGCAAGGATGAATGCTTTCCTCTATCTACCTGTTAACTTCTTCAGAACAGAGTGTCTGTTTCAGGAGTTTGATACGACACAAGTGACATGGCCTACCCAATGGAGCATCCAATGGAGGCCATATAATTAAGGCTCGATGTTAGGCCTGAGAGGATGCCAATTTTGCTCGATTATCCTTATTGGGCTTACAGATTTCAAAAGCTGCCAAGATTTCATGAGGGGCGACCAAATTGCATTTGGTGAAATAATACTAGAGAAACAAAGGACTGCAGATGCTGGAATCTGGTTGAAAAAAAACAAGATGCTGGAGGAACTCAGCAGGCCAGGCAGCATCTGTGGAGAAAAGCAGAAGGTCAATATTTTGGGTCAGGACCTTTCTTCAGGGCTGAAGATAGAAAAAGGGAAAGCCCAATATATAGGAGGGAAAAACAGAGCAATGAAAGGTGGACAAAAGAGGGGAGGTGGGGTGGGCAAAAGGTGGTGATAGGTAGATGTAGGTAAGAGATAGTGATAGGCAGATGCGGGGGGAGAAGGGGAGAGCAGATCCACCGGGGGATGGGTTAAAAGTATGGAGGCAGGCAGAAAAGGAGAGAGAAAAAACTGGTGAGAAGAAAAAAAGAGAGATAGGCTGGGAAAGGGAAGAAAAGATGCAAGGTTGGGGGGGGGGGGGGGGTTGGTTTACTTCAAGTGGGAGAATTTGATGTTCATCCTGTTAGGCTGTAAGGTCCCAAGACGGAAAATGAGCTGTTGTTCCTTCAATTTGTGTTTGGACTTCTCCCAGCAGTGGGGGAGGCCGAGGACTGACCTATCAGTGATGGAGTGGGAGAGGGGAGTTGGAGAGACTGGCAACGGGGAGATGCAGATTGCGGTTATGGACAGAGTGTAAGTGTTCTATGAAACGGTCACCTAGTCACTTTCTCTCCCACAGCTACCAACATGATAGTCCCACAACCTTGGACTGCCCGCTTCTATCTTCACCCCAAAATCCACAAGAAGGACTGTCCGGGCAGACCTATTGTCTCCGCGTGCTCTTGCTTCACTGAGCTTGTATCCTCATACCTGGACACTATTCTATCCCCCTGGTCCAATCCCTTCCCTCCTACATCCGTGACACTTCACACACCTCCAACTCTTCCATAACTTTAAGTTCTCTGGCATACACAACCTCATCTTCACCATGGATGTCCAGTCCCTATATACCTCCATTCCTCATCACGACGGTCTCACCACCCTCTGCTTCTTTCTTGACCAGAGACAGAACCAGTCCCCTTCCACTAACACTCTCCTCTGCCTGACTGAACTTGTCCTAAACAACTTTTCTTTTGATTCCTCTCATTTTCTACAGACCAAGGGTACAGCCATGGGCAGTTGCATGGGCCCCAGCTATGCCTGTCTTTTCATTGGCTACGTTGAACAGCCTCTGTTCCAAGCCTACTCTGGCCCCACCCCTCAACTCTTTCACTATATCAACGACTGCATTAGTGCCACCTCTTGCACTTGTGCAGAACTTGACAGTTTCATAAATTTTGCCATTAATTTTCACCCAGCTCTCCAATTCACGGACTATCTCTGATACCTCTCTCTCCTTTCTTGATCTCTCCATCTCCATCTCAGGAGATTCATTATCCACCGACATCTTCTACAAACCCACTGATGCCCACAGCTACCTTGATTACAGCTCCTCTCACCCTGTCTCTTGCAAGGATGCTATCCCTTTCTCTCCATTTCTCCACCTCTGGCCCCACAATGAGGCTTTCCACTCCAGGACATCAGAGATATCCAACTTCTCTACTAACCACGGCTTCCCTCCTGCTGTGGTTGAGAGAGCTCGCACCTGCATCTCTGCCATTTCCCACACCTTTGCTGTCATTCCCCACCCCTCCCAGACCCAACAGGGACAGGGTCCCCCTTGTCCTCACATTTCATCCCAGCAGGCTACGTACCCAACACATCTTTCTCCGCCACTTCCGTCATCTCCAACAGGACCCCACCACCAAGCATATTGGCCTCTCCGCACCCCTTTCAGCCTTTCATAGGGACCGCTCTCTCCACAACTCCTGAGTTCACTCCTCCCTCCCCACCCATCCTGCTCCCACCCCAGGGACGTTCCACTGGCCCACCATAGATGTAACGCATGCCCCTAACACCACCTCTATCACCTTCACCTAGGGACCCAAATAGTCCTTTCAGGTAAGGCAGAGATTTACCTGCACCTCCCCTAATATCATCTACTGCATTCGGTGCTCCATCTGTGGCCTCCTCTACATTGGCAAGGCAAAACACAGACTAGGTGACCATTTCATAGAACACCTACACTCCGTCCGTAACTGCGATCTGCATCTCCCCTTTGCCAGTCACTTCAACTCCCCCTCCCACTCTATCACTGATACATCAGTCCTCGGCTTCCTCCACTGCTGGGAGAAGTCCATACACAAACTGGAGGAACAACAGCTCATTTTCCGTCTTGGGACCTTACAGCCTAATGAGATAATCGTTGAGTTCTCCCACTTTAAGTAAACCAACCCAATCTTGCCTCTTCTTTTCTTCCCTTTCCCAGCCTCTCTCTCTCTTTTTTCTCCTCGTCATTTTTTTCTCTCTCTCCCCTTATCCTCTACTCCCTTCCCTCCATAACTTTGACCCATCCCCCAGTGGATCTGCTCTCCCCTTCTGCCCTGCATCTTCCTATCACCATCTCTTACCTGCATCTACCTATCACCACCTTGCACCCACCCCGCCTCCCTTCTTTTGTCCACCTTTCATTGCTCTGTTTCGCCCCCCTACCTATTGGGCTTCCCCTTTTCCTATCTTCACTTCTGAAGAAAGGTCTTGATCTGAAACATTGACCATCTGCTTTTCTCCATAGATGCTACTAAGTTCCTGCAGCATCTTGTTGTTTTTTCATTCAAATTGCATTTGGGCTGTTTTCATCATCTCTAGCAGCTACATGGATAGCAAGAGTTTGCACTTAATTCATTTCAGTTGGTATGAAAATATTATTCCAATAGTCACTAGCCAAGATTCAGCCAAAATCTCAAAAAATAGACCAACATGTCTGTAATTTTAGGAGAAAAATAAAACACTATGGGAATAGTTCTTAGGAGGCCACAACCAATCTTATAATTAATGACTTCTTTCAAACACCTAAGAAAGCCAAAGAGTGCTTCAACGTCATGAGCGTTTGTTTGCTGCCCTTTATCCATCATTGTCAAAAATGCAGAGGACACTTTGTTATGTTGATAATTGCAGATTTTTCTCTTGCTTAAGCAACAAACACGTGCAACTTAATTAGCATAACCTGGTTTTGCTCATGCATCAGGATCAGCAACTTCTAGCATCAAATCTGCCCAACAATTGTAAGCAATTTGTCCCCTTTTGAACAAAAGCATCTTTCCCTTTTGTGATGGTGCAAGCATTTAAGAGTGACTGGCTCACATGATTTTATGCTGCATGATCAAATGTGTTGTTGCCCAAACTTCTTAGATACACTTTTGATGTGTTGTAAATGTATTCATTTTGCTATCTCTAATTTTAGCACTGTCCACTCCCTGAGGTGCTGAACCAAAAACCAGCTCTTAAAGTCAATGGTTGTCTTATCACACTGACACATTAAAGTAACACTAATCTGCATTTTTGTGCTTTAAAATGTCCTACTTAATGAATTATAGAGTAAGCAATAAATTAAGGCATATTTCAATTAAAAACAGTTTTATTATATCTATTGAAAATTGTGAATGCTGGAAATCTGAAATAAAAACAGAAATGCTACAGATGCTCAGAAGGCATTGTAATTGCATTCCATATTAAATTAATATTCATACACAGAACAGAAGAAAAGCACTAATTGTCCAAACATAGCCAAAGTATTCTATAGATACACAAATAGTAATTAAAGCTAGGATACAGCCTAGAATGGAAGAGTAAGCATAGGCACAAGCAATGTCAAAGAAATGATAGAAATAATAAGCCTCACCTTTATCTCAGTTTTTACTGAAGTTAACAGACACATATAGAGTCATACAGCACAGAAACAGGTCCTTTGGCCCAACTGGTCCATGCCCACCAAGATTCCCATCTAACTTAGTCCCATTTGCCCACGTTTGGCCCATATCCCTCTAAACCTTTCCTATTCATGTACCTGTCCAAGTATCTTATATCTTGAAGAGGAGCTTTGAGGAAATACTGCTACAGTTCAGATAGAAACTGTTACAGGTAGGTGCAAATGAAAATCCGTTTAAACATAACTCGAAATGTCCTCCTACTGCCCATGACTTATAGGTAAATTAAGAAATTGGCAGTGCAAGTGAAAATGAAAATAATGATTAATGACTGTTAAGTCTAATTTGAAAACGTCAATAAGACATCTGTTTCTATGCAAGGCTTTGTCCATTGTAAATTGAAATCAACCCAAAAATCAGTTAACACAATTGCAGCAGGGAACTGGATGCTTTTATCCTCAAACCAGTTCAACCACATTTATAGCAATTAACAAAATGCTTAATAGCCACCAAGTCACAGTTGAATTATGATTTAAAGTGCATCATTGCCAACCATACACTTCAGGAATGGATGTCTAAGTTTCTAATCACTATTTGCATGATAGCTGAAAGGTCTGAAGCTTTTGTAGCAGCACAAAACTCATCCAAAACAAAACTATGCTAAGCCGTTTCCCAAATGTTCAATATTTTCAGCCCTGAGATGAACAGTGCAAATGGTGTGTTGAAACACCTGAAAGGTATATAGCTATATTGATTGAGTACAGCCCTATTTAATTATACTGATGCAAGGTCAGATTATAGTCTCCAATTATGAAAATACCTGTTCTTTAGTTTTGAACACTTGATGAAATTACCGTTTGGGATTATTATGGAATTAAACCAAATCTAAAGTAAATAAAATAAAGCAATTCAGATTTCATACTTAAAACAGCTACCTTAAGATTTCCAGAACCATATCAATTTGTGAGCTAATATTTATTTTCTTTTGATACAGGGCTGAAAAAAGCTTTAAATATCTACTGCCTACAGCCCTGAAAGACTCAGCATCAGAATTAAATCTGACATTTTCTATATCTACTCTTTTTGTCATCTGGTTGGGTCTGCTTTTCTGAGTTTCAAACCAGCTAAGGAGCATCAGGCATATTCTTTGGCACTGTGCCCTAGTGCGAGGCACAGTTCAATTCAACATAATGTGAGCAAAATAGTTGCTGTACATAGCCTTCTGATGCTCTCCTGTCCATTCAATATGCTCTCAGACCTATCCTTGGCTCGTACCCACATATATGAGCTGAATAGGGTGCAGCCCAGCCAGAAACAAACCAGGAACAACTATGAAAAAGTGAATAGTGTGCCTAGAATTTAAGCACTTCCTGAATCAATTGTTTACGGGACTTTCTGCCACGGGGAGAACTGGAAAAATTATTTCAAAGTTGCAGAATTGGCAACACTATAATGCCAGTGGAGACCAGTCTTCACAGAGTCACAAATAGAAGACAACAGAGTGAGGTAAAGTTCAGTTAGGTCAAAGTTCAGTTAGTCTGATCTGCTTAATCTCAGAAAGAGGATGAATAAATGTGAAACATTAAAAGGAGGAATTTCTCCTTCAATCAAAAGGCAGTCAAGCATTTTAAAGTAACAATACACTTGCTATAGTTCGTTGACAAAGAATGCTGGAAATATTCAGCACATCAGGCAGCACCTGTGGTGAGAGAAAGAGAGTTAACATTTCAGGTCATGTGTTTATCCATATATACTATGTGATTCTGATGAGTATTTCCAGCATTTTCTGTTTTTACTTAAGAATCCAAATCCGCAGTTTTCTGCCATTCAGTCATTGCTTACTCAAGTTTGTTTTTGATCTTGTGGTTCATGTTTGAGTAAACTGTGATTCATTTTCCTGTAATTCATGTAACAATGTGACCCTAGCAACAATAGAAAAAAATAATAAGCAGATGAACAACTGAACAAATTAGTAATGACTCAGTCAACTAATATTCCACTGAAGGTTTGATTGTGAAAAATGACTTTTTAAACTGTGAACTGACCACTGTTATCTTCAATCATGGAAACTCCAGTATGACCATGTGGTAGGTAATACTATAAAATTACAAAATAAATTACCATCTATGCATGCCCCACAAATTGATCTGAGCAAGACCATACATATTAACTGCTTCACTGGAGACAGGCCCTGTCACTGGGAGTTACTTAGCTCCAATCAGTAATTAATGTTCACTTGCTGTTGCATTTTCCTACTCACACCTGATAATCATTAAATTAACACTTTAAACTCTATATTGAAATAAGATAAAATGATGCATGAAACTAAATTCATTCTCTAAATTCAAAAGCTGCTTTGAACTCTCTTTAAAAATTCTTGGATGGTAGCCTTATAAAGCTTAAATCATTGATACTTACTTTGTAATTCTTCACAGAAGCTGAAATACCATAATCAAATCCACAGTAACTTCATCAAGTAATTTATTACTGTAATTCCTTGGACTTTTCTTCTACCTGCTATCTGCATTTTTATTGCCTTAGGTACATTGCTACCCAACTGAGCACTGCTTCGCAGCGTGCTAATTTGTCTAGTACTCTTGGTCCTCTGGTCAAACACTCAGGGATACATACCCCTCTATACTTTGAAAAAGGCATCCAGGCATCCACTTAGGTTGCACGTTGCCATGCCGGGAATGTAGTGCAAACTTCTACACTTCCTGCTGCTACACCGGAAACCTGGCACCAATCCTTGCTCTCCACCAGCCATAGATCTTACTAACTTGGAGGTATCTCTGGGCTGGGGAGAGCTGTACATACAAACAAGAAGGGTAGACAGCAGCTTCCATCACATTCAAGTGGTGATGTGAGAGAAACTCTAGGATCTGGGTGGTCTGTCAATACACGGAGCAGGTGCTGCCAATCCCCAGCCATGACCCACACACACTGACCCACATCTCAGCACTGAATGGCTGCAACTCTTATCCTGGCACGCACAAGTCCTCACAGGCAGCCTCTCCACCAAGTCATTGAGCGATTCATTGCTGGATTCATGCAAGCTTCCTGGTACAGCAGGGAAATCAGAGGTTCATGCCAAGTTCCTGGCACCATGCATCCCCTTGTATATGATGCTATAATGACCCCTTTTAGCCCTGATTTAATTAGCATTCTTGTTCCAGGAACACATCCTACATGGTAAGCGAGTGTATTTCTGAAGAACCAACTCCATATTATTTTATAGTTATTTGCAAACTTAGTTTTTTTTTGCTATCGGGAGGATATCAGATAACGGGCAGAGACAATAATCACACAGAACACAGAGAAATTGTTCCCATACAATTGGAATGTGGTCAATTATTAAATAAATTTCTCAGACCCTGTGAGAGAAATGTATCTAACAAATGGATCGCAGTGGAACAAAAAGGGGACCCAGCTGGAAATAGCTTAATATTAACATTTTTGTTCAACTTGTCTGAAAGACAAAATAAGGTGAGCTGCAGTGGTTGCAAGGATGTTCCTAAGTAAAGCTGCTAAGTTCCAAGCTGCAAAGAATGTTCCTAAGTAAAAAGAACATCCTTTGAAAATATGCTTTATGAAAATAACTTACCAAAAAATGTTTGAATGCTAAAGCTCAGTTACCAAATGCATTCTGTAACCTTAGGATGTGCAGCCTTTTGGCAAAGTTCAGCCTTAGACCTATACAACCATCCTTTCACCCTGGGAAAATATCTTGATATACCCATATGTAAAAGAGCTATGCAACTCATTTTCATGGCAAGTGATTGCAAGTTCCAGTTGCTTTCTTCATAGGTGATTGCAAAATATAAAAGAAGCTATCTTTGGCCCTTTTCAATTCCTCATCTTTGTTCTGCCTTTACCAATATCAAGGAAAGACCTTGGATCAGGTTCTCCTCATCCTTAACCTCCTCTCCATTCTCACTGGTCAGTATCATCTACCTGCTTGTACATCACCCAGTGTTGGATTAATCACAATTTCCTCCTCATTTTCAGTTCCCAAAACAAACCAATCCCATCATTCTCGGCTACTGTCTCAGGTTGAAGATGAAGGTTTTATTACTTTACCATGCCTATTGAATCAACTTTGACTTTCCAACCCACTATCCTCAACATCACAATAACCTTCAACATTTAGCTCTATAACATCCTTTTGCCAATCTGCTTGTTCTTGAAAGACAGATGCATCTACTCAACTGCCTTGCTGGGCAGCATCCTAAATTTCAAACCAACCAAATCTTTCATGCCCATGTCCTAACCTGCACCAAATTGACATCATCCATATGCTTGCCGTGTTACATTGGTTTCAACCCCTAATATTCCACATTTAAAATTCTCAAGATTGTGTTAAATCTCTCCATAGCTTTGCTCCTTGCAACCATCATCAACTTCAACCCTATAGTCCTTTAAGAACTCTTGCCTAGAAATATTTTCACATAGCACAATGTTTGTGTGGGCTCTGTGACAGGATTTCATCAGAAAGTCAATAATGCAAGTAGCAAAGGCATCTAGTTCTATGGACTATAGCTTCGACAGAGCACTAAAGTGGGAAAACTTTAAGGGTTAATCTCTCCATAAAATTAAGTTAATTTTTACTTTTAGCATTTAACTGTTACCTTAACATATAATTTCTTTCATCTTGTTGGTTGCTGGTAAACAGTTAAATAGTCAGTTCTTCCAGCATATTCTATTTGTGTTTTAGATTTTCAACATCTGCATTTTTTTATTTTTATGCACAGTAAATTAGGTGATTTGCTAGATGTGGTTACCAAATGATTACTGTCAGTGACTTGGTCTTTGGAATTTTTACCGCTATAAATACAGGAAGCTTTTGCTAACTAACTGAATATGTAGCTCAAGAGTCCAGTTCCAAGGACACTCCTGACTGTGAACACTCAAAGTATCTGCAGATGCTGGAGCTTGAGATCAGGGTTATCAAGCCCGAGATGCAGCTGAAGTCATTGTAGATGGTCAGGAAGGCTGAGGGTTTTCTGGTTTATATGTTAGCATGAGGCAGTCAAACAAGAGAAAGAGCGAGAGAGAGCAAAAGAGAGAGAGTAAATAAAAGAGAGACAGAGAGAGCGTGTGTTCAGGAGAGTAAACTGGAAGAATAAGAAGTGGCACTAAACAGAGGAATCTGTTGGGTGTGTGCCACTCACAACCAGGGACTCGGCACTGGAAACTGGTGGGAGTGATGAAATCTTAAAGAAATGCAGTAAAGGCCATGACAAGGGACTGTACAAGGATTGGGAGAAACATTAAAACATAGAAGTGCCATAGTTATTGGGGATTCCATTGTTAGGGGAACAAACCTGAATTTCTGCAGCCATCACTGTGAATTCTTCATGAATTTAGGCTCCCAGGGTACAGGACATCATGCAGATTGTTAGAACATGTGGTACACTATGTTACCAATGACACAGAGAAGTCAAGAACTGAGGTCCTACAATCAGATATTTAGGAATTATGGAGTAAATTAGACAGTATGATCTCAAAAGGGAGAATTCTCTGCATAAATTCCATGCTACATGTCAGCAATTGTGGAAATAAGAAGATAATCTGTGGTTTGAGGCACATCAAAGAGAGGTGGGCTTCAACTCCTTGAGACATTAGGACCAATTATGGTTGCACCTCAATCCCACTGGCTCTCATATCCTTGCACAGAAGTTCACTAATGTGGTTGAGGATTTGAACAAAATTGCAAGGGGATAGGCATCAGCACAAAGAAGAAGGAAAGAGGAATAACATAAAATAGTTAATCATTGAATAGTGCTGGAGAAGGAAGAAGTACCAGAATTGATGGAAGAAGACAAGGAAGGACTATGAAGACCATAAAAAAACTGGCCTAGAATTCATATTTGTAAAGGCATGTGTGTGGTGGGATATGAGCACAGTTATCAGAATTCAATGTGCTGACAATAACTCAAACATGGGTTAAGAATGATAAGGGCTAGACATTTAATGTTCACTGATACAAATTGTTCAGAGAAAATAAGTATAGAAAAAAGGGAGGTAGGATAGCAGTACTGATTTGGAAGACATTGTGGTGTTGGAAAGAGATGTCGATGATGAGGCAAGGACAGAATCCATTTCGTTACAAGTAAGAACTAAGAAGGGTCCAATCTCTAAGGGTTTTCTAAAGACAGGGAGACTGAGCAGCCAAGCTGCAGAGGAACTACAGTACCATGTCCTGTTATGGTCAACACACTTTAAGAAAGATGTGATAGTCCCTCAGAGGGTCTAAAGATTTATCTCGATGTTCCAAGAATGAAGGATTTCAGATACAAAGTTAGGTTGGAGAAGTTACGGTTGTTCTTCAAGGAGCAAAGGAGATTGAGCAGAGAAGATTCAACGTCAATGCACAATGTTACCTTGATTTGGAGATGACTCCCACACACTCTTTCTGTCCCTTGCTAATTCATGAAAAATAAGTGCACTGTTGCTTAATTCTCAACATGAAAGAACTTCCTGGTCTGTTAGTTTGATCGTCTCTTGGTTCTGGTGTATCCCTCTTTTCATTTGCTCTGTTGCCTTCAGTTCTTTAGGCCTTAAGTTCTAGAATTCCTTTAGTAAATTTTTTCATGTACTCTTCTTCAAAACCATCCTTGAAATTTAACTTCAACCAAGATTTATGTCACCTATCTGAAAATCTTGTTTTTTAAAGTGTTAATTTTTGTCTGATTCCACTTCTGTAAAGTACCTTGGGACATTTTTCTACAACCACAGTGCTATATAAATGCAAGTTATTTTTGTTGGTATTGTAATGAGTTACAACTTACATTGGGATATTTATCAATAATTACAAGTGCTTTTGGATAGGAAAATCATAAAATCATCACCTTCACAATAAAGCCCATTCTTTCCTGGTAAATCACTTGCTCATTTAACCACAACATTCAGCAGCTAAGCAGGATAAAACAGTTATGCACTTTTTAAAAGGTTAATCCATGGCAGCTTGCATACCAGAATTCATATGAAAAATCTTCAGTATGCAGTTGAAGTACCCTTTATATCAACGCCAAGTCAATAAACATGTTTTTGTGTAAACATCAATGTGCTGCCACAGCAATGTCCCATTTCCATCGCTGAAAATAGTAATCTTCATTTATTTTGTAATGCATGGGTGTCAAGAAAATTCCAAACATTTGAACCCAGTCCACATGTCACACCTCTTTCATTTCAGTTTAAGAATAAACATCCTTTCATTGATGTATCCTTTTCTCCAGTTAGGATGAAACAATTGCAGCCTATGAAGCTCCCAATTTCAATGCTGACATGATTCAGCACATCACAAAAAGGCTTTTATCTCAAGAAACTATGAATGTCATTGAGGCTGGAATAACCTTCTTATCTACCACAGGGATATGATTAGAGGTACAAAAAGGCTGATATTTAACATAATTGAAGTATGGTTGTTTTTGACAGTATAATTACATTAGTTCAAACAAAATATAGTGCAACATTGTTCAGCAAATGCTAAATGGATGAAAAATTGAAGTCATCCTTTATTTAAGGAACACCATTGCACCTTATATGTTCTGATACTCTTCTCGCCCTACTAGTTAATCCAACCTTTTAGGCGTGTTAGTTGCTTCACTGGATCTTATAGTCATGGGGATTTTAACTTTAACTTTCCCAGTATTTGCTGGGATCGTCGTAGTGCTAGGGGCTAAGGTGTGGTGGAATTTATTAAATGCATCCAAGAAAGTTTTTTGAGACAATTTGTGGAGAGTCCTAATTGAGAGAGGGCTGTACTTGACCTTATATCAGGAAATGAAACTGGACAGGTGGGTGGAACACTTTGGGAAAAGTGACCATAATTCTGTAAGTTTCAAGTCCAAAGCAGTAAGGTTGGTTCTTGATTTAAGTTCTTGAATGGGGGAAGGCTGATTTCAATAGTGTAAGAGACGACCTGGCAAAAGTAAATTGCGAACAGATGCTTGTGGATAAAAAGGCAAATGGCCAGTGGGAGTCCTTTAAAAGAGAGTTAGTAAGAATTGAGTGCCAACATGTTCTGGTAAATGCAAAGGTCAAAGGTGACAAGATTAGGGAGCCTTGTTGACAAAGGATATTGAAGCTTTGATCAGGAAAGGAAACATATGGTAGGGAACGGCAAATGGGATCGAGGTAGTCTCTTGAGGAACATAGAGTATGTAGGAGAGAATTTAAGAAAGAAATTAGAGGGACAAAAAGGGGCCAAGAAATATCCTTGGCAAGTAAGATTAAGGAGAATCCCAATATATTCTATATCAGGAGCAAGAGTGTAGCCAGGGAGGGGACCAAAGGGGTAATCTATGCGTGGAGCCAGCGGATGTAGGCTAGGGCCTAAATGAATATTTCTCATCTGTGTTCACCAAGGAGAAGGACATAGAAGGTAGTGGACATAGATTTTTGCATCTTTGTTAGATACAGGTGAGGTTTCAGAAGACTGGAGGATAGCTAATGTATTCCTCGATTTAAGATGGGCAGCAAGATTAAGCCAGATACTAGCTGGAGAGCCTTATGTCAGTGGCAGGGAAATTATTGGAGAAAATCCAAAGGGACAGGATTTATGTACATTTGGAAAGGCAGGGATCGATAAGGGATTGTGCAGAGGAAAAATTTGACTGAGTTTTTTTGAGGAGGTAATCAAGGAGATTCATGAAGGCAGGGAGGGATATGCTATCTATATGGACTTTAGTAAGGCACTTAACAATGTCCTGCATGATAGGCTGGTCCAGAAAGTTAAGGCACATGGGATCCAGGTGAGCTGGCTAACTGATCCAAAATTGCCTCATTGATAGGAAGCAAAGGATAGTAATGGAAGGATGTTTTTCTTATTGGAAGTCTGTGACCAGTGGTGTACTGCAGGGATTGGTGCTGAGACAATTGTTGTTTGTGATGTACATTAATGATCTGTATGTGAATGCAGGAGGTATGATTAGTAAGTTTGCAGATGGCATGAAAATTGGTGGTGCTGTGGATAAGGAGGGAGGTAGTCTTAGACGACAGCAGGATATAGATCAGATTGAAATTCCGACAGAGTATTGGCAAATGGAATTTAATCGCGGCAGGTGTGAGGAGTTCCATTTTGGGAAGTCAAATAGGGGTAGGATGTGTATGGTAATGGAAGGGCTCCAAGGAAAATTGATGAACAGAGGGACTTTGGAGTACAAGTCCATAGTTCCCTGAAAGTGACAACGCAGGTGTATAGGGTGGTGAAGAAGGCTTCTTGCATGCTTACCTTCACATGTCAGGGCATTGAATGTGAAACTTGGGACACTATTTTGCAACTTTACAAAACACTGGTTAGATTACCCTTCAGTATTGTGTGCAGTTCTGGTTGCCGCATTGTGGGAAGGATATGGTTGCACTGGAGAGAGTGCAGAAGAGGTTCATCAAAATGTTGCCTTGATTGGAGGACTTTAGTTATGGGGAGAGATTGCATAGACTGGGTTTGTTTTCATTCAAGCTAAGGAGACTGAGGTATGTAAAATTATAAGAGGCATAAATAGGGTAGATAGTCAGAGTCCTTTTCCCGTGATAAGGGATCAAAAAACAAGAGGTTTAGGTTTAAGGTGAGAGGAAGGAGGTTTATAAGGGCTTTGTGGGAAGTTTTTTTTCCACAGAGGAAGTGTTTGATATCTGTAATTTGTTGCCAGAGGAGATGGTGGAATCAGATATAATCACCGTGCTTAAGAGACATTTAGACAGGTATTTAAATAGGCAAGTCATAGAAGGATTCGGACCTAATGTGGACAAATGATATGAGTGTAGGTGGGCAAAAAGGTCAGGTGGACTGAAGGGTCTGTTTATGTGCCGTATGACTTTATCTCTTCTTTTTCACTACTGCTACCTCAAAAGAGTGACTTCACAATATGTACTTGTTGGCTACTGAGGTGAATTTTAGGCCCCAAAAAAAGTCGATCTGGGGCTTTAAGTCCACTGCGAAAATTTCAAGATCCAAATCCAACCTGGCTCCAAACTGCCCAAGTCCAGTCTTCACAGAAGCAGAAGAGGGAATAGGCAGCCAACAGTTCTCCAGGAGACAGACTGCCCATTTAAATTGTGTAATGAGGTTGCATGACTTTTTTTTACCCGACTTACAAAGCTTCATGTCTGAGCTGAAGGAAGATGACTGCTGCTGTGTGGAAGCCAGTGCCTTTTCAGCATTGCTGATGGGCAAGGAGCCCCTCTCCATCAGTGACCTAAATAGCAAACCTGCTTCCCTCATCCTTCAAAATCTCTGCCTTCCCCACTCCAGAATCCGATACTCATGGTCATTTCAGGGTCAGAGATCCCACAAATGAGAGCCCCCCTACTCCCTACTTCCCCATTATATCAAGGCCATCAGCCAAACTCCCTCTACTACTAGGCAATCTGCAAGCTCCTAACATGAACTTCTGTTTCTTGAGCAGCATAACATACCTACCAACTCCATACTTAGAAATTAGCCCAATGAAAATCGGAGTCTTCCAATGCAGAAAAAACTCTGTGCACAAAAGCAAAATTACAAAGTCTTCTAAATACAGCCCTGAGACATACAAGTAGACATAATAGAGCAAATGTAAATAATGACTCATTTACAAAGCTGAAAGTTTAACATGTGAACAATGTACATAACACTCCTACATATACTTATTTAAGACTGACTATTCCTGTTACTGCTGCAAAGTAGGCACATCATACGATTCCCATGTCCAAGAAGAGTATAGTATGTCCATATTAGAAAATTCTTCACAGAGAACAGTCAATGCTTTTCCATTATCTTCTGTACTTTTGCAGCTGGCTTGAGTGCATCACTTCTTCTCAAAGGCACTTTAAGGATAGTGGTAGATTGACTTGAGAAACAATATTGTAGACTTGCATTCTCTTATTATGTTGCATTGAATTGTTAAGCTACAGTGCAATGCTTGGATTTCATCAGATACTTTTTTCAAAGTCATTATGTATTTCTAATTTATATTTCTGACTCTTTCATGATATTGTCAGCACATTTATACTGACCTCTGAAAGATGTGTTTTAATTCTCTGTCTACATTCTGAAATATGACACAGGGATTTTAACCCTGCCCATTCAGTGTAAACCATCAAAATAACCACTCTTTTCTTGCAGGTTCCAGCATTAATTTGTCTTTGAGCAGATAAAAAAGGCAGCTCCCAGAAGTCAGTGGTGTCTTAATTCAAATATGCAGACTGAGCCCTGGACTTCCCTGCCCACTCCCCTGACTGTGAGGCCCTCCTGAACTTATTCCCAGTGACTTACCTGAAAACTGTCCCTTCAGGTTCCCAGATGGCAACTCCCAACAGATTCTGTTGGGAGTTTGACATTACTGGGGTCTGGACCATTTATTACCCACCTTAATCCCCTCCTGCATAACTTCAGTTATATGTGGAGTTATTGCGTTTTTTGCCATTGTCAGAGCTTTTTATAGTGGCTCTGCAATAGTACAGCTGTCTCACAGCTCCAGCTACCAGGGTTCGAACCTGACCTCCAGTGTTGTCAGTGTGGAGTTTGCATGTTCCTCCTGTCACCACATGTGTTCCCTCAGGTACTCCAGTTTTTTTCCTCATGTCCCAAAGACATGCTGGTTGTTAGGCTAATCAGCCACTGTAAATTGCCCCTAAAGTTGCTGGATGGTAGGAGAATCAGGGAAGGTACGTGTTAATGGATATGTATAAGAGAACAGGTGGTAGAGAAATAAGTGGGGGAGTGAGATTGATTGGATTATTCTGAGCTGGCACAGATTCAATGGGCCGAATAGCCTCATTTTAT
This sequence comes from Pristis pectinata, assembly GCF_009764475.1. Classification (NCBI taxonomy): domain Eukaryota; kingdom Metazoa; phylum Chordata; class Chondrichthyes; order Rhinopristiformes; family Pristidae; genus Pristis; species Pristis pectinata. Next base: position 76,622,437 of record NC_067410.1, on the reverse strand, counting down.
GTTGGAAAGAAATAGGAGAAAATGTGAAAGAAATGGCACTGCCTGGGGTGGTAGTGGAGGCAGATACATTGGACAGATTCAAGAGTTTGTTGGATAGGCATATGGGGGAATGTGAGATAGAGGGATATGCGGGAGGAAAGGGTTAGATAATGTGAGGGTGGTTTGATGGACGCCACAACATGGTGGGCCGAAGGGCCTGTTTAGTGCTGTATGGTTCTATGGTTAATTCTATGGTTAAAAATACAGAAGAGACTTCAAACAGTGCTTTTCATGATCTAAGAATCTGTCAAAAAGCTTTAGAGTTAATGAAGCACTTTTAAAGTGTGGTCATTATATATGTTGATCATATGTGCTTTAGGTTGAAAGTAAATTAGTTTTGTTTTAATAATTATGCAAAAATATTTATCTGCATTTTCAATAACAATTGCTCTGCTATGGAATATAAACCACAGACATCATGTCGAAGGTAGTTCAATGGAAATAACATCAAGCAATTCACAAAATTAAACTTAAATTAAATAATTTTCCTTTCAAGGACAGTTTCATGGGGTAGTGATATCTTTTTGAACTTATATCAGTACTATTCTATCCCATTTGATATCACATTAAAATGCTACTATTACCACAGTTCCCACTGATCCATATTTTTCTGTCCCCAAGTCACTTAGAACAAGCTTTCCATTTTCATATCACAGAGGTTTTGTTTCTCTTTATCCTAGCTATCTTCATTTTATGACCTTCCCATTCCTTTGATTCTCTAACCCTGGCCCTCAATATATTTTCCCTCCTTTATATCTCATCAGCAGTAACCAAGTCTTTAGCTGTCTTTCCCCACTTTTTGGAAGTCCCTCCTCTATCCTTTCTCTTCTACACTTCTTCTGCTATCAAAACCCTTCTCTGAACCTGTTTTTATGAACTAAGCTTCAAGCAGCTCTCTTGATTCTCTCATCACCAACTATTCATCCCAAATGTCTTCTAGAAGTTCTTTGAGACATTCTCCTACCTTCAGAGGGTAATGTAATTGCAAGAGATAATGCTGCTATTCCATCACCTCATATGCCGATCATTAAAAGCACATATCATGACAAAGACTTTTTTCCCCATTTGTAACAAATTGTGCATTGATGCAATGAAGTTGTGATGAAATGTCACTGACCTGAAAGGTTAAGTCTGATCTTTTTTCCACAAATATTACTTGAGCTGCTAAATGTTTTCCATATTTTCAGATCAAAATGTAGTATTTTGCTTTTGTACATTGATGTAAACTGCATTACTACTCTGATTCTTTTGGATCCTCTTGTTCATCAAAGGCAATACCAAACAAAAGCTGTCTTGAAGTCTTCTCCACAGATAGTGATCATTAAAAATTACCATTTTGCTCATTCCTTAACAGAGTGTATAAGCTATTCCAGCAACATGTTTTGTTCCTATTGCTTTGTACAGTGCTCAGCTAATTCTGTTAAAGTTCTTGGCAGCAGCAATACTAATGGCTATAAAAATTTCTAACGTGAACCCATTACATATATAAGATGATGATAAGTAAACAGATGATTCAATAACAGAATATTGTTTCTAACATATATCTTCTTCTGAGGCAGTCTTTGGTATTGAGGATGACTTGCTTTCACTCTGGTTTTATGAGTTCCAAGGTGACTGATGAGGACAATGTGGGAACTGCAAACTCTTCCACAGGTGGGACAGGAAGTGCTTACTCAGTGGGCGGGTTTTAGTTAGTGAGATGGCGCATTCCTTCTGCTTGTCATACAAGGCTTATGTGTACTCCTGATACATTGACTTGAAGTCACAAATGTTTCTTCTCCATTACAACTTAATGTTTTGGCTTTTCAGCACATCCTTGAATCTTTTCCTCTGTCCACTCTATCTTTCCTTGACAGAGCTCAGAACAGAGAATTGCTTTGGGAGTCTGTTTGAGTAATCTCAGATCTGGCACAATACTCATGTTCTTCTGGGCAGCAGTGATCCCTGTCCCTCTGGATGCCTTTACGACCCTGACTACCTACAGCAGGCACCTCAAGATGCTTGAAAGATACCACCAATGCTATTCCTGCAAAACCCTCCAATTTCATTGGAAGGATAAGCAAACCAACATCCATAAGACCATAAGAAGTAGGAACATAAGAAACAGGAACATGAGTAGATTAGTTTCTCGTGCCTGCTCCACCTTTCTTTCATTCTCCCCATTACCCTCAATTTCCTTACCAATTAACCCAATACTTAACATCACTTAGATATGTTGATGTCATTGTCCTTTCCATGACCAACATTTCCAGCAACGAGACAGTAGTTTTACTTCAACATATCTACTGGGGCGGTTGTTTGGTAAAATAATTGTGGGGTAAATGCTTAAGAAAATGACCCAACTTATGTTGTAGTAAATGAGTCAGTGGTGATTATTGGCTCTTGTTTGCTCCTTATAATGAAAGTGATTTTCAACAGACTTTAATAAACACAGTTCAGAGGCTACATTGTGAGCAGTGATATCACATGGCCAATAATGCCACCCAAAAGGCTGGGCCTGATTAGAATTTAAGTAACATCATGGCAATAGAAATGAACTCCTCAGGGTTTCTTTCTTTACATAGTATTTGTAGGTCATGCAATTTCAGATCTCTTACGTCTGTATTCCTTTGTGTGTTGAGCAGATAACTTTCAATGCTTGAGTTGTAAATATTGTAAACTGATTTGATATGTTATTGTTGTTTTATCTTAATTTTCACGGTGACTGTCCAATACCTGCTGATGTATTTATGAATGGCTTTTTATTATATTCTCTAAAACTTTTGTATAATATTTCAAAGGTACATTTCACTACATAATCCCTCAGTTTCAGAGCAGAAAACATCTGTAGTTGCTATTCCTTTTCTAGTCAATGTGCAATTTTATTAAAAGTTGGTCAATCTAACCCAATGTTTCCAGTACATTTCCAGATCCACATGAAGCATCTGCACCTCAGTTGTACGATGTTATCAGGCATAAAGGAATTAAAAACCCATGCCAATAAATAGAATGACCAAAATAACAGCTGATGAAATCTTCAAAGAATATAACATCAAAACACATGATTATTCAGATGTAAACTGGCATTTCAGACTCTTATAACCTTATACTTTCCATTTATTTTTGTTTTTTCAAGGCAAGGGATATAAATGCTAGAGAGTGGATTAATTTATCACAACAAGCATGGATTTCAATATTAACTACAGCTTAGCCAAATTCAGCATGGTTGGATCCTCCGTAAAGCATTCTGTCCTAAACCTAACAACATTCATATACATCGAATAGAAAGGGAATGCCATGTCAACTGCAATAACACCCCAATTTCAACAGAAAATGTGCCAAACATTATCCTGAAAAACAGCATGTTTTTATTTTTAAAGAAGGAGCTTATTGCTTATACCAACGAATCATCCAATGCATTCAAACATTAGAAGCAGGTGGAGGTCAATTGACCTCACGTGTTACCTCACAGCTCAGAAGGATCATGGGTGATCTTTTACCTCTCAAACAGTATGTAGATGGCCCTACTAGAGAAGGGGCAACACTCGACCTCCAATTGGGAAATGAGACTGGGCGAGTGACAGAAATGTCAGTGGGGGAGCACTTTGGGACAAGTGACCATAATTCTATTAGTTTTGGAATAGATATGGAAAAAGGCAGGGCTAGTCCACAAATTCAAATCCTAACTTGCAGCAAGGCAAATTTTGAAGGCATTAGACAGGAACTTGCCAAGGTTGATTCAGAGAGGCTCTTTGCAAGTAAAGGGATGTCTGGCAAGTGGGAGGCTTTTAAAAGAGAGATAGGGAAAGTTCAGGGACAGCATATTCCTGTTCACAAGACAAGGGAGCAGAATTAGGTCATTCGGCCCATCGAGTCTGCTCCAAGGAGTAGACCAGGGTTCCCTAATTCTTCCAGCCTCGCCCTTTACTGTTCGAGTAAAGGCCGAGGCTGGAAGAATTAGGGAACCCTGGTTGATGAGGGGTATTAAGGCACTGGTCTGGAAAAAGGTGTATGTCAGGAAAAGGCAGTTGGGATCAAGCATATCCCTTGTACACAAGAGATGTAGGAGTACACGGGAGAAATCAGGAGGGCAAAAAGAGGACACAAGATAACTTTGACAGATAAGATAAAAGAGAACCATAAGAGATTGTAAAAATATATTAAGAGTAAAAGGCTAATCAGCGAAAGAATAGGTCGCCTTAAGGATCAACATGGTCATCTATGTGTGGAGCTATAGGAGATGGGCGAGGTGTTAAATGAATATTTCTCGCCTCTACTTACAGTGGAGATGTTATGGAAGCTAAGGAATTTAGTGAAATGAATAGTGATGTATTAGAACATATCCATATTACAACGGAGGAGGTGCTGGTAGTCTTAAGGCATATTAAGGGGGATAAATTCCCAGGGCCTGAACAAGCATATCCTCGGACATCGTGGGAAGCAATTGCTGGGGATCTGGCAGAGATATTTGCATCATCTTTAGTTGCAGGTGAGGTACTGGAAGACTAGAGGATGGCTAATGTTGTGCCTTTATTTAAAAAGGACTTCAAGGACAAGCCAGGGAATTACAGGGTGGTGAGTCTAACATCAGTGGTGGGAAAGTTACTGGAGGGGATTCTGAGGTACAGGATCCACCAATATTTGGAAAGGCAAGGACTGATTGGAGATAGCCTGGTTTTGTGCATGGGAAAGCATGCTTCACAAATGTGCGTGAGTTCTTTGAAAAGATAAAGAAGACTGACGAGGGCAGGGCGGTAGATGTTGTCTAGATGGACTTTTGAAAGACTTTTGACAAGGTCCCGCAAGGTTAGCTCATATGGAGTCCAGAGTGAATGAGCCAATTGGATACAAAATTGGCTTGGTAGAAGGAGGCAGCGAATGGTAGTGGCAAGTTGTTATTCAGATTAGAGGCCTGTGATTGGTGGGGTGCCACAGGGATTGGTGTTGGGTCCATTGTTGTCATATATAATGAATGATTTGGATGACAATGTTATCAACATGGTTAGTAAGTTTGTGGATAACACCAAAATTAGTGGTGTAGTGGAAAGTGAAGAAGGTTCTCTATGGTTACAACAGGATCTAGATGAACTGGGGAAGTGTGGCAAGGAATGGCAAATGGAATTTAACTCAGACAAGTGTGAGGTGGTGCACTTTGGTAAGGTTAACTAGGGCCGGACTTACCCAGTATAAGGTTGTAGTGCTGAAGAGTATTGTACAACAGAGGGACTGGGGTACAGATACATAATACCCTGAAAGCATCAACACTGGCAGACAGGTTGATGAAGAAAGTGTTTGGCGTGCTTGCCTTCATCGGTCAGGGCTTTGAGTACAGGAGCTGGAACATCATGGTACAACTGTACAAATTGTTGTGAGACCTCACTTGGAGTATTGTGTGCAGTTCTGGTACCCCAGCTGTAGGAAGAATCTCATTAAGCTGGAAAGGGTACAGAAAAGATTCACAAGACTGTTGCTGGGACTGGAGGGCTTGAGTTATAAGGAGAAGCTGGATAGGCTTTGACTCTTTTCCCTGGAGTGTAGGAGGATGAGGAGTGACCTAAATATGTCCCGGTGAGGCAGAGAAGGAATGGCAGGGTGAAGGAACCGTGGGTGACGAGAAAGGTGGAACGACTTGTTAGGGAGAAGAAGGTAACATACGTGAGGTATAAGCAGCAAGGTTCAGACAGGGCCCGTGAGGAATATAGGGTAGCGAGGAAGGAACTTAAGAAAGGGCTGAGGAGAGCTAGAAGGGGACATGAAAAGGCTTTGGCTAGTAGGGTTAAGGAAAATCCCAAGGCCTTTTTCTAGTACATGAAGGGTAGGAGGATGGCTAGGGTGAAGGTAGGTCCGATTAAGGACAAAGGTGGGAGAATTTGCCTGGAGGCAGCGGAAGTGGGAGAAGTTCTCAATGAGTACTTCTCTTCGGTATTCACCAGGGAGAGGGGTCTTGATGATGCGGAAGGGAGTGCTGGTAGGGGTAATGTTCTTGAGGTTGTTGATATCAAGAGAGAGGATGTGTTGAAGTTGTTAAATGATATTAAGACAGATAAATCTCCGGGGCCTGACGGGATTTTCCCCAGGCTGCTTCGAGAGGCAAGGGAGGAGATTGCTGAACCGCTGGTAAGGATCTTTGAGTCCTCGTTGTCTACGGGGGTGGTGCCGGAGGATTGGAGGATTGCGAATGTGGTCCCCTTGTTCAAAAAAGGTAATAGGGATAGGCCAGGGAATTATAGACCGGTGAGTCTCACGTCTGTGGTGGGTAAGCTGTTGGAAAGGATTCTAAGGGATAGGATTTATGAACACCTAGAGAATCATGGACTGATTAGGGACAGCCAGCATGGCTTTGTGAAGGGAAGATCTTGCCTCACAAGCCTGATAGAGTTCTTTGAGGAGGTGACCAGGAAGATTGATGAGGGCAGTGTGGTGGATGTGGTTTACATGGATTTTAGTAAGGCATTTGATAAGGTTCCTCATGGTAGGCTTCTTCAGAAGGTCAGAGGCCGAGGGATCCAAGGAAGCTTGGCTGTGTGGATTAGGAATTGGCTTGCATGTAGAAAGCAGAGGGTTGTGGTGGAAGGAGTGCCCTCGGATAGGAAGGCAGTGACTAGTGGTGTCCCGCAGGGATCGGTTCTGGGACCTCTACTTTTTGTGATATTTATAGATGACTTAGATGAGGGGGTGGAGGGCTGGGTTAGTAAGTTTGCGGACGACACTAAGATAGGTGGTGTTGTGGATAGTGTGGAGGGCTGTCGGAGCTTACAGAGGGATATTGATAGGATGCAAAGCTGGGCTGACAAGTGGCAGATGGAGTTCAATCCGGAGAAATGTGAGGTGGTACACTTTGGAAGGACAAACTCCAGGGCAGAGTACAGGGTAAACGGCAAGGTACTTGGCAGTGTGAAGGAGCAGAGGGATCTGGGGGTTCATATTCACAGTTCGTTGAAAGTTGCCTCACAGGTGGAAAGAGCAGTTAAGAAGGCCAATGGGATGTTGGCTTTCATAAGTCGTGGGATCGAGTTTAAGAGCCGCGAGGTTATGATGCAGCTTTACAAAACTCTAGTTAGGCCACATTTAGAGTACTGTGTTCAGTTCTGGTCGCCTCATTATAGGAAGGATGTGGAGGCATTGGAGAGGGTGCAGAGGAGATTTACCAGGATACTGCCTGGATTGGAGGGTATTGAATATGAGGAGAGGCTTAAGGTGCTAGGGCTTTATTCACTGGAAAGGAGGAGGATGAGAGGAGACATGATAGAGGTATATAAAATATTGAGAGGAATAGATAGAGTAGACAGTCAGCGCCTCCTTCCCAGGGCACCAATGCTCAAGACGAGAGGTCATGGCTTTAAGGTTATGGGTGGGAGGTTCAGGGGAGATGTCAGAGGGAGGTTTTTCACCCAAAGAGTGGTTGGTGCATGGAATGCACTGCCTGGGGTGGTGGTGGAGGCAGATACATTGAACAGGTTCAAGAGCTTGTTGGATAGGCATATGGAGGAACGTGAGATAGAGGGATATGCGGGAGGAAGGGGTTAGGTAGTGTGAGGGTGGTCTGATGGACGGCACGACACGGTGGGCCGAAGGGCCTGTTTTGTGGTGTATGGTTCTATGGTTCTTATAAAGGTATATAAAACCACGAGGGGTGTAGATAAGGTGGATGGTCACAGTCTTTTTCCCAGGGTAGGGGAGTCTAAAACAAGAGGACATAGATTTAAGGTGAGAGCAGAGATATTTAAAAGGGACCTGAGGCAAAACTTTTTCACACAGAGGGTGGTGGGTACAGGGAACGAGCTACCAGAGGAAGCTATAAAGGCAGGTACAATTAAAATGTTTAAAAGACATTTGGACGGTTACATGAATAGAAAAGGTTTAGAGGGATGTGGGTCAAACACAGGCAAATGGGACCAGCTTGGATAGACATATTGGTCAGCATGGACAAGTTAGGCCAAGGGCCTGCTTCTGTGCTGTACAACTCTATGACTCACTTTCCTGCACCAACCCCACATCATTTAATCCCCTTAATATCTAAAATTCTATTATTCTGTCTTGAATATACTCAGGGACTGTGCATACACAGTCATCTTGGGTGAAGAAATTTCTTCTCATCCCATTCTGAACGGCTGACCCCTTATTTTGAGACTGTGACAACCCAACCACGGGAAACATCCATTCCCTATCTCTCCTGTCAAGCCACGTATTCATTGCAAATTATTGTTGCAAATCCAGTACAGCTCAGTGCATGGATGTTTGTGGCCTACACAGAATATATCTCTCATAGTGAAATTATGGTTAAAATCCAGAAGGTGGAGCGCATACTTACATTTTAAACAATGTGCTTTCAGTCATACTGTGTAAGCTAATCAATCCTTTTTCATCCCTATTGTTTTCTATCTCTGGTTAAATTAAAGAGAATGTCAATAACCAAAACTAACATTTAAATATTCCAAGAAATACTTGAACTGAGTTTCAATTCATTCCTTGAACACATTATCTCCAGAAATGAAGATTTCAATGTCCAATAAAATCATAATTTGGAATTGCAAAGTTTAAACTTGCATTGCATACTGGATAATGGCTCTGATTAACTGACATACAACCAATGCCAAAGCAGACAGGGTAGAATGCAACCAGCATGGAATTAGAAATTGAATACGAATGCTTATTATCTATTATTCCAACTCCAAAGAAATTAATTGGATTTACCACTGATTTTCAGCAAGGGGGAATGGCTTTAAGATCAAGCCTTAAATCCTGAAAAGAATGCGAGGACACAGAGAGAGCTGTTTCCATTGCTCAGTACTGTATCATACTTACATGAAAGACAGTGATGTCAAAAAAAGATCAATGCAAAAGACAAAAATTCCAAAGAAATTATGATATGTAAATCATTATCCTCCAGAGCTTTCCCTTTACTGTCAATATTCCCTTTTACTGTCATAATAAATGAAGAGAAAGGAAAAATACATGGAACTTGAGAGACAACAGTATTTTTTCAATGAGCTAAAAATGTCACAATGAATGTTTTTATTTTGGGGAAAAATGTGCTACGGTGCTTTCTTCATTTTCTTCATACTCCTTCATCTGCAGATGTGTTTCTGTCATTGGTGATGAATAACTTCAGAGGAAATCCCTCCATACCATGTTGTGTGATTGTGAAGGTCAAGAAATATCTGTGGAGTCAATGATAGCTTGAAAAGGGAATTTAAAAGTATAGAAATGCATTGCTGCCTAAGAAGGCCTCCAAAGAAAGAAAATCAAAAGGTCAGAAAGCCAGAGGAACTGCACAGCCTCCAAGGATGTGAAAAAGCCTGCCATTGGGTACTGCGTTCTGCATATGTCAAGTGTGTTATTTTTCAAAAATAAGTTATGTAATATTGCTTTTTTTCTAAACACCACAGAAAGATTATGCAAAGTATTTGTCTGTATAGCCTCTTTATTACATCATCATTGACCCTAAAAAAGCAACATCAAAGAGATTAATTGTTCATTTGCCTTATAGTCTATTTGTGGAACCCTGCTTTGTACAAAAGAGGCTGTCTTATTTGCCTACACAACAGCTGCAAGGATACTTCCAGAATACTTAATTGCATGGGAAGCATTTTGGGTCTCTTTAGAACTTGATAATGTGATATGCAATTGCATTTTCTTTCTTCTGATCATTGCTGTTAGTTTGTGACGCACTTCAGCTGCAGTTTAAAAAACAATATGCATAACTGTAGAAAATTAAATGGAGGGGGAATTCTTGGAGAAACATTTTTGCTTACAGCTAGTCCCTAACATCTCTTTATATCAGGTATATTTACGCAAATATTCCTTAATGTTTAAAACATTTAAGCTTCTGCAGCATGGAGGTGTATCATTTTATATTCCCCTTCTTTGACATCACTACCAGTCATAAGTCTGTTGGGGGTCCAGAGTGCTCAATTCAGTTTAATAGAAACTACAGCATTGTACTGGCTGATCTAAAGCTCCCAAGGAGTTTGCTGACAGCAAAGGAATATTTTTTTTTGATAACAACACAAGAAACAGAAATGTCTGCTATATATCTAATCATTCATTCACTCTTCCATTTACTTCAATTTAAATTATTTTAATTATGTAAATAAATACTAAAAATGAACCCTTCCTAAGATTTTTTTTCTGATTAAACTCCTTGCAAAAGAATTGCCCATTTTATTGTTTCAACATTTGTATTTACTTTCATACTTTTTCATTCACCACCCATCAAATTCTGTCAATGCCCAGATTCTACTACAAAATCCCATAGCCCCTGGGGCTCCATAGGTCTCCTGTTATGTTTCTGGGGGATGTCTTTGAAGCTTGATGGAGAATGCCAGAAAGATGACTGTGCAGAGAATTCCAGGATCTCTCAGCCAGTCAGAGTCCACCATATTACTGGAGAGCACAAGTCTGTTTGAAATGAGGTGCATTTGCTTAAATATGGGCATAAATTAGCTTCATTAAGGGCGCTTCGATGAGGAAAGGGAAGCTTTTAAAATTTGGATCAGACATGTTGCGAAAGGAAATCTTTAGTGCAGGTTGAAGGATGGGCACAATTAGATCATGGATGACTCTTTTCAGCTGATGAGCTGGCACACTTTGGAGATGGACACGGAGTGTTTCTTTTGTTGCTGGTTCGTAACAAAATTGGGGGCTCGTCCGGGATTTGAACCCGGGACCTCTCGCAATGATGATGGCTGGCCTGATTGCTCAGAAGCCAGCGAAAATGAAACACTCAGCATCATGTATAAGTGTTTAAAACTACTTTATTAATAACTACTTACGATAATAAGAAAAATAAAAATAAAAATGTTAGAAGTAAAAATGTTAAATCTTAAACATTAACCCCAAAAACTAAACTTGTAGTGTGTGTGTGGCAAATTCCCAAACTCCATGTCCAGGAATGGTTCTTAAAGTTCAGTTCAGCAAGCCGTAAGGTGAAACGTGATCAAAGGCTTCTTCAACAACCACTGTTGACTGAAGACAAAATGTAAACGTAGAGATAAAATAGAGAGTAATTACGAAATCCAAATGTTCCACTTTGGAACCCACACAACACCTCTGTGTCTACTCAAATTGTGGCCGTCCACACAAATACCTGTTTCCTTCTACAGGTCAACAACAAAGTGAACTCCACTGCTTTGTTCTGAAGTATCTGCCACCCCGAAAAGCATCCGAGACGTGGCTGTCCACACAAATACCTGTTTTCCTCTACAGGTTAACGACAAAGTGGACTCCACCACATTACTCCAAAAATCCATACGTGGATTGTAGTGACAGACACAGTTACTGTTTTTCATCCATTGATAGAGACAAGCAGGCTGCTGTCTCTCTCTTCTTCTCTCTCTTCTCTGACTGACTCCAACTGACTGCTTCAAAAACATAATTACGTCCTTTACCTTCTGTTGACGTAAGCACGCCACACACACATGCACACACGCACACACCACTGTGCTCTATCTTAAAGGGACATTCACCAATAGTAACCTAGTCTATAACAACATGTACCTGGGTGAGCAGGTAATCACTGAGAGCACATAAATTAAATGCCCTCCTGAAAAGAGCCATTAATTCTAATGTACTAATCACCAAAGGACACATCTCTGGACTCCGTATTACAAAACACCATGGGAGTACTTTCACCAGATGAACGAGAATCGTTCAGGAAGGTAACTAACCACCATCTCCTCAAGGATGATTGGGAATGGATAATAAATGCTGGCCTTCCAAGTGATGCCCACATCCTGCAAATGAATAAAAATGCAGCCAAGGCATTTTCAGGGCCAATGCAACAGCAGTAATTATGCTCATTCATTATGCCCAATTTTGAGTTGCCATCTCTTCAGAGACGATGCTTTTCTTTAAAGCAGTGGTTATTTATGATTTTTTAAAAAAAGTAGCACCTTGTTCAAATAATGGCTTCACATGCATAACTCTGATTGCCCTCTTAAAATACAAGTAAATATGTCCACCAGATCATCTTTGGCTAGCAGTATACCCAATTCTACAAATAATCATAGCAGAATGAGCTTGGGCATGACACACTTAAGTCAGAAACTAGAGTCTTGTACTTAAAGAAAGCCATTGCTATTAGAAGGGATTTGGCTAATGTAGGTCACAGAAGTAGATTAATAGGTTTGCAGCAGATAAGCAATGGCAAACATGTAAAGACATATTCTGCAGTTCTCAAAACTGAACAAAAATTCCATGGAAACAATGTTTCATTTGCAGCTTAAGAATACTATTACTTTAAAAGAGGTTTATGGTATTATCAAGGACAGAAATAAGCCTGACAATTGGGACAGTTTTACAAACCAGGAAAGGATAACCAAAAAATATTGCTGAAGACAAAGAAAAAGAATAAAGAGGACTCCAGCAAATAGACATTAAAAGGTTTAAGAATTTCTAGGTGGGTAAAAATAGCTAACGTCACACAAATATTTAGCATCTATCTTCCCAGTAACAGATAAAAAATATAGCAAGAGTTTGAGAAACCAATGGGCTAAAGGAATGAGGAATTTATGTAATTAATTTTCTGGAGAAAAATCCTTTGAATTAAATGGCCTAAGGTTCTAAAACAGGTGGTTCCTGAGTCAGTTGATGCATTGCTGGTAATGTTCCAAATTTCCCTACATTCTGAATAGATGTGCTCGATTGGCAGATGGCAGATGTGAAAGTAGGGAACTACAGATCAGTTAGTTGGACATCAATAGTAGAATCTATTAATAAGGATGTGGTAACAGTGCATTTAGAAAAATCATATTATAATCAGGCAAAGTCAATATTTTTGATCAAGAAGAAATTGTGCTTGCCTAGTCTAATGAGAGATTTTTTGAGAATATAACAAGTCTGCAGTACGGTGTACAGTGTTGATCCAGCTTTTTATAAGAAAGGTAATGCGGGCTTTGGAGGCAGACCATAAGAGATTCACCAGGCTAGCTTCTGGGATGAGAGGGTTGACCTTTCATTAACAGCTGAAGAAGCTGGATCCCTATTCCTTGTAGTTTGGAAAAATGATCTTACTGAAACCTATGAAATTGTACGGAAGAAAGACAGGGTTGTCATATTCCCACTAGTGGAAAAATCTCAAACAAATGGACATGGTTACAAGATAAGAGGGTAATCATTTAAAACTGAGATGTGCTGGAATTTCTTCTCACAGACAGTGATGAACTCGGGAGTTTCAACCCCAGAGGGTTGTTGTGTCTAGATCATTTCAGGTACTTAAAGAGAGCAGGTAAATTTTTGAGAAATTGGGGAATTGAGGGCTATGAGAGACTGGTACAGAAAAGGAATTGAAGTCAGGGGCAGATCAGATATGACCACATTAAATGGCCGGACAGGCTTGAGGGGCCTGATGGCCAACTTGTTCTCCTATTTTGTGTTTTCGGAATAGAGGAGGTTGAGGTGATACGGTAGAAATACTTGAAGTGATAAAGGGTGCAGATGGAGAAAAACTTTTTCCACTGGCAGAGTGGTCGGGAATTAGAGGACAAAGAACGAAGGTGACTGGCAAAAGAACCAAAGTGACTTGAGGCAAAATATTTTACACAGCGAGTGGTTATGATCCAATGGTGGAAGCAGATTCAATTGCAGCATTCAAAATGGAGCTGGGTAACAATCTCAAAGGAAAGAATTTGCAGGGTTATGGGGTGAAGACAGAAAGTAGGAATAGCAGGATTGCTCTTGCATAGAGTCAGTATGGACCTGATGGGCTGAATGGCAATGTCCATGCAGTAACCATTTTGTGATTCTGTGAATAGATGTTGGTAAATATTCAAACTTTTTTTTGAATTTCTTCACAGTGCAACTTCAGTGACTACTGTTAGTGTTGTAGCTTGATAGTATCTGAACCATAGAAATTAATATTACAAATTAATTTAACAAGTTTGCCATTTCTTAATTCCTTATATTCATCTGAAAACAGTCCATGTGTAATTTATTTGGTTTGCAAATACATAATTCCCTGTTTAACAGAGCTAATACATAGCCTTGAGTTCCAAGGACTGTAATTTACTTTTCCACTGTCCTCAAATACTCTTACTGGTTTACCCAAAGCGACTTGAGCATGACTTCTTGTCATTGGCATGTATTATTTCTTTATACATGTTATAATTTTGGTATTAACATAGTCATCAATGATCTTGGACATTGTGGGGTCAAAATATGTAATGCAAACTTATTATTTTCCAGAAACAATTAACTTCTTGATCCAAACAACTGCTTTTGATAACATCCCAAGTGATTAGTTGACACAAGCATAAATATATATTATTATGCACAATAAAACAAATTGCTGAGCAGAATATGACCTGGGTCTAGACAACAGTGATGAAAACCTTGGACAAAACATGAGGTGTTAATTATTTTGATAAAATGCCAAATAAAGATAAGACTAATTTTTGTTCACTAGCTTTTAAGCAACAAACAGCAACAATGCACGTAGGTGTAATTCTAATTGAATTTCTCCAAAATTCTGTTTGTCCAAATTTCATACTTTTTTATTCTGCAAATTGAGCAATATAACTAGTTGCTTCGTAATGCCTATGTTCAATAAAATGAATTAAAATGAAGATTAAGGGTGCTGCACAGCAACATTTCAAGGTCCAGATTTTTCTGAGTGAGGTTCACCACGTGCAGTTCCCATCCCCCAAAATGTTCTCTTGATCAGGAAGCTTAGTTTTGGTGGTCTAGACAGTTCCAAATCCAAGTGAGGAAGCCGTGGTTTGTGGTAGGGTCTCAAAAGTGTAGTGGGTCACCCAGAACAAGTCTTGTCCATGAAATTCCTCTGTAAGCCTTTGCCATCTCTCAAAAGTATAGAAGTTTCTCAGCACTTCTAAATGTAACTAATGAAATAGAATATTTTAAAATGAGTTAACAATCTCAGAAAAATAAAAGAAAATAAACAAGAGATTCTTCAGAATAAAAATTTAAAAGCACAAATAATGACAACTTGGTGGCCAGTTTTTCCCATTCTTCCCCACAGCCCTGTACATGTCATCAGTTGTGGATGTCATACTTGGTCTATCACAGGATCTGACAGCAGATTACAAGTGTAAATTCTGGGAATTTGGTATTGGTATTGGTTTATTATTGTCACTTGTGAAAATCTTGTCTTGCATATCGTTTGTACAGATCAATTCATTACACAGTGCATTGAGGTAGTACAGGGTAAAAACAATAACAGAATACAGAGTAAGGAGTCACAGCTACAGAGAAGTGCATTGCAGGTAGACAATAAGGTACAAGGTCATAACAAGGTCAATTGTGAGGTCAAGAGTCCATCTCATTGTACAAGGGAACCGTTCGATAGTCTTATCACAGTGGGATAGAAGCTGCCCTTGAGCCTGGTGGTATGTGGCCTCAGGCTCCTGTATCTTCTGCCTGATGGGAGAGGGGAGGAGAGAGAATAACCTGGGTGGGTGGGGTCTTTCATTATGCTGGCTGCTTCACTAAGGCAGCAAGAGGTATAGAGAGAGTCCTTGGAGGGGAGACTGGTTTCTGTGATGTGCTGGGCTGTGTCCGCAACTCTCTGCAGTTTCTTGCAGTCCTGGGCAGAGCACTTGCCATAGCAAGCCATGATGCATGCAGATAGGATGCTTTCTAAGGTGCATCAATAAAAGTTGGTGAGTGTCAAACAGGGCATGTCAAATTCCTTTAGCCCTCTTGAGGAAGTAGAGGCATTGGTGAGCTTTCTTGTCCGTGGCATTTACGTGGTTGGACCAGGACAGACTATTGGTGATGTTCACTCCAAGGAACTTGAAGCTCTCAACCCTCTCGACATCAGCACCATTGATGTAGACAAGTGCATGTACACCGCCTCTTTTCCTGAAGTCAATGACCAACTCTTTTCTTTTGCTGACATTGAGGGAAAGGTTGTTGTCATGACACCATTTCACTAAGCTCCCTATCTCCTTTCTGTACTCCAACTCATCATTATTTGAGATATGGCCTACAACGGTGTTATCATCTGCAAACTTGTAGATGGCATTAGAGCAGAATCTGGCCACGCAGTCATGAGTATATAGGGAGTAGAGTAGAGGGCTGAGGACACAGTCTTGTGGGGCACCAGTGTTGAGAATAATCGTGCTGGAGGTGTTGCTGTCTATGCTCACTGGTTGCGGTCTGTTGGTCAGAAGGTCAAGGATCCAGTTGCAGAGGGAGGTGTTGAGTCCTAGGTCTCGGAGTCTGGTGATGAGTTTGCTTCAAATTCTAGCATTGAAGGTGGAGCTTTAGTCAATAAACAATAGTCTAACGTAGGTGTCTTTACTGTCCAGATGATCCAGAGATGAGTGTAGGGCCAGGGGGATGGTGTCCACTGTAGACCTGTTTTGGCAGTAGGCGAATTATAGTGGGTCAAGGTTTTCTGGGAGGCTTGAGTTAATGCGTACCATGGCAAGCCTCTTGAAGCACTTCATGATGGTGGATGTCAGAGCCTCTGGGCGGTAGTAATTAAGACATGTTACCTTGTTTTTCTTAGGTACCGGGATGATAGTGTTCTTCTTAAAACAGGTGGGAACCTCAGATTGAAGCAGGGAAAGGTTAAATATGTCTGCAAATACCCCCACCAGCTGATCAGCACAAGATCTGAGCACACAGCCAGGGACGCCATCCGGGCCAGATGCTTTCCTTGGGTTCACTCTCCGGAAGACTGATCTTACATCCTCAACAGTGACCATGGGTTCAGTTGCATTGGAGGCTATCAGGGTGGGTGGTGACAAACCACTACCTTCTGTTCAAAACATGCATAGACTGCGTTAAGCTTATCAAGAAGGGATGTGCTGTTGTTGACTGTGCTGCCTGACTTTCATTTTGTAGCCTGTTGTAGCATGTAAGCCCTGCCACAACTGACGGCTGGTCTGGGACTCTATTTTGAACCGGTATTGTCTCTTGGCATTCCTGATAGTTTTCCAGAGGTCATATCTCGATTTCTTGTAAAGGTCAGGGTCAACTGATTGGAATGCAGCAGTCCTCGACTTCATTAAGAGTGGATCTCCCGGTTTATCCATGGTTTCTGGTTTGGGAACACCTGAATTATCCTATTTGGTACACAGTCCTCAACACACTTGCTGATAAAGTCCATGATGGTGGTGACATACTCATCAAGGCTGGCAGCTGAATCTTTGAACATGGACTAGTCCACTGACTCAAAGCAGTTGTGTGGAAGCTCATCTATTTCCTCAGACCAGCACTGCATGATTCTCTGTACTGGATCCTCCTGTTTCAGTTTCTGTTTGTCTGCAGGGAGGAGGAGCACAGCCAGGTGGTCTGATTTACCAAAGTGAGGGCGAGGGGTGGCTTGGAAGGCATCTTTGATGGTTGTATAGCAATGGTCAAGTGTGTTAGGGCCCCTAGTGGGACAGAAGATGTGCTGGTAGTACTTTGGTAACACACTCTTGAGGTTGGCCTGGTTGAAGTCACCTGCAATAATGAAAAGGGCCTCAGGGTATCCTGTCTCAAGGTTGTTGATCACAAAGTATAGTTCATTGAGTGCAGGCTTCATGTCCGTCTGGGGTGGGATGTAGACTGCCATCAGGATAGCTGAAATGAACTCCCATGGCAGGTAGTATGGTCGACACTTCACCATTAGATATTCCAGGCTGGGTGAGCAGGAGCTCACCAGGACCGTCAAGTCTGAGCACCATGAGTAAATTGATTAAGAAGCAGACACACCCACCTCTAACTTTGCCTGAGGATGCTGTACGGTCCATTCGATGGATTGAGAAGCCCTCAAGTTTATGGCACAGTCAGGTGAAACAGGTGTGAACCACATTTCAGTGAGACATAGCACACAGCAATGCTTCAGTTCTCTTTGGTAGGTCAGTCTTCCCCTTAGTTCATCAACTTTGTTCTCAATGGCCTGGACATTAGCTAGGAGTATGCTGGGGAGTGGGGTCATGTATCCACGCTGTTTCAGCCCCACCTGCAGCCCAGCCATCTTGCCGTGCTTCTGAGGTGAGCGGCTGCAACTCATCGATCCTGGAGTGGAGACACATGATAAGTGATTGCTTAAGGATAGACCTTCAGTACTTCTATGTTGCCACTGGAGTCAAGAATCTAGCCGTGAAGTGCAGGCAGGAAATTACCAGTGGAGATTGACTTTGTGACTTCTGCAGTCATAAAACTTCTCAGCACTTACGATGAGAAATGCAACTGGTTCTACCTGCAGCTGCCAGCAAAACCAAGTGATATCTGAGCTAATATTTTTCAATACTTATAATGCAAAATTGAAACTCCAATAATCCGCTGTGCTCGGACTTGGGTGCTGCTGGACCAGCAGATTTTCTGGATGATTGGAAACTACTTCTATTAATATCCCAACACACTTTTAAATCATTTTTTAAAAAGATGTAAAACAGTATTATAATGAACATTTTCCAGTTAACCAGCTAAAGGGAGCACGGGGACAGTGAGTGAGAAGGGAGCATGCAGACAGAGGCCCCACTGAATGGGAAGGGAGTGTGGGAACTGGGGTGCTAATGAATGGGAAGACAGAGAGAGAGGGAACTGGCACCCCAAGAAGTTGGAAGGGAGCATGAGAACCGGGGCACTGCTGAGCAGGAAGGGTGCAAGGCAAATGTCACCTGCTAAGCCAGATGCCAAACCACTGGGAATTCTAAATTGTCAAATATCAGGTTATAGAAGTTTTACTTTAATGGTCAACTATAAGTAGATTAGTTAAAAACAAAAAGACCATACTCATTAGTGTGTGACATTTCATTCTTGTCTATTTTGGAAGCTTCTGAGCTCATTATACAACATATTTTTCAATGCATAGACAGAAACACCAATAAAAGTCACAGTCAGCTCCTTTAATTGGCCCAGTTTGAGTACACTGATCTAATTTACAATTTCATTTTGACAGTGAATATTACTGAGATGGCATAGCTTTGAAGACGATTTTTATTTAAAACTCCTACTTTTTTTTTAAAACAATGTGATATTTTATTTTTGAGCTATGCATTGATTTTGATCTTCTGTCATTGCTCATGCTGGCCAGTGCTTAAAACTGCCAAAAAATTTCCACATCTGATAAATCCTACTATTAAGTCCTACTATTATCTTCCATCTTCGACATTAACTAAAATCAGATTTCACATTTTTTTTGAGCAATCAGGTCAATCACCTTTCAGAGGTAACTAAACTATTATTTCTGTTATCCACTTGATGGAAAATAACTTCCTGAATTTAGTCTTGACCTTCCAAATTATAAACCACAAACTGACCCTATAATGTTGGTAATCCATTTTCCACAAGTTAGAAATAGTCATTCAAGTCTACTGTCACGTGTTAAATCTATGATTTATTATCCCCTTTATAATGTTAAAAAGTATTTGAAAATGTTAGTCTGCCCAGAAATACATCAGGTTGAATACTGTGGAGAGATCCCAAGGTAATGAGAGAGTTATCTTTTTCAGCCATGCAAAACAGCACAGAAATATGAAGACAGGTTAATAGAGTAGATAAATGCATGCCCTATGAGAATTTTCATGTACATTACTATTATTACATATTGTAATTTCAAATACTTAGTGTCCAGTTTAATCATGGAATCATTCCAAAGTCCTCTTCAAAATAATAACCAGTCTATCTTCAAAATGAGGCACATATTAGCCACATCTCCACCATGAATGTAATTCATGTATTTTTGAAATTTACTTTTCTGAAACAAATACATGTATACATATTTTCATGCATGTGCACACACCTTACATTCCTGGAGTATCGTACTCATATGGGGAAAATAAATAGTGCTGTGATTTAAAAGTGAGGAATAGATAATGTCTATTGAACAAATGTAACTACTCGGGTTAAGAGCTTCAAGTTCCAGGTACTGAACATCACCAATAGCCTGTCCTAGTCTAATCACGTAGACACCACAGCCAAGAAAGCTCACCAGCTCCTCTACTTCCTCAGGAGGCTAAAGAAATTTGGCATTTCCCCTTTGACACTCACCAGTTTTTATCGATGCACCATAGAAAGCATCCTATCTGGATGGATCACAGCTTGGTATGGCAACTGCTCAGCCTGGGACTGCACGAAGTTGCAGAGAGTTGTGGACACAGCTCAGCATATCATGGAAACTAGCCTCTTCTGCACTTCACACTGCTTTGGTAAAGCAGCCAACATAATCAAAGACCCCACCCACCCCAGACATTAGAATCATTGGAATTAGAATCAGGTTTATTATCACTGACATATGTCGTGAAATTTGTTGTTTTGCGGAGCAGTACAGTGCAAGATATAAAGACATAAAAATTACTATAAGTTACAAATATAAATAAATAGTGCAAAAGAGGAATAACGAGGTAGTGTTCATGGGTTCATGGACTGTTCGGAAATCTGATGGCGGAGGGGAAGAGGCTGTTCCTGAAATGTTGAGTGTGGGTCTTCAGGCTCCTGTACCTCCTCCCCGATGGTGGTAACGTGAAGAGTACATGTCCCGAGTGGTGAGGGTCTTTAATGATGGCTGCCACCTTCTTGAGGCGCTGCCTCTTGAAAATGTCCTTGATGGCAGAGAGGGTTGTGCCTGTGGTGGAGCTGGCTGAGTCTACAACCCTCTGCAGCCTCTTTCGATCCTGTGCATTGGAGCCTCCATACCAGCCGGTGATGCAACCAGTCAGAATGCTCTGCACTGTACTTCTGTAGAAACTTGCAAGAGTCTTTGGTGACATACCAAATCTCCTCAAACTCCTAATGAAGTAGAGCTGCTGGCGTGCCTTCTTCATGATTGCATCAATGTGTTGGGCCCAAGATAGATCCTCTAAGATGTTGACGTCAAGGAACTTGAAGCTGCTCATCATTTCCACTGCTTACCCCTCAATTAAGACTGGTGCGTGTTCTCCTGAATTCCCCTTCCTGAAGTCCACAATCAATTCCTTGGTCTTGCTGATGTTGAGTGCGAGGTTGTTGTTGCGACACCACTCAACCAGCTGATCTATCTCACTCCTGTACGCCTCCTCATCGCCATCTGAGATTCTGTGAACAACAGTGGTGTCATTGGTGAATTTATGGATGGCATTTGAGCTGTGCCTAGCCACAAAGTCATAAGTGTAGAGAGAGTAGAGCAGTGGGCTAAGCACACATCCTTGAGGTGCGCCTGTGTTGATTTGTCAGCAAGGAGATGTTACTGTCGGTCCGCATTGACTGTGATCTCCCAATAAGGAAGTTGAGGATCCAGTTGCAGAGGGAGGTACAGAGGCCCAGGTTTTGAAGCTTGTTGATTAGTACTGAGGGGATGATAGTGTTGAATGCTGAGCTGTAATCGATAAACAGCAGCCTGACATATGTTTTGCTGTTGTCTAGGTGCTCCAAAGCCAACTGGAGAGCCAGTGAGATCGCATCCACTGCAGACCTGTTGTGGTGGTAGGCAAATTGCAGCGGGTCCAGGTCCTTGCTCAGGCAGGAGTTAATTCTAGCCATGACCAATCTCTCAAAGTACTTCATCACAGTAAAAGATACAAAAGCCTGAACATGTGTACCATCAGGCTCAAGGTCAGCTTCTATCCCGCTGTTATAAGACTATTGAACGGTTCCCTAACACAATAAGGTGGTCTTTTGACCTCACAATCTACCTCTTTGTACCTTATTGTTGACCTGCACTGCAGTTTCTCTGATAAGAGGCATAAATCGAGCAGTCAGAGACTTTTTCCCAGGGCGAAAGTGGCTAACACAAGTGGGCATAATTTTAAGGTGACTGGAGGAAGGTATTGGGGGGGGGATGTCAGAGATAAGTTTATTTACACAGAGAGTGGTGGGTGTGTGGAATGCACTGTTGGCAGAGGTTGTGGGGGCAGATACATTAGGGACATTTAAGAGACTCTTAGATAGCCACATGAATGATAGAAAAATGGAAAGCTATGTGGGAGGGAAGGGTTAGGTAGATCTTAGAGCAGGATAAAATGTTGGCACAACATCGTGGGCCAAAGCACCTGTACTGTGTTGTAATGTTCTGTTCTAACTGTAACACTGTATTCTGTTTTTGTTTTACCTTGTACTTCCTTAATGCACTGTTGTAATGAAATGATCTGTATGGACAGTATGCAAGACAAGTTTTTCATTGTACCTCAGTACATGTGACAATAATAAACCAATTTACCTCAATGTCCTTCAGCCAGAGCTGAATATAATAAAACTGTACAAGCCAGTACAACGTATTGATAAGAGTGGCCAGAATTATGTTTGTGATATGATCATATGAGTCAGAAATTGACACAACTGTACATTCACCCCTCATTTAAAGCTAATATTTTGAGAGTTTATTCATAATTATATTTAGCACATATTGGAAATTCTACCTGCTCTCATCCATCATGAATTCCCAATCAGTAATATTTACAACAGGTTACTTAGTCAGAGAGGAATTATGTTGTTGTAACCTGAACAAAAAAATATTTCTAAGGGCTATGATATTTCTGTGGTATAACATACCTGAATTTTTGTAACGGATGTTGCACCTTTATGTAGGATATCAGTAATTGACACTAATAATGAAATCAAAGCTTATTTCAGTGTACATATCTTCTGCAATATGACTAATACATAAAATTAAGAAATACTGACACACAAAGATTAGCAGGTTTACCTTAGAGGGCACTCACTATGGAGATGTTCCTCCAGTAGATTGTTTAGTGCCTCACTATGCTCTTGCTTACATTTCAGTTGCAAATTTTAGTTTGAAGAATGCCAAACTGTGTAAATGCTAACTCTGCAGCTGGAGGTCATTTGGGAACAAACAACATTTTCGCCTCTTCAACAAGGGAATTCAAATTCACCTGTTTAATAAAGCTGACATGACTCACACTGACACTGCAACACAAAAATCATAATTCAGTTTTAGAATACGCAAAAAAATCCCTCATCATGATTCCTAGTTTCAGATTATTTGGTGATTTATGCACTAAATTAGATAATTACCAACACACTCAAAATTGTAATCAAATTCTGTGCATATTATTCTATTTATTCTTTGATTGCAACAGAAATCTTGTTGAATACTTTTCCTTTTTGAGGCACTTACTGATTAATTTTCAAGGGATAACCCAAAGACCCACTGCAATTAATATTAGCAGCCATCAACTATGTCAGAAAATGATTGCGTGTATCCTTACAAAGAGATAAACCTTTATACTCTAAGCCTTTAATTTCCTAGAAAAATAGGTTTTGGTGTGCACTTCTGGATTTGCTCATTTTCAAGTTAGACAAGTGACAAATATAAAAAAGCTACAAAATAAAACTAAAATAATGAATTCATTTAAATTATCAACTCATTCAATTTGCTTTGAGTAATCCAGCAATTTTTCAGTCCTTAGTTACCAACCCAGAAGCTATAGATGTTTGGAAGATTGTGTTCCATGCCTCAGCAATTTTCTGTGTTATCTTCCTCCACAATTTAGGACACATCCCATCTGTACCATGTGGTTTACCTACTTTGTGCAGCTTGCCTTTCTAGAACTTCCTCTTTATCAACCTTTATTTCATCCCAAATCACTACTACATTGTCCCTTGTTAAGATTCTGGAAGTATCTTCTTTCTTGGTAAAGACTAATGTAAAGTACTTGTTTGGTAACTTAGCTATGCCCACTGCCTTCATAAGTAGATTTCCTTTCTAGCCTCTGATCGGCTCCACCTCTCCTCTTACAACTCTTTTCCTTTTCACACACCTACTGTGAATATTTTTGGACTGTGTCTTTTCTTGTGCCCACTCCTATTTCCTTTTTTAACATTCCTTCTAAACTTTCTATAATCAGCAGGGCTCTCACTTGAGTTAACAACCTGACATCTGTCATATGTACATTCCCTCTGCTTTATCTTTCAGGTCGTTCAAACTATGGCTTTAATTTCCCTATCTTTCTCCCTCATTGGACTGTGAGGAGAATAGGTCACAGGAAACATCTCCAAAACTGCTTTTGGAAAAAAAAGATATAATTAAATGACAAATTTGACTCCAGTAAATTCTAAGGGCAGAATTGAATATTGTAGCCGGTTGCAGCGTGGTTCCGAAGAAAAACTCGGAGACGAGGAGGTTGAGTTCGAAAGCACACTTTACTGCATAGACAAAACGCGTGCACCCAAAAGTACCCGAGAGCCTCTCCGGGCCCACATTGGGCGGACCTGACGTAAGGTCCCCGCTGGAAGGCCTGTCCGCGGTTCACTCACGATGCGCTCCCGCGCATCCGCCCGTGGCTGCCGATGGCGGTTCAAGTCCCGTGTGTATGGGCCGCTTCACCACCCACCACCCCCCCACCCCAGAAACGTCCATCGGGGGCGTGGGGCCCCCAGTCTGTGTGTCCCGCTTGGGTGGCCTGCCTCGCTGGCATGGTGCAGGTACCCTCACCGGTTGCTCAATGTCCAAATGCGCCGGTTTGAGGCGGTCCACTGTAAAAGTCTCCTCACGGCCACCCACCTCCACGACATACGTGGATCACCTTGAAGGGTCCTTCGTACGGCCGCTGTAGGGGTGACTTGTGCATGCCCCTGCGAACGAAAACATGCTCGCAATCCCGGAGGTCCTTAGGGATAAAGGATGGTGTAGTGCCATGCCTGGAGGTCGGAACTGGTGCCAGGGTCCCTACCTTGTCCAGCAGCCTTGTCAGCACCTCTGCCGGCATCCCTGCTGGACCTCTGGCCTCTGGCATGAACTCGCCCGGGACCGTCAGGGGGGGTGCCGTAGACCAACTCCGCCGAGGTGCCCAGGTCCTCCTTGGGGGCCATGAGGATGCCCAGTAAGACCCAGGGGAGCTCATCTGTCCAGTTGGGGCCCCTGAGGTGCACCATCAGGGCCGACTTGAGGTGCCTATGGAACCACTCGACCAAACTGTTGGACTGGGGATGGTAGGCTGTGGTATGATGTAGCTGGGTGCCCAGGAGCTGTGCCAGTGCTGTCCACAAACCTGATGTGAACTGTGCTCCTCCGTCAGAGGTGATGTCCGCTGGGAGTCCGAACCTGGCGATCCAGTTTGCGATGGGCGTCCTGGCGCAGGATTCGGTGGATGTGTCTGCTAGCGGCACAGCCTCTGGCCATTTGGTGAACCTGCCGACAGTGGTAAAGATATACCTGGCACCCCGGGAGACAGGCAGGGGGCCGACGATGTCCACGTGGATGTGCCGAAACCTCCCGAGCGTCGGCTGGAACTGCTGGAGGGGGGGCCTTCACATGCCGCTGGACTTTGGCAGTCTGGCAGTGTACGCAGGTCCTGGCCCAGTGCCCAACCTGCTTGTGCAAACCGTGCCAGACGAACTTGTCCGCTACCAACTTGATGGACGCCCGGATGGACGGGTGGGCCAGGCCATGTAGCGTGTCGAACACCCGGCGCCTCCATGCTGCTGGTACCATGGGCCGGGGTTTGCCAGTAGACGTGTCGCACAGGAGCCGAGCCACTGTTGGGCCGACAGGGACGTCCTCCAACTGGAGTCCCAAAACGGCAGTGCGGTAAGTCGGGATCTCGGTGTCCGCCTGTTGCGCCTCCGCCAGCGCTGTGTAGTCGATCCCTGGGGACGAAATGGTTGCTGAGTGAATGTGGGGGCGGGACAGCGTGTCGGCGACCACATTGTTCTTCCCTGCGATGCGGCGGACGTCTGTGGTGAACTCCGAAATAAAGGAGAGGTGCCTCTGCTGCCGAGCCGACCATGGGTCCAATACCTTTGCAAGGACGGAGGTCCGGGGTTTGTGGTCTGTATACACGGTGAAATCCCTTCCTTTGAGGAAATACCGGAAATGCCGGATAGCCAGGCAGAGCGCTAACAACTCCCTATCGAAAACGCTGTACTTAATATCCAGTGGTCGCAGGTGTCGGCTGAAAAAGGCGAGCGGTCGCCACTGGCCCTTGACGAGCTGCTCCAGGACTCCGCCGACCGCCGTGTTGGAAGCGTCGACTGTGAGCGCCGTGGGTACATTGACTCTCGGGTGTACCAATGCCTTCGCCAATGCCTCTTTGGCCTGCTTGAAAGCCTCCGTGGACTCCACGTCCCATGCCACCTCTTTGGCCTTGCCGGCCATTAGACCGAACAAGGGCCTCATGATGCGTGCTGCCACCGGCGCAAAACGATGGTAGAAGTTTACCATCCCCACAAATTCCTGCAGGCCCTTGACCATGCTGGGTTTGGGAAACTGGCGGATGGCCTGCACCTTGTCCGGCAGAGGGGCGGCTCCATGCCAATTGACTCTGTGGCCCAAGAAGTCGATCTCCGTCCGCCTGAACTGGCACTTCGCCGGGTTGATTGCCAGTCCGTGGTCGCTCAGGCATTGGCAGAGTTGACGCAAATGTGCCATGTGCTCTTGGGGTGACTTGCTGGCCACCAGGATATTGTCTAAGTAGATGAAAACGAAATCTAGGCCTTGCCCCACCGAGTCCACGACCCTCTGGAAAGTCTGGGCGGCATTCTTGAGGCCGAAAGGCATTCGCAGGAATTCGAACAACCCAAAGGGGGTGGTGAGGGCTGTCTTGGGCACATCATCGGGGTGCACGGGGATCTGATGGTACCCCCAGACCAGATTGATTTTTGAAAAGATGGTCGGCCTGTGCAGGTTTGCCGTGAAATCCTGGATGTGAGGCACCGGGTATCAGTCGGCGGTCGTGGCATCAGTGAGCCTTCTGTAGTCCCCGCAGGGCCTCCAACCTCCTGCGGACTTGGGCACCATGTGCAGCGGGGATGCCCACGGGCTGTCTGAGCGACGGATAATCCCCATCTCCTTCATCTTCCGTAACTCCTCCTTGGCGAGGTGGAGCTTGTCGGGTGGGAGCCTACGGGCTCGGGCGTGCAGCGGTGGTCCTTGTGTGGGAATGTGGTGCTGCAGGCCGTGCTTGGGATCGGTTGTGGAGAACTGCGGGGTGATGATGGAGGGGAAATCTGCCAGCACCCTAGTGAACTCGTCGCCTGAGAGTGTGACGGAGTCCAGGTGGAGGGCCGGTAAATGGGCTTCCCCGAGCTGGAAGGTCTGGAACATCTCGGCGTGGACCAAACACCGGCCCTTCAGGTCAACCAGAAGACGGTTGGCCCATAGGAAATCCGCCCCCAGTAACGGCTGTGATACCGCTGCCACCGTGAAGGTCCAAGTGAAACGGCTGGGCCTGAAACGCAGCGGGATGGTTCGCAAACCGTACGTTCGGATAGTGGTGCCATTTGCAGCGGTGAGATCGGGACCTGGAGCGGCATTATGGTTGTCCATGTTGGAGGGGGGAAGAACGCTGATTTCGGCCCTGGTGTCTACCAGGAAACATTGCCTGGAGTGTTGGTCCCAGAGGAATAGGAGGCTGTCGCGATGGCCAGCTGTCGAAGCCACGAGTGACGGCCGGCCCCGGCATTTCCCGGAAAGGCACATGGTGGGCGGCAGCGGCACGCATTCGAACCCCATCTCTGGTGATAAAAACACCAATGGTCCGAACCCTTGTCCTTGTCCCCCGTGGGTCTCAGCGGCCTCGGTTGTGGGGTCTTGGCCTTGGGCTGCGCGGTCGTGGTTAGGCAGATGGAGGCCGCTCCCCGCTGTTTACTCTGCCACAGAATGTCCACCCGGGCCGCGAGCCCGTGTGGGGTCGCTGAAATCTTCTGCCGCGAGGAGGAGGCGAACGTCCTCTGGCAGTTGCTCGAGGAACAACTGTTCGAATAGAAGGCACGGCTTATGGCCGTCCATGAGCACCAGCATATCGTTCATCAGCTCGGATGGCTTGTAGTCGCCCAGGCTGTCCATGTGCAGGAGCCATGCAGCTCGCTCGCAGTGGGAGAGTCCAAAAGTATGGAGTAGGAGTGCCTTGATCTTAGCGTACCTGTCCTCCATTGGTGGCTGGTTCAGGAAGTCGATAACCCAGCCTGCCGTGTCCTGGTCGAGTGCGCTGACCACGTAGTAGTACCATGTGGCGTCAGCTGTAATGCCTCTGATGGTGAACTGGGTCTCAGCCTGCTCGAACCAAACGTGGGGTTGAGCGGTCCATAAAGTCGGGAGCCTGAGCGAGACTGCGTTGTGCGAGTCGTTGGAATGCATGTCGCGGGTTCCAGATGCCATCTGGAAGCGTCGGGGTCACCAAATGTAGCCGGTCGCAGCGCGTTTCCGAAGAAAAACTCAGAGACGAGGGGGTTGAGTTCGAAAGCACACTTTACAGCACAGACAAAGCGCGTGCGCCCAAAAGTACCCGAGAGCCTCTCCGGGCCCACGTTGGGCGGACCTGACATAAGGTCCCCGCCGGAAGGCCCACCCCGCGGTTTGCTCATAACGCGCGGCCGCCAATGGCGGTTCAAGTCCCATGTGTACGGGCCACTACAATATACTCATTTCAAAAATAAAGCTTGGGGTTGCATTTCACTGTGCAATATACTATTTTACCATAAATACTTTCTTACAGCAGCATGTACACACATCTCTGCAATTCTCCCTTGTAATTCTTTTTCAATCAGAGTTCTGCTCCTCCCACAGCAGCAAAATACTAACCCAAGTCACAATTAACATTCCCTGCAACTATGGGGTAGCTCCTTATCCTCTGTACAATTTTGGATAAAATAGGCCACATCATCCTCCTCCAACACAACAGGTCAAACCATTTTGGTCTATTTCTTAACTTCCTATCACAGACATGGCCACCCAACCAATTTTCTCTTTCCATATATGCACAAAACAACTGCAGGGGGAGCTGCACTAGAAATCAGCTTTGGCCTCTTCTTATTTCAGTGCTATCCCTTTGAAGTCAGCTTCCAAATGCACACTTGCAGTCAAATATTTTCAGCAATTCATGAACCAAAACTGTGCAAAAACTGAATGAAAATTCATCCCAAGATGCTGTGTGGAATCCAGTGTCAGTACTGAGCTTCTCAAACAGGCTGCAAGCTGAAAGGAAATCCTGATGTATTTATGGAACAATAAACTTTTTTTTATTGAATTCCCACTATGTGGCAATGTAACCACAAGTCATTGTTAAATAATAAGATGGCTCCAGTGTGTCTGTTCCTGTCCCCTGTAGGTTTTGAAAGTATAGAGTCATGGAGAGATAAAGCACGGAATGTCGTGGGCATCACTAGAGTAAACCCATTCACCATCTTTCAGAATGCTGCTACGTTCAAACCTATTCTCATCAAAATATCTATGCTGTGCTAATGAGTGGGCATTGAAAAAATTCTTGTTGCAAATAAACAGGATGATGATTGACACAAATTTCCCTTTGGATTGTACAAACTGTCATAGGTATGATTATTGGATTATCAAGTGAGGAGGATTCAGGACAAACTTGAGCAATTTGTAAAAGAACACTGGACAAACTTTATAGTAAAGAGTCAAAAAATGAGTCATAGCTAAAGTTGAAGAATAGCTTGCAAAGGAATTGCCCACCTGGTAGATCATCTCTACTGAGTCAGAGAGAAGTGTATGAATAAATGTCAAAAGTTACAGTTAAGGTTGGAAGCTGTGCAAGATGCACAGTAAAGAGGCCATACCAGCATACACCAGTTTGGTATTTTTTTACATCATTTTCTGTAATTTCATGCACATTTTTTTGCTACGTTATTTGTAGAGTTTAGACTTACATCATTTTAGTGTTTGCTCAGTCTTTAAACATTTTTAAAGGAATTCTAAGTTGTGCTGCTTTGAAAGCTTTGACAGTTTCAGACCAAACTCAGAGGGAAGGTGCAAGAGAAAACTAACTATCCACTGATGCCTCTGAATTCCACAGTTCCTCCTTGCCTTCACCTCCTCTCTAATTTTGTGGACTCCATGTAATCAAACTACATATTTAACCATTAAATCTTGCTGGGCTGTAATCGACTTTAGCCAAATACCAGAAATTCATTCATTCTTTGTTTATTTCCATACTTGCTCATTTACTTTGGCCCATGGTCCTCTACGCCCTAAATTTATATTTTTATTTCTGTATTTATACTCTTCCATGGTCCTGTTGTCACCTATCTCCATAAATATTCTCCATTCCTGCAAGGTCCTCCTCGAATATCCCATTCATCTAGCCTCATCCTTTCATGCATCTCATCTCATCACATTTCAACAATGGTTGTTAGGCTTTAAGCTGGCACGATCCCAAACCTCACAATTCTATCTTTAAACTTACTTGTCCAAAAATTAATTCACTGTCAATAGAACGAAATGCAGTATATAATATAGTATCAATATTTCATACTTTGCTTCCAAAATTCTTTTCATTAACTTCAATGGAATGAATTTTGGAGGTCGTGAAATCACATTTCACTCTACAATGTAGCTTGCTACTGAGGGACAATGAATTTTTTAGGCACCTCCCTACTCCTTTCACTATCTCACTTTCCTCAGGTCTGGATCTTTTGCCTTATGGATCTGAGAAGCAGCTTGAAATGCTACACAAATTTAAGATATTCTCGCACTAAATATAGAAAGTTAGTATGGAGTAAAGGTACAGCAAGATATATAATTGGCTAAATTCCTGTAAATATCAAACAATAGATGGAAATGTTGCTCAGGCAGGACCAACCACCATCATATCATGAACCAATCACTGTGATAACATGTTTAATTTGATCTTCAAGGTTCGAATTTGAAGTTGCTAACATTCTGAGATCCGACAAACTTAAATTGTCACTGTTTTCCTCAGCCAGTTTTGAAGAAGATTCTACACTGGGAATGTAATTTATCCATTGACAGTGTAGACCCTGACTGTGTTGCTGAGTGTTTCAGCAGCAAGTAACTTGCTTCCTGAAATAGAAACAGAGAATGCTGGAAAAACTCAGCAGGTCAGATGGTGTCTGTGGAAGAGAATCAGTTAATGTTTCATCAGAACTTTCTTTCTTTCTGTTTATCTCCCTCATTGATTTTTTAATGCATTTAATATGAGTTTCTCGATGAAAACACATGGGCTGTGCATGGAAATGTGTTCAAATAGGGGCATGTGGAAGATTGCTCCATGGAGTCCCAGCAAGAGTGCTTACACTTACTGCAGAACCTCAACCTGGATCCTGGACCTGAAGCCCTAACTTTTTTCAATGAATATTCTGTGCTTGCAGTTTAAGCAGCAAAGGAGATTTTCTTTTCAAATAAGTATTTTACTTTAGTTCAAAGTAGATAAGATATCTCTATTGTACATTGAACATCGAAACACACATTGAAATGCATCTTTTTGTGTCGAGTGTTCTGGGGGCAGCCCGCAAGTGTCGCCACATTTCCGGCGCCAACATAGCATGCCCCCAATTCCTAACCTGTATGTCTTTGGAATGTGGAAGGAAACTGGAGCACCCGCAGGAAACCCACACAGACACGGGGAGAACATGCAAACTCCTTATAGACAGCGGCCGGAATTGAACTCAGGTTGCTGGCGCTGTAATAGCGTTACACTAACCGCTACACTACCATGTTCTGTACTTTAAATAACTTTGAAAAAGTAAAGTGGTAGTGTCTTTTTCAATTCTTTTCATCAATTTAAAAAATCTTTTAAACACGAATGTCAGAAAAATTAAATTTATAAAAATGACATTTAGATTTCATCACTGGCAAAGTTCCTTCCATTCATTTGTCATCTGCCAGAGCATTTCTGGGTGAGTGGGGGTGGGTTGGGGACTTGTTGCCTGAGATCCTATTGCCAAGGGACTCGGCATTGGCCTTCTCAACCAGTTCAAGCAAGTGTGTCAGGCAGGGACTACAACTTGTCAGTCTGGGCAGTGGGTGAGTTCAGGCTCAACCTGGCCCAATGTGTTGAGGATAAGGAAGGGAATGGAGAAACATCAGTCCGCCTCTTAAAATCTAAAAAATGTGAAAGATAACAATTTGAGTTAATTTACAAAATCTTTAGCTACACATTAATTCCAAAACAGAGAATGCCTTTTCAAATTACTTTCATTTGTTTGTATTACTCTCCAGTGATCTTATCAATTAAATGCAAATGGATTTTAATATTGTATTTTCAGAAGAAAGCTCTATAACTTCAAAACTTTCAATCATTAATATGAATCAAAATGACACACTTACTGACATGACAGATAGGAAATAGGATTACAATAGTTCTCCATACAGATTTGGCGTTTTTAGTTTGTCTAAGTCATTGTGAAAATCAAATAACTTAATACAGTCAACAATAAATAAAGCTATAAAGTGGTGTTGATTAAATGAGTCTGTGAAGATGAAATCATGATCAATGCCAAATAACAATTATGTGCATTTTCATTACTTGCATTTATTAACATGGTAAAATATTGCAGGGTACTTTGTGAGTGCATTAGAGTCATGCAGCACAGAAACAGGCCCTTTGGCCTACCGAGTCTGTGCTGGCCATCAACCTCCCATTTACACCAATTAAGAAACACAATTAGACATCAAACAAATAAAAAATAACAGAGAAGTCGCTGGACCAGGTCAGGTGATTCGTTTGATTTTCCGAGCTGAAATTTTATTGTTAGATATGAAGTTTCAGTAATGCCGTTTGTCCATTAATTAAGTTATTGTAACTATTTAGAAAAGTTAACATGTCACTGCAGCCATTAAAGAAAGACTACAGAAGAAATGTCATTTAAGAGGGGAATAGATCTAAAATGAAGTG
Source organism: Pristis pectinata (assembly GCF_009764475.1). Lineage (NCBI taxonomy): Eukaryota > Metazoa > Chordata > Chondrichthyes > Rhinopristiformes > Pristidae > Pristis > Pristis pectinata. The sequence continues at coordinate 76,589,933 of NC_067410.1, read as the reverse complement.
GCAACTGTTACCAGGATAGGTATCTGATTCAGATAGTAACATTGCCTTAAGGACATCAACTGAAACAAGAAATTGACATGTTAGCATGAAGGGTCAAGTCAGATTGTTATGTTCTGGTGATCATACTTTTATATGGAATGTTTGAACATTGTTGACTAAGGACTTTCAGTTTAAAAATGGAAATAATTATCTCAGACCAAGGTAAAAGATCATGTGAACTACTACCATGTGACATCTAATTTGAATGAATATTGAAATTAGTGAGTAGACAATATTGATCCAGACATTAGGAAGGCGATTCAGTGAGGTCTAATGCATACATGGAAAAAACTTTCTTTGATAAAATAAGTTGAGAGGAGTTGTTACCTGAGATGATTTGAAGGTCAACAATGAATTAACACTTCTTAACAAAGCAGGAATACTGCAAAAATAATGAAACATATTTACCTTTAATAACCATATAGGGGTGTAATAAATAATAAACATATTTAATTATGTAATCAGAACAATATTTGCAACAGCTAAGAGGGTAGTTGCTATTTTATAAATAACAGATAAATTGTGGAACATAATATTTTGCAGAATTTATTGCAAATTAATAACAAATGTGCATTTATGCTGCAGGTTTATTATTTGTCTGAAGGAGTTTCACACTCTCATGAACAATTAGCTTGGTTAAATGGGAAATGGACCTGAGTTCAGTGCAAGAGGAGACTGCAGGGAGTCATGTTTCAGTTTACTCCAATTCAGGGTGGAGGCTGCATTATAGCTTCCTCATTGAAGAGTTGTTAAAATTCTTGGAGCTGTTGTTAGGTTTGCATTGTGAACACTGAACGGATTCCTCTTTAATTATGTGTAATTGAGATTTGTTACAAAGAAAAATAAACTTTAAAATGAAATAAAGTAACTACATTCTCAAGAAAGCAAATTGTTTACAGGTTGCTTAGTTTGTTTCAGAACATGTAAATAAACAAACTTACTAATGTGACATCATTGAACATTGCAACTGTATTTAGTTAGTGAAGCCATCGATCTCTTTACATCTTTCCCATCCAAAAATAAAATTTCACTCTTTAATCAAAATAAACTCAGACTCACAACAGGCATAATTAAAGTACTGAGTCTCTCAATCACATTAGCAGCTAATACTTCCTTCCGATCTGCAATCAATGACTGTCATTTGACTCATGGGATCTGCAATGATTGTTTCAGTAATTGTATCCTGTTTTGGAGGTTACAGACAATTCAGAGAACCACTGGAGAATAGTATTTAGGATCATTCCTCAACCTCAGGCATTTCTTTCATTTTGATCAGTGTGCAAGCCTCTTCCAAATTTGTGGTACGTTGTAGTGATTTGCACGTACCACTCATTAGTCTCTGTAATGGACTTATGTCTATTCCTTCACTTGGGGTACTACAGCAAGATAACAAAGCTAAAAAAATCAGATTTACCAGACTCCTTGCATTGAAAATTCTACCAACTTAGTTGTTGTCAAGAATCTGTAACTAGATATCTGGCATTCCATGTCTGGAAAGCATTATTTGTTGTTGTTTCAAAATATTACCAGTAGTAGTAAAACTCAATCCAGCTACTTCAATAAAGTGACTGTAATAATCACACACAACAACAGCCATGCAATTCACAAAGCTCAGCATAAACGTTTGCCTACGGCACAGTCACAATGTCATACTGAATGTTTCTTACTTCATGAACTTCAATATGCCAAAGAAACTTCACACTCTGAAATGTAGACGCAAGAAATTCTGAAGATGCTGGAATCTGGAACAATACACAAAAAGTGCTGGAGGAACTCAGCAGGTCAGGCAGCATCCATTGAGGGAAATGAATAGTCAACGTTTTGGGCCGAGACCCTTCATCAGGACTGGAAAGGAAGAGGGCAGAAGCCAGAATAAGAAGGTGAGGGGGGGGGGAAAGAGTACACACAGGCATGGAATAGGTGAGTCCAGGTGAGGGGGGAGGGTAGTGGGTGGGGGAGGGGGAGAAGATGTAATAAGCTGAGAGGTGATAGGTAGAAGAGGCCAAGGGCTGAAGAAGGAATCTGGTAGGAAAGGGCAGTGGACCATGGAATAAAGGATGGGAGAGGGGAGGAGAGGAGATGGGCAGGTCTTCAAAGTGGGGGAAGGGCACCATAGGAATAAGGGAAGACAAAGGAGTGGGGGGGGGGGGGGGAGAAAAAGAAGGGGTGGAGTTACCAGAAGTTAGAGAAATCGATGTTAAGGCCATCAGGTTGGAGACTCCCAAGGCGGAATATGAGGTGTTGTTCCTCCAACCTGTGCCTGTCCTCAACGTATTCTGAAATGTTTTGTTTAAACTCGGATGTTATTTTAGCCCAACAGAGAAAATCTTGGACACCTTCAATACCAAGATGTGTTGAATGTGCAGCTGACATCAGCTCTTTATGCAAAACAGTTGGTAGCACAAGTTCTTGTCCGTTGAACATGAGATTTCCTGGTTAATTCATCTCCAAAATCAAAGGACAGAGATATTCAAACACCACTGAACTCTAAGCCACACTTGCTGAATGCAAGCCTACAATCATTTATAAACTTGGATCATCTGCAGCCGTGTGATTAAGCTGTTCCCAACGTGCATCTTCAATTGGAAATGTTTCATGATAATCAATTTATTCTTGCTCATAAAATCACAAGTGCTAAATGTTGAATCAGAATCAGGTTTATTATCACTGACATATATGATGTGAAATTTATTGTTCTGCGGCAGCAGTACAGTGCAAAGACATAAAAAATAGTGATTCTGATTCTGTTGCCAGTGATGCTCTGCTCAATGCATCTGTTGCTCCAAGTCTAGTGCCATTTATTGGGATTCTCTGCAGAACCACACTACATCTTCATTAAATCCCTGAGCAGCTTCACTATTTCTGATGGATAAAGGAAAATTTTGCACAGATACTGAGCACAACTCAGCAAACATTGAATCCCTGCCACATCTGGTTCACCTCTCCCCTAACGGTTCCAATTATCACCTTCCTTACTTATCAGTTTCCAGTACTGGTAGCCTTTGTGTTCCTGCTTATCACCCTCCAGCAGCTGCATCACTTTCATTCTCCCCACCCTCCTCCTGGCTCCATCTTCCTCCTTTTTTTTTGTCTACCTCTGTCCGTCATGTCTCCCCATTCCATCCCACCCCCTCCCCTAACCACCCTAACTATCTCACCAGTCCCCCTCTCCTTCTTATACTGGCTAGTTCCCCTCTCCACTCTCGGTCCTGATGCAGGGCTTTGACCTGAAACATCGACAATTCCTTTCCCCACACACATACTGCTCGACCCACTGAGTTCTTCCAGCAGATTGTTTGTTGTTCCAGATTCCAGTATGTGCAGTCTCTTGTGTTTCCCTGCCACATCTGTTGGCATCTTCAAAACTGCTTCAACTTTGAATGGATCTACTTAAAGTCCACAGCTCTTAGCAACATGTCCAAAAAGGGCGATTTCTTGCCTCAGAATTTTGCGTTTCTCCACACTCATTGCATCTTTGAAGAAATACATCTCAATGTTGAAGTGCTACTTCCAGCTTTTCTTCAAAACCTCCAGTCACCAAATCATCAGCAATAACTTTATTTCCCCATAGTCCTTCCACCAAATCACATTTTTACTTTTGGAAAACTTCTCAGTTGATCCCAAATGATAAATCCTTCCAATGATACCTCTCAAACAATGTATGGAAAGTAATAAAATATGACACCCTTCATCTAAACTCATCTGCCAGAACTATTCTGAATAATAAAAATTTTAACACCATGTACTTCCATCTTCTACCATTAACAGTGGGTAGTTTTATTCATTTCTTATGCAGCCAAAAAAACCCAGAAGTCCATTGATATTGCTACCACTGAACCAATCCAAGCAGTATTTTGCCAGACTACACATCTCACATTCCTTTCAGCTTTTTTTCTTGACAAGTTGTATATTTTATCTGATCTGCTATTTCATCAAACCTGATTTGGTACTCGAAGTTGTCCAAATCCATTACTAAGCACCAGAGGATATTTCTGAAGTGAACAATCTGTGATATTGACTTAAAACCATTTAACACATCAATCCACTGGACAGTGTTTTATAAATTGCATCATTATCATTGTACTTGAAAGTGTCCAAACTTGAACTTGTTTTTTTGCCAGCAGAGTCATGCTATTCACAATCATACAGTCGGAGCTATTCACAATCATACAGTCGGGTTATTCACAAGCTTACAGTCTAACTTACATCTTAAATTGCCCACACTGTACCAACAACTGCACCTGCACTCTAACAGGAACGGACTCCACCATGAGTTACAATTGCAGATTTAAGTAATCCCACTCTTACAAGTTTAAAATCCTTGGTTCTCTCTTGTATAAGTACAGCAGAATTACATTTCATTGGTCTCTTGTATCTATCTGAGATCTCAGTTAGTTGTTCAATTCTAACTTAAGTGTAACAGACTCCTTATCATCTGAACCAAAGATATTGACCTTGTTGACAACAAAACTGTTGTTCCTGGCTCATCTTCAATTAATTTAGTGTTTTATTTTATATACAGATACTTATTTTCCCTGGCATTTCTTTGGAAAATGATTGCTCTTTCTACGCTTGTTACAGGTTTTACAAAAGCAGAAAATAATCCTCATTTCCTCCCACAGTTCCAACATTCTTGTATCCTTGGGGCTCCTTTAACTTTAGTTTGAATTTTTTTCTGTTCACCCCAAGAGATTTCATTAAGTTTATGTACCACACATATCATGTCCTGTTGGCTCACTAATTACTTTAGCTGAAACTCAACTCTCTGCTGCAGAACAAATCTGTATTCTCTAACATCACACTAGTTTCTCAAACTACTCTTTCTCTCATCCCCTAGTATGCAATTTCAAACACACATCTGTCTCTGAGTATTTATTCCAGTGTAACTGCATGCAACTGACAACCTTCAGCTAATTTTTGCAGTGCTGTTTTGCGTTGGTCACATGTTTCACTTTTATGTTTTGTTCTCCTGTTATGCTTATCCCTCTTGAAAGGGATGGTTACTTGTAGTTGGCTCCAGTGAAAATAATTCCACCACACCAGTACCATCTCATATCTATCCCCCTCTTTAGCCCAGTCTGATTAAGTGGAATACCTTTGACACATTTTTACTCCAGCACGGTAACAAGTGTGGCAATCTGGACGCACATCTCTTGCACCAGCATCTTTTGGTCAAATTAACTCAGATATCCTTCACTATTCTACATTTACATCATTACTTCGAGAGCTTATCCCAAGGCCATCATGCACACAACTAATTTCTCAGTAACTTTCAGACACAACCAGCACAAAGGTACTCAATGAAACAAAGCGAGAGTTGCTCTAAACTATCACGTCCATCACTGCTGCCACCAGTATTGATTCCTCTTAAATAATAAGTATACCAAGGTTTGTTACAAAGAGAAGTTTATTTAAAGTGGAAAAGTAACTGCATCAAACTCAGGAAGACTATCATTTTGTTTTGTTTGCTGCTTTCGCAGAGGCACACCCTGGAACCCAGAATAATGGAAATAAACAAATCCACTCATATGACTTCACTGACCACTGCAACAGTATTTAGTTCGTGAAGGCATAGATCTATTTACAAGCACAAACTCAGAACAATCTATTATTGGGAAAGGTTCTGTGAAAAATCTTGTCCTGGAAATTCAATTAAGTCAACTTTCAGCTGTCAGTTAAAAACAGTGGCAGAAATTGTTCCACAGTCTTCAGATAAATAATTGCAGTGAACCAACTGTATGAGTCTGGTCTCCAAAGGAGCTTGCCCAATGGAAGCAACATAGTTCAACCACTGCCTCACATAGGCTTTGGGTATTACTCCAGTGATAGGCATGGTGGAAGTGAACTCAGCTGAGGATAGATGTGATTCAGGGAAGCTTTTACAGTCAGGTATAGCATTCAATGCCATGGGAACAGTGCAAAATTATGGACAGCAAAAGAACATGGGAAAAGTGGGTGCCTTTTTAGTAATGACTCTTGAATAGGAAGAAACTTAAAAAAAAAGAAATTGAAAGAATTCACAGAGAAACAAGTTGCTGGGCTATCATTGAGGAAACTAGCAGGAAGCTTGAAAGGCAGAAAATAGTTTTTTCCTGTATAAAGCCTACCACTGTGAAGTGAAAAGAGGACAACTATAAATAAAGTTAGTTAAAAATGGCTGTTATACAATTAAGAAATTCTGTATTTGTGCAATCATTCAGACTTCTGCTGTGAATGAAGAGCATATACATAAATCCTGTGACTTTGTTATATTGTCACCACTGGAATACATGCTTGGCTCTAAGACAAAAATACTCCATTCTCCGCTTGAGCTACAAACTTTTTTGTTCTCTTGATTTTTATGGCCACTCCTTCCCAGCTTACAGCTACTTCTGAAATTGTGCATTCTTCAAAAGGAGAATGAAAATTTGACTGCTAGCACAGAAGATTACAATGGCTTTGTTGCTGGGGGAAGTGAGATCAATTCCACGGTTTTCAAAAGATTGGATGCTCAAATCTGGTGCCTGGTCTCCATGGGAGAAGAGGGAAAAGATAAATAAATGGACAGACGCATGCGCACGCAAATGGAATGTGTGAGCAGCATACTGAGTAGGATATGCACAAAAAGACAGATGCTCAAAGTAAAAAGGTCAGAAAGTGTGTGTGAGGCAGGCAGAAAGAGTGACAGGCATGGACACTGAAGTAATGTGAAGAGAGAAGGTAGAAAATGAGAAAATAGAGAAGAAATTGAGATAACAAAGATACATGGGAGGCAGATAAAGAGCGATGGAAAAAAGTAGACTAACGTAAAGAACCAGGGAATGAGATGAATTCGGGATAGGCAATAAATACCACCTTTGCCAGCAATGCCCAAATTCTGGAAAATAAATTAAAAAGCAAGCAATCATATCAGATATAGCCTGTAATTTGTGGTCTCCAGGGAACGAATATGGCCATTTATACATGGATGTGCTCTGGTTAAGGAGCCATTTCATTTTAATGCCTTCTTCTATGGATCTGCAACCTGTGTGACGAAGCAATGGTGTTTTTCCAATCAGATTTTTTTTTAATGAGTATTTCAGAGTCTGAACCAGGAAGGGTCGGTTGGAACATTTCATTCAATGTCAGCATCACATGCAAAAAAAAATCAAAAATTAAATAAAAAGAAAGATGGGATTAAGAGGAGGAGATAAAGTTAAAGAAAATAAAATAATTTTTATTCACCAAAATTATCAGCCATCTGAGGTCCCAAGAATCTACACATATAAAGTTAAATTTCTGTCCCAGGATGGTTATTTGCCAGTAATTAAAACTATGCTGTTAAAAATGTCCTTGCATTAGAATGAACAAACTGCAATTTTACCTATTGAGTTCAGTGGGTATCAAGAACATAAGCAGAGCAACTTCTAATGAGTTTCAAAGCAGAGTCCTCCAACAAAATACTGTTCCAGCAAAACCTTAGGGGCAAAAGGTCAATTCAGACACCACCATCTTAACTTCTTCATTTAATTCTGTATTGACGGAAACTTTTAGTTGCTGTCTGATTTACAGGTAAATAATTATGAGCCCTGATAGCTTGTTGTTACCACAAAGAATGGACCATTGCATTTATTTACCACAAGCCTTCCTCCCATTTGTTCAAAGGCAGAAAACAATACAGTGTTATACAGGATTGCATTGTGAAGTGGATCTAGTTTAGTGAAGTTACAGACTTTAGTCGAAGAAAGACTCCTCTGACAAAATGCGATTCCTTGCTTTAACTTATAATGTTTTAGAAATTTTATGGCATTGACAATACTTCTTTCGTATATCACTCATAAAATGGAATTTCTTTGTCTAAAATTTTGAAATCAACTTAATCACTTCAATCTATATTTAAGGTTAATTGATATATGCATGATGATTTTAACAGTACAGTCTCCACACAGCTGCACATCCAGCTTCTGGACATCCACTTAGATGACCTTCAGCTTTGATTTTTGCAAGATGTTTAATCTTCTAACGGTAACTGCACAGAATTTTGATTACATGCCATCTGTGTTTGTAGAAATAATTTGAATATATCGAGTTTTTAAAGATGAGGAAAATGCTGACCAGACAAAAAACATCAAATCAGAGATATGCCAATGTGATTAGAATTCACGCCCTTTTTGATACTTGGTTGCAATTCACAATGTTAAACACTTTTTCTTTATGTGACAAAGCTAGTTGTTTGGGGTTGCTTATTTTCAGTCAAGGTACATATTTTGTTGAAGCTAATATCACGTTGATGTGGATGAAGTATCAAGAATGTCAACTTACTGAAAATATTAACTTGACCTTGAATCTTAAGCTAATTAAAGTCTATATAATTAGAACTGAAGTGGGCTGTAATCATTACTAAAATAGATATTTGCTAATGCTAATACTATATTCATAGTCAAATGTATAAGCAAGAACTTTATAAGCAATGTATTACAAAGACATCACTAGTCTGCAGCTTGTATAATTCAGGTTTTATTTATTGATAAAACATGAAATACTCTACAGTTTGGAAATGAGGCAGTGAGGACCAATTGTTAAGCTCCATAATCCCTTTGCCGTAACATAGTAATGGCTTCCAGGTCAAATGTTATAACTGCTTTGCTGTGAAGGATATGGATTTTCATTATTTGTACAGCACTGTCAGCATTTGGGGATTATCTTGTCAGACACTCCTCACCAGTCTGAAGGGAACAGTTTCATGCACATACAATTCATCTCCCTTTTCTCCTTTAAGTCACACCTTAAAACCTACCTCTTTGACCAAGCTCTGGTCATCTATCTTAACATCTCCTCAGGTGATTCAGTATCAAACTTTGTCTGATAACACTGATGGAAACATCTTAGAATTTTATACAATGCCAAGGGCGGTATATAAATATACATTATTACTGTTGTGGTAACAAGAGTACATTTTCATAAATGGGCAAAATCAATTTAATTAAAGAGATTTCATAAGGCAGGTGAAGAAAAACATTCTTCGCTGTTCTCTGGTGAATCTTAGTTTTGGGTAACTTGGCAATGGTTACTCTTTCCATTATATAGACTAATTAATCTCCAGTGCAAGACAGCATTCTCTTTTTATGCTGAGTTGTTTATATACAGTACATGTGTAAGCACGTTTATGTTGCAGCAAAGGCAAATGTGACAATAAATTAAGGGGAAGCAAGATTCATGAGGGAGGAGAAAAGAGAGGCTAAAATGATAGGATCATTGAAGAGGAGCAGAACACGATTGCACGGAGCATAAGTACCTGACCTGAACTAATTAAACTGAATGGATTATTTCTGTGTTATGTATTCTGTGTAACGTATGTACATTTTGTGTGGACAGTGCAGTATGAGCAGACTGAGTAGTCATATTCTATGTGTATGCCAAGCTTGTGGAAATTACATTTCAGTTATACCATAATGCAGTGTGTAGATATACTTGGTTGATATAGGATCGTATTCTGGAGTTATCACATGAAAATAATATCCTGCCAAAGAATCAACCATTCCCTCACTGGTAATCCCAATGTCAGTACCAAGCTCTTCTATAGCAATGATAACATGAATTAAGTGCAGAGTAAAACTTTCATTACTCCAACCATACAATGACCCTTTACTAAACCTCTGGAGACCACTGGCACAACACTTCAGCCATATAGACTTGCTACTCATTTTGAGACCACTTGTCCTGTGAATGATAAATTCATAACACAGTAGGACATTTGGTTGTGACTATTCTAACAAATGAAATATTGCAAGGAAAATGGCAATGAAGACAGTTCCTTCCAGCATCCTACTTTCAGTAACTTAAATAACTTTTTTGCACAAAAATTCAAACTATTCAGTAATTCAAATTCAGAAACTTAACTAAATAAAATTACCATTTCAACTATTTCGAATTAATGTAAGTACCTCTTTTAAGTTCTGGAGGGAAATATTGCTAATATTATACATTACATTATTTAACCCTAACTAGTTCATTTCCATTGATGATACTACAATGTTTCTACAATAGAGAAATTAATATGCTGTGTACATGATATGTTAACCTGATCACTTTCAATCCACCCACCTAAACACCATTCAGTACTGCTGATAGAAGTCTGTTCTACATACTTGTAACTCATTGGGAGCTGATAATATGATGGCTTTTAATCTTTAATTAGATATTTTAACCTGCCGTGTGCTCATTGCCAGATCATACAGTGAGATGGTGCTTATAATGCTGAGAATCACTACAACATTCATGTATGATGCTCAGGAAAATAATTGAAAAATATCTGCCTACTAAGGTTAAAAATATAATTGACAAAGGACTGTTGAAAAAAATTACCATATAAGCAAGAAAAACCCTGTTCACTTCCATTTAGCGTATGACAGAAGGAAGTTTTCACAAATCCAATTAAGACTTTTTTATATGAATTTCTTTGGAGTTCAGTGTGGTTTCCCCAAAAGGTTCTTGCACAAGTATGTAAATCTGTATTTCAAAGAATTAATTTTTTGCAAAGGATCAAACCATAGCAGTAAAGGAGAAATTAACATTCTTAACAGAATGAACAGCTTCTATCCCACGGTGATAAGACTATTGAATGGTTCCCTTATAGGATGAGATGGACCTTGACCTCACAATCTACCTTGTTTGACCTTGCACCTTATTGCCTACCTACAATGCACTTTCCTGTAGCTGTGACACCTTACTCTGTATTGTTATAGTTTTTACCCTGTACTACCTCAATGCACTGTGTAATGAATTGATCTGTACAAACGGTATGCAAGACAAGTTTTTCACTGTACCTCAGTACAAGCAACAGTAATAAACCAATACCAACAAACATGATGCTTCTTAAATAAAATGTGAAGTTGAGAATTTTGTTCAGAGTAAAAATTTGCTGGAGAGGAGCAGAGGACACATTGTTACTTGGTTGACATAAATTTGCTGAAACATTTAACCTTTTGTTCCATGTTTTAATGTTTAGTGCAAGTTAGTGGTTTTAATTTTAAAGGACACAAAAGTAAAACAATAATGATTTAATTTAAGTTACTGCAGAGAAGATAATATGCTTAAACTGCATACTGTCTCAGTTGAACACATCTGCAGTAGATGTTTCCATACTGAATCCCTGGGCTCACTCATCGAGGTAGAGTGCAATTTGGAAATAATCCAAAATGTAAAGGAGGGGGAGGAGTATCCATATAATTTGCCCCAGGTCAATGTCATAGCTCATGAAGATATTCAGGATCAAATGGGGTTAGCAATATTAATGGTGCAGAGAGCAAAAAGAGCCCTAACAAGATAGATAATGAGAATCTGCAGTGGGCAAGAAATTCTGTCACTTGTTTTTTCCATGATGCATGATAGTTTATGGAAGGAAAATTGATCATTAAGAACAATCTATGTGTGTATAGTGCAAAGTAGTAAATTATATCACAGCACTGTGTATACAATGCAAAGTCCACTGGAAAGAGAGAAGTGACATTGGTCAGCAAGCGTTTCACATTGCTACTACAACACTGTTACAGTATGTGTAGGGAGAGGGAGAGGGGATTTCTAAATGGTTGGACTTAATGATTGGAACAGAAGTAAAAATTGTAAAAAGTCAAAGTTTAAGGCTTTATATCTGAATGAACACAGCATTTATAACAAGATAGATGAGTTGATGGCACAAAACAGAAATATATTTGAGCATGATTTAAAAGCCATTCTCGAAACACGGTTGCAGAGTGACCAGGGAACTCAATATTCCCAGTTATTTAACATTCCAGAAGATTACACGAGAAGGAAAGGGAGGTGTGATAGTGCTGTTAATCACATAAGGTATCAGTGTGCTGGTGAATAGCAATTATAGATGCAGTGGATTCTGAAGCAGAATCAGCTTGAATGGAAAAAAGGAACAGCAAGGAAAAGAAGACATGGGTGGATGTAATCCCCAAATGTTGTTTCTCGACCGGATGAAGCAAAAACGGGAAAACAGTGAGAATGTGTCAGAAGGGAACTGTAATTATAATGGGTGATTTTCATCTATATATTAATTGGACAAATCAAACTGGCAAGGATCTTGGAAGATTAATTTGTGGATCAGGGACTGTTTCTTAAAGCAAGATGTTATGAAACCTAGCAGTGGTTAAAACAAATGGTCATTGTAGATACAGTATGAGTGTGAACACCTGGAGTCCAAAACTAGTGTCCTCAACTTAAATGAGGGCAATTACAAAGGCACGAAGGAAGAGTTGTCGAGAATGAGGAAAAGAGGCTAAAGGAAAGGTCAGTAGAAGAGCAATGGCATATATTTTAGCAGCTATTTCTTGCTGCTCAGCAGAAGTTTGTCTCAATCAGAAAGAGGGACATATTGAGAGAGATGAACCATCTGTGGTTAATAAAGGAGGTCATAGAAAATATTAAATCAAAAACTAGAGCATACGAAGTGGCAAAAGCTAATGGTAGACTATAGGACAGGGAATGCTTCAGGAACCAGTAGCAGTGAATTAAAATGTAATTGAGTAAGAAAATTGATTGTGAGAGTAACTGACAAGTAATATCAGCAGAAGAACAGCAAGAATTTTTATGGATATATAAAAAGGAAAAGTGGCAGCAAAGTAAGTGTGGGACCCCTGCAGAGTGTGAAAGGCGAATAAACAGATAACAATGAAAGAAGAGATAATTCATATCAGTACTTTACTTGAGTCTTTACAGTGGAGGATGCTAAATATATCCCAAGAATAACATGGGCATGTTTTAACAGGAGGGAAGAACTTGTAACAATCCCTATCATGAGAAATGAAGTATTGGAAAAACTAACGTGATTACAGACCGACAAGTCACAGGACCTGATGGTCTCCAATGAAGGTTTTAAAGGAAGTGGCTGCAGAGTTAAGGAAATCATTGATCGAAGATTTTCAAAACTCAGAGTTCCAGGAGGGTACCAGCAATTTGAAAACCTCAAATGTGAAAAGGGCGAGACAAAAGACAGGACACAATAGGTCAGTTGACTTAAGATCTGTTGTTGGGAAGAGCTAATGAAGGAGGAAATAGCTCATCAGTTAGAAAACCTTAATGCAATCAAACCAATGGTCCTATGACGGGGAAAACATATTTGAGAAACCTGGTAAAGTTTTTCAAGGACTTAACAAGCAGAATTGATAGAAGTGAACCTGTAGATGTAATGTGCTTGGATTTTCAGAAGGCAGCCACATAAAAGGCTGATACACAAGATAAATCACATGGTATTAGGAGAAGTGTGTTAACATGGATTGAAGGTTGGTTATCACATAGAAGACAGAGAGTCAGAAATAAATGGGCCGTTTTCCGGAGTGCAATGCCCCAAGGATTAGTCCTGGACTTTCAATGTTTGACTATCCATATTAATCAATTTCCCCATCTATCTATATTAATGAGTTTCCCCATTTATTAATGACAAAAATAGGTGGGCAGGCGTGCTGCAACATAGATGTTTGGACTCTGCAACAGATTGGTTGAGTGAGGGGGCAAAAACTTGGCAAATTGAGTTTAGTGCAGAATGTGTGAGTTCCTGAATTTTGGCTGGAGGAATCAAAAGGCAGACCATTATCTAAATGGAAAGAGACTGCAAATAAGTGAGTCCAGAAGGATCTGGTTTCTCTTCCACATGGAACAAAAAATTTAGCATGCAGGTGCAGTACCTAATTAAGAAGACAAATGGCATATTGGCCTTTATTTTTATAGCATTAGAGTTTAAAATGATGAAGTTTTGTTAAGTTGTACAGGGTGTTGGCAAGGCCACACCTGGAGTAAATACTGATTAAAGAAAGGAAATATTAGTGCTGGAGATAGTCCAGAAGTGATTCATTAGGCCAGTCCCTAGGATGAGAAGGTTATCCAATCATAAACTGCTAAATAAAGTTAAACCTGTATTCTTTCAAGTTTAGAAGATTGAGGGTGGTCTTACTGAAACATATGATCCTAAGGGGGGTGACAAGGTAGATGCTGAGATATTTCAACTGGTGGGAGAGTCTCAAATGAGGCAATATAGTTACAAGATAGGGGGACAGCCATTTAAAATTGAGGTGTATAAGAATTTCTTCTCACAGATATTATATTGAATGGTTGGGCAGGCTTGAGGGACCTAGAGGCCTATACATGCTCCTATTTCCTTGTGATGAACCTGATTGATTTTCTGGAAGAGGTTATTAAGGTAGTTGAAAGGAGAATGTCTATGGATATTGTTTATATAGACTTCTGGTAAGCATTTGATATAGTCCTTCATAACAAACAGCTGATATTGAATCTCATGGAAGGAAAAGCACTTTATTGGCCTGAAGCAAAATATCAGAAATGCAGGAAATCTTAAATTAAACAGAAAATGCTGGAAAGGTATTTTGTAAAGAGGCAGCACTGTGTTAACTGTCACAACTGATCGCAGGTAAAGTTACCTACAAGCTGAACAAGAACTTGATGCCTCGCAGGCATGAACGCATTTGTTCTCTCCTGCAGAAGAGCCATTAACCACCAATCCAAGCTGACAGCACTGCACAACAGAGCAAGCCAAGAGACTCTTGCTTCATATTGCTTCTCAGTTAAATGAAATCAGTGCCTCTCTGTGACAGATTCAGGCTATGGAGAATGAGGAATGAAGAAGTGTGGCTGTAACTGCATGCTATTACAAGGCACTACCCCACAATACCAGCTGTCCACAGCCATTCCTAGATTTACAAAAGGGACTCATTTCCAGAAAAATGTTCATTAAGCAAAATTTGTAAATCAAAAAGGCTAGGCAAAATGCATTATGAGAATTTTGCTGCAGCATATTCCTTTGTGGGTAGAGTGGTGTGATATGCGTTATTGCAAGAAATAGTTCTGTAAATCAAAGACACATACCCCAAAAAACCAATTGCATTATCATGAAAATTTGTGAATTGGACATTCATAAACTGAGCTGTGACAGAGACCTGTAATTGTAATTGTACACAAATTACACAAACTGTAATTGTACTAATTCATAGTCCACAAGCTTGAATTAGGCTTGGATCTTAACAATTTTCAACCAATGTCAAGGCTGAGTATAGCTCTGGATTATTAAGGTACACAAAGGTTACTACCAGTTAAAAGTAGTTTTCTTCCTCTCGGCCAGCAGCAGCTCATCCTTCACTTTGTGAGACAATTTGGGAAGTGCTGGCAACCTTACATCCACCATGACCACACTCAGGCAAGTCTTGACAAGGGCATTAGCAAACATTATCAAGAACTATCCATTTTATGATATGGTCCTAGCTTTCTGCTTGTGCCCCCTCATGGTACTTCATTCAGTCCATTATTTTCTATTCCTCGATACAAAGTTTTAGAAAAGGAATGATTTGCTTACCATTTGCAAAGTTGAGTGAAAGACTGAGGGTCCTAAGCCAGAAAGCTGAACAGAAAATATCCTCACCTTCTCAGAAGTTTAAAACAAAGGCTTTTAAAATCAATGTGATATGGAAAATATGAACAGCTTGAAAAGATTTTCATACCCATGGCTTAAACTTGAATTACAACCACTGAAAAGCAATTTTCATTTTGCAAACCATGCAATGCAGATCTGTGAACTGTATCACAGCCAAAAGGCCTTTTCAGCCCTTATTAATTTAGTATATGTGAAGGCTATTCTCTACTCAAATTCCAGAGATGAAATTATAACAGACAAAAATGGGTCAAGCTTTTTACTGCAAAAGTACTAGAATAATTAATTTTTCAAACACTTTCTATCTGAATTCCGAATCTTTGTTTGAAAGAAATAGGCTCCTATGGTCATTTAAGTTGGCAGTAAACTTTGATTTGCAGGGGTCCTTATAAATGATGCACATATCAAACAAGTTATTCCATCATAAAGCAGTGGAAAAGAGCAATATTCTTGTGATATTTAAAAGCAGGCTGATATCTCGATGGCTGAAATGGAAATACAAATTAACCTAAATCAAAAAGAACAGACTTAAAGCATTAGATCTTTGTTTGTTAGTAGGAAGCAAAGAAATTCAAATATCGTATGATGCAGAAATAGAAATTAAATAATAGCAATGTCTCACTGACATTTTTTCATAATGGGACAAAAAATCCATCAATTGTGCTAATTTGTTATGTCAATTATATTGGAAGAGAAACCCATGTAAATTAGAATATGAATAACAAATTTTAAATACTTTTCTTGGCTAAATGGTGGAATACTATCATTTTTTAAATCTCCAATGCACTGATCCACAGAATCACCTCCAAACCAGAAGCTTAGATTCCCACTATGATACCAAGGGAAAGGAATGAAAATTGGAAGGCTCACCACTGCAAGTGACTCATGGACTTTCTTGGTAAACAGCAGGATTGATAATACCCAGGGCCAAAAAACCAAATGCAAAAAATAGAGTCATTGGAAGAGCAGGAAAGACTACTGTAATCTGCCAGCATTTGGCAAATATCACGTTTGATGTTCTTTTATCTTTCTTTTGTATTTTTACTCAGGGACTTTGACCTGCGTTGACCCCATTAGCTCCCTTGAAAGT
Source organism: Pristis pectinata (assembly GCF_009764475.1). Classification (NCBI taxonomy): domain Eukaryota; kingdom Metazoa; phylum Chordata; class Chondrichthyes; order Rhinopristiformes; family Pristidae; genus Pristis; species Pristis pectinata. Next base: position 76,573,404 of record NC_067410.1, on the reverse strand, counting down.
TCATTCCACACATTAACCATCCTCTCCCAAACTTGGCATATGGCCACATCAATTTCCAGCTGCCACAAGTGAACCAAAACCAGGTGGGTCCAGATCTTCAACCAACCAACCATTTCTTGCCTTGCTCCAAACAACTTTCCATTACTTCAGAAACCTTCCAAATCAGTGGACCAATCTGCAATGGGGTACTGTATCAAAAGCTTTGCTGAAATTAAAGTGAATAAACTCCATTTCATCTATCCCTTCAAAAAGTTTCAAGTAATTTGTCAAGCATCAACTGGAGAAGAGCTAAGGAAATCCAAATGGTTCAGAGAAGACCAGTAAATTTTCTTGGTGGTATCAATAAAGAATCCTTGGAAATGGCAATTGTACTTGAAGACAATAGAAAACAGCTAACTGGATAAAAATGCAGAGATTTTCCACTTACCACCTCTTTAGTCACCTACCCTCAAATCTCTTTCGTAACTGATCAGTTCCCCGGATGTAGGCTTCCACAAAGAAGCCATCTCCCACTGCATTACCGTTGTACTGGATCTAGCCACAGAATCACCTTGACTGCCAATGACAGCTCAGAAGTCCTGAACTTTGACATAGTTATGTCAGAGAAAGCCATCAACTGCAAGTGTAGGTCCAACCCAGAATTGAGATTGGCATTATGCTTTCACTTCTCCTATCCTCAATTAATCTCCTCAATCAAGTTCAATTTGCACTGTGAATGTGCTGTTTGGATCTTGGTCCATGGCTTCCTCAACACCTTCAGCTTGATCATCACCGCATTATCAGTAACTGGTAATTACCAAGAAGCTCATCTTAGATAATCTACCACAAAATATAAAGATTGTCCGGTGTTTCCTGTGGGGATGTGGACAAACAAAGTAACTTTAATGTACCCTTACAGAAGTTAATGTTGAGTAAAATCAGCTAGTGTAAACCAGCCCTCTATCTGATTTCATTGGTTTCTTGACAGCTTGGAAAGATTAAAATTGTCCATCTAAATAACTGATTTGAAATACATCCCATTCCTTGACCATTCAGTATGAAGTCCCCTTCTGAGTACTGAAGGCCTGTTTGCTACAAGTTTGTTTTAGGAAACTTATTTAGACATACATTGGGCTGGATCTTGCTGATTTTCAGCTAGCATTTATGTAGAGAACTGCTGGTAAACTGAAGTTGGGGGTGGTTAGTTCACCCCAAGGCCCATGCATTTGATCTCCTGCTGCACCACTGGACTTGGCACTGGGGCTGGGTGCATAGCACAAATATCCTGAGCAGAGTAGCCAGATGCACTTCACAACCAGTGCATATGCGGTATGACCTTCTACATCTGAACAAGATTGCTCGGTTAAATTGAAATGCAAGTTCAAATATGTGGTTTGTTTTCTTTTTTCTGTATTTTAATTAATTTTTATGCTTTAAATTAATTTCTAGCAGATAAGAATTCTCTGAAGCAAATTTATTATCTTTATAAATAATTTTTTCTTGTAATTTAAATCCTTATGAATCAGTTTGAAATGCCTCCGATTAGCAGAGATATTTGAAAGTAGTTAAGCAACTTTGACAGCAGAAAGCCACCAGGGCAGTCTGGGATGGGACCTCAGGATCTGCCTCCTGAGGCCTCTTAACTGTTCTGCCTCACAGGACAGCCAGGCCCCAAGGACAATCAGACCGAAAAAGAACCAGAGCAAAAAGGGGTTGGCAAACCCTGCAAAAGTGGAAGGAAAGAGTGCCATTATGATATTTCTCAACACTGGTGCTGTTTACACTTTGTAAACTATGGGCAGAATGCAACAATCTCACCCAGCTGCACAGACAAAACACAAATGTTCTGCCGTTAACCGAGGGGAAAGAAATTAGCAGCAGCTGGGAAGTTCAGGTGACAGGCAAAGGATCTGGAAATGTTGCTCTGCTGCTTGGAAACCTAATTTTCAATCACTGAAACCTTTCTATCAACCTTTTAAAATAAAGTTGTTCCCTGAGTAACTAAGTCAAAATGTTTGTAATTCTGATAATTATTTTTCAGGTCCAAACCTAAACAACACCAGAAATGTGTTCAATTTTGAATTGCTTTGTAATTATGGTGGCTCCTGGAATCCTAAGGCAAGAGGAAAACATTTCCCCTGTCTTGTTTGACCTGAGGATTGACTATAAGATCCAGAGGTTTTTTTTTACTTCTTTTGATATAAAATTCAATTTTTCAAAAAACGTTACCAGCATACCCTGCAGGGCAAGTGATACTTGAAAACTGTTGTTTTTCATTAAGGAAGACTGAAACATGTCCTGAATATTAATTCTGGAGAGGACATGCAGATTTGACAATATCCATTGAAGTCAGGGACATTTTCAAAATCTTAAAAACAAACTTAATAATTTTATATTCTTTCAGACAGCGCCTTTTCATTATTTTAGTTTGCACAATAGTTTAAATTGCACAATACATACAACTACCAACACAAGCAGAAAATCTTTCAGACCCTTTTATCAAGTAAAATGAATTTCAGACTTCCTATCACTTTTATAATTCCCACCTACTCTGGTGCTGATAAAGATGTGCCTATTGTAAAACCGAATACTTTGCCCTGTCACCTGTGCTGAATGGCAAACCCTGCAATGTCAAAATGTTGAGGCTCCAATCTACAAGGATTTATTGCACATCTTACCAAGGCTTCTTCTTCAACAATTGCAAATGCACAATTGCTACTACCTTAATCAACAAAGAAAGTAGGAGCAAAGGAATTCCATCACCACCATGCAATGCATTCCACTCGAAAATTCATTTCTACCGAGGTCAATGGGATTGAATTCCAAAAGTGGATTGAAGTGTGCAGTCATTGCATTGTGTTTAAAACAAGCAGCCAAAGAATTCCTACCCCAATATTTATTGTTTCACGGTAGTGTAGCGGTTAGCGTAACGCTATTACAGCACCAGCAAACCGGGTTCAAATGCGGCCACAGTCTGTAAGGAGTTTGTACGTTCTCCCTGTGTCTGCGTGGGTTTCCTCCGGGTGCTCCGGTTTCCTCCCACATTCCAAAGACGCACAGGTTAGGAAGTTGTGGGCATGCTATGTTGGTGCTGGAAGCGTGGCGACACTTGCAGGCTGCCCTCAGAACACTACTCAAAAAGATGCATTTCACTGAGTGTTTCGATGTACATGTGACTAGTAAAGAAATCTTAATCTTAACATAGAAGTGATCAAAGAATTTATGTTTTTAATTTTTTTTATGTTGACACACTGGCTAAGTTAATGGAAGCAAAAGCTTTACATTTTCAGAGATAGTTACTTCTGTGCAAACTAAAATAATCTGTTTTTTCTTTACAGAACAGATGTTTTCCTCATCTGTATTTTATGTTGTAACTATATACATAAACATACAAATTTATTATATACACAATTGGTGCTGGAACTATTGCAGAATTGAACAGCATATAATATACTTCTAATAATGGTGCTGAGTCAAAAAATTTCAGAAGTCCCATAACGGCCATAAGCAATCCCAAGAATCTATATTCTATACATCAGAGACAGAGAATTACAGAGTCGTATCAAACCCAAAACTGTTCTGTACCACTCTTCTTAAGCAAATATGACAGCTCCCCATTTCCATCAAATTTACAATGCCCTGCTCTCCTACAGGACTTCCTGCTGGCCAGTGCAGCAAGCTATGCACAAGTCAAGAGTGTGTCAGAATACTCTCCACTTGCCTGAATGGGCGCAGCTGCACCAATGCTCCAAAAGTCCCACACCATGTTGAAGTGCAGAATGGCATCTACTAGCTGTAGCAGCCAAATCCCCAATGATCAATGTTGGCTGCAGAAGGCAAGGTCTACAATTTGTGGGTGCTTGTTGCACATCATCGAAGCTGCTTCAGGACCACCTTTCAAACGCCAAGAGGAACAAGAATGGCAGGAGCATGAAAACTCCATCACTGATAACTTCACATGAAAGTCACAAATCTTCCTGACTTGGAGTACACCAGCATCCCTTCGCCATCATTTATGGAAATGCTAGAACTCCCCAACCAACAGCAAATTGGGGGAGCAATTGGGATTATAATAGTTCAAGAAGGAACCTCACTTCTACCTTCTTTAGTTAATAAATGCTGAGCTTTTCTGCAATGTCCACATCCCAGATATGAAAAAAAAACATAAGTGCTGACGTAAGTTTTAGAAAGAAAATTAATCAGAATCAAAGAAGACAACTCAAAAACACACTGTCAAAAGCTTAACCAGGTCCCTGCATGTTATTGAATAAAAATTAATTTTGGCGGATAGTTACCATAAGTGAATACAGTTACCATCAGTCAATGGACAAAATTGTAAATGGAAAACAATGACTCTGATACTGATTATGCTCTTCTGGATTTTTCATTCATTAAAGAACTTGTAGATAAATCATTCAAATGAGTAACTGTGGTGAAGGTTCTTGCTTACAGGCAGCCAGCTTAAAGTTAACCTTAATGCTAAACTACATTTAAAATTGAAATCCAAAGCAATTCTGAACTTGTTATCACCTTGACGGCACTGAATCCTCACTCCCTCCTTTTCCATTAAAGGCCAAAATTAATTGGGTAACAAACTAGTTTTTACTCATTTTGCTGCAAAACCAGCAACTATGTGCTTGCTTGTTTCATATTAACTTGCCCTTGGCAAGCTGCCAAAATTGTAGAACTATTTGCAGATAATTTAAAACACACATTTAATAAAGCACAACACAAACTCACCAATTTGCCATTTCTCCTCCCTTTAGCTAAAAGACAGAGAATGGAAATAAACCAGTGATTGATAAACATTACCAAGCATGCTGTTACCTCCAAAGATAGGGGAATAAATGGGCCCAGGATCTCGATCACCCAGTGTGTTTCTTTCAACATTATGCAGTGAAGATCAATGCATCTAGAGTGGAATGCCAGCACGATCGTCCCAAGATTGTTTTAAGACACTCAGGCAATTCAATGGCAAATTTACTAAAGCAAATTGCACTTGTGCAGCTGTGTTTTTTGCACTGGACAAGCTTGAAATTATGCCCTTCTTCATGCAATGCTCAGATTGAGTGCTGCCGAGAGAAATGAGTGGCTCCAAACCCACATATCATTGGCATTTTCAGTCTACTTGGGTTAGGTAGCACTACTTGTTCTGCATGAGCCCTATTCATAGGGAGCCAACGTGAACAGGTTCCAGCTTGACACTTGCGAAGCAACTCAGACAGGTCCCCTTCAGTTTGTTTAGTTTCCTGCAATCCTTGGACTCCCACCTTGATTGCAGGACCTAGAATCACCACCCACCAAAATAATTCCCCAAGGCCCTAAGTTGCTAACCTCAGGCTTTCAACTCACCAATCAACCCGAGAAATCCGGGCTCCCAAGTCAGCAAACACCCCCAACTACAGGCTACTGAATCACCAATGGTGCCTACAACCCCAGGCTCCTGAGTGACCAATCACCCTTTCAACTCCAGGCTCTCGACTCACCTCTGGCCGTTCAAACCCAAGCAATTGACTTACCAGTCACCCCTACAATTGTCCTTCACTCTGTCTCTCTCTTTGCCAGTATTTGACTCACCACTTGCCTTCTGACAATTATCACAGGGTCTATACCCATCCTTCGCTGCCATCTGACCTTCAGCTCAGCCTTCAGAATACTCCTCCCCTTACTTTGGTCTTTCTCCCCAACAATCCCAGAGACTTGGCACTGGCTCTGTTCAATTTAGCACCAGCAAATGAGACTGCTATACCAGATTAAGGGAAGACTTTACCCTTTTGCAAAGTCCATTTAGTTCAATCCACACCTTGGGCCTCAGGTCCTAATGACTTTGCAAGCAGCAGGTCATCAACCAAAATGGCCAGTGACACACCATGCAGCCACTGATTAATGCATCTCTGCAGGTGTTGATGAATTACGAGCCTAGGGTTTCCCCTTCACATGTGATCAGAGATCAGGGCACAGAACAGGCTAGTTTTGGGGATTTTTTTTCCAAGTTTCTACTTGATCTATTTTGCATTTTGCTGAAAGCAAATCCAGCATTATTGTACACAATTTTAGAATTAGATTTGTTTTTAAATGTTCTTTTAAGAATAATTATTGAAAATTTGAAGAGGGATAATTTGATGCAGTGTGTTAATTCAGCTGAAAATAGGTTTAAACCAAAATAATGAAAATGTGCAGACCATCACCAATAGTAACTCAATTTTAAATGACATCACAAAACTGTACAGAACCATTCACCAGCATTTCCTGGTTACTGTGATGCACAATAGAAAGTTTTGTTGTGAATTAATGGCCTGGATTGTGCTGCCTGACACAGTGCCCATGGTGCCCACTTGCCCAGACTTTCCTTTTCTAGGTGCAGAGAATGGAGGAACTGAAACAGAGTGGGTTCTGAGTAGGCCTCAGAAAACGTGCTGTCAGAGACAATTCAAAACTATTCAGAGCGGTGGAAATTAGTTTTTAAAAAAATAATTTTAAAGAAAAACAAACAATTAAAACACTTGAAATACTGTTTTACTTTTCAAAATCTTTGTTAAAAGTACGATAAATTCACTGGAGTACACCTGACAGTCCAGGCATATCAATGAAGAGTCAGATGTGAAGTGCATCTCAGTCCCTCACTTCTTCACATCACTGCTTCACTGCTGGACTTAATGATGAAAATGGCGGCCAAGTTGAAGATTTGTTGCACTGGCATCTGACTACCAGCTTGATGCAGACCTCTGCATTTCACTAAGAATGCATAGAAATTGGATGTGAGCTGGGATGCAAGCAGCTAACATCGAACAATTCTCTTGGGAACCACTGATTGTCAGTCAGCATGATTCAGCTCAATAACAATGCATCTGAAAAGTTTAAAAACCTGCCTTTTTATTCTGTCCCAAACAAGTCTACTTTCAAGTACTGCATAGTCCACACTCAGACTGATAAATGGTTTGATCTGGATGTTTTTTTTAGGTGGTGTCAATTTATAATGCATTGAATGCAAATCTTGATTTGCACTAAATGAAACATGCACTTAAATTCTGCCAATCATTTACATTGATTTGACCAATTTATGGCCAAGATCATTGCCATAAAATGCAAACTCCAGTCCACCAACACTAGTTGGTTCAGCTAACAGTCTATGCCCATTTCCCATTGGGGATAAAAGCATACTTTTTAAGTTGTTACTTTCAAAGTGGTTAAGCTCAAAATTAATTTTCACAGTGACCATTTTAATAAAAATAACAATTCCAAAAATATGGGGAAATCCTTTTAAAATGTAAGCAAAGTGGCCATATATGAAATCACTTGTCAATTGATAGTTCATATTAACAGAATATGATTCTGGAAATAAAGCAAGAACCAATGTGCATATAAACAGAGGCTTTGTTTGATGATTCAGACAACTGAAATGATTTCTTTTATTTATCTGTGATTAAAGCAAAAAAAAAATTGTAAGGAGTTTGTATGTTCTCCCGTGTCTGCGTGGGTTTCCTCCGGGTGCTCCGGTTTCCTCCCACATTGCAAAGACATACGGGTAGGTTAATTTGGGTTTAAAGTGGGCGGCGCAGACTCGTTGGGCCGGAAGGGCCTGTTACCATGCTGTAAATAAAAAAAATCATGATATCAGCAGACCAGCATTCAACTGTAAAAATGGTAGCAATCCAAATATAATCAATCCTTCAGAATTTCTATCCCACTGATTAACTCAGAACAGAGGCAACTCTGAGTCACTCACACTGGGAAAGAAGTATGGGGGTGGGTTGTGTTCTTCATGGAAATAAATGGAAGAGACTTGATGCTTAATAAATTAAGTTTCCTTGTTAACACAAGGAATTTTGCCATTTTAATGGAATTACATAACCCATGCTGAAACAATATCAGCACTACCAAACTAAGCTGTCCACCGGCTGTCATATTGCAAGTCTACTGCCATGAATTTGGTAGATGCCATATTCCTGGAATTTAATTGTGCCATGCAGAGTCAGCGAGTCATGGAGCACTACAGCACAGAAACAGGCCCTTTGGCCCATCTAGTCCATGCCACTGGTTTTCTGCCTAGTCCCATCTACCTCCACCCGGACCATAGCCCTTCATACCTCTCTCATTCATGTACCTATCCAAACTTCCCTTAAATGTTACAATTGAACCTGCATCCACCACTTCCGCTGGCAGCTCATTCCACACTCGCACCACCCTTTGAGTGAAGTAGATCCTCCTCAGATTCCCCTTAAATATTTCACCTTTCACCCTAAACCTATGACCTCTATTCGAGTCTCACCCAACCTGAGAGGAAAAAGCCTGCATGCATTCACCCTATCTATACCCCTCATAATGTTGTATACTTCTATAAGATCTCCCCTCGTTCTCCTGCGCTCCAGGGAATAAAGTCATAACCTATTCAACCTATCCCTGTAACTTGGGTTCTCAAGTCCCAGCAACATCTGTGTAAATTTTCTCTGCACTCTTTCAAGCTTATTGATATCTTTCCTGTAGGTAGGTGACCAGAACTGCACACAATACTCAAGTTTGGCCTCACCAACATCTTATATAACTTCAACATAACATCCCAACTCCTATACTCAGTGCCCTGATTTATGAAGGCCAATGTGCCAAAAGCTCTCTTTATGACCCTATCTACCTGCGATGCCACTTTGAAGGAATTATGGATCTGTATTCCCCGGTTCCTTTGTTCTACAGCATACCTCAGTGCCCTACCATTCATTGTGCAAGCCTTACCTTGGTTTGTCCTCCCAAAGTGCATCACTTCACACTTATCTACACTATATTCCATCTGCCATTTTTCAGCCCATTTTCCCAGCTGGTCCAAATCACTTTGCAAGCTTTGCTCGCCTTCCTTACTGTTCACTACACCCCCAATCTTGGTGTCATCCACAAATTTGCTGATCCAGTTTACCACATTATCATCTAAATCATTAATATAGATGATAAACAACCACGGACCCAGCACCAATCCTTGTGGCACACCATCAGTCACAGGCCTCCAATCAGAGAGACAACCATCTACTACCACTCTCTGGCTTCTCCCGCTAAGCAAACGTTGAATCCAATTGATTCCTTCATCCTGAATGCCAAACAACTTAACCTCCTGGAGCAGCCTCCCATGTGGGACTTTATCAAAGGCCTTGCTAAAGTCCATGCAGACTATGTCCACCACCTTCTTTCCATCAAACTTCCTGGTAACCTCCTTGAAAAACTCTATTAGATTGGTTAGATGTGACCTGCCATGCACAAAGCTATGTTGACTATTCCTAATCAGGCCATCTATCCAAATACTTATATATCCTGTCCCTCAGAATACCTTCCAATAACTTACCCACAACTGACGTCAGGCTCACCGGCCAATAATTTCCAGGCTTATTCTTTGAGCCTTTCTCAAACAATGGAACAACATTAGCTATCCTCCAGTCCTCTGGCACCTCAGCCATGACTAAGGACATTTTAAATATCTCTGCCAGGGCTCCTGCAATTTCTGCACTAGCCTCCCACAAGGCCCAAGGGGACACCTCATCAGGCCCTGGGGATTTATCCGCTCTAATTCGCCTCAAGACAACAAGCACCTCCTCTTCCGTAATCCGGATACAGTTCATGACCTCACTACTCTTTTTACTCAGTTCTATAGACTCTGTGTCTGTCTCCCAAGTAAACACAGATGCAAAAAATCCATTTAAAATCTCCCCCATCTCTTTTGGCTCCCACATAGATGACCAGCCTCCCTTCCATGGACTCTCTCTATACTTCTCGCTGCCATGGTAAAGCAGTCAGCATAATCAAAGGCCCCACCCACCCGGGTCATTCTATTCTCTCTCTTCTCCCATCAGGCAGAAGATACAGGAGCCTGAGGGCACATACCACCAGGCTCAAGGACAGCCTATATCCCACTGTGATAAGACAATTGAACTGTTCCCTTATACAATGAGATGGACTCTTGACCTCACAATCTACCTTGTTATAACCTTGCACCTTATTGTCTACCTGCAATGCACTTCTCTTAGCTGTGACACTTTACTCTGTATTCTGTTACTGTTTTTACCCTGTACTACCTCAATGCACTGTGCAATGAATTGATCTGTACGACCAGTATGCTAGATAAGTTTTTCACTGTACAAGTGACAATAAACCAATACCAATAAACCACACTGATCTTCAAGAGGACAAATTTTGTCCCTTGCTATCCTTATGCTCTTAAAAAAGCTATAGAAACCCATTGGATTCTTTTTCACCTTGTCTGCCAGAGCAACCTCATGTTCTCTTTTAGCCTTCCTGATTTCTCTCTGAGGTGTTCTCTTGCATTTCTTATACTCCTCAAGTGCCTGATATGATCCTATCTGCCTGTACCTGCTATGCAGCCCCTTTTTTTAAATCAGGGCCTCAATATCCCTCAACTACCAAAGTTCCCTAAACCTGTTAGCCTTGCCTTTTATCCTGACAGGAACATACAGATTCTGTACTCTCAATATTTCACTTTTGAAGCATCTCTTTGCCAGGAAACAACCTACCTCAATCCATGCCTGCCAGTTTGCCAGCACATACTTCAGCTTTGCATAGCATTGGTCGGTATCTTGAAACTGAGATCCACACTACAGTATTCCAGTTTAGCAGGTTAGCTTTAAGTCAATTGGGAATGCCATGTCTCCTGAAACAATGCATTGTCAGCAAAGTATTTTTTCTCAGTATTTTTAGACAGCCTGTTTTGCTTATCCAGCCAAATCTGATCTTGTACATATTGGATACATTTTAATATTCATCTTAACATCAGATCAACAGAAGTCCAATTAAGTCATTAATCTTGACTCATCATTCAATGAGATCATTGTTGATCTGTCCCTCCTTTTCCCCATAACCTTTAATAATTTTGGATAGTAAAAATCTAATTTGCAGTTGACCTAACACCATTGCCACTCACAGAAGAGTTATGCAAATTGTTATTTCTGTCTGATTGTAGGAGCTTAATTCCCCAATGGCTGTCATTAATTTTTAGATTATGCCTCCTAGTCCTAGATTCTCCAACCAGCAGAAATAATTTCCATCGGTTCCATTCTGAATATTGAAAACTTCAATCAGCCTTTAATCTTTTAAATTCAAAAGAATCCAACTCTAGTATCTGCACTTTCTCCGGTAATTTAATTCTCAGATTCCACATTTATTTTTGGTGAATCTAAATTGCATTCCCTCCACAGACATTATTTCCTTTCTAAGGGGTGGCACTCACAGCACTCCTAGTATGATTAAACCAGGGCTTTGTACACCAGGTCTGGTTAAACCAGGGCTTTGTATAGCTGTAGAATAACTTCTATTGCGTGTAATTTTGCCCTCAAGCATTCCATAGACTTTCTTATTATTTTTTTTATGAGGCCCCAAGCTGTAGATGAAGCCCCACTTCCAATATTTACAAAGTACTTGGTTCAACCCTTTTATGTGCAAAATGGATTTGTCACTCTCTCAATCAAATGTATTTCTCTTTGAAACACTGCTTACTCAACATAGCGAATGGTTATGGCCCCCAGTGTGTGATCCCCTGATCACAAATTGCCTACTTGAGTAGCCCTAGGTTATCTCTACTCTTCAGATCCAGCCGGGTCAATAAATTACATTTGATTCCATGAGATTCAACTTTCAATTAACAGTTGTATTATCAAATATCTTCTGGAAATCTCTATAAATAACATTCACAAACATTCTCTTAGAACTGAAGCCATTTATCTTTCATCCTTCCATTTACCCCATCTTTTAACTCCACAATTATTCTCAACCATTTCTACCTAAAGTTTCTTTTTCATGCTTCCTCTCACATTGTCCCCAATCTTTTGTCCTCTCACACCCTTCAACTCCAAGGTAATATTGCAATGCTCATTTCTACCCATGTCTGACAAAATATGTCTGGCTATAAAAGATAACAGACACTTTAGACAAATCAGGTCTGCAAGGATCACTGGCTTATACCATAATTGCAACTTTCATTTGGAAGGACCTCATGGTTCTATCTTTATTAATAAAATTTCTCCTGTTAGTTAATTTTAATTATTTTCTGCATGGATGCCCACTATGCTCATATCGTGTGTGAGGTGAAAGCAATTCAGATCTTGCTCATAAACAGCTGGCACCAGGTTATAATTTTAATTACTTTTTCCCCAATTGACAGTGTTCACCAACAGATTGCTCCTTGAGGAATCTACTAAGTATAATTCAATATTTTTCCCTAACCTTCATTAACTGGTGCTACAGTGCAAAAAAGAATTTTCTTTGCAATATCTGCTTTGTTTTTATTTTTGAAAGTCCATAAGAGTAACATGTAGGTTTTCATTTATTTCCCAGCTGGACATTTGTGGATTTCATTTCTTTCAGTTAATGTACTTGCTTAAAGTTTGTTGTGTTAGTTTATAATTGGGTTAAAGTAACATAAGAAATTTACATGAACAAATTAACCAGTGCAAGAAAAAGTAAAAACTTTTGCTCATCAGAAAAAGGATCTGTGAAAAAGGATATCACTCATCTGTGATTTTCAGAATCAACCTGATATTCTGCATTGTTCTTCAAAAGCATGGCTTCTGCAATCTGACTGGTTATAAAATGAATTTCAAAATAAATTATAAAGTATCAAGCTGACCCTTAAAATTGTTTTTGTCTGAGGACTAATGACACCAAATTTTTTTTTGCCTTGCTTCAACACAGAATTTTTAAAAAATCATTTACAGCACATAGGTGTTGCTGGCAAGGGCAATATTTTGAATGCCCCCAAATGCACTTTTTAAAATAGCAAAACAAAGAACCATCCAGTTCAACTACCTGCCTCATAGGTACAAAATAATGAAGTTACTGACTAACCTTTGCAAATAATCTCTATTAATAGTTTACAACCAACCCAGACATACAATCCAGACATACAAAAAGCATGCCAGAGTGACAATGTGAAGATAATTATGGGGGATTTTAACATGAAGGTGGACTGAGAAATCCAGCAAGGTGGTAGAACTCAGGAGAGTGAGTTTGTGGAATGTCTAAGGGATGTTATTCTGGAGCATCTTATTGAGGAGCCCACCAGGGGATCGGCTGTTTTGGATTGGGTGCTGTGTAGTGAACCCGAGGTGATTAGGGAACGAAAGGTAAAGGAACCACTGGGAACAAGTGATCACAATATGATTGAGTTTAGTTTCAAGTTTGAGAAGGAGAAGCTGATAACTGGTGTATCGATATTTCAGTGGAATAAGGGAAATTACAAAGGTATGAGAGAAGAGTTGGCCCAAATTGATTGGAGGAGTAAGTTAGCTGGAGGGACGGCGGAGGAGAAATGGAAGAAATTTCTACAGGAAATAAGGAAAATGCAGGATAGATATATTCCAAGAAAAAAGGTTTTGAATGGAAAAAAGGCACATATGTGGATAACGAGGGAGGTGAAGGATAAAATAAAAGCAAAAGGGGCGGCGTACAAAGTAGCAAAAATTAGTGGGAAAACAGAAGATTGGAAAGTTTTTAAAAATCTGCAGAGAGAAACTAAGAAGGTCATTAGGAAAGCAAAGATGAGTTATGAAAGGAAGCTGGCGGACAACATTCGGAAGGATTCTAAGAGCTTTTTTAAATACATATGGAATAAAAGAGAGACACGGGTTGACATAGGACCAATTGATAACGGTGCAGGAGGTATTATAATGGACGATAGTGAGATGGCAAGGGAATTGAATGAATATTTTGCATCGGTCTTCACCGTGGAGGACATAAGCAATGTGCCGGTTAGTCAGGAGTCTCACGAATTGGAACTGAGTTCAGTTGAGATTACTAGGGAGAAGGTGCTAGGAAAACTAAAGGGGCTTAAGACTGATAAGTCTCCCGGACCGGATGAGGTGCATCCCCGGGTTCTGAAGGAGGTGGCTGTAGAGATAGCGGAGGCATTGGCGATTATTTTCCAGGAATCGATAGATTCTGGCATGGTTCCGGAGGACTGGAGGGTAGCGAATGTAGTTCCGTTGTATAAGAAAGGTGGGAGGCAGCACAAAGGAAATTACAGACCTATTAGTCTGACGTCAGTGGTGGGAAAATTATTGGAATCTATCCTCAAGGAGGAGGTTACCGAATACCTAGAGGCGCAAGGCAAGATTGGACCTAGTCAACATGGTTTTGTGAAGGGGAGGTCCTGTCTGACCAACCTATTGGAGTTTTTTGAAGAAATCACAGGTAGGGTGGATAAGGGAGAGGCGGTAGACGTTGTGTATTTAGACTTTCAAAAGGCCTTCGATAAGGTGCCTCACAAGAGACTGATTAATAAGATGAGAGGTCATGGAATGATTGGTTGGATAACAGAATGGGTGGAGCATTGGCTGGTTGGCAGGAAGCAAAGGGTGGAAATAAAAGGATCTCGTTCTGGTTGGTTACCGGTTACTAGTGGTGTGCCGCAGGGGTTGGTGTTGGGGCCGCTCCTTTTTACCTTGTACATCAATGATTTGGATGATGGAATAAATGGTTGTGTGGCTAAGTTTGCGGATGACACCAAGATAAGTGGAGGAGTAGGGAGCATAGAGGAAATAGAAAGGATGCAGAGGGACCTAGACAGTTTAGGAGAATGGGCAAGGAAATGGCAGATGAGATTCAATGTTGAGAAATGTGCAGTTGTACACTTTGGAAGCAGAAATAAGCGGGTAGATTATTATCTAGGAGGAGAGAAGATTGAAAGTACGGCAGTACAAAGGGACTTGGGGGTACTCGTACAAGATACCTTAAAAGTTAACCACCAGGTTGGATCGGTGGTTAAGAAAGCGAATGCTATGTTGGCATTCATCTCGAGAGGTATAGTGTATAAAAGTAAGGAAGTGTTGATGAGGCTCTACGGGGCACTAGTGAGGCCTCATTTGGAATACCGTGCGCAGTTTTGGGCCCCACATCTTAGGAAGGATGTGCTGACGTTGGAGAGGGTTCAGAGGAGATTTACGAGAATGATTCCGGGAATGAAAGGGCTTACGTATGATGAGCGTTTTTCGGCTCTTGGACTGTACTCACTGGAGTACAGAAGGATGAGAGGGGACCTCGTAGCGACATTTAAAATGTTGACAGGAAAGGATAGAGTAGATGTGGCTAGGTTGTTTCCCTTGGTGGGCGAGTCCAGGACAAGAGGGCACAATCTTAGAATTAGAGGGTACAGTTTCAAGACAGAGATGAGGAGAAATTTCTTTACCCAGAGTGTGGTGAAATTGTGGAACTCCTTGCCACGTACAGCAGTGGAGGCCAGATCAGTGGGGGTGTTCAAGGAGGAGATAGACAGATATCTAAATAGTCAGGGTATCAAGGGATATGGGGATAAGGCTGGAAAATGGGATTAGAATAGTTTTTTTTTCCCACCCCATTTCTTTTTCCCTTTTCCTTGGAGCAGACTCAATGGGCCGAATGGCCTGCTTCTGCTCCCTTGTCTTGTGATCATGTGATCATTACAGCCCAGCAGGCCATTTGGTTCAAAGACTCTGTGCCAGTTCTTTTTAGAACATTTCAGACAGTCCCATTCCCATGACACAAAGATAATTAGACCTTGGGAACCAAAGGTTTAAAGTCACCTGTTCCTTCCAAGCATCTGCCTTGAAGGGTGCACTGAAATAGCACTAATGGATCATTTCAATTACTGCCCCACCACATCAAAATTCACTGGCCTTCGTCACAAGTTACCAGGCACTGCCCATTCCTGGACACAGAAATGCATAACCTGGTGCTCTTCTCATTAGGTCAGGCTCAGAAGGTTGGCCAAAGACTCAGCTGGGTCTGTGATCAGGGCACAGAATGCGGGTGGGCCAAAGCACAACCTCTGGGTAGGTGTGTTGTCATCAGGCTAGTCATGCAGATCATGGGTCAGAGGCTGGCCAACAGCATCGGTGGAGGGACATGTGGCCTTTATTAGTGGGTGGCTGAGGGATTGTCAAGGAGACTGCCAATAACATTGTGAGGGAGGAAGATAGGGAATCATGATCTAATGGCATCAGGATTGGTGAGGAGACAGCATTGTGGTTATTCAGAAGTAGCAACATGCTTGAGGAAGGATGGCGGGGAGTACAAAATAGGGAAGAAGTTAAAGGGAGGGTAGAGATCCCATTCTTCCCAGGATCTCACTCAGACTACAGAAGAAAAAGAAGCAGGAATAAGGCCATTTGGCCTGCTAATTCAATATCAGGCCTGATCCTTTAACTCAGTGCCACATTCCAGCACTAACCTTAATTCCCTTAATATCTTAAAATCTATTGATCTCTGTCTGGAAATACACTTAGCCACTGAGCCACCACAGTCCTCAAAGGTAGAAAATTCCAAAGATTCATTACCCTCTGGGTGATCTCTTGTTTTGAAATTGTGACTTCTCATTCTGGACACCCCAGCCAGGAAAAAAAAAATCACTGTCAAGACACACAAGGCCCATCGACACTCAGTGACCAAGGTCACCACAAAATCTCAGTCCAGCCTTGATTCTGACAGGGGAGGCTCCTAACACACACGCTGGGAGATCAAGCTCCCAGCGGCATGGTGAGCAATTCAATTTGACAGTCAGAAGGTTGGTGGTGTGTTTTCACTGCACCCAGAATACACCTTTTTAGCCACCTTCCAGAGGTACAGTTCAGCGATCTGGGCCATTCTTTCCCGTGAGAATTCATTGGGGAATTCATTGAATTATCTATTTGGATAGGAGTGATTAATTTTTTTTTTACATAACATGTGTAGCACACATAATCTTGGTTGGTAGCTCGTGAAGGGTTGTATCATGTGATCAACTGTTCCAAGTGTGCAACATTTTAGACTCTGACCACTTTTGTGGAGAAAACCATAGAAAGAATGTCCTGACACTAAACTTTTCAGAGAGAGATACTGAGACACACTTAAGTGACATTTTGCAGACCTGCCAACAATATCCATCCTTCATATTAGAGAGAAATAAATCAGGAGGAAAGTGAGAGATGCTTTTCTAGTTTGTGACCATAATACAGACTCAGATCTTAAATCTAGTGGTTAAAAAAAAGGAAGAAGTTATTTAAATAAATAAGATAAAAAGGCTCCAATACATTACAGAAGAAAAAACACATTAGATTGGAATTTCAGATGGGATTGTTGCCCATTCTGAAGACATTCTGAGTCGGGGTGGGGGGGGGGGGGGGGTAGGGGTTGGTGGGAACAGTATTCGAACCCCCGCCCACCCAGCTCCCTCCAAAATTTGTGTGTTTAGCTTGGTGGAATTTAAAAGGGTAAAATTCTGAAGCAATAACTTTACCAAGCTCAATTCTAGAGACAAAGAGATTTAACAGATTTTGTCTGAAAAGCTGGTTGGGCAGAAATTCAAACCTTTCTCTGTCCTCCAAACAGAAGAAGCAAGGAGAAGTATATCTGTAACACTTTTCAGAAGGCATATCTTAAGGGTTGGCACAGCAGGCACCAGCTACTGCTGCTACCACACAGCTCCAGTGAGCCTGGATTGATCCTGACCTCGGCTACTTCTGTGTGAAGTTTGCATGTCCTTGCTGGAAATGCATGGGCCTCGCCTATGTGCTTGGGTTTCCTCCCACATTCCAAAGGTGTGCTGGTAGGTTAATTGGCTACTGCGAATAGTGTGGGTAGGTGGCAGGAAGTCTGGGATCTGATGGACAAATGGCAGAGAACACGTTACAGGGAAAAAGTTGGGGAATGGGATTGATGTGAATGTTCTGAGACAAAATGAAGGCATTATGGAAAATTCTTGGGCCCAGAAATTCTGCCATGATCAGGAACCTTTTGCAGTGCGGGGACACTTTCTGATTTTTGATCCAAGTACCCCATGTAAATGATCCCCAAAGGCAGGGAGGTAGCAGAGCATGAGCAGTGACGTTGAGCAATGTCCATGAGGACAAAATTCTACACTGCAAATCTATCGCAGACACTCCCCTTGTTCTGCACATCCCTCCCCCCACCTTCCCTCCTACTGAAAACCTACTGACATCTCTTTTGTTCCCAACTCTGACAAAGGGGCATAGACCCAAAACATTGACTGTTTCTCTTTCCACAGCTGCTGCCTCACTTGTTGAGTCTTTCCAGCATGTTCAGTTCTGATACAAGGTCTTGACCCAAAATGTCAAAAATTCCTTTCCCTCTACAGATACTGCTCAACCCACTAAGTTCCTCCGGCAGATTGTTTGTTGCTGTTTTTGATTCAGACTTCCAGCATCTCCAGTCTTTTTTTTAAATTTCATCTGCATTGCAAATAATGCCTGCAAACAGCAAGGACCTTGAGCACTGAAGGTCTTAACCACAGGGCTGAGGTCTGTTTCAGAAGCAATCCAATTGCCTAACACCACCTGATATGCTACCCACGGAATCTAAAGCATCCATCTTATTCCAGGTAATCTTTAAATTTTTATTGTTAATGATCAGTTCCACCCAGCTATCCCTGTCACTGACTCATGTCCTAAAGCTGGGAGCCCATCCTCCCCCTTATCAACTGTCCACCTGGCTGATTCTCCCTTACTATCTCCCAAACTACTCCACTGCAGTCTCCATTCTGTGACTCCCCAACTGCTCCTTGTCAATTGTATCCACAAATGGATCCTCTCCTCTCTCTCCCAGTCTCCTTTAGCTCTGAATATCCCCACATTCTGGGCTTCCTTTAATCTCCCCAAACCTGTAATTTTCAGGAGATCACAGATGTGCAAGGCTTTTCTACCACGTGATGCCTCGGGTCCTGTATGCACTAGATTTTGCGGGCTAGAGGCATCATACAAAACTGGCATGGTTCCTTATGATTCCTTGCCAAGCACCACTTTAATGCTCACATTTAGGCATGTGATGATACTTAGTTGTGATTCTTTACGGTTCAGTTGGTTAGACAAGGACACCAATACTGCTGTGGCTGGCAAACAGACTTTGTTTCACTCTCACTTTAGCACTGAATCTGCAGTTCATTGATATAATCCTTCCCAGGGACTGCAATCTATTCAGGAGTTGACATTATTGCTCTCTTTAACACAATTTATGGCCATATTGTGTGTACTGGTGTCTCATAAACAATTCCTTTCATTAACAAAGGTTACCTACTACAAATAATACCAGATTTGCTATAACGATATTGCCAAAGGACTAAAGAAACATTACCACAATGGAAAAATAACACCATACTACTTCTGTAAGCATCTCCATGTAGCTATACATAATGATCTATTTTATTCATGCTATGCTTAAATTAGGAAAACAGTTTGAAGCAAGCAGAAATCAGCCATTGAAATAGATCAGCCTAAGAGTATTTAACATGGCAACTACACATTCCATTATCATCTCTTGCGCATCCTGAATTTTCATTGCACTATCATTGGTGTCTGTGCCTTCAGCTGGTAAAGGCCAGAACTTTGGAATTCTCACCCTCTACTTTTTATAAGTTAATCATTTTCAGGATGTGGGTGCCTTTGGCAATATCTGTACTTACTTCAGAGACAAAAGAGACCACAGATGCTGGAATCTGGAGCAAAAACAATCTGCTGGAGGAACTCAACAGGTTGAGCCACATCTGTGGAGGGAAAGGCATTGTCGACATTTCTGGTCAAGACCCTGCATCAGGGATGAGAATGGAGAGGGAATTTAGCCAATAGAGGGGAAGGGGTGAGACAAGAACCAGTAGATGACTGGTGAACCGAGGAGGGAAGGATGATGGGCAGATGGAGCCAGGTTGGGGAAGGGTGGAGAAGGGCAACAGAAATAGGTGGAAGCAGACAAAGGAAAAAAAAGGCAGATGAAGCCAAGTGGGGAAGGGGAGGATGAGGGTGGACACAGCTAGGAGGGTGATAAACAGGAACACAAAGGCTACCAGTACTTAGGCACATGATGATATAGGGTTGCGATTCTTTTTAGTTCAGTTGGTTGGACAAGGGAGACAGACTTCATTTCACTCTCACTTTAGCACTGATTATGTAGCTCTCCGATAAAATTATTCTCTACAGTTAGTTCTTCTTCCTATTTATCCTTAAGAAGCCAGCAATGTATTTTGTTGTGGTAATGTTTCTTCTTGAACAGCTGCAGTCCATGTGAAGTACATACTCCCACATTGCTGTTGGTTAGGGAGTTGCAGTATTTTGAAATGTTGACAGTGAAAGAAGATGTATACATTTCCAGGTTAGGATAGAGTTATCTCTAAGGCAATCTTTCAGACAGCAGTGCTCCCATGTGTCTGTTGCCCATATCCTTACAGGTAGAGGTTGTGGATGTGGGATGTAATGTCAGAAGAATTTTTAGCAAGTTTGTAGATGGAAAACATTACAGTCAGTGGTGGAGGGAGTTGATGTTTATCTGGAGGATGAAGTGCCAATTAAGTAGGCTATTTCGTCCTGGTTGGTGTTGATGTTCTTTGGTGTTGCTGCAGCTATTCTCACTCAAGTAAGCTATATCATTCTGCTCCTGACTCGTGTTTTGTATATGGTGCACTTTAGCACTGAATATTTAGCTCTCCGATAAAATTATTCTCTACACTTAATTCTCCACACTTAACTCTCCTTCCTATTCATCCCTAAGAAGCCAGCAATGTAGTTTGTTGCGGTAATGTTTCTTCTTGAACAGCTGCAGTCCATGCGAAGTACATACTCCCACATTGCTGTTGGTTCAGGAGTTGCAGTATTTTTGATGTATTTCTAACATTACATCCCACATCCACAACCTCTACCTGCACGGATATCGGCAAAAATGCTGTTGGTTAGGGAGCTGCAGTATGGTGCTTTGGGGGATGGGGGCTGGGGGGGGGATTGCTCAGGAGGTATATCACTCACTAAAGTATATCCAAGTACTGATCTGTTCTTGAAGCTACAATATTTATTTGGTTGGCTCAGGTACACTTCTGCTTAATATAGTGAAGGATACTGAAGATGAAGAGCATTTAACAAGAGGATATGGTTAAACTCTTGATGCAAGTGTTCTTTTCCAATGTTACCTTGCACAGGAATGCGAAAGTGGCATATTCAGCAAGCAGAGCTGCTGCCTCACGGTTCCAGAGACCTGGGTTAATTCCAAAGACACGTGGGCTGTTAAGTTCACTGGCCACTGTAAATTGCCCCCAGTGGGTATGTGAGTGTTAGAATCTGGGGACAGTTGATGGATAGGTGGAGAGAATGCATGCAGGCTTTTTAACTGGATCCCTTTAACTTCAACTTCATCCCTTTAACTGGATGAGACTAGAATTAGAGGACATAGGTTTAGAGTGAAAGGTGAAATGTATAAGGGGAATCTTCTTCACTCAGAGGGTGGTGCGGGTGTGGAACGAGCTGCCAGCGGAAGTGGTAGATGCGTGTTCAACTGTAACATCTAAGAGAAGTTTGGATAGGTACATGGATGGGAGGGGTTTGGAGGTATATGGTCCAGGTGCAGGTAGATGAGACAAGGCAGAAGATCAGGTCAGCATGGACTAGATGGGCCAAAGGGTCTGTTTCTGTGCTGTAGTGCTCTATGACTCTAACAAAATAGGATTAGTGTAGGTCACTGCAGACTTGACAGTCTAAAAGGTCTGTTTCCATGCTGTATGACTCTGACTTCATCAGCCCAAGCTTGTATGTCATCTAGATTTTCTCTATCTACAGGCATGGGCAGCTTCATTAATGGAGAAGTTACAAATAAAACTTAATATTATACAAATCATTTACAAACATCCTCATGATGACAACACTGCCCTGAAGAACTAGAGAACTGATTAGAGGGTCTGGGACTGTAATCTATCCCTGTGCTAGAAATAACTCCAGCCAGTGGAGAGTTTTCTCCTTGATCTACTGACTTCAATTTTATTGAGAATCCTCGCTGCCAGATTTGGTCAGATGCTTATTTAATGTCAATTGCAGTCACTTTTACCTCACTCTGGAGTGAGGTAAAATACTCCTCACATGCAACCTCTTTGACCATATTTTTTTTGGTGACCAGTTCCAATCACTCCTTATCTGTCGCAGATTATTTTACTAATTTAAAAGGTGCAACGTAAACCTAATCTAGTGTTGCAATTTATTTATATATTCAGTATTTTGAGTTTGCAAACAGTTTACTGAGATCAGCATCTCAATAAAATACTAATCATGTAATTATATCAGTCTTAGACCAAGTAATGCATTGCTGGAATACTCCAAGAATTCCTTGAATAAAGCGCAGGCATGGAGATCCAACAGTGGTCTTTGCCATACTGCTTCCCAGGTGCAGAGAAGGGGAAAGTTTACTCATTCACCCCTGTTTTCCAAGGAGGACTCAAGAGCCCAGATTTATTTTTGTTAGGTCTAGTCAGTTTTTGGCATATCACTGATTTGGCAGATGTGAAGGATTGAATCAGTTATCATTTTATTAGTTTCACATGGCCTATAAGTATTTCTGAGACATTTCTGCTGGAAGTTAAGCATGGATATTCTAGCCATCTACTCTAAAATTCAAGAACACATAAACCAGTATTACTGTCAGGAACAATGCTTTAGTTTTTGTTTGGTTCAGACACTCATATCTTCATCCTTGCAAGTTGCAAAACTCAGTGAATCATACTTCCACTGCTTCCTATTGCCTATCCCTGTTTGATGTCACTCAAAATAGAATTATCTGCTATGTTCTGCTGTTTATAGAATATCCTCTGATGATACAGAAATCCAAAATGACACAAGCTCACTTAATGATATCAAACATTTTCAATGTACCATTCCCTCCCCCCTGACATATTTGTGACTTCACAATAATAAAAAAACAGATAAGCAAACAACAAGCTCAGCAGTCAACAGTCATGTTACTTATCACTTTATAACGGCTGGTCTATAACACAGCTCATGGTAGGAGCACATGATCTTTGCTAACCTGCAAGTGAAAGGCTGTGAGAATGTTACGGAGATGCCATCATTCAAATAGGATGTTAAAATCAAGCCTCTTTAGTGGAAATGAAAGATTCCATGACACAGTCTTGAGAAAAAGTTAGGGACATTTCCCCAGTGTCTTTGCTAACGTTTACCAATATCATTAAAACAAAGAATTATCTCTTTGCTATTTGTGGGAGTGTACTGGGCAAGCAAAATAGGATGGCATATTTTCAATATTAAAATAACATAATATATTATAATACTTACTGGGCAGCAGTGATTCCTGCCTTTGTCTATGCTTTTGAGACACGGATACCTCCAGTTCTGAAGAGATATCATAATGCTGACTCCTCAAAATCCAAATCTACTAAAAGAACCTACGTCTGATGAGCACTTGACATTGTTCACATTGCCCATTTCCAGACAACTAAAGCAGACACTCAATTCCAAGTTTGGTGAAGGCAAGAAGTTACCAGGTGAACAGAGGAAAAGATTCAAGAATGCTCTCAAAACCTCCTTTAGAAGATGTAACATCCCCATTGACTTGTGTGAATCCCTGGCCTAGGACAGCTCAAAATGTGGGATTATTTGGGATGGCATTGAGAACCTTGTCCATTTGTGGAGAGCAAACAGACGTCCAGTCTAAACACAGAACACTGGAAAGGCTGCTCCACCTCATAACTTACTCACCTGCCTGCCTCATCAAGCATCTCCTGCTCAGATTGGCCTGGTTAGCCACTTCACAACTAACAGAATTGGAGTATGCACATGTCATTCTTGACCCCAAGGGACTGCCTAAGAGGATTGCAGTAATTCAATGTCCTGACGTGGTTTGGCACATTCTGAGGTCATAAAAGGTCTTTCAAAAATGCAAGTTTTACTTTATTCAAAGCTTCTTCAAACTATGTGAATAACATATAGGCAAATGAAAATAATGCAATATTAATTTTACTCTCGATTTTGCAACATATTAGTCAGATTTGAAATTCCACAATGAATTGCCAACTCTGAAATTGTTGCAGTGGTATTTGAAGACAAGGAGTAGTTCATTCCTCATTTCACCTCTTAAAAAATCTTTCATTGCTGCACACCTAACTTGTACATTCTGAAATGCCTTGCAGGCAAGATCATCTTGAAGCACTTTAAATAATGAATCTTACAGCAAATGTCACAGAATGCAACTGCACTGTTCAGATGAATGATTTTCCTAGGACTAAATCTATACTTATTCTGGTATCCCAGCAGGTACTAAACTTTTAATCTGAAAGTGTCACCTTCATCAAACCATGTGTATCAGGAATCACGCAAAAAACAACAGCCCATTAACTGCTTGTACCACCAATTCAGGTGCTAAAGACAGGAGGCTGAAATCAGCCAATTTATAAAGGCTTGCATGACTGCCACTGTGCTCCAGAAAGCTATACCTGATGTCAATACGTATGGCATCACTTGGATTCACCTGACTTTCATCTTGAGCTTCATAAATATTTCACATTTCTCAATTTTGATTGCCTGTTTACCTCAATTTATATTCACGGTCATTATGAACACTTGCATCCATGAGGAAGTACCGCATTATTTATCGAATACGCCCATTTGCATTTGTTTCATTTTTGCCACTTGCACATTATATCACATTCAAGAAATTTCTGTTCACAATTGCTGCAGAAATGTTCTGAATATGCTAATCAGTATAATCAATCTGCCCTGAGAATTATAATTATAACAGAAGGACAAAGACAAGTTGCAGCAACATGGGATACTTCCTGCTCATGTGCTTAATGGCACTTAACTATTCATTCCATGCCCGAAAACATGAATATATCCAACAATAGCTCCTCTTCAGCAGACAGTTCTGTAGGAAACCAGCAACTAACCACACTGTTCAAGACAGGAACACTTTGGAAATTCAGGGGCAAGGCATAAATGGACTGAACTGGGGGGCAGATACATTTTGTTTCTGAACCCTTAGCTTTACAACTACATCACTCATCTGAACAGAGCCAATGACCTGAATGGAAAAAGTGAAGATAATTGATTGACATTTTTCCTCTTTATTCAAATGAATACTAAATGTTTTTAATCAATTGATGTGTTTCTAAATAAACATACTCTTTTTTCTTCGTTTTTTTTCAATACTTATTTATTTCAACTGTTTTCAAGTGTCTCTGGCAGAGGCATTTAGAAACAGTTGAAAAACCTTTGACTGCATGTGCTGTTAAAAGATGGAAAGGGCTGATGAGACAGGGCCTCAAAATCCACTGGCCAAAGTCCAACTGTCATTTGTAGACCATTTCCCTTCAAGGAACAGCCACAGATTGAAGCACGGATTGCACAATGGGCTGTAGATGGTTAGTTCAGTTGCAGAGGTGGATTGGGGGACCAGGTCAAGCATGATCTAATTAAACAATCTGGACCACAAAACCCAGGGCTCTTAAACAAGGTTGGACCACTGACACAAGAAGCAATGTCTATAGGGCTGACCACATTCGTGTTGGCCTCGACTCAGTAGAAGCAAATTTGCCTCAAAGTTAAATGATCATGAGATTAAACCCAATCAAAGCTAATTGATTCCAGAGATTTCAGATCAATTGCTTCCAGAGATTTGAGCATAAAGTCAAGATACTGCAACGCAGCACTGAAGGGGTCTTGTTTCATCAGCATATTTGGATGAAATGCTGAGGTGTGGCTCTGTCTATCCATTCAAGTGGACAATGTTTTCATCTGGAGTGAAGGGCTCAGAATGTCCTTAAGTCATGGTTTTGAAATGCTTTTGAATACTTCTGGATGTCAGAAACACTCAAAGCTTTTGACAACACACTAAGCCAAGGGGTATTGCTTGGTCAGTGTCAGTTTTTCAGCAGTTTTGTGGGCAGGTCTGTCTGTCCAGGCCACCTGCTCGTATATAAACTTCATAGCTGGCACTATCAATGTGCAGGACCTCTCCGCTGGAGGATGAGGGCAACTTCTTGCTGAAGAACTGGCACACTGCTATCTTATTTGCAGGTCAGCATGAGTATGGCCAGCTGGCCATACTCATACTGACCTGCAAATAAGATAGCAGTTTTTATGACAATCTCTGGAAAACCAAAAGATATTAAAAATGACAATACAAGATGGCTTTGTGATTTCAAATGGCAATGTAAGTCATTCAGTATAAAGGTGATTGGCAGAACGATGCTCATATGATTCAATTCTTATTGATGCAGTTGTAACCATGCAATCTTCTGCAATGGTTTCCCTTTTACTGTTAACTCTGTGGTCCTCAAGGATTTAGTCTTGACTTGCTCCTTTTCTCAGATACATGATGCCCCTTACACCATCATCCACAAACAGGTATCAGTTTACTGGCTAACAACATCCAGCTCTAACAAATCATCACCTCATATGAACTTGTGGCCATCTTTGGATTGTCATCAAATGCATTGCCCTGAATGAGCAAACTCTCTTCTAACTCAGCGATATGTAGCCTGAAGCCAATGTGTTTGATCTCCACTGCAAAATCTGTTGCCTAGCCACCAATTCTGTCCCTCACCCTAGTAACTGTCTAGGGCTGAACCAGATTGTTTACAGCCACCCCTTGCTCTCACCTTGGTAAATATGACCACCAAGTTGTGCTCCTCCTCCCTTCATACAAACAGAAACTGAAACAGGAGGATCCAGTACAGAGAGTCGTGCAGTGCTGGTCTGAGGAAATAGATGAGCTTCTATGCGACTGCTTTGAGTCAGTGGACTGGCCCATGTTCAGACTCAGCTGCCAGCCTTGATGAGTATGTCACCACCATCACGGACTTTATCAGCGAGTGTGTTGAGGACTGTGTACCAAAGAGGACAATACAGGTGTTCCCAAACCAGAAACTATGGAGGAACCGGGAGATCCACTCCCTACTGAAGTCGAGGGCTGCTGCATTCAAATCAGGTGACCCTGGCCTTTTCAAGAAATCAAGATACGACCTCCAGAAAACTATCAGGAATGCCAAGAGACAGTACAGGTTGAAAATAGAATCCCAGACCAGCCATCAGTTGTGGCAGGGCTTACATGATATAACGGGCTACAAAATGCAGTTGGGCAGCATAGTTAACAACAGCGCATCCCTTCCTGATGAGCTTAACACATTTGATGCACATTTTGAACAAAAGGGGAGTGGATTGTCACCACCCACCCTGACAGCCTCCAATGCAACTGAATCCATAGTCACCGTCAAGGACATAAGATCAGTCTTCCAGAGAGTGAACACGAGGAAAGCATCTGGCCCGGATTGTGTCCCTTATGTGCTCAGATGTTGCGCTGATCAGCTGCCAGGGGTATTTGCAGACACATTTAACCTCTCCCTGCTTCATTCTGAGGTTTCCACCTGTTTTAAGAAGACCACTATCATCCCGGTACCTAAGAAAAACATGGTAACATGCTTTAATGACTACCGACCAGTGGCTCTGACATCCACTATCATGAAGTGCTTCAAGAGGCTGGTCATGGCACGTATTAACTCCAGCCTCCCAGACAACCTCGACCCATTGCAATTCGCCTACCGCTGAAATAGGTCGACAGTGAACACCGTCTCCCTGGCCCTATTCTCATCTCTGGAGCATCTGGACAGTAAAGACACCTACGTTAAACTATCGTCTATTGACTACAACTCCACCTTCAATACTATAATCCCAAGCACACTCATCACCATACTCTGAGACCTGGGACTCAACACCTCCCTCTGCAACTGGATCCTTAACACTCTGACCAATAGACCACAATCAGTGAGGACAGGCAGCAACACCTCCAGTACAATTATTCTCAACACTGGTGCCCCAGAAGGCTGCATCCTCAGCCCCTTACTCTACTTCCTATACACTCATGACTGTGTGGCCAGATTCTGCTCTAACTTTGTCTACAAATTTGCAGATGATACCACCATAGTAGGCTGTATCTCAAATAATGATGAGTTGGAGTACAGGAAGGAGATAGGGAGCTTAGTGAAATGGTGTCATGACAACAACCTTTGCTCAATGTCAGCAAAACAAAAGAGCTGGTCACTGACTTCAGAAAAGGGGGCATTGTACATGCACCTGTCTACATCAATGATGCTGAGGTCGAGAGGGTTGAGAGCTTCAAGTTCCTGGGAGTGAACATCACCAATAGCCTGTCCTGGTCCAACCACGTAGACGCCATGGACAAGAAAGCTCACCAGTGCCTCTACTTCCTCAGGAGGCTAAAGAAATTTGGCATGTCCCCTTTGACATTCAACAATTTTTATTGATGCACCATGGAAAGCATCCTATCTGGATGCATCATGGCTTGGTATGGCAACTGCTCTACCCAGGATCGCAAGAAACTGCAGAGAATCGTGGACACAGCCCACCACATCATGGAAACCAGCCTCCCCTCCATGGACTCTTGTCTATACCTCTCGTGCCTTGGTGAAGCAGCTAGCATAATCAAAGACCCCACCAACCTGGGTCATTCTCTCTTCTCTCCTCTCCCATCAGGCAGAAGTTACAGGAGCCTGAGGGCACATATCACCAGGCTCAAGGACAGCTTCTATCCCACTGTGATAAGACTATTGAACGGTTCCCTTATACAACGTGATGAACTCTTGACCTCACAATCTACCTTGGTTGACCTTGGTTATGGGGTGGCATGGTAGCGTAGCAGTTACTGTAACACTATTACAGCACGAGCGACCCAGTTTCAATTTCCGTCGCTGTCAGTAAGGAGTTTGTATGTTCTCCCCATGTCTGCATGGGTTTCCTCTAGGTGCTCTGGTTTCCACCCACATTCCAAAGATGTACAGGTTAGGAGTTGTGGGCACACTATGTTGGTGCCGGAAGAGTGACGACACTTGCGAGCTGCTCCCAGCACATTCTCAGTAACGCAAAAAGACACATTTCACTGTGTATTTGGATGTACAAGTGACTAATAAATAATAAATAATGATACCTTGCACCTTATTGTCTACGTGCATGCACTTCCGTGTAGCTGTGACATTTTATTCTGTATTCCATTGTTGTTTTTACCCTGTACTACCTCAATGCACTGTGTAATGAATTGATCTGTATGAATGGTATGCAAGACTAGTTTTTCACTGTACCTCAGTACAAGTGACAATAATAAACCAATATCAATACCAATACATTTGACGGAGATGAGCTTTCAACTACATATCCATGTCATTGCAATCACTATTCTACATCAGATAAGATTAAGATATTTATTTATTTATTAGCCACATGTACGTCGAAATGCATCTTTTCGAGTTACTAAGAATGTGCTGGGGCAGCCCGCAAGTGCCGTCACTCTTCCAGCACCAACACAGCATGCCCACAACAGCTAATTTGTACGTCTTTGAAACGCAGGAGGAAAGCAAAGTATCTAGAGGAAACCCATGCAGATACAGGGAGAACATACGAACTCCTTACAGACAGCAGCAGGAATTGAACCCGGGTCGCTAACGCTGCAATAGCGTTATGCTAACCATTACTCTACCGTGCCGCCATCTGCCAGTACTCATCTGCCAGTTAAGCACTCTTGTAGTATTACATTTAGATTTATCATTTCCAAAATTTATCACCTCTTGAGCTCTATACTCAATAGGTTTGAGGTCATTCAAATCAGTGTTGTCTGTGTCCTAATGCACTGTCCCATTTACCTATTACCACTATGTTCATTGACCCACATGAGCTCCCAATTAAGCAATACCTCAACTTCAAAAATTTCCTACAACCATCTGAGGTATTGTAGCTCCTCCAGCAACACCCTAATGAGAATTCTGATTTGAATAACCCCATCACTGACAGTCAATCCATCAAAGCCTTTAGCTCTGGAATACCCTCTTTAAACCTTTCCTGGTCTCTACCCCTCTTTCATCTTTTGACCTGGAATATCATCTGCCTTAGTATGTCATTGGTGAGAGACCTTACTTGATTTTTCTCCTTTGAATCAACTTGGACATTTTACTTTATTAAATCTGTGGTGTACTGCCGTTGCTGTCAACAAACTGCACCTGATGTACCTTAGGATAGTTACAACAGGAAATGTGACATATTCCTGGGATTAGATTTATTCAATGAGCTGAGTTAAATAAGAAAAGCCTGTATTCGCTCGAATTTTTAAGAATAATAGAAGATTACATTGAAATACATAACATTTTAAGAGGGGTTGGTAGGATTGGTGCTGTTGGCTGCTTCCTCAGGCTAGAAAGCACAAATCTTGGTGTCCAATCTCAGTGAAAGAGATTCAGGAGTGAGACTGAGAGCAATGTGTTTATTCAGAGGAATATAAATCTTTGGAATTTTCTATCCCAGATGGCTGTGGATGTTCAGTCTTTGAAGGCATTAATGCAATCAAGGGAAATGGGTACTGGTTAGAGGTTCAGCTATGAATCTTACTGAATGGTAAAGCAGATTTCTTCTATCTCTTATATTCTTAAAAAAATTTTCATTGTTCCCCAAGATCAAGCTGTCTAGATTTCCAAAGGCAGGTTTCAGAACAAAAATCACATTTCTGAACCTAATAGTTGGTTGCTGTATAAACACAATTATATTCAATTTTATGATTCAGAAGATTAATCTCTTTGATTGCCTTCGAACTGTGATTCGCCCAATAACATTATAATTGAAGTCTCATTGAATGCATCTTCAAACAACACATTCAATGCTTCACTGCAGACAGCTGTCTACAGCACATATCAAAGCATATGAATCTCCTGTAACTACCAGATTGTTGGGTCTGCAATTTAAATTGAAACATGAGCTATTATTTTCAGAAAGGAGAGGAGACAATTCCAATTATTGGTCAAGTAATGCAGAATCATCTTTACTTTCTGGCAGTTTAACATTAACAGGCCTGCTGCATAATAACTGGTGATGCTGCTTGGATGACCGATACACAGCAAAGCAATCCTAACATCTAAGAACAATTGTAGTGAGGAAACACAAACACAGTTATTTAATACGTTTGCAGACTGAATATTTTTCAAGAATAAACTAAATATGATGGATACTAAATACTGAGCTTGATGTGAAACTTGCACGGTATTACAGATGAGAAACAAAAGCAAAACAAAACAAACTACAGCTTTAAAATACAATGGAACATTTCCAGCTTTGGTATAGAAAGTCATGGTACACTTAATTTGATTGAACACCTAATTGACACAACTGTTAAGATGCTCCCTGAACAATGATAGATTTTATGCTAATAACTCCATCAAAGCCAGGAACTCTCAAATAATCTCAGATGTCATCAGCCCAAGATATCGCTTGCACTATTGATTCAAAATCCTTAAAAATTCCCAGCACCAGACAGTGTAAATTACTGATAATCTTGACAGTGTCAGAGCTATTTTACGTTAGTCGCTGTTGAAATTAAACACAAGTATTATGAATGGTGATAATGAAAGTGAAAATTAAGAAGAAGAGAGACAAAGACACCAAAAGTGATAGCCATCATTTTAGGCTTGCACTGACTACACATTGAAGCTGACAAAGAAGGTAGTAATTAATGGGATTCTGAAATAGCAACCAAGCCCTGTTGTCAGATTCAAAAAGAAAATGAGTTATTACAAGGAATCACAGACCTAGCATTATCAGAAGAAGAACAGGGAGAGGTGAAAAAGAATTGTTTTCATGCAGGTGGTTACTGAAGTATGGAAATCCTTCAACTCATGTTGCTGCTGAGGCCAATCTCACTCAAAATCCACAGAATGGCTCATGTGGAAAATTAAACATTCACAGAGGTTCAGTAGGGGATGCTCTGATAATGTTGGAACTCAAGCACAGAACTGCATTTTACCCTGTACCTTGCCATATTAATTTTGATTTGAATGTGTGAGATGCTGATACTGGATGTCCCAGCACAACCATTGTTTGATGAGTGCAAAGTGAATTCAAAAACAAACTCATGCTAAAAGGCTGTCAAAGATCAAATAATTTACTCTTCAAGAACTTGCAAAGTTTTCATCTTACATATTAGAAGTTTATGGGACAGTTAACTTAAGGATTGAAAAACATCCTATCATTATAATCTATAACACATCCTATTTACTGATGGAATCTAGGGAATTCAGGGAAGAGAAATGTGATGTCCTGAAACATATCAATGTTACAAAAGAGGAGGTATTCGCAGTCTTGAGGTGGATAAATTCCCAATGCCTGACCAAGCGTATTCTAGGACATAGTGGGAAGCAAGGGAAGAAATTGCTGGGGCCCTGGCAGAGATCATTGTATCTTCCTTAGCCACGGGTGAGGTACTGGAAGACTGAAGGGTGGCTAATGTTGTGCTTTTATTTTAGAAAAGCTGCAAGGAGAAGCCAGGGAAGTACAGGGTGGTGAGCTTAACATCAGTGGTGGAAAGGTTACTGGAGGAGCTTCTGTGAGACATTTGGAAAGGCAAGGATTGATTTGGGATAGTCAGAATGAATGCCTTTGTCCACGGGAGATCATGTCTCACAAATTTGATTAAGTTTTTTGAAGAGGTTTTTTGGATTGACAAAGACAGGGGGGTAGATGTTGACAATGTGGTCTTTAGCAAGACCTTTGACAAGATTGTTTGTAGTAGACTGGTCTGGAAGATGAAATCACATGGGTACCACCAATTTTGGTTGCATCCGCAAACTTATATTAACCACAGTACCTACGTTCTCATCCAAATCGTTAATATAAATGCCAAATAACAGGGGACCTATATTTTTCTTGATCTATTTATTATGTTTCTCTCTCAGTCTTCCTCAAATCTAACTATCACACAGTTCATAAAGTCAGAACCTATACAATGGGCAGCATGGTAGTGCAGCGGCTGGCGTAACACTATTAAAGTGCCAGCAGCTGGGGTTCAATTCCCACTGCTGCCTGTAAGGAGTTTGTACATTCTCCCCGTAACTGCATGGGTTTCCTCCGGGTGCTCCGGTTTCCTCCCACATTCCAAAGACCTACAGGTTAGTAGGTTAACATGGGCGTAATTGGGCAGCACAGGCTCATTGGGCCAGAAGGGCCTGTTATCGTGCTGTATAAATAAAGTTTTAAAATGATTTAATGGCAAAGGACAGGAATTAAAATCAGAAGAAATTGGTAATATGAGGCATAGAAAGATTACCATAGTCTAAATAATCACTCCTTCATTCCTTTAGATATGCAACATTAATACAAAGGAGGAAGAAGAGATTAGAGATATATGGTGGGGGATGCAGATACAGAAGGATAGTAGTAGTGATGTATAATCCAGCAGAATTTTGTTCTAGTAATTTCCACGGAAAGGAAAATCTAATCCATAATTCACAGACAATTCACTCTGCCAGTTTATTGCCTAAACTCTGAAAATGAAAATTCTGCCTGATTCATCTTTTATCAAGGGGTCAAAATCATGCATCTTATCCACAATGCAAGGCCTGGTGAGTTTCTTTAGTTGTATTTCATTAGCTGTAAAGTGTATTACAATATCCCATGTGTTCCTTATTTCTCCTCTCCAGAAAGCAGCAACTTGTAACCTCAGTACCAAGCAAAGATTATCTTGAACGAGAGAAAGCTCAGCCATTGCACTGGCTCCACCACCACTCAGTCTCCTATCAAAGGGGACAAGCTCAGGAAAGCACCTTGGTTGGCATGGACGAGTTGGGCCAAAGAGCCTGTTTCTGCACCTTAAACTCTATGACCCGATAAAAAGCTCCTTATTGATTAAATAAACACGACTATCCCATTAGACCTGGTTGACCAGAAGCTTGATATATGATGGAATACTTGTCACTTTCAAAGATGGTTAAAGATCATTGATAAGGCTTGACACCACCTCGAAGTGAACAATTCTCATAACTGATGCCACAGTCTCTTGGATGTAATATTCATCTTTACACCATGACTGCAGTTTGTTTTTGGGTAATTCATGAAGGCTACTTCAATAGCATATTCTTTTGCTGTGACCTTTAACCTAACCAAAAGAAACAGTATTCTGAGAATATCCAAGGATGCTTTCAGTGTTACTATCAAAAGCTGCAGTTATAGAATCGTACAGCACAAAAAGGGGCCCTTCAGCCCACCATGTCCATACAGTTGTTTTGTTCATCTAATCTCATTTGCCCACATTAGGACCATATCCTTCAAAGCATTGCCCATTTAAATGTATGTTTAAATGCCTCGAACATAGAGAAGCCTCAATAACACCTTCTCAGGATAGCTACAGGTGGGCAAAAACTGTGGGTTAAGAAATAAAAATAAAGCAGTGAATCATGCTGCAGTCTCACTATGCTTGAAAATCTTGGTCTGATGTGATGAGTAAAAGGATATAGCTCACCCTTTTTTGGTAGTACATTTCCACTGGTCATGGAGATCCTTATTTACTATACTTGTCTCCAGACCTCTTTGTTTATTCTTAAAGAGCATGATCTTATCCCAAGCATATGTGGTTTTATGTGCATGTCATTTTTCACTGTGGGTGATGCAGGGAATATTGAGAAACACAAAGAGACACAGGGAACTATTAGAACAAAAAGCAAACTGCTGGAGGAACTCAGTTAGTCATGCAGCATCTGTGGAGAGGGATGGACAGTTGACATTTCAGGTTGAGAGCCTTCATCTTGACTTGAAGATAGAGAGGAGATGACCGGTATAGAGAGGCGAGGGGAACCGGCAGAGTAAGAGCTGGCAAGTGATGTGTGGATCTAAGTGAGGAGTGACAAGCAGATGGAGGAGGGAAGAGTGGAAATAGCAATAGAGGCTGGGAGGTGATAGGTGGAGGCAATAAAGGGCTGCAGATGATGGAATCGCATATGAAAGGAAGGTGAAGCATGGAACCAAATAAAGGAGGTGGGGTGGGCAGATGAGAACAGTGGGGAGAGGGAAGAGTGTGTGGGTGATGGGCAGATGGAGTGTGTGGAGGGAAAAGAAATAGAGTGATGGTGATGGGGTCTAAGTGGAGAAGGAGCTGGGAAGATCAGGAGGAGAGGGAAAAAATGGACAAATGAGGAGCAGGTTCATGCCATCGGGTTGTAGACAACCCAGGCGGAATACAAGGTCCTGTTCCTCTCGTTTGCGTTTAACCTCGCCATGGCAGTGAAGGAGGCCAAGGACAGAGATGTCAACATAGGAATGGGTAGGGGAATTAAAATGGCTACCACACAGGTGCTCCAGATGGCCATGGCAGGTGCTCAGCAAAGTGATCACCTTGTCTGCACTTGGTCTCACCAAGGGAGAGGACAAATCAAGAACACTGAATACAATAAACAAGGTTTGAAGAGGTGCATATGAATCATCTGCCTCACCTGGAAGGGTTGTTTAGGGCCTTGGATGGTGGCGGTGGTGGTGGGGGGTGGGGTAGTGTGCAGGGACAGGTGTTGCACTTCCTACAGTTGCAGGGGAAAGTACCTGGAGAGTGGGAGGGTTGGGTGGGGAGAAATGAGCAAACCAGAGAGTCACAGAGAGGGTGATCCCTGCAGAAATAGAAAGCGGTGGGGAGAGGAAGATGTGGCTGGTGGAGGGCATCACATTGTAGCTGGTAGAAACGTCAAAAAATGATGTGTTGGATGCATAGGCTGGTGGGACGAAAGGAAGTCTATCCCTGTTCTGTTTGGGGTGAGGTAGCGTAAGTGCAGAAGAGTGGAAAATAGAGGAGATGTGGTTGAGGGCTCCATCAACCACAGTGGAGGGGAAGCCCCATTTTCTGAAAAAAGGACATCTCACATGCCATGGAACGGAAGGCCTCATCTCAAGGACAGATGCGACAGAGACAGAGAAACTGAGAGGTATTAAAACATCTAACTACAATTTTCTAAGTCTGCATGCATTGTACATTTACGTTCAGATGTGATACAGCATTAGCCATGAAAGATGAGCGTCTTTTCCACATATTCATACTGTTTGGCGGAAGAAATGTTCTAATCCATTGTGCTCAAGATATTTTAAGCTTTAATTCAATAACTTCAATTCTGTGCTCAGTATTGAAATTAAAGTAATTATTATTCATTTCTGTAAAGCTGATCTAATACTGGATCTTCCAGTGTTCATTTCTCTAATGAAAACAAGTGGCCGAAGATAAACTTAACGCCAATAGTTTCTTTCCTGTGGGGAAGCATCTGTCATCCATTTTACATCTCCTCCTATGGAGCAGACCAGATTGAAAATTCAGCTCATGTAGAATTATAGTCATAAACTGTATCGTACTGGTGTACTAGCATACAAATACAGAAACCAATCACTAAGACTGTTAAATTTAGATATTATATGATAGTTGGTTAGGTATGAACTTGCATAAAGCAAGTTGAGTTTTCACAATCTCAATAGTAACATCAGTGTGGAGCTGTGGGCAAAGTAGTCTTTCTTTATCCTAGAGGAAATGATTGTAAAGTAGGACAGAAAGTCATCTTGGGCTGTTATTATGCAAATTCTTTCATCAGATAAACAGCTGCACTAGCTGAAGTCCAGCATGCCTGTTCTAGTGACTGGGGAATTATATAAGTAGCCCTAAAGGTTGTGAATGAGTACAAGAAAAAAACCAAAAACTTAAAACTTGTATGTAGGCTGATCTCAGTTGATCTTGAAGTTTGGAATCTCAGGTGAGGATGCCTGAGACAAAGGGCCAGGATTTTAGCTATTCTGCAGCCTAATTTGAGTGATCAGTTTAGGTGAGTTGCATCCTGGTGCACTAAATTCTTCTCATGTATTTACATAAAAGACTGGAATTATGTAGTAAAATTTAAAGAAGCCTTGGTTTACAAACCAAACAGCTGCTGAAACTAAAAAGCAACATTTCCATTCACATAGATGTAACTGAATTCTGATCGGTAGAAAATAGCACCAAATGTTTATTGAATATTTGTTCATATTTGGCAGAGAAAGGATGACCATTTTAAATTGGGCACCCTGCCCACTCTTCCTCCAACAATGATCATTAAAATATCACAAAAATATCAGAAAAATTTGCATCCCACGTGGTAAATACATGTTGAGATTGATGGGAAAAGGACTAAATTACCACATAAAACACATTAAATAGAAAAGCTGCTTCAGAGGAAAATAGTGTTGTGCTAATCCATTAGACCAGCACTGAGCATAAGTGTGACTCTAATCTTGTTAAAGCACTGAATCAAATTGAAAATGTGTGGGATTGCTTGGAACATTATTTTAGCTGTCAGTAAAATTACTGCTACGTTGTTTCCAGTGAGTCCACTCAGAATGTTTCTCAAAGCAATTGACCTTACTTAATAAGATGCCATCTCTGTTCCATTTCTTGCATTTAATCTCTTTTTATGAACATCATTTTTCACAATCAAAACTGGTTTTGGTAGGCCCTGCATTACTTTAGATAGTTTTGCTTCCTGCAGTTTTTGAAATTGAAAAAGGAGCAATATGTTGCAAAACACTGAGAAATGAATACTGCAGCAAGATTCAATTAGTGGCATAAATCTCTTTCACAGCTGTAATTAAAAAGGAACAGTCTGTAATGCAATCTATAATACAAAGAACTTTAAGTTAATGTGAAACCAATTTACATTTTTTCCTTATTTGAAAAATGAAAAAAAGAAAGTTATTTATTGTTCCATTATTAAAATACTTAAAATCATTTCTCAAAATGTATTTCAAAAACAACTGACACTGCAATTTAAATTACAGGTTGTTAATTACAGAGAAAGGTGAATTTTATCCATCTTTTGTTAGAAGAGAAATTCTGAGCCCCAATATTTACTGTCTACAGGGGATGTCAAGCTTTTATTTCCATCTGAAGTCCGTATTTCCTAATTGAGCAGAACATTTCCAAGTGAACAATTTGATTTGAAGCACTGAAGTGATCAATCACTGGTGTGAAGTAGACCACTGGTAGCCAATCAGATTACGCCATCTGTGATGCCTGAGCACGAAATTCCTTTCTAGATAAATCAGGCTGACAGGAGCATCATGACCTTGTCGTGGTTGTTAGTAGTTGAAGAATAATAAGCTTATGAAAATCACTGAACTCTGCACTAATTTACCTTGATAATCCAATCATTTTAACAATCCATTCCTTCTTCAGCTGAAGGCAGTGACTCCCTGTTGCGATACAAATGCATCAATGTTGGCAGAGCTTCACTGCATTGACAAAGTGATTTTTGTCCAAATGTAAACCAGTCAGTGAGTGTTGATAGCCTATTGACCATGGGGTTATTGCTGCCCATGTGTGCTTTCTAGCAGAAGGCAGAGTATACAGAGCCTCAGTAGACATAATGGCAGATTTAACCCTTTTTCAGCCCTGAAGCAATGGTCAATTGAAGTGTTTTATATTATTCCCAGAACATATGTAAGCACTGCCTGGCAAGACCAGCATTTACTGCTCATCTCTAATTGCCCTGGGGAAAGCTGGCAATAGCCATTTTCTTGAATCACTGGAGGACTTATAATGGTGTTTTCCTGCAGTATTATTTGATTGGGTTTTGAGATTTCATCCCTGGGATGAAATATATTTTCAGTCAGGATGGTGTGCATTTTAGAAAAGAGCTTGCAGGTAACTGTATTCCCTTGCATGGGCTGTCCTTGTCCTTCCAGACAGTAAAAGTCAAGAGTTTAGTAAACGCAAGTTGCTGCAATCCATTTTGTAGATAATACACACTGTCACTTTGATGCACCAGAGATGAATAGAGTGAAAGCTCATAGCAGCAGAGTGGTGAGAATAAATGGGTTGCTTTGTTTTGGATATTGAGCTGCTTGAATGTGGTTCGACTTGTACTCATCCAAGCAATGAGAGAACTCTACTGCACTCCTGAGTTTTAACTTGTAGATCACAGAAAGGCTTTGGGGAGAAGAAAAATGAGTTCCTCACACAGCAATGTTCCAATGGATGTGAAATAGTATTGTAAAATGGACTGCAGCGGTAACTCCTTTAGACAAGAAATGCACAGGGTTCAAATGAGTCAACAACAAAAAATATGATTTAAATCTGTTAATCTCTATAATTACCAATCCTTATGTTGCAACATCATGTGGCTTTGAAAAATGTCATTCACTAATCAGCTCAAGCATCAATGCTGTGCAGGACCTATAGATGTGGGCAAAAATTGACTCATTTTTGAGAAAACATGATTATATTGAACACAACAATTGCCTGCAAACATCACCTGATGGCTGTTGGAGCCTGGCCTTTGAAAGTCTCCTACAGCAATGTTCTGGTACTAACCAGAGGGTGAAAAACCACCATCCCAGAACAAAAGGAAGGACAATGTTTTCAGTTTGAACAATCATTTGGAGGTTGCCACATACAAAGATGATTAATGGTCCACAAAGTTCTCTGAGAATGCTAAGAAAATAAAAGGAAATTGATAACAACTTAATAGAAAGAGTAAATCTCCTGAATCAGGAACTGTTTTAAGAAGCCATCAGTGGCAATTAAACTGTGAAATAGATATTTCCATAGACTGAAACTGGACCTTCATGAGATAAATGAGCGATGCTGTGCAGTAACATTCTCTCACTCTCACTATTCTCATGGGGGTTTGCTGGGATTCAAGATCTCAGATGCGTAATAAATGTAAAACATCAAAATAGCAGCCATCTGCTTGTAGTGAGATAAAAAACAATGGTTTGGTCTGAAACATCTCCCATGATATCCAAGGCTTCAAGAGCAGGCAGAAGAAGAGTTGGTTGTTACTGTGGTAATAAGGGATAACTAGAGGTCTAGGTTAAGACAGTGAAGTTCCTGTGTGGTGAGATTTATTGAAATCCATGTGGGAAAACAGGAGCAATAAATTCTATGCTCCCCTGTAGCTGATTGGCTCCATACCAATACCAGGATATTACATAATTAGAGAAGTGGAAAATGGAGGTAGTAGTGTAACAACCAATAGTCCAGCTGCAATGAAACAAAGATGAATGGAATAGACCTGTACTGGAATATCAATGTTGTGCTATCTCATTGGAGGGGAAAAAAGCAGAAGGAACAGGAGGGAGATGGGTCCTGGAAACAGAATTTAATTCCTCAATGAATGCCAGAATGATGCAAGAATCTGGGATCACAGTGAGAACCTGGGACTAACACTCAGAAAGGAGGAACCGTGGGTCTGGAATTTAGAAAACAAAGGGAAACCACATGCCGAATTGTGACTGATCACCTCACATCTTGATGGGTAGTACACTATGTGAGTTATGAATGTTTGTACTCCTCCTTTCAATAAAAAGTTTGGATAAAGCTAAATACAGGGGCATGACATGACTTACGGAAGTCTGACTTTACTCAAATTCTCCCATACATTTTTAAAGCATTTTTCAAGCCAGTAATTATAATAATAAAATGTTTCATAATATTCATTCATGACTGGATATAGTATATATTCCATTAGTTTAATTATGGACAGTGTTAGGGTGATTATTCAATGAAATAGATGAATTATAGCAAGTATACTGTGTGTAGAGCGATAGGATATGCATTGGTATAGAAAACTGATGTTTCCGACTTATGGAGAAATTGGCTTATCAACATTTCTCAGGAACGGAACCCTTATGTAACCTGGGGTCTGCCTGTATGCTTCTAACCAATTGTCAATAGGGTGTCTGAAATATCAGTATGAGCTCTGTATGACAAACCATAACTTTGTGCTCAGTTTGACAAGAGTCAATGGAGAGCTTTGGAGAGTCAATGATTTCTTATCAACTTCAATTTTACTCATCTTATTTTTCCTTGTGACACAGAGGAGGTTCATTGAGTTTATGCTGACTAACACAGTAATTCCATGAATGCCATTCCCCTACTTATTTTCCTATTACCTATTCTCAGTTGCATGCCCAATTTTCCAACACCCACCTATATGAGCAGTAATTAACCTACCAAATAGCATATCCTGTGAAAGAAAACCAGAGGGATACCCACAGAGAGAACATATAAACTCCATGCAGATAGCACCAGAGGTCATGATTGAACCCTGGTCACTAGAGCTCCTTGATGCTACACCATCAAATGCTGCCTTCATATCAAGGGTAGTCACTCCTATCAGCTCTCTGTAATTCAGTTCTTTTGTCCATGATGAGATCCAGGTTGAAGTGAGTGTGGAGCTGTACTTTGCTCCACACAGACCATCACTGTATAGTTTGATTGTGAGTAATTGCTGCTTGGTAGCACTGCCAATGCTTCTGCCATCACTTTGTTGATAATTGTGAAGAGATTGATGAGGCAGCAATTAACATGTTTGGATTATTCTTACTTTTTCTCATTGTCAGGAATCTTGGAACTTTCCATCTTGTTGGGTTTAACATAACCATTGTCTCCCAAAAGTAATGTGGAAATTGAACTTCTCAGTTTTAAGTCTACTTATCTTGCTCCACCACCAAGAATTGTGATTCTTTGTAAATCTCTTCATTCTTGTTGAACAAGTTGAAATTATTTTGAATAATTTCTAATTTCACATTTCAATGAGCTAAAACTACAAAGGATGGACACTATGATACATAATTTTATTATGTTTCAATTTACTGGGACAATGGCAGCAGAAGCCTTCGTCAGCTTATAAAAATTTTTAACAAATATTGTTAGCTTATTGTATTCCAATCAGGACATCTGAGTCTTGAAAGGCATTTGCAATACTTAAACAGATGCCTGAAGTTAATTAGTTGTGTCATGCTGGCTGTGGCTGCAGAACCACTGGTGTTCAGCAGTTTCCACGCAAGTTACACAATCTAACTTTTTTTTTTGATTTCTCAATATCAGAGACATTTAGAAACTGTAAAGTAGCTTCACAGGCTACAAGTTAAAGCTCAACTTCCGGCTTTCCATTTGCCAAAGGCCATTAGGGTGCTCTGGGATTGAGGGTGCAGAAGCATGTGCCTAAAGTCTTCTTGTCGCTGAGACCTTGCTGCACTTTATTGCCCAATTCCTGGATTATGGGGGGTCAGGAGATTGGCCCTATGAATCTGGCTCAGCTGATTATAGACAGGTATGGACTGTGGGCAGCAGTAGGGATCAGCATGATCCAGTCCAACAAAATCTACAAAGTGGTAGAATGGTCTGCCGAGTTGCAGTCTACCATTTTACACTCTTGCACTATGTTGAGACCCACCCTGTACAAAGAAAATAAACCTTCACATTTTGGTAATGGAAATGCTAAATGTATCACTGCTGCTTTGCTGATTGACAAGGCCATTTTCACTGGAAATAAAAACAGGCAGTGCTTTTTGACTCGAAATGTAAAAATGACGAAGGATTGCCATAGAAACACAGCAGCATTGTTCGCCAAACAGGAAACCTTGTTTTATACTTGCAATAACTTTTGTTGCTCCATTTCTACTCAGAGGAATATACCCATCAAATCTTCAAAGGGAAAGCAGAAAGAAATCTTTAGAAACATTTTTTTTAAGAGTATTAATTTCTTTTTTACAGAAGTGAACTTTGACAAATTAGACAGCATTGCAGAAGTTTACAGTGCTTTAGCATGAAAACAAACAGAAAACGGGGCTACGATGTTGTCAATAAAATTGATGTGACACGATATTTTCAGATATTTTGTGATCATTAATACTGAGCAATGGAGGTACCATGTACCACCTCAAATTAAAGTACTCTGCCATAAGTTATCACTTGTTTACCATTATTTAAATGCCATACCATTTAGTCTATGGAACAGTATTATTGAATCATAAGAAATGTTAGAATTCCCAGAAGCCTTCTCACTGCCGAGACCTTGCAAAACTTTGTTGCCCAACTCCCAACCATGTGCAGTATATGTATTTCAGCGTTGAGCGCAGTTGTTACTTTAAAGCTGACGAGGTTGTTGTTTCACTAAAAAAGTCTGTTACATGGTTTGATGTTGTAAAATAGAGCCCAGAAATACAAGCCCATCCTAGAAGCAAAAGCTCAACATTGATCTAGAAATATCCAAGGCGTGGGATCAATCGCCAGTATCTGTTGAGGGCTGATCCTCAAAGCAATCCTGTGGCATACTTACTGTGATGAGACAAAAGAAACCCAGCCTTGTAGAAAGGAGTCAAACAGTGAGCATAAACTTCAGTCAAGGTAATGATGACAGTACAAATAATGTACATGACTCAAACCTGCACACACTTTAAAGAAGTGCCTATTGTTTCCAATACTTCTCATGCTTACGAAGTGAAGTGAACCAAACATAGTTGGAATGCAATGAAATACAGGAATAATCCATGGTATTATCCAGCCATCTTTTCGCAGCTACCATCAGGCGGGAAGTACAGAAGCCTGAAGTTCCGCACCACCTGGCTCAAGAACAGCTACTTTTCTTCAATCATTCAGTTCTTGAAGCCAACCAGCAAATCCCTAATCACCACTATAGTTTAACAACACTATGATCACTCTGATCACTTTGCACTAAAATAGATATTGGTTTTTTTGTTCTAATTGTGTTTTTCTTGTAAAACTTTTGTATAATTTATGTTTAATTCATGTTTCCTGGGCTCATAACGCTATTACAGCACCAGCGACCCGGGTTCAACTCCAGCTGCTGTCTGTAAGGAGTTTGTATGTTCTCCCCGTGACTGTGTGGGTTTCCTCCCACGTTCCAAAGATATACAGGTTAGGAAGTTGTGGGCATGCTATGTTGGCACCGGAAGCATGGCGACACTTGTGGGCTGCCCTCAGAACAATCTACGCAAAAGATGCATTTCACTGTGTGTTTTGATGTACATGTGACTAATAAAGATATCTTATTCTTGTGAATGTTGCTTAAATTATGCTATGTGCATGTGATGTTGCTGCAAGTTTTTCATTGCACCTGTGCATACATGTACTTGTGCATATAACTCAACTTTGACAACTTTGAAATCCCTCAACAAAATCAGATCCCTTTGGGAATATTGAAGGAGTCACAACATTGATGGTACCTGCAAAGTACAGCATGGCTAAGGCTAAACATGCCAGCCTACAAGATATCCTAGCTAAAGTGAAAACCATAGCTATAACCCAAAAAAGAGAAAGAAGAGGAAGAGTGCACTTTAAGGGTTAAGGAAAGGAAGACAGAAAAATACCAACATCTAGGACAAAATGAAAGCCACAATACAATGCAGCAGAGACAGATGCAAAAAATATGGAATGTCACAAGAAAAGTGCAGACCTGGATGTGGTGGAAGAATACATAGACTAAGGAAGTGTTTGCTTCTTCAAAAAGTGATTCACATGTAATCATAGTCATACAACACAGAAACAGATACCAACCTACATGCCAATTGTCAAGCACCCTTTGTACTAACTACAATATTCTCATTTTATTCTTTCCACATTCTCTTTAAAACTCCCCCCCGGATTCTACCACTCACCTACACACTACTAATTAACCTACAAATCTGCACATCTTTGGAATATGGGAGGAAACCAGAGCACCCAGTAGAAGTACACACAGTCACAGGGAGAAAGTGCAAACTCAACAGAAAACACCAGAGGTTAGGATTGAACCTGGGTCACTGGAGCTGTGAGGCAGCAGCTCTATTAGTGCCACAGTGCTGCCCAAAGACTCAAGAAGGGCTTTGTTCCAATCAGGTTAACTTTAATCCCTGTATGTACAAGGTTTAGTATTAACACATTAAAGTTCATGTTTGCAAATCTGTTTTATATAACATATCTTGTTATATAAAAAAACACTTTGCTATAATGGCAAC
Source organism: Pristis pectinata (assembly GCF_009764475.1). Classification (NCBI taxonomy): domain Eukaryota; kingdom Metazoa; phylum Chordata; class Chondrichthyes; order Rhinopristiformes; family Pristidae; genus Pristis; species Pristis pectinata. Next base: position 76,529,086 of record NC_067410.1, on the reverse strand, counting down.
TCGTCATTTTGTTCTTCACTTTGACATGAAAAATGATTAATGTATAAAATAGATGTGGGTGCAATTTAAACTTAGCCAAGTGGTGTTTGACCATACATGAAAGATCTCTGCAAACCTAATCCTATGACATAATCTGTTCAGGAGAAGAGAAGACAAAATGTAAATACATACCACCTCATCTTGTAACCCGTTGTCTCAATCTCTGTTATTGTGTAGTTAAGTGTCACGATAAATTTACTGCCAAAACCTCTAGATGTTTGCAGATATTTCAAACTCTTAAAGAAATCAATACAATTTAAGGCCACAAATAATAATGAGACTTAAAGGATAGTTACATTTATGCACAATTTCAGAAAGGGATCTGTGATTAATGAGGAATTAAAACATTGTTCCCGAGGTAGCTGCCGGTACAACCATTGAAAAGCCTCAACAGTGTGAGCCAAGCTGAAAACAGAAAATGCTGGAAGCACTCAGCAGGTCAGTCAGCATCTGTAGAGAGAGAAACAGTTAATGTTTCAGGTCAAGGACCCTTCATTGTGAAGCTACTATCTTGCATGATACAGTAAAACTCCATTAATCCAGCATGGTGCAGGACTGACAGATTTCTTAGATTATTGGATAGTATTCCAATATAGCATGGATAGTATTCCAATATAGTACATGGATAGTATGAGCAAACTCATCACCAAACGCCGAGACCTGGGACTCAACAACTCCCTCTGCAACAGGATCCTTGACTTTCTGACCAACAGACCACAATCAGTGAGGACAGGCAGCAACAGCTCCAGCACGATTATTCTCAACACTGGTGCCCCACAAGGCTGTGTCCTCAGCCTTCTACTCTACTCCCTATATACTCATGACTGCATGGCCAGATTCTGCTCTAACTCTATCTACAAGTTTGCAGATGATACCACCGTAGTAAGCCATATCTCAAATAATGATGAGCTGGAGTACAGGAAGGAGATAGAGAGCTTACTGACATGCTGTCATGACAACAAACTTTCCCTCAGTGTCAGCAAAAGAAAAGGGCTGGTCATTGACTTCAGGAAAGGGGGCGGTGTACATGCACCTGTCTAAATCAATGGTGCTGAGGTTGAGAGGGTTGAGAGCTTCAAGTTCCTTGGAGTGAAAATCACCAATAGCCTGTCCTGGTCCAACCACGTAGACGCCATGGCCAAGAAAGCTCACCAGTGCCTCTAGTTCCTCAGGAGGCTAAAGAAATTTGGCATGTCCCCTTTGACACTCACCAACTTTTATAGATGCACCATAGAAAGCAACTTATCTGGATGCATCATGGCTTGGTATGGCAAATGCTCTGCCTGGGACCGCAAGAAGCTGCAGAGAGTTGTGGACACAGCCCAACACATCACGCAAACCAGGCTCCCCTCCATGGTCTCTGTCTATACCTCTCGCTGCCTTGGTGAAGCAGCCAGCATAATCAAAGACCCCACCCACCCGGGTCATTCTCTCTTCTCCCCTCTCCCATCAGGCAGAAGATACAGGAGCCTGAGGGCACATATCACCAGGCTCAAGGGCAGCTTCTATCCCACTGTGATAAGACTATTGAACTGTTCCCTTTTACAATGAGATGGACTCTTGACCTCACAATCTACCTTGTTATGACCTTTCACCTTATTGTCTACCTGCAATGCACTTCCCTGTAGCTGCCATAACAGATTAAGGGAAAACTTTACCCTTTTGCAAGGTCCATTTAGTAACAATCCAAACCTTGGGCCTCAGGTCCTAATGACTTTGCAAGCAGCCGGCCATCAACCAAAATGGCCTGTGGCACACTGATTAATGCATCTCTGCAGGTGTTGATGAATTACAAGCCTAGGGTTTCCCCTTCACGTTATCAGAGATCAGGGCACAGAGCAGGCTAGTTTTGGGGATTTTTTTTTCCAAGTTTCTACTTGATCTGTTTGCATTTTGTACACAGTTTTAGAATGTCATTTGTTTTTAAATGTTCTTTTAAGAATAATTATTGAAAATTTGAAGAGGGATAATTTGATGCAGTGTGTTAATTCAGCTGAAAATAGGTTTAAACCAAAATAATAAAAATGTGCAGACCATCACCAATAGTAACTCAATTTTAAATGACATCACAAAACTGCACAGAACCATTCACCAGCATTTCCTGGTTACTGTGATGCACAATAGAAAGTTTTGTTGTGAATTAATGGCCTGGATTGTGCTGCCTGACACAATGCCCATGGTGCCCACTTGCCCAGACTTTCCTTTTCTAGGCGCAGAGAATGGAGGAACTGAAACAGAGTGGGTTCTGAGTAGGCCTCAGAAAACGTGCTGTCAGAGACAATTCAAAACTATTCAGAGCGGTGGAAATTAGTTTTTAAAAAAATAATTTTAAAGAAAAACAAACAATTAAAACACTTGAAATACTGTTTTACTTTTCAAAATCTTTGTTAAAAGTACGATAAATTCACTGGAGTACACCTGACAGTCCAGGCATATCAATGAAGAGTCAGATGTGAAGTGCATCTCAGTCCCTCACTTCTTCACATCACTGCTTCACTGCTGGACTTAATGATGAAAATGGCGGCCAAGCTGAAGATTTGTTGTGCTGGCATCTGACTACCAGCTTGATGCAGGCCTCTGCATTTCACTGAGAATGCATAGAAGTCGGATGTGAGCTGAGATGCAAGCAACTAACATCCAACAATTCTCTTGGGAACCACTGATTGTCAGTCGGCATGATTCAGCTCAATAACAATGCATCTGAAAGCATACTTTTTAAGTTGTTACTTTCAAAGTGGCTAAACTCAAAATTAATTTTCATAGTGACTGTTTTAATAAAAATAACAATTCCAAAAATATGGGGAAATTATTTTAAAATGTAAGCAAAGTGGCCATATATGAAATCACTTGTCAATTGGTAGTTCATGTTAACAGAATATGATTATGGAAATAAAGCAAGAACCAATGTGGATATAAAGAGAGGCTTTGTTTGATGATTCAGACAACTGAAATGATTTCATTTATTTATCTGTGATTAAAGCAAAAAAAATCATGATATCAGCAGACCAGCATCCAACTGTAAAAATGGTAGCAATCCAAATATAATTAATCATTAAGAATTTCTATCCCACTGATTAACTCAGAACAGAGGCAACTCTGAGTCACTCACACTGGGAAAGAAGTATGGGGGTGGGTTGTGTTCTTCATGGAAATAAATGGAAGAGACTTGATGCTTAATAAATTAAGTTTCCTTGTTAACACAAGGAATTTTGCCATTTTAATGGAATTACATAACCCATGCTGAAACAATATCAGCACTACCAAACTAAACTGTCCACCGGCTGTCATATTGCAAGTCTACTGCCATGAATTTGGTAGATGCCATATTTCTGGAATTTAATTGTGCCATGCAGAGTCAGCGAGTCATGGAGCACTACAGCACAGAAACAGGCCCTTTGGCCCATCTAGTCCATGCCACTCTGGTTTTCTGCCTAGTCCCGTCTACCTACACCCAGACCATAGCCCTCCATACCTCTCTCATTCATGTACCTATCCAAACTTCCCTTAAATGTTACAATTGAACCTGCATCCACCACTTCCGCTGGCAGCTCATTCTACACTCGCACCACCCTTTGAGTGAAGTAGATCCCCCTCAGATTCCCCTTAAATATTTCACCTTTCACCCTAAACCTATGACCTCTAGTTCGAGTCTCACCCAACCAGAGAGGAAAAAGCCTGCATGCATTCATCCTATCTATACCCCTCATAATGCTGTATACTTCTATAAGATCTCCCCTCATTCTCCTGCGCTCCAGGAAATAAAGTCATAACCTATCCAACCTATCCCTGTAACTTGGGTAGTCAAGTTCCAGCAACATCTGTGTAAATTTTCTCTGCACTCTTTCAAGCTTATTGATATCTTTCCTGTAGGTAGGTGACCAGAACTGCACACAATACTCAAGTTTGGCCTCACCAACATCTTATATAACTTCAACATAACATCCCAGCTCCTGTACTCAAAGTGCCCTGATTTATGAAGGCCAATGTGCCAAAAGCTCTCTTTACGACCCTATCTACCTGCGATGCCACTTTGAAGGAATTATGGATCTGTATTCCCCGGTTCCTCTGTTCTACAGCATACCTCAGTGCCCTACCATTCATTGTGCAAGTCTTACCTTGGTTTGTCCTCCCAAAGTGCATCACCTCACATTTGTCTGCATTAAATTCCATCTGCCACTTTTCAGCCCATTTTCCCAGCTGGTCCAGGTCACTTTGCAAACTTTGATAGCCTTCCTCGCTGTTCACTACGCCGCTAATCTTGGTGTCATCCACAAATTTGCTGATCCAGTTTACCACATTATCATCTAAATCATTAATATAGATGATAAACAACAACAGGCCCAGCACCAATTCCTGCGGCACACTGTCAGGCTCACTGGCCTATAACTTCCAGGCTTTTTCTTTGAGCCTTTCTTAAACAAAGGAACAGCATTAGCTATCCTCCAGTCCTCTGGCATCTCACGCGTGACTAAGGACATTTTAAATATCTCTGCCAGGGCCCCTGCAATTTCTGCATTAGCCTCCCACAAGGCCCAAGGGGACACCTCATCAGACCCTGGGGATTTATCCACCCTAATTCGCCTCAAGACAACAAGCACCTCCTCTTCCGTAATCCGGATACAGTCCATGACCTCACTGCACTTTTTCCTCAGTTCTAAAGACTCTGTGTCTGTCTCCCAAGTAAACACAAGTGCAAAAAATCCATTTAAAATCTCCCCCATCTCTTTTGGCTCCCACATAGATGACCAGCCTCCCTTCCATGGACTCTCTTTGTACCTTTTGCTGCGTTGGTAAAGCAGTCAGCATAATAAAAGACCCTACTCACCTGGGTCATTCTATTCTCTCTCCTCTCCCATCAGGCAGAAGATACAGGAGGCTGAGGGCACATACCACCAGGCTCAAAGACAGCTTCTATCCCACTGTGATAAGACTATCAAACAGTTCCCTAGTATGATAAGATGGACTCTTGACCTCACAATCTACCTTGTTATAACCTTGCACCTTATTGTCTACTGCAATGCACTTCCCTTAGCCGTGACACTTTACTTTGTATTCTGTTATTGTTTTTACGCTGTACTACCTCAATGCACAGTGTAATGAATTGATCTGCATGAATGGTATGCAAGACAAGTTTTTCACTGTACCTCGGTACAAGTGACAATAATAAACCAATACCAATATTCCAATTAATACTTGTTTTTAGATGGCATAATTTTTCAGCAAACTCTGTAAATTTAAAGCGAGTACAGGAACTAGGGCCCTGGCACATTCAATGGTGTGTGGGAACCAGAGCTCTATCGTGTTCAAGGGAACGCCAAGTCATCAGGATTTCCAAGTAATCAGATAGCAGATTATTAGGGTTTTACTTTAATCACTCTGAAAAGGCTTAAGAGGAAATTCAACCTCATCGAGGTGACACATGTCAATTGCACTGCAGGTCAACTTTTCTGGTAATGAGTACAAACTGCTATGAATTTGTAGGCTCAGACCATCAGGTTTTAATTGTTGATGGAAATTCTAAAAATTAATATGTATTTTTTTAAACTTTGTTTTCACCCTTTTTAATTGTCCTGTTCCTTTCCTGTTTCTATATTTGACAAATTTGTGTACTCTAAGTTGTACTTTTGCTATTTGAACAAATGTGAAGTTAGTTCATTTGACTGAGACAGATCCAACGTAAAACTGACTTGGGAAGAAATCTGAATGGATCCATATTTACATTATTGATTAGCAGGTATAATGGATCAGTTATGGTTGATGTGTTAATGCCACGTGATCAATATCAGCTAATTACCTGAATTGGGAGTGGTTCATTCCTTGTTTCTGGATTGTCCTAGGCTTAAATATTTTTCAAGATATCAACATTCAGCAATAAAATGCTAAAGATTATGTTATTATTCAAATTGCTAAAAAAATACAGAAAAATTCATTGAGATATTTAGGGATTACTTCATCACACAGAAGGTGAAATAGGATGCTAGAATAGAAGTTAAATTGGATTTAGTAACAGCAATCAACCTGTGTTATTTAACAAACTGGACATTGAAGGACACTTCTGATTATTCCATAGTTAAATTTATCATTTTCAAAAGAATAAGGCAGGATTTATCAGTGCAAAATTTGCAGAAATAAAAAAGCAGGATATAATTTTGCCAAACTTTAGAAAATCAAGTTTTCGAGTTTTGCAAAAACATTAAGTAAATATAATTGGGAAGCCACAGTCTAAAATTGAATGTATTGAAGACTATTTTTAGGGATTAAATAAGGAATCATGCACAGTTAAAATTAGAAAAATGCATCAAGACTTTAGGTGGGGTGAAAAAGTAAACAAAATAGAAAAATCTTTAAAAGAAAGGTCAGAACTGGACTAAACTAACAGCAGCAAAAAACAATGTGCTGGAGGAACTCAGCGGGTCAAGCACATCTGTGGGCATCAGGACTGATGCAGGGTCTTGAGCCGAAACATGAACATTTGCTGTTCCCCCACAGATGTTGCTCAACTCACTAAGTTCCTCCAGCAGATTGTTTTTTTGCTCTAGATTCCAGCATCTGCAGTCTTTTATCTACCCAAAGTAACAGGAGGTTATTCAGCCCCTAGAGCTGGTCTGTCAACCAGTGAAATGATGGGTGATTTGTATTTAAATCCTTCTATTCACTTTGGATACATATCCCTTAACCTGGCAAGCAAAACACTACCAACCACAGATTTAAAATGATTACTTGAGCTAGCCACCAGATTTTTGGAATGGAGATCCAAATTTTATGATACTTTGTGTGAAGATTTCCTTAATTTCTCTATTGATTTTAAGGTTATATCTCCTTGGCTTAGATTTCCCCACCAGTGAAACATCTCTCCATCTATTCCATCAATTTCTTTCAAGTTTCCAAATAACTTCATTCAACTCACCCTATATTCTATGTTCTATATTTCGAGAACTAGTTTAAATAACCTCTTTGTAATTTAATCCTAGGAGCTCACTACAATACTGCAATCTTTCCAAGTTCAACATATCATTCTCATGTGCAAAGCCCAGAAATGATCCAAATGAGGTCAAACCAAGACTTGTCAAGCAACAAACACAGACTTACTTTCTTTTATACGCTAACCCTCTACATACAAAAACTGATATTCCTTTGACATATTTAAGCTCTTTTTCTGTAAACCATAAATCTGTGCCCAAGCCCTTAAAATCTCTTTAACTGTTACTGTCCCTACTTTTTCATCATTTAAAAATTATTTGGATCTAACCTTTTTGGTCCAAAATGGAAGAACCTGCAATTGCATGCATTCAAATCCACATTTTGGATTTCGAAGAATAAGAATGAAAAGCAAGAGGGAATTCATAACCAGAGATCAGAACACGTTTGATAACATGAGCTTTTGAAAATTGTCGGGATGCTGCTGGGGCCAGGGCTTGGTAATCATTGATGAGTGGTCTGCTTACAGGATGGTTAGGGAATGGAGGCTAAGATGCTGTTGGCAGTCACAACTTAGTGGAGGTGTGGGACAAGCTTGGGGTTGGGTGATTAGGGTAAACCTTTATGGATGGGTATCATTCAGCCTGATGTTTCAGCTCCATACTAGCAGTTAAGATGAACAAAGTAAAAGAGACAAATGGAAATCTTAACAGATATAAATCGGAGTTTGTTCAAGGTGAAGATTTCTGGATGAGAATTGGCAATTCAATTAATTAACTTGCCAATTTTATGAATTAAACATGGATGCAATGGTTGAAAATCTAAAATAAAAACAGAACATCAAAAGTACTCAGAGGAAAAGGTGGCTTGAAGAGTAAAAGAGACAGAGTTAAAATTTCGACCATTACACTTTAACTTTCCATAAGAACTAGAAAAAAATACAGATTTAGTAGTTTGCACATCAACATTTGACTGGGTTTCATAATTAGTCAGACAGCCAAGAAAAAAATTCATTTCGTCCTCTTATTATACACTGACTTATGCTGGGATAATCATATATATTGTTTGTGCATTATTCAATGGCCTTTATTTATGAGCCTTGTTAGTGTAGCTCTTCGGGTTAGGTTAAAGTGGAGGGAGGTTTTCGAAACATACTAAGCATAAGCACCAACCTCTGATACTCTTATTAATCATGTTTGTGTAGGATGTCCTACGTATGTAGAATCACTAATTGTATGAGTTGCAGTTACGTGAACCAAACTCTACACTGTTAAAATACTGTGAACTAACTTCGCAAAGCCTGTTGGGATACTTGACCCAACTAGTAGTTTCAGAAGGCCAGGAACAGGGGAGTCATTAGCTCGGTGTTCCTGTTCAAGTCATACCAGACAGTCCAAAGATATCTGAGCAAGAACATTGGACACAAGAATGCTAGTTACTTTGTTACTAAGAGAATTGGAAGATGAGGTTGAGAAGTTAGATAGATGGGAACCACAAGTCACAGATATTTCTAGGGCGGGGTCTGATTGAAAGAACAAAGACATCCTAACCTGGTCCATGTGCAGGGTATTGAGAACAACATGGATGGGCTAAAGTCATCACCCGTCCACTGGCAATATTCATTTATGATCCATCATTATTTATTTACTATCAATTGTTGCCTTTATCTCGAATATGCATAAAAAAATCAGTGAACTCTGACGATCTGAGAGACCCTCATCAGAGGTTCTCCCTCCACCTGCTCACATTGATCAAGTCAGCTTGCTGTATCCACACCTCTGCATTCTGAGTAATGAATGATTCACAACGAGCTTGAACATTGAATATTTGTGAACATTCAACTGTGGATTGCATCACAACCAGGCCTACCAATGCTCTAATTTGAAATTCACACATCTGTTTTCCAATAGTTCCATGGAAAAGGAGCAGTTTTGTTTGATTATTTTCCCAATCTTTCCTGGGCACAGATGAACTGCACAGCTTCAAACAATGCACTAAGTCATAACTCATTTCTGCAAAGAGCAGGAAGTTTACCAGGTAAACCATTGGGAGAGCCCAAATCATGCAATATTTTTCATGTAGCACATGAATCTGTAGTCAAAACAACATGGTTAAAATGAAATCCTTAGTGGAATTTTTAGTTATGTTCTGCAGACCTCCTATAGTAAATAGAGGAGCATAGCCAAGTGAGCTAAACTCCTCCACTGCACAAGATTCTAGGTTGTATTATTACAAATTTTATTAAGTCATAAGTGTCAGCATGCGCAAGTGGCTAAAATAGGCATTCATGCATTTTTCAATGCAGACAAACTGTTATTTTGCAGAAATGATTTGTGATTCATGTCTTTTCCATCTGCCTGTAAAATATTGAATGCTGATGTTAGATCATGGTTATGAATTAAAAAAACAGGAATAAAGACAAATAAGAGTAATAATCAAGTACACAGCGATGCAAATAGACCTTGTCCCAGCACTAAAAGATACTTAATGTTAATTAGTTAGAGTCAGCAGCAATAGACTGCACAAGAACTGAAAGAGAAGATAGATCAACACAACTCCACGGCCAAATATGAGTTTTACTCCATTATGGGAGGAACTTATAAGCCACATAAATTCATAGCTGGCGCTACAATCACAGAAATGCAAAATATAGTGAAACAGCTGAAATGTAAGTAGGTGCTCATGGATTGCATTTTTCCCCAGTCAATAGGAGAAAAATTCTGACCTAAGGCTATAAATGTTTGCATTTAAAATGTTCTTTCTGAGAAATGGAGTCAAAAATGGAATTATATATATGGAAATTGACAACACTGGGCAAACTTTATGCTTAACCTTACTTTATAAAACTTACTGTATATGGTGTTACGAGCTTTAATTCCATTGATTTCCAGTTCATTTCATGTCTAGCCTCTCTTCATGCTTACATGGACTGCATTCTTAATAACATGCATTAGCCGAGTCAGAACAAGATTTGTGTGTTCTTTGAAAATATGTACTGCAAAATCAAATTTTTATACAGTCTTTAGAAAGTAAAGAGAAAGCAAAAGCTCTTTGAAGGCAGTAATAATTTTTAGCCATTTTATATTTGATGTCGTGAAGCATACATTAGATTTTGGTGCTATGGATGCAACATCTAAAAGAATATATGTTTGAAATTTATTAAATAATTTCTTAACCAATTCGCTTCATCTTGCAATGTCTTGAAGCATTGATTTGTCCATTTTGCAATTCAGCATGTGGAGCTGTTGCATGGCAAATAAATGTTAATGAGCCATTTGAAACTGTTTCTACTGTTGGATTTTCAATAGTTGTTGATATGAAATTGCCTCACGTAGCAGGAATATACATTAAAACAGTAGGCTCTTTTCTAATCAAGTATTGGTGAGCTAGGGATTAAATGAACAAATAAGTTATTTCAGATCATGCTGTGATTACTTCATTGCTCAAGTCCTCGTAGTGCTGCAATTATTATTTATTGTGTATGGTCCATCAAACCTCAGGCACTGCATTAACATTGACATCACCTCCTTTCCTTTGTGGTGTAGCAAGGAATAAAGATGTATCTCATAAAATTGGTGGGGTCAATTAGGTCCCTGATCATCCAGCAGTGCAAGATGCAAAACAGGTTTACTACAAGTTTAAAAAAAAGAACCAAATATTGGAAATCTTGCCCCAAGGGCAACAGTGGGATGAAAGCAGATTCATAGATCCTCATCTTGATACTTACTAAAATACAGTCAGATCTTCTGAAGCTGTTTCTTTCTCCATTTCTTGAAGCTGATAAAAATATCAGGCACAAATTATGTGGGGAAATGGCCAAAAAAAAGTTTCTAAATATCAGAAATATTCAAAGTTTATTTCTGTTGATACCTGAGTAAACCAAGGGACGTGGCTGATTCACTGTCAATGTTTTCTGCAGCAGATTTATGGTTCGCACTTATTTGACTCCCAATTACTTGATGGGATTTACACACAGAAGGCCCAACCACCATTGCTGCTAATAATCAGGCAGATATCTTCCAGCAAGTTCCCACTGTGAGATGTTAATGCAATAATTTCAAATGGAAATCAGTGAGTGTAGGGTTTTGTTGCTGATCACAAAATCTATGGTAACACTTCATTACTCAGGTTTAAACAGAGAATGTAATAACATATATTAGTTTATTCAAGGGATTAGCATTCTTCAGTTCTCAGCACAAAAAACACAGAACAAACATAGCATCATCACACTCTCTGAAGTAGCTGTCCACTTTAATATCAAACTCATCTTTATCCCAAAAGCTCAACAAATAGGTCCACTCCAAGTCAAAATACTAGCACTGGAGCTTTCCTTTCTGTCAGAGCTGGGAGACGTTTATAATAAAAAGTGCTGAAATATCTCTAAAACGCAGAAAGATTTAAAGAATTGGAGGAAATAATTAAGTAAATATTTAGAAAATAATAAGTGAATGGAATTAATCAACATTAAATTTTTTAAAGAAAAGTTAAATGTTAAAATTAAGAAACTACTTTTTCCTTCTATTCTCCAGGTTGCAAATTCCCATTCAAGTGAATCAGGCCAAGAACCCAATGCCATGTCTGGCTGGTGTAGGATTGGAGAGGCAGAATCCCTGTTCCCTCCAGTGAGATGGGCTCTGCTAACTCAGTCCAATGGCTCACACTACACGGTCCATTGTACTTCTATTCTCACATGCCAAGACAAAATCATTTTCCAAATTAAATTATCAAATATAAGTCGTAAAAGCCAAAATCTTTCTCAAAGTTTAATTAATTCCAAGCAGATCTTTTTCTTAGAATGATTTTTACAAGGTGTTGCAATAAAATTCAGAATCTTCATAACTAACACTTATGAAAGGAGGTATCAAAGAAACCTAATTTTAGCATCTCAATGGAACTATTCCCAAGGAACCTTTTGACAATTTACCAGACTTCATAGTTGTGATAAATGTTAAGTGGACAGCATGCTCTTTCATTTTTTTTAAATGATTGGATCCCAAACCAAGACATATGGGCTATAAAGGCAGATAGGTCATTCTTGATCTCTCAGTGATATGGCATTTTGTACTTATACTGTCCAGTCTTATTTCACCAACTAATGGATGTTCAATCAATGGTTTATATAAGATGACAAGACAACACAAAATCCTTGACCATTTATCACATGCTCCTAATCAATTGCTATTTTTCCAGTCTCATAGCCTATACATCTGAAACAATCTTGTGTCCTGTGATATTAATTTTTTCAGAACCATCATTGCATTTCTTTAAAAATATCACAAATTATTAACAAAATGTAATTTCTAATTCTCTTTCTTTTCTCGTGATGGTGGAGATTCATACAGACACTGGCAGCCCTACATGCACCTTAGTCACTTGTATGAGCCTAGATGTTATGTGATGATTAACAATTTGTCACTGGACAATAGAGGTGAATCTGATTTTGTCCTCTCTGCACCAATACAGCACTACTTCCAGAAAAGCTACTGCATAAAAATCCACAAAGGCTCTCTTTGCAACAAGACCAATGCATTTTATAGGAAAACTGCCTGGGTCTGCAGTTCCACTTTCATCCTTCACCACATCTGGTACTTCAGCAAAAGACATTTTTCCTACGTTACAGGAATTAAAAATTGTGAATTCCGACAGCTCTCAAGTTCTAATACTTTTCTCCCGGTCTCACCACTTGCCGTGTTTTCACTTTCCCTTCTGATCCCAATCTTAGCTGTAGCCTCAGCTTCATCCCATCTCAATAAATTCTGAGTCTGACATTACGTTAAGCTCTCCTTCCATCACCTTTGCCTGTTGCCCATTTTGTGGGCTTGAAGTCTTCATCGAGACAATGGACCCTTTCTCCCATCTTCAGAATTCCTGATCCACCTGGGACTCTTCCCTCTGGCTTCTTTCTCTCTATCCATTACAAATTGCCAACATAACATATGTTGTCTCAATTTTTCCACTGCCCTTCCTCACATTAACATAACTCGCTCTGAACTTGCAGCACCCTGCTCACTAAGGTCCAATCCCAATATTTTTATTAAACCTTCTGGCAAGGGCAGTGCTATTACAGTTTGTTAAACTGGCCTTTACCTCACAGAGACTGAACACCAGTTCTCATCACCTCATACCTCCCTCTGGACTATGACCCCACCACTGAACATTTTCTCCTGGACAGTCCCTGATCTCGTCTCCTCAGGAGATCTTTCCTCCATGGCCTTCAGACTCATTGCCCTCCAACCCAGAAGAGCCTGCTTCTCTCTCTCCCACAAATTGCACAACTGGGAGCAACCTGGTAGATCCATTTGTTTTAGCCTACTGTTGCCCTATAAATCATATTTTTCCCAACATTGACTCTACTCTTTTTTCCCTTGTCCAATCCCTTCTTACTTACATCTCTAATACCCCTAATGACCTCCACCACTTTGACAGGTTCCAGTTTCCTCATCCCAATGAGATAATTTTCACCATGCACGTTCAACTTTTCTAATCCTCTATCCCACACCAAGACAGTCCGAGCGCCCTTCAGTTCTTCCTTGAACAGGTGCCCAAACAGTTCTCCCATTCACGACTACCACTCTGTTGGCCAGCTGAATTAATTCTCACAATGTAACTTTGAGAATCCACTAAGCGGTGCCTGTCTCTTTGTGTGATAAATGGCAGAATCCGTTTTTCACTCCTACTTAGGCCCCCTCCCTCACCTCTTTTATCCTAATACATTGACAACTAAATTGATATTGCTTCCTGCTTTCATACAGAATTTGTACATTTCATGATCTTTGTTGTCAATTTCCATCCTGCTCTCACTTTCATGTGGTCCATCTCTAGCTCTTCCCTTGCCTTTAATGACTTCTCCATCTCAGGCAATAGCTTAGCAACCAATATCCATTACAAGCCCACAAACCCACACAGTTATCTTGACTACGTTTCCTCCCACACTACTTGCTGTAAGAACTCTAACCCATTGTCACACTTTCTCTGGCTCTATTGTACCTGTTCTGATGATAACACTTCCCACACCAGTGCTTCTGAGGTGTCTTCCTCCTGCCTTAACCATGGCTTCTGCTCAATCTTAATTCATAGGGCTATAAACCACATCAATTCCATTTCCCACTTTTCTGCTCTCACCCCCTCTTTTCCCATCAGAACAAGGATAGAGTTTCCCCTGTCCTCATCTTCTACACCATGGGACACCAGATTCAATGGATTATCCCCTTAATTTCCTCTACCTTCAAAGAAATGCTACTACCAGGCACACATCTACTGCATACCCACTAACACCTTTTCTGCATTCCACAATGACCATTTCCCCCACAATTTTCTGGTTCATTCTTCCCTCTCCACCAATAACCACACACATTCTCACAGCATCTTCCTTTGCAAGCACTGCAGATAAAATACCTGCCCTTTAACCCCTGCCTTTTGCAAAATCCACAAATCCCTGTCACCTTACTTCTTCATTCCACTCCCACTCTGACCTCCTGATTTTAGCCTCCAACACTGTTCCAACAAAGCCCAACATAAGCGCAAGTAACAGCATCTCGTCTTATATCTAGGCACACTGCAGCACTTGGGATGCCATATTAGTCAGCAATTTCAGATAACCAGCTTCTCAGGTTTGAGTCAGAAGTGGTCAGATCTAATGTAAGATCATGAACCCATGAAGGTAATTATTTCTCTCTCCACAGATGCTGTCTGACCTGCTGAATATTTCCAGCATTTTCTGAATTTATTTCAAGTTTCCAGAATCTGCAGTTCTTCGCTTTTTGAATAGAGATACCTCATTTTCTTGGGAAGACCCTCTGGTATGAGGATGACTTGGTTCTGTTCCAGTTCTGGGGGTCTTAAGGTGACTGATGAGACCATTGTGCGATTTGCAGATGCTGCCACAAGTTGGACAGGAGGTGCTTGGGGTGCGGCTAAGGGAAGGGCAGAACCCATTCATGAACTGATGTCAGGCAGGCAAATGATACACACTTTCTCCACCCCCCCTTATGATCCCCACCCCCCACAGGAGCAGGCTGAGCACTCATACTGGCGATACTGGCCTGGGAGAGGATGCTGATGTTGGTTCCATTATCAAGCCAGTGGATACGTAGGATTTTGAAGAGAGAGCTTTGGTGGTACCATGCTGTACTGGCAATCTATGACTCTACTCCCTATACACTCATGACTGTATGGTCGGATTCTGCTCTAACTACATCTACAAGTTTGCAGAAGATACCACCATAGTAGGCCGTATCTCAAATAATGATGAGTCGGAGTACAGGAAGGAGATAAAGAGCTTAGTAACATGGTGTCATGACAACAACCTTTCCCTCAATCTCAGCAGAACAAAAGAGCCGGTCAATGACTTCAGGAAGGGGGCGGTGCACATGCTCCTGTCTACATCAAGAGGTTAAGAGCTTCAAGTTCCTAGCAGTAAACATCACCAATAGCCTGTCCAACTATGTAGATGCCAAGGCCAAGAAAACTCACCAGTGCCTCTATTGCTTCATGAAGCTAAAGAAATTTGGCATGTCCCCTTTTTTATCAATGCACCATAGAAAGCATCCTACCTGGATGCATCACGTCTTGGTATGGCAACTGCCCTGCCCATGACCGCAAGAAACTGCAGACAGAGCTCAGCACATCACAGAAACCAGCCTCCCCTCCATGGATTCTGTCAATACTTCTCGTTGCCTTGGTAAAACAGTCAGCATAATCACAGACCCCACCCATCGGGCAGAAGATACAAAAGCCTGAAAGTACATACCACCAGGTTCAAGGACAGCTTCTATCCCACTGTTCTAAGACTATTGAATGGTTCTCTAGTATGATAAGATGGACTGTTGACCTCACAATCTACCTTGTTATGACCTTGCACCTTATTGCCTACCTGCACTGCATTTTCTCTGTAGTTGTTACAGTTCATTCTGCATTCTGTTATTGTTTTACCTTGTACTAACTCAAATGCACTGTGTAATGAATTGATCTGTATGAACGGTATGCAAGACAAGTTTTTCACTGTACATTGGTAGATATGACAATAATAAACCAATTCCAATTCCATAAACCAATTCCAATTTACTGGCAAGGAGAACACAAACCTTTGAATGCAAACAAGTGAGTCCTTTAGAGATCCCTAAAGCCAAACTTCCTCATTCTAAGCATAATAGAGACAGGACACATGCAGTGCATATCCAGTGACTATTTAATCAATGCCTTAAATCAGCAATGGAAATGTGCCAGCTCATGAGTAGAGTTCACTCACAGCATGGCAACGTTACTATATTAAATGTCATAAACTAAAAGAGTTTTGGATTTATTAAAACCATTACTTGAGGGAAAACGAGTAAGAAATTGCATTCTCTGATTTTATATCTCTCCTTGGTGTCATCAAAAGTGTTTTAGACTAGTTATTACCTTTAAATTAGCAATATATCATTGAAGTGATATTCAATACCCAAATTGCATCCAAAAGACACTGCGTTAAGGAAAATTAAACACAAATCCTTTCCTCATTCTCACTTGACTAGTACTGCAACTGAATTTCCTGTCAGGGGATGAACCTGACCACACCTCAATGTAAATGACATGCAAGCAAGTGTCAGACATGCAATAGCTTCTGTAAGGACCCAGGCATTTCTATAGATGAACAGGGCAAATTAGCATCAGCGTTGTCATAAACGGTATATATTTTTTCCTCCACAGTGAGGTAAGATTTTTTTCTATTGCTCCTGATACAAAATAAAAAAGATGCAACTCAGTCTTTCACCAAACATTTGGTTAAAAAGAATTCTTTTCACCAGTTGTGTAGTGATATTACTTGTTTATTTACTATCACAGCAATCTTGCCAGGAATAGTTTAATTGATCACCATATACCTTAAAAAAATAAGGTGCTTTGATACTCCAGGGTTAAGAAGCAAGAAAAATGCCACTCAGACTGAGTGACACAAGAAATATTTCCTTCCTAATTCCTAATAAGTGTGAGAAATAACTTGCAGAGATGTGTTCAAATAGTGATCTGGCACACTGCAGCAGGAAGGAAGCCAAGTCCCGCTCATGTCCGGAGGAGCGAGACAAAATAGGTTCTTTTGGCAAGCTCAATATGATCTGTCTCCATAATTGTTGTGCCAAGGGTAAACAGCTTATTTACCCAAATAATATCTCGAGGGTCAACACCTTTCATTTAAGAAAAAAGGAATAATATTCATCTGGTAATTGCTTGAACAGAGAATGAGCAAATTACATCTTATGTGCACTCTACTTAAAAATGCCTGAATCTATCTAAGTGTGGAATGGAGTCATTATCCTGGCCCATTATCCTCCCAGTATGAGAATATTCTCCCGGAAGAAAATAGGAAGAACACCAGTCTCTGCTGCAAGCTTGAAATGGTTTCAATTGTGGTAATAGCCAATTCATGCCTTTTGACTGTTGTACATACCGAGCAGTTGGAAAGACTCCAACCACATTGACCCTCCAGCTCAACTTGAAAGAATAAACATTCAATAGGTTGGAGGTACAGGTTAGTAGCTGGCTCTAAAGGTCCAGTTTTAGAAAATCTTCTACTATCTGGCCTTTGCCAAGAAGACCCACCACCCCCCTCATAGAAAATGAAGAAGCATTGTGTGCTGGTGCTAATTCTTCTTTGGACGCACTTCACTATTTTCTGATATTGGGAAAATCTTGGATGTGTACCGAGAGCACAATGGGGGCAAGGACCAACCACAATAAAAACTGTGTTTCCTTTTACCTTTGATTTATACTTGGAATGGTTTCCAGGGTGTAATGCAGTTATTTCTGGCCAGGTGATAAAAACATTTGAATGAAGTGTCTGGAGAATCCTCAACAATAACTCCAGACCCCTTGAAATTTAAGAGCATCCAGATAAATGTGAGCAAGGAAACCTTCTCCTGCTTACCATCTAGAATCATTGAATTTTTTTTTAAACAACACACGAGACCATTCTTCCCATTGTGTCTGTGCCAGTTGAAATTGAACTAAACAGGATATTCCTACCATCCAGTACAAACTCAACAGGTTACAACTCTTCAAGTCTGCAGCCAAGTCCTTCTTAAAATTTCTTGCTTTAACCATCCTTCATACGATGAGTTCAACATCCCATCACGATTCGGATGAAAAAAATTTCCCCTCAAATCTTTTTACCCATCTCTGCTTTTTGGTTTTTGACTCCTCTGCTAATGGAAGTAGATGCAGTAAGTAGGAAGCACCAAAGACCCTCAAAAGCACTTTCACCTCAATTCAGTCTCAACTGAGCTTCTTGAACAACCCTAGCATCCAATCTTTCCTCTTAGCTACAATGTTTCAGTCTCAGCAATATCTGCATAAGGCTTCGCTGCATCCTCTCCAGTGGAAACACATCTTTCTACTTGCAAGGTGATCAGAACCACATGTAGAACTCAAGCAGTGGTCTAACTTGCATTGAATACAGTTCCAGCATAATCCCTCTGCTCTCATATCCTTTGCCTCAACTAAGAAATCTTCTTGACCTCCTGTAACCTTTAAGGATTTGAGAACACACACTTCAAGGTCCAACACATCATTGTCCTCAACTTCCACCATCTCAAATGGGATCCCACCACCAGGCACATCTTCCCCTCACCCCCTTCTCCACTTTCCGCAGGGATCACTCTCTCCATGACTCCCTTGTCCACTCGTCCCTCCCTACAGATCACCCTCCTGGCACTTAGCCCTGCAACCATGCGAAGTGTTACACCTGCCCTGACACCTCCTCCCTCACCACCATTCAGGGCCCCAGACAGTCCTTCCAGGTGAGGCAGCGCTTCACCTGTGAACCTGAGGGTGCCATTTATTGCATCCAGTGCAGCATCCTCTACATCGGTGAGACCCGATGCAGATTGGGTAACCACTTCGTCAAGTGCCTTCGCTCTGTCCGGTGCAACAGCCAGGATCTCTCAGTGGCCAGCCACTTCAATTCCACTTCCCATTTCCATACTGACATGTCTATCCACGGCCTCCTTTACTACCACTTTGAGGCCAGATGCAGGTTGGAGGAGCAACACCTCATTTTCCGCCTTGGTAGTCTCCAACCTGACGGCATCAACATCAATTTCTCTAACTTCTGGTAACCCTTCCCCTCCATTTTGTTTTCCCTCATTCCTGTGGCCTCCTCACCCCTCTCTTTCCCCTCCCCTACCCTTATGACCTGCCCATCACTTCCGTCTGGTTCCCCACCTCCTTCCCTTTATTCCATGGTCTACTATCCTCTACTATCGGGTTCCTTCTTCTCTCGCCCTTTTGTCTCTTCCACCTGTCACCTCTAAGCTTCTTACATCACTCCTCTTCATTCTCCCCTCCCCTACCTTCCCCCTCTCACTTGGACTCACCTATCACCTGCCAGCTTGTGCACCTCCCCCTCTGCCCACCTTCTTATTCTGGCTTCTGCCCTCTTTCTTTCCAGTCCTGATGAAGAGTCTCAACCTGAAACGTTGACTATTTAGTTCCCTTCATAGATTTTGCCTGTCCTTCAAGGTCCCTCTGTTCCTCCACACCACTCGCTGTCCCGCCATTTATTTTGTATTCCTTTGCCTTGTTGCACCTCCCCAAATGCATTACATCATATTTGCTGAATTAAATTCCATTTACCATTTTTCTGCCCAACTGACCAGGCCTTCTACATCTTCCTGCAGTTGAAAGCTTTCCTCCTCACGATTAACCACTTGGCCAATTTTTGAAGCAAATGCTCCCTGCATTTAAATATAAATCCATATATATTACAAAAGGAATGGGATCAGTGCTGAGCCTTGTGGAACACAACTGGAAATAGGTTTCTATTTAAAATTAACACCAGTCAACCATTACACTTTGTTTCTTGCAATGAGTCTATGTTGGATCCAACTTATTACTCAAGTTTTTGGATCATATCTGCTTTTATTTTTTTGACAAGCCTGCCATGTGGAGTTTTGCTGACTGTACAGCCCTCATCAATCCTCCTTGGTACCTTCTCAAGAATTCATTGTACCAAGATTTTTTCATACTCTCTCTTTAGTATCCTAATTTCCCTTTTAATTTCACTGACTGTATCTCAGTAATTAGTTGGGAGTCCATAGTACACAAACGTCACTGTGACTACGCCTTCCTTGTTCTTTAGTTCCACCCATGTTGTCTAATTTGCATCTGCCCACAACTGTGATCATTTTTGCCAATATTTGCCAGACACCCTTCCTTTTATATCCCTCCTCTTTATCTCACGTAAAACCCCTGCAACCAGGTACATTAAGCTTCCAATCAGGCCTCTCTTTAAGCCACATTTCCATAATTGCTACAATATCATTCTTCATGTTTCTATCAGTGCCCTCAAGTCATCTGCCTTATTCACTATACTCTTTGCATTTAGGCACACATCATAAATCACAGACCAACTCCTTTTCTGTCTGAGAAAAGGTCATTAATCTGAAACATTAATTCTACTTTTCTTGCCAGATTTCCAGCATCTGCGTTTTTTTTAAATTCCTTTTACTATTTCTCTCGCTGCAATTGCTGCCTGATCTGCTGAGTATCTCCAGCACTTTGATCTGAAGATTTCTAGTATATGGATTTTTGTTTGTATTTTCTTTGCTTAAAAATCAATTTTATAACCTTTATTTCCTCTGTCTTTCAAAATCCCTCAGTTTTCTTTCTTCCATTTCCAATTCTGCTTTTCCCCTTTCTGAAACTTTGTACAACTTCCCTCATCCTGTCAGACTAGTGCAACTCTAACAATGAGATCAAGTATTCCTGTGAACATGTTGGCCCTGTCTCTACTGAGATCCAAATGGCCTGGCCTTTACAGGTCTCGCTTTCCCCAGCAATGGTTCCAATGCTTCAGAAACTTCAAGACCTCTTACATGTGTCCTCTTTCTAGCGGCACATTTATCTGCACTATCCTATCTTCTTGATTATTTTTCTAACGCATTAAAATCTGCTTGCAGAACCTCATCCCTTTTTCCACCGACGTTGTTCATAGTGACGTAGATTAAGACCACTGACTGTTCACTCTCTCCTATAGAATGGTCTGTACCTGCTTAGTGATATCCATAAGCCAGGTACCAAGGATGCAACATATCATCCTGAAATCACATCTGGTCATCTAACAATAGAATCTCCAACAACAATTTATCTTTTAAGATGTCTATTCTACAAGGAGAGAGAAGGTAACGAGGAAAGAACAGACTATTTAGCCTAACATCAGTGGTGGGGAAAATGCCAGTGGCTGTTCCAAAGGATACTTGGAAAGTATCAACAGGATTAAACAAAGTCAATATGAATTTCTCAAAGGAAAATAACGTTTGACAAACCTACTGGAATTTTGTTTGAGGATATAACTATTGGAATAGATAAGGATAAACCAGTGGATATGGTGTAAATTGGATTTCAAGAAAGCCTTTGTTAAAATCCCACATGAAAGGCTAGTGTGCAAAATTAAAGTGCATGATATTAGGGGTAGTGTATTGGCAGGGATTGAAAATTGTTTGTTAAACAGAAAGCAAAGTAGGAATAAATGGATCCCTTTTGGCTGGCAGGTGGTAACTAGTGAGATACCACAGGAACCAGTGTTTGAACCTCAATCGTTCACAATATGTAATAATGATGTGGATGAGAAAGCCAAATTAAAAATTTGCCAATATTTTGGGGCAAAACATGGCAGGTATAGTATAATGTGGATGACTGTGGAACTATCCACTTTGGTGGGAGTAACAGAAAGCTAGCATGTTATTTAAATGGTGTTAGATTGGGATATGTTGACTTACAAATAGACTTGGGTGTTCCTGTACATCAAACTAAAAGCAAACACACAGTTGCAGAAACTAATTAAGAAGACAAAGGCACATTTATCTTCAATGCAATAGAACTTTAACATGCAGGACCAATAACGTCTTGTTACAATTATGCAATGCCTTGGTAAGTGTGAACCGTGAGTATTGTGTGTAGTTTTGGCCTCTTTACTTAAAAAATATACAGTGGCATGCAAAAGTTTGGGCACCTCTGGTCAAAATTTCTGATACTGTGAATAGTTAAGTGAGAAGAAGATGAACTGATCTCCAAAACTCACAAAGTTAAAGATGAAACATTCTTTTCAACATTTTAAGCAAGATTAGTGTATTATTTTTGTTTTGTACAATTTTAGAGTGAAAAAAGGAAAGGAGCACCATGCAAAAGTTTGGGCACCCCAAGAGATTTGAGCTCCCAGATAATTTTTACCAAGGTCTCAGACCTTCATTAGCTTGTTAGAGCTATGGCTTGTTCACAGTCATCGTTAGGAAAGGCCAGGTGATGCAAATTTCAAAGCTTTATAAATACCCGGACTCCTCAAACCTTGTTGAAACAATCAGCAGCCACAGACTCCTCTAAGCAGCTGCCTAGCACTCTGAAAATTAAAATAAATGATGCCCACAAAGCAGGAGGAGGCAATAAGAAGATAGCAAAGTGTTTTCAGATAGCCATTTCCTCAGTTCGTAATGTAATTAAGAAATGGCAGTTAACAGGAACGGTGGAGGTCAAGTTAAGGTCTCGAAGACCAAGAAAACTTTGAGAGAACTGCTCATAGGATTGCTAGAAAGGCAAATCAAAACCCCTGTTTGACTGCAAAAGACCTTCAGGAAGATTTAGGAGACTCTGGAGTGGTGGTGCACTGTTCTACTGTGCAGCAACATCTGCACAAATATGACCTTCCTGGAAGAATCACCAGAAGAAAACCTTTCCTGCATCCTCACCACAAAATTCAGCAACAGAAGTTTGCAAAGGAAAATCTAAATAAGCCTGATGCATTTTGGAAACAAGTCCTGTGGACTGATGAAGTTAAAATAGGACTTGTTGGCCGCAATGAGCAAAGGTATGTTTGGAGAAAAAAGGGTGCAGAATTTCATGAAAAGAACACCTCTCCAACTGTTAAGCACAGGGGTGGATCGACCATACTTTGGGCTTCTGTTACAGCCAGTGGCATGGGGAACATTTCACTGGTAGAGGGAAGAATGAATTCAATTAAATACCAGCAAATTCTGGAAGCAAACATCACACCGTTCGTAAAAAAGCTGAAGATGAAAAGAGGATTGCTTCTACAACAGGATAATGATCCTAAACACACCTCAAAATCCACAATGGACTACCTCAAGAGGCACATGTTGAAGGTTTTGCCATGGCCCTCACAGTCCCGACCTAAACAACATAGAAAATCTGTGGATAGACCTCAAAGGTGCCGTGCATGCAAGGCGGCCGAAGAATCTCACAGAACTAGAAGCCTTTTGCAAGGAAGAATGGGTGAAAATCCCCCAAACAAGAATTGAAAGACTCTTAGCTGGCTACAGAAAGCATTTACAAGCTGTGATACTTGCCAAAGGGGGTGTTACTAAGTACTGACCATGCAGGATGCCCAAACTTTTGCTTCGAGCCCTTTTCCTTTTTTGTTATTTTGAAACTGTAAAAGATGGAAATAAAAAAGTAATCTTGCTCAAAATATGAAAGAAATGTGTCATCTTTAACTTCATGCCTTTTGGAAATCAGGTCATCTTTTACTCGCTTAGCTATTCACAGTAACAGAAATTTTGACCAGGGGTGCCCAAACTTTTGCATGCCACTATATACACTTGCCACAAAGGAAGTAGATCAAATTTTCATCAGACTGAGTTCTGGGATGCCAGAGAGATTAGGATAACCAAGTTTGTTTTTACTGGAGTTCTAAAGAAAGTGAGGGAACCTAATTGAAAATTACAAAACTGACATGGATAAATATACTGTATGCAGGAAAGATGCTTCCAATAGCATGATGGGGTAACACTCTCAGGTTATAGGGCAAGACATTTAAGAGTGAGACAAGAAGCAATTTTGTTGCTCAGAAGGTGACAAACCTGCTACTACAGATGGCCAGGGAAGCTCATCTGTGAATATTTCAAGGTGGAGATAAATAAATTCCTAGATGCAAGAGACATGAACGGGCGTGAGGAAAGAGCAGGAATATGGTTTTGAGATGCAAGATCAGTCATGATTGTATTAAATGGTGAAGTATGCTCAGAAGACAGAATGGCCTGCTCCTGCTGCTTTTTCCAATGTTTTTATTTGTTCTGACTGACTACAAACAGGATTTATGTTCGATGTGAATGTCCTTCCACTTCTCTTTATCTAATCCCATCAAATCTTTTTTATTCTTTTGTCTCTCATCTAGGTTCCCTAATTTCACACATGCTAGTCCTTTCCAATACCTCATTTCCTATATTCTTGACAAACCCAGGGTAAAGAAGTGTTCTTGAACTTTCCACTAGATTTTCTCGTAACTATCATTTTTAAGACCTCTATTTGTAGGTTCCCACATCTTCTCTAAGTTTATATTTGCAGGATGTCAATGTCACTGCTGAAACCAGCATTTATTGTCCCCTCTTAGGAGGTCCCTGAACTGATTGAATTAAGAATCAACCAGATGGTAGTGCAATGCACCAGATTGAGGAGAATACTTACTTATGTATCGTGACACAGAAGGACGACACACAGAACACAAGGATATACTGCCTCCCAACATAGCAATCCCATTTCTCCCTCCTTATTTCCTTGTGGCCCTGCAACTTTTTCCCTCTCACATGACCATCAACTCCACTTTGATTCTCTTTTCACTCACCGACAGTAATGAGCAATGAACAGCAACCACTTAACCTAGTAGTACCTACCTGAGATGTGGGAACAAACTGGAACATCCAGGGGAAAACCACACAATCACAAGGAGAATATGAAAATAGCACAGAACAGCACTTAAGGTCTAGATAAAACCCAAGTCCCTGGAGCTAGCAGGCAGCAGTGCTAGTCTTTTATTGCATTTTGGTGGGAAACCACACATCATGCCAGTTTAGATATCTTGAAAGCCTCTAATCTCAGTGCAAACTCTGTCCACTTCCTTGCCCCCTTATATATCACCAGGAAATCTCTCCAAAGTTAAGGAGTGCAAACAACCAGAGTCAAAGCTTTCAGCTGTTTATTACCAGAAGCAAAAAATGGAATCATATTGATAATGTGCAAAAGAAACACATTGGAGGTTGGTGCCCAGTTATTGTTAATGGCTCTTGGATTTCAACTTCCTGCACCTAACAGTGTGCTGCTCCATAGAGTGAAAGTAAGTTTGTAAAAGAGATGTACCCTAAAGACTCAATGGCACTTCTGCAAAAATTTGTCAGTTGCACGTTCATAAATCAAGGAGTACCTGAACTGGCCATAATGCCCACGACTTGGAGAAACCTCTGCAATCCTGCTAAACTGCAAGACTCTCCCTCTCACAAATCCCATGATCTCACCATCACATGGGGAGATCAAGCAACCAGGCTTCTCCTGCATTAATGACACCATTGATACCCTCCCAAAAACTGAATTCTTACTCTCATAGGCAAGTCTCGGCACATGAATTCACTTGATCTAATTATATAGGAATGTCCTCCAATTTCATCAAGTGGAGATCAGAAACAAGGTCTGATTCCTATTTGTAATTCCTAACTTCTTACTAAACTCATCATAGCAGTGACTTCTGAAGTACTTTACCAGATGTAAAGTCCCTTGCAATCTACTGAGGTTGTGAAGGGTGCTATATCAATGCAAGTTTTATTTTATTCTGCTCCCTCTCTCTCTTTCCAGAAGGGAACAAATTAGCCTCAGTTCCAAACAAAGATTTGGGAAATTTTTTTCAATTCAAGGAATTACAAGGACCATTCACAGATTAAATAAAGGGAGACACCAGAGACTGCAAATGCTGGAACCTGAAGCTAAGTATGAACCGCTGGAGGAACTCAAGATGTCAGCCAGCATCTGTGAAGGGAAATGGACAGTAGACGTTCAGGTCAAGATCCTTCAGCTGGACGATGTACTCTCTACTCCTTAAATCCAGGTGAAGGGTCTTGACCTGAATTGTCGACTGTCTATTTCTTGCCACAGATACTGCCTGACACACTGAGTTCCTCCAGCAGCTAATTTTTTTGCTACAGATTAAATAACTTATGAACTCCCAGGAATATCAGCCGATGAATGTTTAGCATCAATGTATGATTTTTGCATGCTATTTACTGGAGGCAATTTATTTATTTAAAAATAATGTACACTTTTGTTAAAAAAAAGCAGATAGATACGTCATTCTTGTATTATTGTCAATTAATTTCTGGCCTTACATGCATTAAGTGTAGCATTGACAATTACAACCCCTTTAAATTAATACTGTTGATTTTTTTTAATCTGCTAAGCAATGCAGAAATTTCCTTGCTCTCAGTGGGAATCTTTGTTTGCAGTGAGCAGGTAGTCAGATTGTCACCAGCTTGGTGCATCAGTCTGGCCACCTTTCAACCTGAAAAGGTGATTGTTGGCAGTCAGTGGGTCAGATGTTTCCAGCCAATTATTTATAAATTTTCACTACTGCTTCTGGTACATGGCTTGAACCTTCTTCACACGTGAAGTTATTACAGAAAATTACTACTCAAATTGAGCCCTTTTGGTTAACAGTGCCAATTTTAATGAATTCTTAAAGTCAATACATTGATTTTTGCTCCTTCTTAGATATAAGAAAGTGAAACAGCACCTAGCAGAGATAATCATCTGCAATAAATGCATTCATGTAGCAAAGATTGCACATTATTCCAACTCACAATGCTGCATAAAATGCTGTCAAACTCTACTTAACCCAACTAACTTTTGACCAGATTAATTGAATGAGAAAATTGACAGTGATTTTATCTGGAATCATTCTGAAGGAATGAAACATCAAAGGAAATATAGTAATGCAATATGATATTATACAGTGGAGATGCACCAGTCAAAGTCCAAAGAGCGCTCTAATTCAGTTTCATCTATCCACAACTATTTTAATCACAGTTCATTTATGATTACATGCATCAGTTAATGTATGAACTTGGTGTAGAAAATGGCATACACAGAGAACTACATATGTTACACCATTTCAGCATCACAAAGACCACTGGTTTAATTTTAACAACCTAGATATCGGCAGTATTTGTTGACAATATTGACATATAATTTTATAAATGGATTATCATCTCTTTAAATAGTCAAGCAGCAACACCATACCAAAGATTTCAGTGCTGACTCACTAATGTTACTGACAATCATTGCCAAATTACGTAGTCAATAAAGTACTACAACATTACATCTAATTATCGGACAATATGATATCACAAACCATTAAATACATAACTTATTCACTAATGCATCTTAAAGAGCAAGTTGTTAATGAACATGTTGGATATGTGCAATGTAATTCTATGATGGTCTAAGGTGGTTAATCTGCAATTTCAAATTTTGCAGGAGACATTCTGTACAGTATTAGTATTGCCATTAGATTCTGAACACAGAAGTAATTAAATGATGTAATTACACAATCAAAAAAAAACTACAAATCCCTGCATTTTATCTGAAAGAACACCCTTGCCTTTTCAAGGGGTTTAACATTTGTTCTTTTTTATATATCCTGACCATTGTACTTGTTGCTGCTAACTGTTCACACATTTCCAATTTGGTGAGCAAGATTAGCTGTAATTTGTATTAGCATCTTCATCAATCAGGCAGAAGCTCACAAATATGTCTCATTTACACTCCTTCACAACAATAATCATTTGCAATAATGCCTTGAGAATATTGCTGATCCACGAAGCTGCTTTTAACCAGAGCTGACAGATGTAAGGGAAATTACGCTGGCTGCATTAAAATTGAGTTCTTTGTACTCCCTTTTTATTTTTTAATTGAAAACATGATTTTATGACATTAATCACATCAGATTTGGCAATCATTTTTAGGAAATAGAAAAAGTACAGCAACTGTATTTTGAGCTTGCACAGCATCTGTGACTACCTTGAAGGTACTCAGTTTCTTTCATGACAAATGTCTTTCCCCCTGCCAATGGTTCCATAATATTTGTTATTTGTAAACTAGAATATTGGTCCCATTTCTCATAACTAGTCAGGATAAAGTTAGCTATTTGGTAGCCAATCTCCTCTTATACATGGGCTCCAGTTTTGAAATCTTTCTTAAATACAAGGGTAGAGATAAAACATATACTTATGTAGCTCCTTTCAAAACCTGCAGAGGTGCCTCAGGGGCTTTAAAGCTGCCATAATATTGTTGTGTTACAGACATCACAGTGGGCAATTCGTGCAAGTTCCAACAAACAACGATAAAACAATGACTGGATAATCAAGCAATTTTAGGTGCTTATTAAGAGGTAAATACTGGCTAGGAGACCAGCCGTAATTCCTGCTGAACCACCCTGCATCTCCACTCTGCCTCACCTTCTTCAGGATAGGATCAGGATTTAACATATTATCCAAAAAAAAGCCCAACATGTGGATTGAACCTACGACATCATGATTCAGAGCTACTACCGAGCCACAACAGACAACTTGCCTGGTCACCATGCTTCAGATCCTTCTCTCTCATTTCTTTTTAAGTTAAAGCTTTGCCCTCTCTACTCATTAACCCTTAAAACTGAGATTCATCAAAGGTCTAATCCATTGCACAATTCATGGCTTTGTTCTTTCTCGTAACTCTTTCCAATTTCTGAAAACTAGCTGCAATTCCAAAAGAAAAATATAAAGGATGAAACATTGCTAGAAATTTGATATAAACAGCAAACATTAGACAAGTAAAATTTTACATAAATGATTTGTCTTACTGCTTCACCAATTTTTGACTTTTTAGAAATGATGAAATCTTCTGGGTTCACATGTACATCCTGGCCTGCAGTCTGCAGATATTTAGCCATGATTTATTGTAAGGTAGCCAAAGCAATTATTTCTGTGGCACCAAGAGAAAATGTGACTCTTTGCTGGAAGCAGAAAACAATATTTCCACTCCATGGACAGGATATAATAGTTTTACTGGACAGGAAAAACGTAAGAGCAAAAGAAATGAGATGCCAATCAGAAACAATCCTCTGCCATGCAAACCTGGTAATGTTTCAGAAAGATAAGGAAAAAGCAAAATAAAAACCTTTGGCATTATTTCCTCAGAAACATTGAATTCTTTATCTCTTTTGGAGCTAACTTCCATGTAAAATCCTCAATCTTTCAAAAGCCAATCTTGGTAACACTTACACTCTAATTTGTTACTATTTATTAAGCTCCGATAGCTCCTGAACCAAAAATTACATTCACTGATGAACAGACACACTCATAATGTGGAATATAAAATATATTCAACAACAACAGATTATTTGATGTTCCCAATAAAAATGAATGCCAATGGTTCACAATCCTGTTTTGAACTTCTCATTCTTATGTTCCTGTCAAGTTTGTTAAAGCGTAAAGTTGTGATATCCTCCCCCACTGCCACTTCAAACACACACCCCAGGAAATCTATGTAAAATAACAAAAGGAGAACGTAAATAAAATGCAAATACCCTTCCTGGTAGAGTGAGCCATGTGCCCAGGGCTGCCATATGAAATAGCAGAAATAGAGCAATAAAGAGCAACAGATACTGACAGACAACAGAATAAGGTGGATTATGTTATCCTGAAAGATTAAGAAACTTGCAATATAAATACCATATCACAGCAAAGGAAAAAGATAGCCCTGGGGAATACTGATGCAGCAGTCCAAACTAATGTCTTCCAAATCAAAGAGACTGTGGACATTGCTGCAATTGGAAATGCTACATTTATCAAAAACAAGTTTGTATCTGTTAAAAGGGTCTATGATAAAGCTGAAAGGAGTAACTTATCCAGTCAAAATAGAGCCATTCAAATAAGCCAGATGATTAAAGAGAGGGGTGAAACAGGATGAGAGATTCAACTTGTTTTAAGATTAAGTCATCCAGAAATATCTTCTATCTAATCAATTACATACATTTAACTAAAAATGGAGATTGAGATTTATTAATTACTTGTAATTGTCATGCCACTTGTGAACTAGGAGGTAAAAACAGAGAATTCTGGAAACTAGTTCTTATCAATGATCCTGGGACCTTAAATGTAAATATTTCTCTTTCCGTAGATGCTGCCTTGTCTGCTGAATTTTTCTAGCATTTTCTGTTTTTATTTCAGATATTCAGCATCTGTAGTTCTTTCATTTTTGTGGACCAACAGTTGGTGCTTACCTTCTGCCAACTTCACTGGACTTCCATTTTGCTCCCGAAGATTTGAAGTTCTCAGTACCATCATGAGTACTCCTTCTCCATCTTGATTGAACATGCGCCAAGGATTCCCACAAGTCAATCAGGAGGTTAAACTTTTTCAAAGGACGAATGAGTAAAATCATTGAAGCAATTCCTCCATCCTCTTGGTATCCTCTTGTCACAAAGTCAGACAAGATTGCTTTTTTCCAGGAGTCTGTTGTCTGGCAAGCAAATAATGTGGCCAAACCAGCTGAGTGTAACTGGAGCCTCAGATGTTGATCTAGGAGAAGATGATGACATTGATTCTGATTTACTTATCCTGTGGATTTGGAGGATTTTGAAAAGATAGCATTATTAGTACTTCTCCAGTGCTATAGGTAGTCTGTGCCTCAGAAGCATAAAGGAGGGCAGGGATCACGGCTGAAGGTTGCACCTCTGACAACGTAATAGATCGCTCACAATGTTGTAAAGACCAAGTCCAGAACATATTTAGAGGTAAGTATGAATTTTTTTGGCTTTTTCTGCTGATCAGCTTTCTTTTCTTGCAAATGTACAGATGTGAACATCTAGGGTAAAGCATCTAAAAGCATTTTTTAAAGCATTCAACTAAAAATTTCATTGAGAAGACATCAGTTCTGCAGGAAGCATGGAACTTGTAGCTGGTGAGGAAGCAGTCAGATTGATTATAAAGGGCCCACAAGGGCCTTTGGGAGATTTATTCAGCTGCACAGACAGCCATCTGGCAATACATCACATCCATTCTTCAGCTGCCACACAGTCAACACAGATCAGAAAAAGGAGGCTCTAAGCTAGAAGGAAAGTCATCTATTTAAAATACCATTATCAATGATTGGATGATCACATATTTATTGAAGTATTTTATTGGGAATCTTTCTCAATCTTTAATCATTGGGCTTGCACTCTGTTTTGAGTTAAGTATCAAGAATACTGTCAAATGAATAAGAAAAACATTCAATTAAAAAATATTCACCAACCTTAAGCCAAAGCTCATTTTCTGAATAAAAATAGTAACAGAACCTGGATCACTTCAAAGGTGAATACCACCACTTGCAAGTGATAGTTCTTCACAACTGGGAATGCTAGACAACTAAAATCATCCACAAGGAAACAAAGGGAAGTGGCGAAATTGAAGCAATCGTTTTCCTAATTTCTTAAGCAATTATGAGCGCTCACACCTCACATTTCTCCATTTGGGCCATAAAAAATTCAGGTAGCAATAGTAAGGTGCAAAAAGTTGATTTAATGCATTTGCAGGCCATTTTAGAGAAGGAGGGTATACAGTCAAAGATTATGGCTCATATCAATATGAATGACATTGGTAAACTGAGGGATGAGGGTCAGCAACTTGAATTTAGGAAGCTAAGAAGCAGATTAAAAAAATGGACCTCTGAGGTTGTAAACTCTGGATTACATCCGGACCCACATGCTAGTGAGTATAGGAATGGGAGTTTGGGTTACACGAATGTAGGGCTGAATAGATAGTGCAGCAGGGAGGGCTTTTGATTTCTGGATCACAGGGACCATTTCTGAGAAAGGTGAGACCAGTACAAGCTGAACTGCTCCTGAACTGGAACAGCTCCTGCATACTTTTAGGGGGTGTTTGTTCATGCTTTTGAGGACAGTTTAAATGAATTTGGGACACAGAGAAGCAGCAGAATAGGGAGCGAGGAACAGACAAATATTGGCAAAGCATACATAGACTTGACAAGGCACATGGGAGAAATGCATGTCTGGATTATTCTAACACAAGGAGCCTGCTACAGAATGGTATTGATCATTTGTGAGATGAACAGAGAAATGGTAGATGGAATTTAATACTGAAAAATGTGAAGTGATGCATTGTAGGAGGACTAATAAGTCTAGGATATTCACAATGAATGGAAGTACCAAAGAAGAGAAGGACCTTCGCAAAGTGAACAGCAAAAATAAATAAGGTGGTTTAGGCAGCATATGGGATACTTGCCTTCATTAGCCAGGGCACAGAATACAAGAGCAAGGAGGTTATGGTGCAACTATATAAAACATTCAACATGCCACTGTTGAAGTACTAGTTGCCACAATATAGCAAGGATGTGATTGCACTGGAAATGGTGCAGAGCAGAATCACCAGGATGCAGTTTGGGATGGAGGATTTCAACTGTGAGGAAAGGCTCAATAGAATGAATGGGGAATTTAATGGGATACAAAATTATTAAGAGCATAGACAGGGTAGATAGTGAGAAGCTTTTCCCCATAGCAGAGGTGTGTATAATCAGAGGGCATAGGTTTAAGGTTAAGGGGAGGAGATATAGAGCAGATTTAAGGAAGAATATTTTCACCCAGAGAGTGGTTGAAATCTGGAACATGCTGCCTGAGAAGGTAGAGGAGGCAGGAACTCTTTCTTTTTCAATCTTTTTATTAATTTTCAAATTAATACAGATTAATACATATAACATCGGTAATTATACATGTAATACAAAGAGATCGGGAGGACAATCATGACATATATAGTCATAAAGAATAAAAAATATATTCTAGGCCCCACGGTTTCTTGGTAAACGAATATATTACAAAAAAAATCAAAAAGAGAAAGAAAAAGATTTATTATATTAAAAAAACCAAATCGAAAAAAATATTATAAGTAATAAAACGAAACAAACTAAAAAAAAAATTTCAAAAGAAAAAAAAAACTGGACTGATATTTCTCGATGAACAATGAGCATTATTATGTCATCAACTCCGCTCCTCTAAGTTCAAAGATTATTGAAAAGGGATCTATATCTTATGAAAATATTGAATGAATGGACTCCAAACTTCCTCAAATTTAAGCGAAGAATCCACAGTGCCACTCCTAATTTTTTCTAAGTTTAAACATGATATAGTTTGAGAAAACCATTGAAAAGTAGTGGGAGGTATTGGATCCATCCATTTAAACAAAATGGATCGCTTGGCCATTAATGTAACAAAGGCAATCATACGACAAGCAGCAGCAGGTAAGTGGTCAGATTCCATCACTGGTAGCCCAAAAATTACAGTGATTGGGTGAGGTTGTAAATCAATATTTAATACAGTTGAAATAATGTTAAAAATCTCTTTCCAATATTTTTCCAAAAGAGGACAGGACCAAAATATATGTGTCAGGGAAGCCACCTCCGAATTACATCTATCACATATAGGATTTATATGGTGATAAAAATGGGCTAACTTGTCGTTCAACATATGGGTCCTGTGAACCACCTTAAATTGTATCAAAGTGTGTCAGGGACGCATTGAAGATGTATTAACTAATTGAAGAATTTTCTTCCATGTCTCTGTGGGTAAAAGTATCTGGAGTTCTCTTTCCCATTCATTCTTAATTTTATCAAGTGTCTCTGGACGTATTTTCATAATTAGATCATAAATTATTGCTATCAAGCCCTTCTGATAGGGATTAAAGCCTAAAATTTTTTCCGTAATTTCAATTTTATATGGAGTCAGAAAAGAAGGCATAGTAACTTTTAAAAAGTTTCTAATCTGTAAGTATCGAAAAAAGTGTGATCTAGGCAAATTGTATTTATTAGACAACTGTTCAAAAGATAAAAAACAGTTATCAATGAATAAATCACGGAAATTCCCTTCATTTTCCATAAAGAAAAAGCTAAATCGATTCTGGATGGTTGAAAGAAAAAATTAGATTGAATGGGGCTTGATAAGTTAAATTTATTCAATCCAAATAATTTATGGAATTGAAACCATATTCGTATTGTATGTTTAACTATTGGGTTAGTCATATGTTTACTCAATTTAGTAAGTGCAAAAGGGAGTGACGCTCCTAAAATAGAAACTAATGAAAATCCTTGCACTGATTCATACTCAAGGTATACCCATTTGGGACATTGAATTACATCTAAATCTTGTGCCCAGGAACTTTTAAGACATTGAAGTAATTAGATGAGCACTTGATACATCATGCCACAGAAGATGACCGGCTGATTGCTGATCAATGCTATTAGTATAGATAGGTACTTACTGGTTGGCATGAATTCAGTGGGCCAAAGGCACAGACATAGTTTCCATACTCTGTGACTGAGTATAAGGAGCTACCCCCGCACTTCAGTATATTTCCCAATCACACCTAGTTAAGGGATGTTCAAACAGAGCTGTCAACTATAAAATTCTTCCACCAAGTGCATGCAGGAAATGGCCCCAAGGCTGTGTCGATGTGTACTAAATATGTAGTCATTCATTAGTGGGGCCAGCATTCTGGGAGATTCCTTAACCACTATTGGTTTCAATTGCATGTAATTCCCAAATATTAGCATGTAATGTGTTGTGTTGGAGATGAGATGTTGCCAGTGGCAAGCTGTCACCAGCTCTGACAATCAAGATTTCAGCAGGTTTATTGGCATCCTCAGATTCTTCCTTAGCTGCTATTGTTGACCCTGGAATTATTTGTTGGCTCCAGCATGCCTCTTCACTAAGACTTCCACTTGAGTGTAGATGATTGGTTCAATGAGGGAAATAGATCCGGCTGTTTTTGTTAATGGATGAAAGCTGTGTCTGCTCTTTCTCTTCTGGCCTTTTAGCTTAATGTCACTAAGGAAAAAATTCTGTGGTGTCACCATCTGCCGAAGCACACCAGAGATGAGATATATCTGTCTTGTGGACAGGAACAATCTTTTTCCAAAACATACACAGATTCCTCAGTTGACTAGAAAAAAAATTTTTTCCCATGAGTGTTCCTTAGTAAACTAACTGTTCTGATTAGGATTCAACTCAGTCTAGAAAAGCTCCCAACGCCCTGAGGATTGCAATGTCATATGGGATGTGTCAAGGAAAAAAAAACAGAGGCTGAATTTTGCTTAAAGATCATTTTCATTGGCTTTCAAATTCACTTACATATACCTCGCAAACATGATGGATTAGTAACAATGAACCTGCTGCTTGTAGGTCATTGTCTGGGCCAATTGTGACTCGGATTAAAAAGAATTCGACCACAGACAGACAGGCAGGAAGGTTAGGGAAAGGATAAGAGAGTAAATAAATACAATAGCAGAAATTTAACCAAAAATCAACAGAACAGAAACAGAAATGCATCACCAATGAGAATCAGAATTAAATACAGCAAACAATGAATGGGAAGTATGTGTGATTGACTGGGAAAAAATTGTGATGCTAACCAATGTAGAAAATACTTTAAAAAACATTACAACACAGTCAGTGCGCTTGAGTGCTCAATAATATGATCCTTCCAGGCATCTGGAGAAAAGTGCCTGCCATAAAAATTGTGTTATAAGAATTGTTAGAATATACTTTTTCTGAAAGAAAACCTCCATCAGTATGACTTTCCAGAAAGATAATAAAGGTTTTAGCATTCCAGAGGTTAGATGGATAGAAAAATAACTTAAAGAAAAAGTGGACTCAGCTTTTGTAAAACAATAACTAATTTATATGATTTGCTAGAAAACATCTGCTGAAAGCATTTACTTCCACATATAAAATGCCTGTTTTTTTTTAATTATTCAAACTGTGAAAACAAAAGCCTCATTTCCTACTTTCTTCTCAATTATGCATAAAAGCCCCAGTATGCCATTTCAACTCCATCTCTGTTTCTGTCGGTAATGTGTCTCAAATGTCCCATATTTCTGTGTATTTTCTACTCCACAAATACATTTTGTATAATTGCTATGGAATTCTTCAGCCCAGCACGTCAGATCATATCAGCAAAATCATACACCTTAGAAGTACTCAACTTGCCATCAGGAAAAATGTGGTTGTGTTCCCTTATATCTCTGTCTCGTTCTTAACCAACACGACAATATTATGTCCTAATGTATATATCAGTTAAGTTATATTGTAGAGGACAATTTATTAAACATCCTCACATAGTAAATATGGATATGAAGAAAAAATATTTCTTCTGAATTAAAATTATGCTTTGCAATGGTAAACATGTTTTGGTACATTAGTTCTACCGTGAAAATCAGAATATTGTGTTTTAAGCAAATTTGGCAATCTGTCAATGCTGTTATTTCACTGATTTCAACTTAATGGTTCTAATTTAACAATTATTTCTACTATTTGCTTACTTTATCAATAAAAACATCAGCAGTTAACTTGCTGCCAGACCAACAGTTCTGCAGCAAAAGTCCAGAGAACTTCTTCCCTTTAAATTTTCCAGGTAACATAGAGTTCTCCTGTAATGTCAATGAATATTCTGATTTATTTTTTTGAATGGCTTATAACTTCTAGTAGATGAGATATAACAATGAAAATGATCAGAAAATTTAGAGTTAAAGTTCCAATGTATTATGTACTGATCAGTGAGCCCTGATTATGACAAGTTATTTAGTAAACCTTAATGTAAAAAGTCATCCCAAGGTGCTTCACAGGATTGTTACCAAAAAAAAATGTGAAGGTCATGGAAATATTGGGAAAGTGGCCAAAAATCTGAGTGAAGCAGTGTTTTACAGCAGACGACAAGGACAGAACTGAATTACAGGGAGATAGACTGAGGTGACCAATAATGGAGAAATTAAAATTGTGCAAAAGGTGACAAAATTAAATGGTGATATCACTGAAGAAGATGACAATGAGAAGTGATTGAGGCCATGAAGGAATTAAAAAAATGTTTGATGATTTTAAATCTGTAATGTTGCCAGACTGGGAGCCAGGGTAGGCCAATGAGCAGAAAGTGATGGGGCAATGAGGTGGCACAAGATGAGATGCAGAGAGGAGAGTTTAGGCTGAATTCACGATTATTAAGGACGGGAGTTTTTATATCTCCAGGAGAGCATTGGAATATTCATTTGAATCTAGGTAAAAATGCACTGTGGTGAGGTTGAGCAGCAAATGAGCTGAAGCAAGGATTGAGAGGGCCAACATCATACAGATGAAAAAGGTGATTTTATTGACAGGCTGGATATATGACTGGAAGCTGATTCAAAGTCAAAATATGACACCAGTGTTATGAATCGCCTGCTTCAGCCTCTGAAGTCAGATGCCAGGAAGAAGGATAGAGTTGGTAGCTCTGGAATAGAATTTGTAATGGAAAACAAAAACACTTTTTTTTGCTTTTCCCAATATTCAATCACAGGAAATTTCTGCTCATCTAGTTCTATATGCTGGACAAGCAGTGTGATAAATCACAGATAATGCTGAGATATGAGCGCAAAATGGAGATGGATGTCATCAGAATATGTGTGGAATTTAACATGATAACATCAATGAATGGCAGCACGTCATTTGGATCTTCGAGAAATTGCAGAGGGAACAGTGCAGGAGCAGAAAGTGTAAACTGAACTAGGGAAAGGAACAGTGAGAGGCTGCACCTCCTCCTTTCATCCTGTGGAATTTACACTCTACTTAGTGGCCATGGGTGGTTAAAATCAGGGCTATGTTGTTGAAATTCCACACTTTACTTAAAACAAACTGTTCATGTGACAGAGGTGGTTTGTGAACATATTCCACAAAGAATAAAAAAAGACTATATATTTGTTAATATCCAAGCTGTTTTGAGCTAAACGCCATGGCTATTTGCTGTGCACAGAAGATGCAACACCCCCATTCAAGCAACCCCTGATAAAATATTCATCACCAAATGCGAAATCACAAAAGTACCTTTGCTCTGACAACCACCATTAGGACCTTATTTTATAGGAGACTTGTTCCACATTTTCTTTCTTCAAATATGGACACAAGATGCTTAGGAGATCACCAGCACTATGTACAGCCTAAATAAAACATTCTAAATATCAAAACCTGTAACTGATTTAAGGCCTGCCACTTGTGTTTCAGTATAACAAAATGAAAAAAAAAGTTTGGAGTTAGTTGTAAAACTTTTCAAAAACTAATTTCTAGCCAGAGCGCAATTGAAGCCAACACCAGCTCACCAGTGCCTCTACTTCCTCAGGAGGCTAAAGAAATTTGGTTTGTCCCCTTTGACTCTCACCAACTTTTACCAATGCACCATAGAAAGCATCCGATCTGGATGTATCATGGCTTGGTATGGCAACTGCTCCGCCCAGGACCGCAAGAAGCTGCAGGGAATTGTGGACACAGCCCAGCGCATCATGGACACCAGCCTCCCCTCCTTGGACTCTGTCTTTACCTCTCACTGTCTTGGTGTAGCAGCCAGCATAATCAAAGACCCCACCCACCCGGGACATTCTCTCTTCTCTCCTCTTCCATCAGGTAGAAGATACAGGACCCTGAGGGCACGTACCACCAGACTTAAGGACAGCTTCTACCCCACTGTGATAAGACTATTGAATGGTTCCCTTATACAATGAGATGGACTATGACCTCACAATCTATCTTGTTGTGACCTTGCACCTTATTGCATTGCACTTTCTCTGTAGCTGTGACACTTTACTCTGTACTGTTATTGTTTTTTTACCTGTACTACTTCAATGCACTCTGTACTAACTCAATGTAACTGCACTGTGTAATGAATTGACCTGTACGATCGGTTTGTAAGGCAAGCTTTTCACTGTACCTCGGTACAAGTGACAATAATAAACCAATACCAATACCACCATAGCATCTTGAGTTGACTCAGACATACAGGGAGGAACAATAGCATCTAAGAATCTAGTTAGGGGAGCAAACAAGTGATTCTGTGACAGCAGACTCGACTTTTGGATGTTACATCATCTCCCTGGTGACAGGTTCAAGAATATGACTGAGCAGAATATTCTGGAGGATGGTGAACAGCCAGAGGTCATGGTTCACATTTGTGCCAACAACAGCTAGAAAATGGGATGAGTTCCTACAGGACGTTATAGAGGGTCTGGTCAGTTGGGCATAAAATTGAGAAACAGAATTTAATCCAGAGAAGTGCGAGGTAAGATATATGGGGAAATGCAAGAAAGCAAGGAGCATACAATACATGGCAAGATAGTGACGTGTTTTTGGAGAACAGAAGGATCTTAAATGTTCTCCAAAAATCCTGATTGGTAGCAGCATAGGGTGGCTGAAACAGCATGGGATGGATTGCATAAAGTAGTTGAAGTATGGAATATAAAAGCATACAGGTTATGCTAGAATCGTATGCAATGCTTGAAAGGCCACATCTTGAGCGCAGTGCACAATTTTAATCACCACATTACAGGAAAGATGAGATTGTGCTTCAGAAGGTACAGAGGAGATATAAAGATGATGTCAAGACTGGAACATTAGGACTACGAGGAGAGGTTGGGTAAGCTATGATTGTTTTCTTTGGAACAGAGGAGGTTGTAGTGAGATTTCATATAAAGTTATTATGGGTCCAGTTAAAAAGGAAGAACCAATTTCTCTTAGCTGATTGGTCAATTATCAGGAGCACAGATGGAAAGTAATTCTTTAGATGAATAGAGCAGAGAGTGGTAGGGGTCTTGAACTCACTGCCTGAAAAGGGAGGTGGAGGAAAAACCATCACCATTACTTGAACAACCATGATCTGCGGGTTATAACCCTTGTGCGGTAAGGGTTACAAGACTCTTTTTACTGGCTCAGACATCAAGGCCAAGTGGTCTCTTTCAATGTCAATTATTATTCTAATTTCCATGATAAGCAATATATGATCTTAATGTAATATGGTAAACTGCATGTGCGATGACCTACTCTTTTCTTTCTCTTCAATCTATTGTTGGACAGCCAGTGGTTGTAGGCAAAGAATTATCACCAGGTCATTTCTAAATGCATTCCTGCAGATTTTAGATTAGACCGATTTAAAACCTGCAAGCAAGACTCTTGCCTGTTCTCTTAGCGGCATTCATATGCACTCAGCAACCAAGGAGAACATTGTGTTGGATATTATGGAGAAAGAACAACAAATAGACAAATGAATAGTAACATAAAGTTCCTGCAAAAAAATCTTCATACAGCTACAAAGATTCAAAATAGTTAATCTTATTTTGTCTGGGTCTATTGTCCGACAAGGTCATTTTATTAAGTACAGTAATAAGTGTAACAGCAACAAGACAACATTTATCACTGATAATTGTTTCCCCACAGAACTTTAAGAGAATATCAATGCCTTGATAATGGCTTAGAAAGGACAGGAAAAGATAGTTTACTGATCTGCACCTCTTAAATCATGAGTTATATTCGAAATTACTGACGTATCCAAAGAGGAGGCTTTAATCCAAACCCCAAACAAAAACATCAACCTCTTTGAATAAAGGAGCGTACACTATGGATGAATACTTCAAACTATTTCCAGACAAGAGCTTATATAACTATTGTTTCAAATATTTCAAATAAACTTCTGAACATCAAGGTCATAAATGGCAGATAAAAATACTTTATATTTTTCAATGAAATTTCTTATTCTTTACTGAGAAGCAGATAAAAAAAATTACCATGCATGACCTGAAATCTTAAGAACAGTAAGCACTATTCAGACTAACAGAAGTTATTTCATCCTTTGGACTGGGGGAATGTATAACAATATACAGGGTTTCCAAATTTCTTTTTTGTGCTTGGCATTTGTGCTAGGCATATTACATTTAAACCTGATCAAGAGCCTCCTACTTGAATATGACTGTCTCCGGATATTGCACAATCTAGAAGCCCCACTGATGCATTTAAGATCATATACTGCACAGTTAAGGCATCACCAGTCTGGCATTTAAACAGTACTCGAAGATGCAAGTTGACCCCAAACCAAAGTACCCAAATCAATTTGGTAGCAGTGCCATAAGTAGCACAATTAATCATGAGTTTTAATTCTGAGGTAAACATCCTGAAGATTGTCTACAAGTTTCCATTATCAATGCTAACCTTACATATTGAGAACATTTCATTTTTTAAAAATATACATTAAGTACTATGTACATTTAGGGGCTTGCTCCAATTATCTTAGCCTGCTGAGATGGCATTCAAGATTGTAACAAAATCTACATACTTCAAGTAACTTAGTCAAGGACCATACATAATTCATTATACTTATTTGCAATAGAACTTAAATGTGAATAAAATAATTCAACATTATGCAATGTAATTATTAACACATTTATCTATCTTGCAAAAGAGTTGCTTTCAACTTCACAGTTAACTTTGCCCTGCTAAAAATTAAACTTGATTAAAATGCATAAAAGATATCCTTAGTACTACCTTGCATCAATGTATTGAATACTTTTGTTTTGCCCCCACTATCTATATGAACAAGATTTGCTTAATTTCAAACCCAACTGATAAGCTATTTATTTTTCAAATATTGCACCGCAAATCAAACACATTCTTCAGCTTATCATAAAGCAGCTCTAACCTATTTCTGAATAGTAATGAGTTTTTAATTTAAATCCCCAAGGTGCAGGTTATTACCTGTTCACATTACTTAAGTGTATTAGAGTAATTAATTGTGTGAAGAAGTTAATTGCATACTGATGCATCATTGGCATATATTATTTCCACTGTTGGAGCCCCAAACTCCTTATCGATTATGCCTACTATTGGATATACAGCAGATAAACAAATTCAATTATTACATCAAATTAATCCTTGTATTTACATATATGTCTCCTCTTCCCATCTCAACAATCACTTTCTCTAATTGAACGAGTAATTTAGTATTTCAGTTTTGGACTCCACAAGCACTCAATTCACATGTACAATCAGAACATGAAGTGGATTGTTTTCCCTAACCTGCAGCCTTAGAACTGACAGTTCTTATTCCAAATATAAATAGATGGTGGAAAAATAGACACAAGTTATTTTGTCTCCCAACACCGAATGAAATCATATAAATAGTGAAAGATGCAGCTCAGGAGATGGTCATTTGAGGTATTGCATCTGTGTTCTTTGAAACAGCTATCAAAATTCATGCCCTTACATGCAAATTTTTCCTTCATAAATATACATCCACCTCCTGTTTGAAGCTCTTCAATTCACTTCCACTACAGCCAACACATTCCAGATTATGATTCACTGAACAAAATAACTCTTCTACCTTTCTTCTGGTGTCCTTTATCATTGTTCAGACCTCTTGGAAACAGTTCTCATCCATTCTAGGAAAGCCTCCAATAATTTTGAAAACTTCCATGAAATCTTCCCTTCACCTTTTCTCCCTGGAGGTCAATCAACTTTCTTTAATCTCTCAACATAATGGAATTTAATTATCCTTGCAATAAATTTTCACTTCACACTTTGAGGCTCTGACATCCTTTCTTAAGTGAGATGCCCAGAATTACACACAATAATCTCGCTGAGGTCTAACCAGTGATTTATAAAGGAAACACAAGGAACTGCAGATGCTGGAATCCAGTGTTTTGTGTGTTGCAGTGATTTATAAAGGTTTACTTTAGTTTGTACTCTATGCCCATTTATAAAGCTAAAATTCCAGCATATTTTCTTGGCAGCATTAAGAACTTGCCCTATGTAGAAGATGATCTTTTTTAAAAAAAACATGTAACCGTCATTTGTAGCGTCAATTTAGATTCACTCTCTTTCCAAATTGGAATACTTCACTTTTCTCATTAAATTTCACCTGCCTGTTTTACCAGTATACATCTTTCTGTAATTTGCTACCATCCTACTTTGTACTTACTACATTTTCAAGGTCTGTGACTTCATAAGCTCCAGACTTTGAAAGCACATTGCCTTGATCCGTTAGTATACATCAAAAAAAAAGTGCTCAAAATATTGACCCTGGAAGATAAATGGCATACTTCATTCCCACCTTTGAATCAAGTGTTCACTGCTCTTTTTTGCTTCCTGTCACAAGCAAATGTATGCTTCCACTGTCATTGTCCCTTTAATACAAAAGGCTTCAAGTTTGCTAATGTCCTTTATCTACCATATTAGTCCAGTTTCTTAACCTTCTTGACCTTCCTTCAATCAATAAGGTCAGAAGTAGGGATGTTCACATATGATTGCACTATATTCAGCACCATTCACGACTCCTCAGATAATAAAGCAGTCCATAACCAAATGCAGCAAAAGCTGGATAATATCCAGCTATAGATATCTACCACTACGAAATACAGGATGATGAGAAAAGGGTGTCCATGGTTGGACACAACAGCATCTTAAGAAACTGGACTGATACTAGGTTTAACAACAACAAGAGAATTGCCAAAGAAAAAATACAACCCGGCACCATGGCAAATGCACATCAATGAGTCATCACTATATTTGAGAATGAAGTCTTTCCAGAGAGATATACAGGTGAAGAGAAGATCCACAGAATATTGAATTTCAATTTCTTTGCTTGTTTCATAATATTATACAGCAAAAATCTTGCTACATTTCTAAATGCATATGATTATATTTCATAGGATAACTCTACTTATTAATGCGCAGATGCATTAATCTATTAATGTGTAAAAGAAGCCAAGTGGAGTGAAGACCTCTAACTTTATCTTCTTTATTTACTGCATAGACCTCCAAACTTATCACCAAGCTCCAAGACCTGGGCATCTGTACCTCTCTTTGCAACTGGATACTTACTCAACTTCCTCACCAATCAGTAGTGATCGGTAACATTTCCTCCTCACTGACCATCAACACAGGTGCACCTCAAAGCTACATGAACAGCACTGTGGGACTGCAGTAGTTATCAAAGGCAACTAGGGATGGGCAATTAACTGCTGGCTCAGCCTGCAAACCTTGAATGAATATAACAAAAAGTTAACAAATCAGTTGTCATCCAGTGATGAAGTATGAATTCCCGTCAAGGTGGAAAACTGGCATTGAACTTCCTCATGAGCATGCCGGATAAGAAATCTTCATTGCTTCAAGGTTCTTGACAAGGAGGCAGTACAGTGGCACAGCTAGCAGATCTGCTGCCTCACAGCTCCAGAAAATTGGGTTCAATCCTGACCTCCAGTGATGTCTACATGGAGTTTGCACACTTTTCAATGGGTTTCCACTGTGTGCTCTAGTTTCTTCCCACATCCCAAAAATGTACAAGTAAGCAGGTTAATTGGCCACTGTGAATTGGTCAGTAGTAGACTCTGGGGAGAGTTGATACGACTATGGGGAAGAATAAAATGGGATTAGCATAGGGGGGTGCTTGGTAAATGGCGCAGACAGTGGGCCAAAGGCCCTGTTTCCATGATGTATGATCCGTGACTCTAAAAAGTGTAAAATACATATTGCAGGATGAGAATTGATTCTTTAATGATTCAGGTTTCAATATATGTCTTCTCACGGGTCTAGGTGTATGAAGTGAGTGAGGAAAACAATGTTAGGGGTCATTACTCCAATTTGATACTCCTTAAGGCTTCACAATTTAACATACCTTGTACATTTTCCAAATGTATTCTCAACAGAGGTTCATTGGAAACCAAAAGTAGCAGCTGAACAGACACTCCACTATTGGATTTCCAATAAAGCTCCATTAAATTTACAGTCAAAAATTATGAAAACCTTAATGTGGATGTGAATTTTTTAAGAGTACAGTCAAGAATTTCTCTTTCTCAAATCTGGATATCACACAATTTTATTTACAATGGATCTAAGTTATAT
Source organism: Pristis pectinata (assembly GCF_009764475.1). Lineage (NCBI taxonomy): Eukaryota > Metazoa > Chordata > Chondrichthyes > Rhinopristiformes > Pristidae > Pristis > Pristis pectinata. Next base: position 76,484,616 of record NC_067410.1, on the reverse strand, counting down.
TGCTTGTTGTGCACTGCTAAGTAGTGGTAATGCAAAGAGCACAGTGGCATTTCACCATTTATCACATTTATTCATTAGATCTGCATAGCATAACAATGTAATAGCAGCATACAAAATTAGAACAACTGAATAATGTAAAATTTAGGAGGCCCACCAAGCAATACAGTTCTTGCATGAAACACGTACTTGCACAAAATATTTCACAAACGCAGCCTTTCCACAGGGACAACAGAAGTTGTCATTCCTTCAGAAATAACTCATTGTTAACACCCTTCATTTTTCACTACTTAGATCTGTTGAAGTTATTGCTGTCTGTACTATATACGAAAATGAGATTGCCAAATTGTTCATTTAAATCTAATCCTACAGAGAGCTAAATGTGACATATTCATTGTTATTTCTGGTTAACATGGGCTTCAGTAGTGCACTTGGTCCTGCAGCACACAAACATTTTAAAAACTTCCTCCAGAATAATATACCAATGAATACCAATGGGAAATACAAAAATATATCAATTTATTGCATGCCATTACCATGTGAAGGCTTGCCATTAGGAAGAAACGTGCATTCACATACAGATATTCCCCAGTTTCTGCAAAATTCCATGAGGATAGATGTTATGAAACTTTTTGTCCCAGTGGCTTTTCAAAATATGTTTCTAATTTACATCATCCTTGTGAAAAAGACACAGCTAAGACTCATAGTAGCTACCAAAATTTCCTCCTTGTCAACAATGTTGGACGCAATATAACTTAGTGACCATTCAGATGTGATTGGATGTTTTATTTTAGGAGCTTAGGTTCCATTAATTAAATTTTACTATTAATCTCGTTATTATAAATCTTACTTGTTGGGAGGAATCCCAATGTCATGTTGTACAAATATGAATCAATACTCCAACTGCAAAGCTACACAAGAATTGTGAGCAAGTGACCACAATGATTGAACTGGGATTGAAACTTCTAGAGCAACATACAAAATGCTGGAGGAACTCAGCAGGTCAGGCAGCATTACAGAGGGAAATGGACAGTCGATCTTTCGGGTCGAGACCTCTCATCAGGACTGGAAAGAAAAAGCGGAGATAACCAGTATAAAAAGGATTTCCAGCATCTGCAATCTCTTTTGCATCTCCATTGACACTTCTAGCATCTGCAGTTTAGTCCCAAATTTGAGGGTATTGATGCTTATTTCAAAGTTGCTTTGAATATTCCTGTGAAAACCAGATCTTTTTAATTAAAGTTTATGCAGGATGGGAGTATCAGGTTGTGTGGTCATGATATGTTTTTGGTCAACTGGCCAAACTGCAAATTACATGTGAAAGGAGACTCTGATTCTCACAAAGGCAAAGGACCACATTAGCGAGAAATTGTTGAGCTATGGAAAAGATATATTTATATGGCATTATTGTAAATTATGATGTACTCAAAATACCCTGGACTAATTGAGAGGATTTGGTGGATTGGGACTACAGTGGGGGTGGCTGGAATGGTGGTACCTGAGTAGGAAGTAATAGGACAACTGCAATGGTTTCCAGGTTGGAAAAACATTACTAAAAACTTGCTTGTTCACTAATTTTCCCCACAGTGTGTGCAGAATATTGTCAAAAATTAAAGAAAAAGTACAGAAACTGAGACCTAGGAGAACATCCTTTTCTCTCTCCAGGAGAAGAGGGAATTAGAACAGAGGTATGGGAAATAGAATAGATGCCATCAAGAGCTGGAAATCTGAAATAAAGACAGGAAATGCTTGAAATATTCAGCACACCAATTGTGGAGAGAAAGAAAAATTAAGTGTGTTTTTCCCTCTCCACGGATGCTGTCTGACATGCTGAGAATTTCCAGCATTTTCTTTTCTCATTGGGGAAAAAGGTCACCTGTTGCACATCTCACACAGAATTTAGGTCTGATGGACAGGGGTGAGACTTCAGCAGAAGTGCCCAGTTAAATTTCAGAAATGATTCAATTTGACCCATAAATGATTGCAACCGTATTCTACCTAGGGGGAGAAAAATGATTTTCAGATGGAGAATGCTTAAGAAAAGGACTGTGATTCTACAATAATAGGCCTACATTTAAGTTCAAAGGAACTACTTTCTTTTTATGTTTTCTGGATATGGGTTGTTCTTAACTAAGAATTTTACATCAGTCTTATTCTTGCCTTCGAAAGTGACTGTCATGATTGAAGCCAAGCTCTTGGCACAATGTATCAAAGAGGATTCAATTTTTCTTGAGTTTGAAGTGCACATCTAAAATAAAAATATTACATGACTTACCACTTTAGTAGCACAAGTAAACATTGATTTTCACATTTCTCAATGAATCTCTGGTGTTTGGGTTGGAGATTCCTCTGTGTCAGAGATCTATTGTCTGATTTGATTAAATTAACCTGTCATCAGGGGCAGTGATAAATGTGGGCTATGAAACGAGAATTATTTCCTGATGAGAGATCAAGGGAATCATTATGAACTTTTGCTTGGTCTCATCATATTTTTTCCACAGGCACTCATGTCCAGCAACAACTGTTGACACAAGAGCAAGATACCTGTTCTTGGTAGCAGCCTTATTGCCACCCTTCAGATGAACTGCCCCAGTATAAGCTGGCAATGGAACTCAGGGAGAGTCCTTGTGGATAGGGCTCAGCAGGCGCCTGCACCACCAAGCAGCTCAACCTTCACAAGAGCCCTCACCATGGTCATACAATTGGCACGGATAACAGTGTGATTATTTGGGATTCTTGTGAAATAAATAAGTCAAACACTTGCGTGTTATTGCTGGTTCTTGTGAAATAATTAACGGGAAGCCTAAAATGAAGGTGAGAGCATAAAGTTAATTATTTTGTCACTGAAAGGCAGAATTCTTCTTTAATCATGAGATGTACATACCAACTTGTCAGTGTGCAAGAGAATCTAGATATTCAGAAATTAAGATTAAAAATAATATAGGCTTTATACCCACTATAACAACATCGAATCGAAGAAACAAAAATGTGTGTTATAGCCAATCTAGACAGTTCTGACTCCATTCGGCTGTGCATATACCAAAGTAATTTATATAAATTAGTTTGACACGTGTCGGTGCTAGGAGTGGGGAGTTGTGGGGATGGGCTGAAGAAAGTGCACAGTGGTCAGTTGTCTGATATAATACTGATAAAAGGGAGGGGTGGTTATGGGGAATGGAGGTGAAATCATTAGTCCTTCCCATTGTATAGCCTGGAAATTGTCAGCCCTGATCTAAATGATCAACTGCAAGAAATCACTTGGGAGAAATTCAAGAATGATATGAGTGCAGAATTATTAAAAGAGCAGCTGAATAATTCTTGGAAAGAAGCCACACAATTTATTTTTTTCAAAATGAATTCCCCATAACTCAAGCATCAGAAACACATGCAAATTATAGCTTTCCTCATAAGGGAAGGAATATGCTCAGTTTTTCACGATTCACAGAGGAAGTTCTCTGGGTCTGCACTGGTTGATCAGGTATGGATCATGTGGAATTATAGGCTGTTTTGGAGTTACAGATGTAAAGTGACCCTCCTGACTGTCCTCAATTACTTAAGATAGGGGGAAATTGGTTCAGTTACTGGAAATATTTGAGCTCTGACTCTGCCAGTTTTCACACACCCAGTGTACTTAGGTGACCCAGGTAGAAGAGTACTGATTTTCCGTAATGGGTATCCTTTGATGCTTTCCTACTTTCTTCTCCAAATGCTGCTCATTTCTCCCTACTTCTCCATCAGCTGTAGATTAATCACCTCTGAGAAATGAACCACTCAACATTAGCTTACATTAAATGTTTTTGCCATAGGGAGAAATGGCTTTGCCAGTTATTACCCCCTTTGAAAGTCCAACAATAGAATGTGGATCTGATTAATGAAAATCAAGTGATTTTTTGACAATGGTGAGCTCGAAAGCTTTGAACACAAGATAACAAATCATCTAGTTGCCAGACAAGCATTTTATTCATGAAATTATAGAATATTAAAGCACAGAAGGAAACCATTCAGCCTATTATCCTACATTAGCTCTTTGAAAGAGTGATAAAAGTAGTCCTATCTTTTTGCCCTATTGTCAGAACTTTTCAATGTTTTCACTTCAAGTACCTATCTAACATTTTTTTAAAAAGTTGATTCCAGATCAGAACAAGTAATTCTGTAAAACAAATTCTCTACAACTCACTGGTTCTTTTACCAATTACCTTATGTCTGCGCACTATGGTTATTACCCTTCCATTGAATCAAAATCCATTATAATTTTCAACACTTTGTATTTCTGTTTTAAATTTCTTCTACTATATGTTTGACCAAAGGCCTGAAAAATCTCTATTTACTACACAGTGGGAGACACAAAAGATCAAAGAAAGATGTTTAGAGACTGACAGAGAGAGACACACATAGACACAGATGGAGAAAAAGTCATGACATAGCTGAAAAAGAAGCAATATAAAGGGGAGCAAGGTGAAGGGACAGGGAAGGTCCAAAAGTGGGCAAGGGGAGAGGGAGGAGCCGAAGGAAGCCAAGGGTTGGGGAGCCAGGAGACAGCAAGGGTTGGAAGCTGAGGAAGGTGGGGGGGGGGGGGGGGGGGGGGGGGGGGGGAGGGTTGGTAGGGGCAGAAGTTTGGGGAGCGAGGGACAAATTAAGGGACAGTGATGGAGTTGAGAGAAAGAGTGTGCAGAGAAAGTAGCTAGGAAATAGTCAGGAAAGTGAGAAGTGGTGCAAGAGCAGATTCATTCAATATTCGGAGGGAGGCAGGATATTAAGTTGGGAAGACTGCCCTGAGACTGCAAAAAGCTAAGTAACTGGAAAGTAGTAGATTATTAGTGAATGAGATTTCTGTGTTTTGCTCTGCATGTAAAGAGTTGCACTTAAAGAACTGGGAAAAGATATTTAATGATTAAATCACTTAAAACTAGGTCAACTGATTAATTTATCAGATTAAAAATATTAAATAAATAAAAACTTCTTGCATTCAGGTTATATGTCTATAATTCCAGCTTCAGTCATTTTTCCATGATTTGCCCTATTTAGTCCTGCACTATTACTATTAACTCTATGGCTACTGGGCACATCAGCATTGCCCAAATCAGTACGTTGCTCTGTAGCTTGATTTTTCTCTTTAAATGTATAACTTTCCCTCATCAAAACACTTCAACTTCACCCCTACTTTTTAGTTTTAAGCTTTATGCCGGGGCACTGGTCCCAGCCAAAAATTGAGCAAATGTTGGTCTTCAGAGTGATTTGAGCATCCTTCACAGTGATTTGAGCATCCTTCACAGAAGAGATCTGAAAGCCTGTTGTGGCCAGCTGGACTGTCTGGATTTGTGGACATAGTAGAATAAGGAATTAGCCATGGAGACACAAAAGAGACTGCAGATGCTAGAAATCTGCAACAACAGACAAAATTCTGGAGGAACTCAGTGGGTCAGACAGCACCTAAGGAGGGAAATGGGCAGTCGACATTTTGGGCTGAGACTCTTCCTCAGGACTGGAAAGAAAGTAGGGAGAAGCAGGTATAAAAGGGTTGGGGAGTGGAGCGAGAGCTAGTGGGTGATTGGTGGATCCAGGTGAGAGGGGGAAGATAGACAGGTGGGGGAAGATAGGCAAGTGGGGGATGGAGGAGGGGGAGTGGAAATGATGCAAGAAGCTGGGAGGTGATAGATGGAACTGACAAAGGGCTGAAGAAGATGGAATCTGATTGGACAGGACAGTGGACCACAGAATAGAGAGGAGGGGAATCAGAATGAGTATAGGGGCCAGTGGGATAAGGGAAAACAAAGGGGGGGGGGGGACAGAGGGCATTGGTTACCATAAGTTAGAGAAATTGACATTCATGCCATCAAGTTGGAGACTACCAAGGCAGAATATGAAGTGCTGTTCCTCTTATTTGTGTCTGGCCTCAACTTGGCAGTAGGGGAGACCATGGACATACATGTCGGTGTGGGAATGGGAAGTGGAATTAAAATGGCTGGCCACCGGGAGATCCTGGCTGTTTCAATGGACAGAGCGAAGGTGCTCAACAAAGCAATCCCTCAATCTGTGTTGGGTCTCACTGATGTACAAGAGGCCACACTGGGAGCATTGGATGCAATAAATGACACTGATGGATTCACAACTGAAGGACTGCCTCATCTGGAAGGACTATTTAGGGCCCGAATGGTAGTGAGGGAGGAGGTGTAGGGCAGGTGTAACACTTGGTTGCAGTTGCAGGGATAAGTGCTTGGAGCGGGTTCAGTGGGGAGAGACGAGCAGACAAAGAAGTCACAGAGAGAGGGGTCCCTGCAGAAAGAGGAAAGGGGAGGGAAGGGGAAGATGTGCCTGGTGGTGGGATCGCGTTGGAGATGGTGGAAGTTGCAGAGAATGATATGTTGGATGTGAAGGCTCGTGGTAGGTGAGGACAAGGGGAACTCTATCCCTATTATTTCTTGGGGGGGATGGGGTGAAGGCAGACGTGCAGGAAATAGAAGAGTTGTGGGTGAGAGCTTCATCGATAGCAGTGGAGGGGAAACCCCATTTCTGAAAAAAGGAGGACATCTCGTATGTCCTAGAATGAAAAGTCTCATCGTTAGAACAAATGCAGCAGAGGTGGAGGAACTAAGAGAAGGGAATAGCATCCTTGCAAGTGACAGGGTGAGAAGAGGAGTGGTTGAGGTAACTGTGGGAGTCAGTGGGTTTGTAGAAGATGTCAGTGGAAGCCCCTATACTCCTTCTCTTTCACCTCACCTGCTCTCTGATCTGCCCATCACCTACACATTCCTCCCTCCTCTCCTCCTCTCCTTTATTCCGTGGTCCACTGTCCTCTCCTATCAGATTCCATCTTCTTTGACCCTTTGTCACTACCACCTATCACCTCCCAGTTTCTTACAACATTCCCACTCTCCCCCTCCCCCACCTGCCTATCTTCCCCCCTCTCACCTGGATCCACCTATCACCCACCAGCTCTCGCTCCACCTCCTCCCCCCACCCTTTAATACTGCTATCTTCCCTCTTTCTTTCCTGAGGAAGGATCTTGGCCCAACACATTGTGCATTTCCCCCCTGTTCTCCAACATATTGTGCGTTGCTTAAGGTATCTGCCATTTAGGACTGAAATGAGGAGAAATTTAATCATTAAGGGAGTCATCTTTAAAATTCTATACACTAGAATGCAATGGATTGTGAATATGTTCAATGCTGGATTCAAAGGAATCCAAGGATATGGGAAAGAGCAGGAAAGTGGATTTGGGGTCAGCAATCAGCCAAGGTCATGCTGAATGGCTGAGCGGGCTTAAGGAGCTGCACAGTCTATTCTTATTTCTTCTGTTCTTAATAATACATATAAATAAGAGTTAAATCCACATGTCTAAATCTTTCAATATCTCCAATTATTCTGTTTCTTCCAACTGCATTTAGAAATAAATCTTGAGATATAATTCCAAGATAATTCTTCTATATTTATGATTGAAAATATAACTTGCAGATAACAATCCGAAGATTTCATAGCATTTGAACAAGAATTTTCTGTCAGTTTGATGTTATCAGCTTCCTGCATTTGACCTTCCAAAGACTTTCCAAACCTACCTATACAACAAGGAGTTAAAATATAGGATAGTACTTGCATGAACAATGAAAGCTGCTCTACTGTCACCCAGATAGTTCTCTTTTGCTCCATGCAATTTCTTGTAAATCAAGCAGTGAAATTGGCATATATTATTACAAAATAAAAACACTTTTACATTCACTATACTATAGCAAGAACTCCCTTTTAACAGCTTGACAGCACTCAAAAGGAGGGACTTTTACACTTCAGTTAAAATGACAACACAGGTCCCTATGAACTCGTCTAATATTTTAGCAATGAATCGTGCATTTGCAATGAGTGCATAATTGCCACAATCATTACAATATGTTATAAATATAATAGTTACCAGCTGCTTTTGCTGCAGCACATACCATTTTTCATTAATTTTAATGAATGTTCAAATATACAAAAATCTAATAGAAAATTCTCAATTCTGCGGTGGAATGACTTACAATTGTTACTATTGTCTATGGAAAAATAAAATATAGTTCCCCTTATGCCACTATCTCTTGATCTCTATTCATTTAATCACAGATTTGATTGCACTTTTTTCAGTCATTAAGTAGATTACATACTTGACCTAAAAATATGAATCATAATCGCTGTCTTGTCCGTTCATTTCTTGTTTGTCCCAGACTGAAACAGATTGTGAACCATATTAAAGTGCAATCTTTTGAATCTTAAACAGCATTCTAATTCATTGGATTATGCTGAGTTTATAACACTGAAATAAGCTGCTAGACCCAATTGGTCGGTGCTGGTGTTCATGCTCCACATTAACCATAACTCCACAGAAAGAGACCACTCAGTCCACAGAGTTCATGTTGACTCTTAGAAGATCAATCTTATCATTACCACCCCCCATCTTTCCCTCTCCATTGCCCAGCAAATCAAGGATATCGGGTTGCACAGAAACACCCAGATGCTCCCATTGAGCGTGGCCATAGCCACACCCAGTTGTGAATAACATTTAACAATTAAAAAGTTAATAAGAGGAGTCAGCGACAAAAATGTCCCCATCCTCATTGGCAGTGGAGCTCAGAATGTGAGTGCTAACGATAAAGCTAAAGTCTTTGCAGCCTTATTCAGGCAGAAATGCTTGAATGGTAATCTATCTTGGCTTTCACCTGAGATCACAGAAGCCAGTCTTCAGCCAATTCACTCCAGTGATATCAAAAAAAGTCTGACAGCATTGGATATCACAAAGGACATCAGACCAGATAACATTCTGTCTGTAGCACTTGCATAGTGTTGTGTATTTTGGGTGAGGCAGCTGGCAAATTGATTTTGTCTAGTATGATAAGATTACATTTTTGAAGCTCCAATTTTCTGTGGGACACACTGAACGAGGGTCCTTCTGCACCAAAAGTCTGATTTTTACCAAATCAGTATGCATTTTTTTCATCCAGAGGGTGGCTGCAATTTGGGACCACACTGCCTGGGAAGTGTGGAGGCAGGTAGTCTCAGAACATTTAAAAAATATCTGGTTGATTACTTGAATCACCAAGGTACAAAAGTGTAGAGCTAAGGAACTCAAATAGGGGTAGGACATGTACAGTAAATGGGAGGGCACAAAGGCATGTTGATGAGCAGATAGACCTTAGTGTTTAGTCATCGTTCTGCAAAAGTGGCATCACAGGTTGATAAGGATGGTGAAGAAGACATATGGCATGTTTGCTTTCATAGGTTGGGGCACAGAATACAAATGTTAGGATGTTATATCGCAACTTTATAAAATATTGGTTAGACCGCACTTACAGTATTGTTCAGCAGTTCTGTTCACCACACTACAGAAAGGACGTGGTTCAGTTCCAGACAGTGCAGAAGAGATTCACCAATATGTTGCCTGGATTGGAGGACTTCTGTCATGGGGAGAGATTGGATGGGCTGGGTTTATTTTACCTGGAGCAAAGGGCACTGAGGATGACCAAATAGAAGTAAATAAAATTATAAGAGGCATAGATAATAGAATCTTTTTTCCAAGGTAGGGGTACCAAAAACAAGGGGACACAGGTTTAAGGTGAGAGGGAGTTTTTAAAGTGGATATGAAGTTTTATTTTATATACAGAGTGGCTGATATCTGGTACTCAGTGCCAGAGGAAATGGTAAAGTCAGGTACGATAACTACATTTAAGAGGAATTTAGACAGCACTTAAATAAGCAAAGAATAGAAGGACATGCACCTAATGTGGGCAAACAGGATTAGTGTAGATGGGCAGAACAGTCATCATGGACGCGATGGGCTGAAGTGCCCATTTCTGTACTGTATGACTCTATGACCAAGTGTTGATAGATGGGATTATATAGATAGACCACTTGATGGTCAGCATGGGCATGGTGGGCCAGAGTCTATTTCGGTGCTGTATTACTTGAAGTCTGACATTTATAGAACTCCTACCCATACCCATCCTTCTGTCTCACTTAATCCATCATTCCATGGCTGCTTAAGCAGCTGCAAATCTATGGCAGCTTGTAGAACAACAGGCTCTTCATTTGATGAATACTTTTATAAACTCATCCTTCATTTTATAATTCTAGCTCCAGACATGGGTAAACACTGCACAACTGCCAAGCAAGTGGAGCCAGCTCTAATTTTGTGCACAAAGTGGGTATTGACTTTAGCACCAAAGTTCAACTGAGGGATACTCCCTCTCATAAAAACTGCAAAGTTATGAAACTGTACCTTTAAGGAAACCTGTAGGATGGTTTCTTGCTGATTGCTGCATTAAAATGGGACCTTGCTGCCTTGTCATTTCCACAAGGAGGCAGGAGTAGGTGGTCAAGAGACTGAAGGACCATGGCAGCCATAGCAACTGTAGAAAAGCTTGCCATAGGGATGAGGTAAAACACAGGGAAGGGGGAACATGCTGAGCCCTGTGCCACAGATGATCCCTAACCACTGTGAAGCACCATTATTCTGCAGTGACTGACGTATATATCTTTGTTGTGTATCATGGCACTAAGTACTGAGGGACCCAGAAATGAGAGGTAAAATATGCACTGCATTAAATATCCAGGTAGGTGTATGCAAACAGCAACACATCAATTTCCATGTGGGGATCTTTAATTCACATTTCCTGCCTGACTTGCTGTGGGGATTGCTCCTTGATTAATTAGAAGTTTAAACAAAGGTAGTAGGTTGCACACTGTTGTGTCACACATGCAAAATGAGTGCAGGTGATGCCCACATTATGGTCATTTGGGAAACAGAAATTCATCCTTCCATAATTCACAAATGACTACTCAACAAATTGAGATTTGGAATAAATTTGCATTTATGGAATTTATGTGAAAACATATACATAATAAACACAAAATTTACTTCTTTTCAAGTTGCTTTTCTAAATGCATGCACAAATGACACAGTTTTGTGTTACAGAAAATCATGAAATGGACCATTTTCTAGAAAATGCCACCACCACCACCCCCTCCCCCCACTGTAATGTGGGGGTCACCTGTACTAGGCACATTGATCGCATCAGTTTTTGCCAATGATGCCAGAAAAATGTCAATGGTGCTAATGGGAATAGCACCCAGAGTAGCTAGTCCAATTTTCTGACGGTTGGGATTTCTACAGGAAATAGTTGCTGTCATGTTATAACATGAATAATATGGCACTCATGCATAATTTGTGCACCAAAAGGCAGAAATGGGTCTAATTTGTAGGCAATTCTTTATATGGATGAGGGGGCATTAGTGATGATGAAGTTGCATTCCAATGAAATTTCTGGTTTGGAGCTTTAAACATAACGTCTCATATTTTGTAACTCATTTGCCAGACAACTTCACTCAAGCAAAGAAATTACAATGTCTCATAATTCAATCCATTTCGTTCTGACTGAAGATCTCCATCCTGGCTAGCTTCCTCAGCTTCACACCTTCATACTTTTCACTCATTGATCTAGAATTGCTGCTAAAGCCCTGACATTTCAATTGTTTATCACTATGTTAGTCATTTAAATCTGCATCCTAAGTATTTCCAGATATTTACTGCAATTGTAATTTATCTTTTTTACCAGGACATTTGAAAATGCAATCACAATAAACTGACTGGTCGTAAGGCCCTAACCATCAACCCAAGGTAACAGCATCACAAAATTAACCTGTCAGAGCAGACACATTAATGACCCCAAGATCTGTTTCAGCTCATGCTGCATTTTCAAATGATTTCAACAATTTAATGGCACACTTTAAAGTACGAATACGGCCAGCATACAAACTCGACACAGAGGTCTTTGAGTAAAGGGATTGTGAAAGATAGAAAGGAAATTGGTGAACAATCAAAAAATTGTAGCTCACCAGAAAATAAGGGATATGGTTAATTGTGAAAAGATTCCAGGGACTATATAATCCAAATATTCAGGGAAGAACTGAGATTAATCAGGCCAGTAGATCTCAGTTGAAATTTTATAGCAGTAAACATAAGGAGATGGGTTTTGGGAAGATTAAGTAATGAAAAAAATCCACTAACTGGTAAAGACTAAATGGTCAGAAGAGTATTCTAATTTGGGAATTTATCATCGTCCCTTGAATATATTAATGCTTTGGCCTCACTACCTTCTATGGTAGGGTGTACCATCATACTGGATCTAAATCTTCCTTATCCTCTCTATCCAACTGCACTATAGAAGTATATTCACTAGAAGGGCTGAAGCAATTCAAGAATATAGCTTGCAATCCCAACATAAAAGTAATTAGGAATGGGCAATTAAATTTGGCTTTATGGTAGCATTCATGGTCTTGTGGCATAATAACAAAATAAACATTTTTAGGAGGCAAGATATATTAATCTTTAAAAAAAATGGGTGGGCAAGCTGAAAACTGAATCCCAAATTTTGAAGCAAGAAGAACAAAGTGGACAATGCTATGTCTACATAAATATTTTCAAGTACTATTAAAAATGCTGCTATAACGTCAGCAGATATAAAATGGAAAGTCAATCAGGTTCCAAATGAAGCTTTGGTGCTTGAGTGACAGAGACCCAAAGCTTTGATTAACCTTTTCCTTCGCATCTAAACCCCAAACACTTAACTGATCCATCCCACCTACTGTCATTTGATCCATAGTTATCAACCGACATTCTAAACTCCAAAGCAAGCCATAACATTTTGCAAGTTAAGGACTATAATTCTGGATAAGTAACTGAAAAAAGTGTTTAAATCTAAGTAATTCATTACATGGAACAAATCTATTTTTAATTTCTTTATCATGTACTGACCAATCATTTCACCTGACTTTTGCTACACACAGTCATGCAAACGTTTCACTCACCCATTAAATTCCATGGTTCATTTAGTGGACCAGTTCCTTGAAGGACCTGACATAGAACATAGAAAAACTACAGCACAATTCAGGCCCTTCAGCGCACAAAGCTGTGCCAAACATGTCCCTACCTTAGAAATTACTAGGCTTACCCATAGCCCTCTATTCTCCTCAGCTCCATGTACCTATCCAACAGTCTCTTGAAAGACCGTATCGTATCCACCTCCACCACTGTTGCCGGCAGCACATTCCACGCACTCACCACTCTCTGAGTAAAAAACTTACCCCTGACATCTCCTCTATACCTACTCCCCAGCACCTTAAACCTATGTCCTCTTGATGGCCACCATTTCAGCCCTGGGGAAAAGCCTCTGACTATCTACCTGATCAATACCTCTCATCATCTTATATACCTCTATCAGGTCCCCCCTCATCCTCCTTCACTCCAAGGAGAAAAGGCTGAGTTCCCTCAACCTGCTTTCATAAGGCATGCTCCGCATTCCAGGCAGCATCCTTATAAATCTCCTCTGCACCCTTTCTATAGCTTCCACATCTTCCTGTAGTGATGTGACCAGAACTGAACACAGTACTCCAAGTGGAGTCTGACCAGGGTCCTACAGAGCTGCACAATATCTCTCGGCACCTAAATTCAATTCTATGATTGATGAAGGACAATACACCGTATGTCTTCTTAACCACAGAGTCAACCTGCGGCAGCCGCTTTGAGCGTCCTATGGACTCGGACCCCAGATCCCTCTGATCCTTCACACTGCCAAGAGTCCTACCATTAATACCATATCCTACCATCATATTTGACCTACCAAAATGAACCACTTCACACTTATCTGGGTTGAACTGCATCCGCCACTTCTCAGCCCAACTCTGCATCCTATCTATGTCCCTCTGTAACCTCTGACAGCCCTCCAAAGTATCCACAACACCCCCAACCTTTGTGTCATCCACAACTTACTAACTCACCCCCTCCACTTCCTCATCCAGGTTGTTTATAAAAATCACAAAGAGCAAGGGTCCCAGTACAGATCCATGAGGTACACCACTAGTCCACTGACCTCCACGCAGAATACGGCCCTTCAACAACCACTCTTTGCCTTCTGTGGGCCAGCCAGTTCTCGATCCACACTGCAATGTCCCCTTGGATCCCATGCCTCCTTACTTTCTCAATAAGCCTTGCATGGGGTACCTTATCAAATGCCTTGCTGAAACCCATATACACTACATCTACTACTCTCCCTTCATCGATGTGTTTAGTCACATCCTCAAAAAGTTCAATCAGGCTCATAAGGCAGGACCTGCCCTTGACAAAGCCATGCTGACTATTCCTAATCATATTATACCTCTCCAAATGTCATAAATCCTGCCTCCTCAGGATCTTCTCCATTAGCTTACCAACCACTGAGGTAAGACTCACTGGTGTATAATTCCCTGGGCTATCCCTACTCCCTTTTCCTCGAATAAGGGAACAACATCCGCAACCCTCCAATCTTCCGGAACTCTCCTGTCACCATCAACGATGCAAAGATCATCATCAGAGGCTCCGCAATCTATTCCCTCGCCTCCCACAGCAGCCTGGGGTACATCTCATCCGGATCCCGGCACTTATCCAACTTAATGCTTTCCAAAGGTTCAGCACCCCCTTTTTCCTAATATCTACATGCTCAAGCTTTTCAGCCCACTGCAAGTCCCCACTACAATCCCCCAGCTCTTTTTTCCGTAGTGAATACTGATGTAAAGTATTCATTAAGTACCTCCGCTTTTCTCTTCCAGATCCATACACACTTCCCACTGCTGCACTTGATAGGCCCCATTCTTTTGCATCTTATCCTCTTGCTCTTCACATACTTGTGGAATGCCTTGGGGTCTTCCTTAATCCTGCCACCAAGGCCTTCTCATGCCCCCTTCTGGCTCTCCTAATCTCCTTCTCAAGCTCCTTCCTATTAGCCTTATACTCTTCCAGATCTCTAACATTACCTAGCTCTCTGAACCTTTTGAAAGCTTTTCTTTTCCTTTTGACGAGATTTATTATAGCCGCTTGTACACCACAGTTCCTGTATCCTCTCATGACTCCCCCTGTCTCACTGGAACATGCCTATGCAGAACTCGACACAAATATCCCCTGAACATTTGCCACATTTCTTCCGTACTTTTCCCTGAGAACATCTGGTTCCCAATTTAATCTTCCAATTTCCTGCCTGAGAGCCTCATAACTCCCTTTACTCCAAGTAAACGCCTTTCTAGGCTGTCTGTTCCCTACTTCTTTCCAGTGCTAACGTAAAGGAGATAGAATTGTGATCACTATCACCAAATGTTCACCCACTGAGAGATCTGACACCTGACCAGGTTCATTTCCCAGTACTAAATCAAGCACAGACCTGCCTCTTGTAGGCCTATCTACATATTGTGTCAAGAATCCCTTCCTAAACACACTTAACAAACTCCACCCCATCTAAACCCCTCACTGTCTGGAGATGCCAATTGATGTTTGGGAAATTAAAATCCCCCATCACAACAATTCTGTTATTGTCACACCTTTCTAGGATCCGCTTCCCTATCTGCTCTTCAATATCCCTGTTACTATTGGGCGGCCTATAAAAACACCCAGTAAAGTTATTGACCCCTTCCTGTTCCTAACCTCCACCCACAGAGACTCTGTAAGACAGTCCCTCCATGACGTCCACCTTTTCCGCAGCCGTGACACTATCTCTGATCAACAGTGCCACTCCCCCACCTCTTTTGCCTGTCCTTTCTGAAACATCTAAAACCCAGCGCTTGAAGTAACCATTCCAGTCCCTGAGCCATCCAAGTCTCTGTAATGGCCACCACATCATAGCTCCAAGTATTGATCCAAGCTCTAAGCTCATCCGCCTTGTTCACCAATACTCCTTGCGTTTAAAATAGACACATCTCAAACAGGTCTGAGCACGTCCCTTCTCTATCACCTGCCTATCGTACTACTACTAGCTTTCTCTATTTGAGAACCAAACACCTCTTCCCCAGTCTCTCCAGTTCGGATCCCACCCCAAAACAATTCTAGTTTAAACTCTCCCCAGTAGCCTTAGCAAACCACCCCGCCAGGATATTGGTCCTCGTGGGATTCAAGAGCAACCTGTCCTCTTTGAACAGGTCATACCTGCCCCAAAAGAGGCCCCAATGATCCAGAAATCTGAATCCCTGCTCCTTACTCCAATCCCTCAGCCATGCATTTAACCTCCTCCTCATTCTGTTCCTATACCCACTGTCACTTAGCACAGGCAGTAATCTGGAAATTACTACCTTTGAGGTCCCTGCTTCTCAACTTCCTTCCTAATTCTCCATAGTCTTTTTTCAGGACCTCATTCCTTTCCCTACCTATGTCGTTAGTACCAATATGTACCATGACCTCTGGCTGTTCTCCCTCCCCTTCAGGATATCTTGGACGCGATCTGAAACATCCCAGACCCTGGCACCTGGGAGGCAAACTACCTTCTGAGTTTAAACACTTAAATTACCGCATTTAACTTTTTAAAAAATATATCAACAAACCAAGTTGTCAGTGAATTCGTCAGAACTACTTACAATAATCCTTTGTTCTACAACAAGCATTCATCTTGTTAGGCATTTTTCCTTGGTCCAACATTTTTTTTTAGGCCTATTGCTCCACCCCACTATTTCATGGTCTCCCACAGTGATATGCCTCAAGGTCTGTGAATTCCTATGCTTCTCCTCTCCCTTTAAAACTCATATTCATGCTTTACACCTCTTAGTGAAGTAATCAGATGTCCTTTTCTAGGTCACATCTTGTTAGCTTGATGGCACTTTCCATTAGTTAATATATGCTATCACCCATCCCAGTTGCACCAATACCAGAGACTGTGTTCATGCAAACCTGATGTCAAATTCTGTGCTGTGGATGCAATAGTGACTTTAGAAATACGTAAAGACACAACAACAATGATCTATAACATTTCCAACTCCTTACCTAAACACTTTTAAACTGTTAACTTATCAAGTAGATTTACTCTCTTGTCTAAATTCTAATCTTCCTCATTGTGCGTGCACCAGATGGTAGTGTAATGTGTGTCAGAAGATAATAAAAATGACTGATGTTATTTTCCTCAGAAATGTATCCTTGTATAAGAAATATAACTGTACTGTTTTCTTCCTGTTCTATGCCTTCTTCATATAAAATACAAATGTCCTTTCACATTACTGCTTTTTTCACCCCAGTCTTTCTATTTTGGAAGGTTATGACAAATGTTTTTAGTATGCCATCCTTTATCTTCTGTCTATGATACTTACAGTAATTAAGAGCAAAATAAACAGGCCACTTTGGTTATTCTTCACTTGAGTGGCTCAGTTTGTCATGGATAAGGAATTTCATTCAACTAGTAACAACCTAACTTGCTTCCAAATGTATTACAGACAAATATCAAAATGTATTTTGGACAAAATTCAAAAGTAATTTTGTTCTTAACAGGCCAGAAATGGATCATCTGCAGTGAGATGCTAACACAGAGTCGGATAAATACATAATTGTCAAATCAACCGTAAAATTTGAAAAAGAATAATATGCCAGTGGAACTGTACACAACTTGACACGTCAATTGCTGATTATAAGGGACTCCTCATGAACAGGAAATAAACCTCAATTGTGAAGTCCATTTTTATTAACTTAGTCAAAGAGAGGAGCCTATCAAGATATCAGTGTCTAGAAACATTTATTGAAAGAAAAATGGTTACAGCAGTTCAGAAAGCTAAATCAAGTCACACAGGCTGTTCTGACCAAATCGGAAATAGAGAAGATGGAACATTTTTGTTACAAAATAGGATTCAGCAGTTGAAGATGAGCATCAATACTCAATGGGCAAATTAAACAATCAGATTAAATCAAATTGATTTTGATTGACAAATTTGCAAAGATTTTTGTTGTGACATAAACTCTATCAAAATAAGAAAATTCACAGAATGAGTAAAAGACCAAGGACAAGTTATTCTTCAAAGGGACAGAAATAATTTTCAACAAAATATCTGTTCATTAAAGTTGCAGAAATGACCTTTTTGTTTCTCAAACCTGCACAAATATCTCTGAAATGGTCATCGGTAATAAAAAAATTTGGGAACTACTGGTCCAAGCAAATTACTTTTATTTCTCATGACTAGCAGTGATGAGTGGTCCAGCAAAGTTACAATATGCTGTGGTTAATAGGGTCTCAAATCTGTAATCCTGAGAAAACAGTCCACTTATCTCCCTAACAGGAATAACTTGCATGGACATAGCTAAGTGTCTTTCCTTCATTTTAACAGGCTGATACTCTATTCATGCTACTTTGCAAATGCACCTCAACTGTTAGTCTTTTCTTTGTTTTGTCAATCTACTTGCAGGAGAAATTCATTCACAGTTTGAGTAGAAACAGGCTACTTGAGGAGCAAGAAGTGGCAGACAAGGGTCATGATGAAAAGAGAAATGAAGGCAGTCCAATCTCATTCATAAATTTCTCCACAGACCTATTGCACAAGACAATTCAAGGACTTAAGCTACTATAATAAGCTGATAGATGGCTTCTGTCCAATCTTCCTGCAACAAAAAAGATGTTTGCCCTGACTTCACAACAGAATTACACAAAATATAGAAAGGAAGTTCAATCTTATTGCCCCGAAGAATACGCGGAAGTAGAATTTCCACAGGGTTTCCACAATCTCCCACTGTAAAAAGCAGACAATGTATATTTGTATATGTATGCATAATTCTGAATTGTGCATGCTACTGAACTTTTATTGTTAATTTATTACTGAGAGACTGCATTGTACTGTACTGAGAGACTATATTGTTTATAATGAAAATAGTTCCATGATCTCAGTTCCCAAAAGGTAACAAAGTGTCTTGATGAGGGCAGTGTAGTGGCTATAGTTTACATGGACTTCAGTAAGGCCTTTGACAAGTGCCACATGAGAAACTGGTCCAAAGGGTTAGGGATTATGGGATCCAAGGCAAGTTGGCATATTGGATACAAAATTGACTTGGCAATAGCAGACAGAGAGTGATGGTAGAGGGTTGTTTCTGTAATTGGATACCTGTGACTAGTGGTGTTCTACATGGATTGGTTCTGGGACTCTTGCTGTTTATAATACATGAATGTTTTAGGTTTGGAAATAGTGGCATGATCAGTAAGTTCACAAATGACAATAAGATTGGCAGAGATGTTGACAGTTTGGAGGGTTGCCTTAGGCTACAGGGTAATATTGATGTGTTGGTGAAGTGGGTTGAGAAATGGCAGATGGAGTTTTAAACCTGATAAATGTGAGGTGATGCATTTTGGGAGTATTAATGAGGCTAGGACACACATCATGAATGACAAGATTCTAGGGAGTATTGAGGAACAAAGGGATCTTGATGTGCAAGTCCAAAGATCTTGAAGGTGGCAGCATAGACAGATAACATGGTAAAGGCGGCAAATGGTATGCTGGCTTTCACTAGTTCGGGCACTGAATATGAGGACATGGAGGTTTTTGCTCCAATTTTATAAAACACTGGTCAGACCTCAACAGGAGTACTGCATGCAATTCTGATCAACAAGGTAGAGGAAGGATATGATAGTGCTAGAGAGAGTGCAGAGAAGATTCACTAGGATGTTGATTGGATGGGAGCGTTTTAGTTATGAGGAGAGACTGGAGAGGCTAGGTCTGATTTCACAGGAGCAGAAGAAGAGCTATATCAAATTATGAGGGGCATAGATTGGGTAAACTGCAGGACACTTTTCTTCATATCAGGGGTAAATAAAGCTAGAGGACATAGATTTCAGGTAAGGGGGAAGAGATCTAAATGGGATATGAGGGGGACCTTCTTCACCCAAAGAGTAGTAATTATTGCCTGAGAGAGTGGTTGAAGCTGGGTTGTTGACAGAATTTAAGAAGTGTGTAGATGAGAACATGAATTGCCTCAGCATAGAAGGCTATGGACCAAGTGCTGGGAGATGAAGTTAATTTGCAAGGATGCCCACTGGTCAGTGTGCATGAGTCAGAATGAATAGTCTGTTTTCATGTGGTATGATTCTATGGGACATGATTGAGGTACACAAAGTTGAGGGGACAGATAGGGTAGACTGTAAGAAATGTTTCCTCTTGTCAGAGGAGAATAAAACCAGAGGACATAGATTTAAGGTAAGGGGTAAGAGATTCAGAGGGGATCTGAGGGAACTCCTTTCACCATGAGAATAGTGAGTACCTGGAATGCAATGCCTGAGAGAGCATTGGAATCTGAGATGCTGATAGCAGTTAAGAAGAATCCAGATGAGCACTTGAATCGCATAGCCATAGAAGGCTACAGGCCAAGTGCTGGAAGATAGGATTAATACAGATAGGTTCCCACTGGTCAGTGTGGATGTATGCACCGAATGGCCTGTTTCCATGCTGTATGACTCCATGATTCTATGACTCTATTACACTTCACAAAGTGGCAAAAGTGTGAGCTCGTCTGCAGGACATGACAGCAGATTTAAGGAACAGTCTTCCCTCCAAATTTTGTTTTTTTTAATTTCACTTTTAATGGACCATGCATTATAATTTAACCAGAAATCCAAATCTGGTGAGCAGACCTACTGTATATAAAGTTTCGTTGACACACTATGTGGGAACTGATAGTACAAGTATGTTCTATTCACTTTCCATTCTGCTCCACAGATCAGCATTAAAACATAGATTTCTGTTCTTAAGGAATGTAATTTATCAATTGCAATACTAGTAAATGCAATGGAGTTGCTCTCTGAAGGGCATCTGTGGTGTCACATTAAGAACAATATTTCTCCTTTACCATTAGCTACAATTATTGTTAATGCAACTAATGTTTTATTTAGGACATATTTCAAAAGAACATCTGACCTTTACAGGGGAAATTTTCAACTTCCCATATTTCCCAATTTTCAATCTCAGTGAAATCAATTTCTGAAACAGCCAGTCATGCCACATCCATCGGGTTACACCAACTGCCTGGTATAGGAAGTGGCCATTCAGCCCAACCACATCAGGCCTCCTGTCTTTCCTCATCTAAATCTATTAACGCAAGCCTTTATTCCTTTATCACTCCAATACTTGTCCAGTCTCCCATCACACAGCCTTCAGCTTTCCGTGGTAATAAGTTTCACATTCTCACCACTCTTTTAGTACATAAGCTTCTGATGAATTCCCTACTAAATTCTTGGCGACTATCTTTTAATGATAACAGTTATGTTGTTTCCCACATGGGAACATTCACTCAGTATCCATTCTATCAAAGCCCTTCATATTTTTCAACATCTCTTTATCTGAGAAAGCAACCAAGTCTATTCATCCTTAGCTGACAAGTACACCTTTCCATTTCTGGTATCATCCTTGTAAATCGCTGCACCCTCTCAAATGTCTCTATATCATTTATATAAAATGGTGGCTGACCAGAACTGTTCACAGTATTCTAAGTGTGATCTAACCAAGGTTTGACAAGGGTACAGTGGAATAATGATAAAGATAGCAGAAAAGCAGTCATTAATCTGAGATCTGGGCTATTATCTAGAGAAAAAGTTCAAATCCCACTTGGGTAATTTAAATTCAAATAATTAAATAAAATTGGAATGTACAAAAAAAGCTTGTCTCTTCTTGAATTAAAGGAAAGCTCAATGCAAAAGTAATAACAGTTAGTAATGTTAACCATTAAACTACTGGATTATATTAAAACACATATTCTTCACTTATTTCTTTTAGGAACTTGCCATCAGTAACTTGCCTAAGCGTAACTGAGGAGTCTTACTTTAGGTTCAATTAAGTGCCAGCATGGGCAGTGATGTCCATCTCTTGTAAATGAATAAATTAAAAACAAAAACTGCAGTAAATTAAATGTCTATCCTGACTCTCAATACTGAAAGGTCTTTAGTGAAGAAGTAATTACTTCCAATTTCAATGCTGAAAGACACTCCATTGTCTTGAGAAGTTAAATGTAACTATGATTCATTTTACTCATCAGCTCACAACATTTAGCCTGTAAGCACAGGAAATTCCATCTGACAGCTCTTTCAACAATTGTCTTGGCTTTTCTGCTCAGTGAAACTATTCTGCTCAGTGAACACATTCAATATCCACAGCTGAAGTCAGTTCAGTATCTTCACTCAGAACTGCACATCAGTAATGCCATTGGTTAGAACCTTTAACCAAACCTCATATGTGTTGAAATCAAGAAACACTGAGCAGCAGAGCTGTTGGAAAATGTGTGAAGCTATGTAAGAAATAATCAAGAAATGATTAAATGACACAAAGAAATAATTAAAAAATTGGGAATCAGGCACAGTGGCTTTGAGACGCCAAATTGACAAAGAAAGCAGAAGTCAATGAAATTTCAGGAGAAACAAAAAGCTTGCAACAAGCTACACCTGGAAAGTGGGTGCTTGTATACAAGTTCTATCCAGTTCCTCCAACTTCTTCCATTCATCAATAAATATTAAAATAAATCTAACCCCTGCCTTTTGTCAAAATATGAATTCCTTAAGTTGCTCTTTGAAGTCTTTTTGTAAATACCTCTGTAAAATTGTCATTGTTCTGGCAAAGTTCAAAAATTACATGTGTAATTTTTTTTAAAGAACATAAAACATGAATTACTCTCAAATACTTCACTAAGTTTGGCATGGATTGCAAATAGGGAGCTAAAATTTCACTCTCATGCTCTGGACCCACAGAGCTGGGTTCGGAATTGGTAACCTGGATTAGTGTTTTGGACTTCCACTTGCCCAGTGTTTTCTTATGGGTATGCACTGAGGTGTCTGAAGCATGGGCTACTTTGTGCTAAAAGGCCCATTATTGAAGACAACTGGAAATGCACTTGTGGTGCCCTTGAGTTTTCATGTTCTATGCTGCTGGTGTAAATGCATCACTATGCCAGTGAGGAGCAAGGGTTAAACCTGATAGAGCACACCAGTTGATGACAATCAAAGCAGTGTAGCCGGATCTCTTGCCAAGTATTCCCACTGATCACCCCCTTCTCTGTTTTGACACTGCTTTTTTTTAAACTTTTTATTTAGTTTGTTTTTGAATGGAGGCCAGATTTTTTTCCCTTACCTTTACCTTTCCACTCCTAGCATTCAAACCATTTTGTCTGCTGTTGCGCTGTTAGCATTTCCCTGCTCTAAGATGTAAAGGAGTTCTTCATACTGAAGGTAAGATGAGAATACCTGAACCCCTCAATGTTGCAGCAAATACCTGCACAAGGTACATGGAGGGGCAGGACTAGTAGGGAAATGGGCTGAACGCAGAAATTGGACTAGCTTGGAGGGAACCATAGTCAGCATGGACTCATTGGGCCGAAGGGTCTGTATCCATGCTGTATTACTCTATGACTCTATTTAGATCAAGGCTGTATCTTAAAGATGTCAACTAATTGTTTCATAGGCTGTAAAGCTTTGTCAGGAAGGCCACAGAATACCATAGGGTTCAGTGTTTGTACCCCAGCAATTAACAGAGTACTGCAGGGTTCAGTGCTTAGACCCTAGCTATTCACAGGGTATCACAGGTTCAGTGCTATGGGTTAGAAGAATGAGGAAGACCTCATTGAAATTAATAAAAATCTGACCGGATGGGACACACTAGATACAAGAAAGATGTTTCCAATGGTGGGAAAGTCCAGAACCAGGGATTACAGCCTGGTTACTGGGCAAGCTATTTAGGACTGATCAGAGGAAAAAAAGTGGTGAACCTATGGAAATCTCCAACAGAAGGCAGTTGAAGCCAAAGCTTTAAATATCTTCAAGGAGGAGTTAGACATAGTCCTTATGCCTGAAAAAAAAAATCAAGGGATGTGGGGAGAAGACAAGAACTGGATAGTCAAGACACTGGAAAGTTACCACCAATGTTGCTTCTGCAAAACACTTTAAATTCACTGGAAGGATAAGCAAACCAACATCACTATCCTCTCTGTTATAAGACGATTGAACGGTTTCCTCGTCTGATGAGATGGACTCTAGTCCTCACAATATACCTCATTATGACCTTGCACCTTATTGTCTACCTGCACTGCACATTCTCTGTAGCTGTGACACTTACTCTGCCATTCTGTATTGTTTTTACCGTGTACTACCTCAATGCACTGTAATGAATTGATCTGGAATGGTATGCAAGACAAGTTTTTCACTGTACCTTGGTACAAGTGACAACAATAAACCAATTCCAATTCCTATCCCAGGCTGACATAGCCAGCATTGAGCCTATAGTTACACTCCAATAGCTTACAATGAACAGGCCACAACAATGGCACGTCTGACACAAGATTCCAAGACATGCTCAATTCCAAGCTCTGTCATGGGAAGAGGTTACCAGGCTAATAGAGGAAAAGATCAATAATGTGCTCAAAGCCTCTTGAAAGGTTCAACATCTCCATAGACTCCTGAGAATCCCTCGTACATGACTGTTCAAAATGAAGCATTAGCATTCAGGGTGATATTAAGATTGTTGACTCCATACAATGAGAGTACACAGACACTCTATGTAAATGGCAGAAAGAGCACACCACTTCACAAACTATTTATCTAAAGCCTACATCTGGCATCACTTACTCCATGTGCAGAAGAGTGAGAGGTTGCCGCATTGGGCCTGTCAGTCACCTTAGAAACCACAAAACTAGAATAGAAGCAATTCATCCATGCTGAAAGAAGAAAGAAAGGAAGGAGAAGGGAAGAAGAGAAGGAGAAAAAGCTGAAGGAGCATTATATCCTCCACCTGTTCAGACTTTACCCTTAATTCAAGATGAACAGTCCAAAATAGTTGGATTCTGGGAGGCTATGACTTATGCCATAGGTCATGAAAACAGTCTGCATCCAAAGGAAAGCAGCAGAAAAGGTAAGGAAAAATGCCCTCTCCTCTGTCACTGAATGTTTCTTACCAGCTCACTCTGAAATCTTTGACATCGACAAAGTGGTCTCTAGGACCCAGTGGATCTTGTGTCATTCCCCTACCACAAGCAACACACTCTGTGTTTGATTTTCGGACCCAAAGACTTTGTCAGTCAGAGCAGCTGAATGACGACTGTCTGACTATTCACCACTAAATGTGGATCTGTTGCCACATCATGGATTTATGCTGATTTAAAGAGGGAAAAAAAATTGACACTGGAAATGTGAAACATAAAATACTGGGAGTATCCATCAAGTCGGGTAACATCTGTGGAGAGAGAATCTGAAATGTTAACTTTGTTTCTCTCTCCACTATGCTACCTGACCTGCTGATATCTCTGGTATTTTGCTGTTCTTATGTCAGGGTTTTATGCCGCATTTGTTTTTTAGTTTTTGAAAGTCACTTAATCCATGCATAGAACTGGAGCAGAAAAATATAGTTTTATGCAGGATCTTGACCCAAACAACAACCATTCCTTTGCCTCCACAGATGCTGCTTGACTGGCTGGGTTCTTCCAGTAGTTTATTTTGCTCCAGATTCCAGCAGCAGCTGTCTTTGTGTCTCCAAAACATTGTTTGGTGGGGAATTGCCAGTATGTGGAGAGCATATAATGGCAGAATTGTCTTGGAATGGCAAGGGATGTGAGAAAATTACTGCTAGAGTTTGGGCAAGAGACATGAAATAGAATGGTGCTCTGTGTTTTTAGTTCTTTGCATGTCATGGGATGAGGCTGAGAGTAAAGTCTTCAGGCGAAATGCTTTGGACTGAAAATTCATCCTAAGGATACCTGGAAGAGAGCAATACAAATTGCAACACAATAACAATTTATTGTAGAATTTATGTTTTAATAATTGTTTGATTTTCATTCGTAAAGCATCAAATACTTTAAAATCAATGATGAGCTGCTGGTTGGATCAAAAGATGGAATTGTAAAGGACAGTGTCACAGTTGGTGGTTATGACAAAAAGCATTCCATTTGATTTTACTGTTGATGCTTCCCTGGTGGCTGCATAACTTTACTTTTGAGCATATGCTTAGAAGATTCAGGGCAGGTCAGGTGAGCTATGGGTCCTAATGTGTTATTATGAAGAATGTGACACAAGAATGCTTGCATGAGAAACAAAAATGTGAGACTAAGAGTTCAGAATTATATAGCCTACAAGCTGGGGAACGGATGTTGATGGGGGTGGGGGGTGGGGGGAAGAATGTTTCAGATCTAATGGGAATTCTAACCACCAAATTATTTAAGAACTCGCAATATTCAAAGAACTATATTAATAATAAATGCTTTGAGAGCAATTTACAAATTTCTACAGTTGTACAGTGGAGAGCATTCTGATTGGTTGCATCACTGCCTGATATGGAGGTTCCAATGTGCAGGATTGAAAGAGGCTGCAGAGGGTTGTGGACTCAGTCAGCTCCAACCCTCCCCGCCATCAAGGACATCTTCAAGAGGCGGTGCCTCAAGAAGGCGGCATCCATCAATAAGGACCCTCACCACCTGGGACATGCCCTCTTCATATTACTACCATCGGGGAGGTGGTACAGGAGCCTGAAGACCCACACTCAACATTTCAGGAACAGCTTCTTCCCCTCCGCCATCAGATTTCTGAACGGTCCATGAACACTACCTCGTTTATTCCTCTTTGCACTATTTAGTTATTTTATAACTACAGTGATTTTTATGTCTTTATGTCTTGCACTGTACTGGTACCGCAAAACAACAGATTTGATGACATACGTCAGTGGCGATAGACCTGATTCTGATTAAGGAATTTTTTCAAAGGCAGATAAGAAAGTACCAGATCATACCAAGAAATCAGTAGAGCACAAACCAAATTCATGCTAATACCTAACTCTATACTATTCTCAGGGAAGTGCAGCAAAGAATTGCGTGAAATCACAGAGTAAAACAACTTTCAAGTCAATGCTTTATCATTGGCTCAGTCTGCTATTAAAACTCTGAGGGAAAGTTTGAAATCATTGTCAATTTGAAATAAACACACCGAACCTGGCATCTAAGCCTAACAGAAACAAAGATATAATTTTTAAACAACTTTGAATAATTGACTAGACCAAGCAAGTTATTTAATAGGTCTTTCAGGGGAAGTAACTCCCTTGTTGTACAAGATATACTGACAGAAATTACATTTATTAAATGAGTAACTTAATAATGTGCCCTGATGCTTCATTTTTCATGAATTTACTTGATATATGTAGACAGTTCATCTAAAAAATGTAATGAATTAGCTAACTCATACATCAATAGTGACTTCCCTAACATGTGGATTTTTTTTTGTTGCAAACATCGTTACGTACAGTTGTAAATGTCAGGTGCAATATACAATTACAATATTCCTCTCCACTGGTGTGACCCTTTGATTTGCTGTCACAGGGTCTGAGCTGCACACACTGCCTGCTGTCTCTATTCATCTTTCACCAATGTTACTCTCATCAGTAATTAGTCTGGTCATCGAGGACCTTCATTTTCCCTTCAATTACAATACCAGTAACAGCAAGTCAAACCAATGAAGACCCATCGCTTGTGAGCAGTGCCAATAGAAATAAATTTTGGTGATGAATATACTCAAATCCTTTGGATTATTTTATTAAAAAGAGCAAAATGTGGTCCAACAGATTAGTGGGACTTGCTGGGAAGTATCCAAAATCTCTCTGGTTTGTTTACGGCACAATTGCATTTCCACCCAGTGAAATAACCTGCATTCAGCAGTGTTCTCATTCATATAGAAAGATAAATAACAACACTCATTCAAAGCTATCTTAAAATCATTTGACTATTGCTAATTCAATGCTTTAAGAGTATAAAATATTTGCAGCATCAGGCTAGTTCTCAGCTTTTATGGATTACAGCAGATGGAATAACTCCACAGAAAAAAAGTATAAAACCAATGACCAAATATTACCAAGGATAGTCAGAAATACCTGAAGCAGTCAGAACAAGGTGTTGGAAGAAAACTATATTTAAAGAATAAGGTAATTGCACCTATTAATTAACAATGGCATCAACAACTCCCTGAAGCTGAAATGGCATGAAAAAATGTTAAATTGGAGAGGTAGTTCAGAAAATTGCATTCTTAATTTACTGCTGGAAAAAGGGAAATCCTTCCATAGGAAGAAATGAAAAGAGGCAGTTGGAGAAGATAATCCATTTCCTTGCGGTCTGGGATTTTCAGCAAAAGTTGCTGCATCAGCCAAGAAATAGCTTTAATGTATATGAAACAAGTTCATGCTGATCTTTTATGCCATACATGTCAAGCAAAGCAGGAGCACTGATCAACAATTCAAGAATTGTTTGAACTATGACTGAAATATTACACCATTAAATCAACCTGGTAACAGCTATATTTCAAACTCCATCTTGAGAACTCTGAGATGACTCTTAATGCTGTTCCATTGTTAAAGAAGCAAGGACAAGCTAGGGAACTACAGGCCGGTCAGCCTGACATCAGTAGTGGGGAAGTTAGTGGAGAGAAGTCTGAGGGACAGGACCTACCCGTATTTGGATCGACAGATACTGATTAGGAGGAGTCAGCATGCTTTGTGCATGGAAAGTCATGCTTGCAAACCTTTTAGAGTTTTCTTTTGAAGAGTTAACCAAAAAGGTAGATGAGGGTAGGGCAGCGGATGTTGCCTATTTGGACTTCAGTAAGGCATT
Organism: Pristis pectinata; assembly: GCF_009764475.1. NCBI lineage: Eukaryota > Metazoa > Chordata > Chondrichthyes > Rhinopristiformes > Pristidae > Pristis > Pristis pectinata. The sequence continues at coordinate 76,456,229 of NC_067410.1, read as the reverse complement.
CGACAAGGTCCCACATGGTAGGCTGGTCTGGAAGGTTAGGTCCCATGGAATCCAGGGAAAGCTAGTTAGGTGGATTCAAAATTGGCTCGGAGGTAGGAAGCAGAGGCTGGTGGTTGAAGGTCATTTCTCGGAATGGAGGCTGGTGACTAGAGGTGTGCCACAGGGGTTGGTGTTGGGACCTTTGTTATTCATTATTTTTTTTTAAATGACTTGGATGCGAATGCACAAGGCTCAATCAGTAAACTTGTAGATAACACGAAATTAGGAGGTGTTGTTGATTGTGAAGAAGGTTACTGTAGATTAAAGGGGGATCTTGATCAGTTAGGGAAGTGGGCCAAGGACTGGCAAATGGATTTCAATATAGATGTGTGAGGTGATGCATTTTGGAAAGTCAAACCAGTGTAGGACTTATACTATGAATGGTAGGGCACTAGGGAGTGTAACGGAACAGAGGGACCTGGGAGCATAAGTGCATAGTTCATTGAAAGCAGCATCACAGGTAGACAGGATAGTGAAAAGGGCATTTAGCACACTGGCCTTCATCAGTCAGGGCACTGAGTATAGGAGTTGAGACATTATGTTGTACAAGTTGTGGTGAGGCTACACTGGAGTACTGTGTATAGTTTTGGCCACCCTGTTATAGAAAAGACGTGGTTAAAATGGAAAGAGCGCAGGAAAGATTAATGAGCATGTTGCCAGGACTAGAGGACCTGAGTTATAGGGAGAAGTTGGCCAAGCTAGGTTTTTATTCCTTGGAATTTAGAATGAGGGGTGACCTTACAGAAATGTTTAAAATCATGAAGGGCATAGATAAGGTGGATGGTAAAAGTTCTTTTCCCCAGGGTAGTGGAGTCCAAAACTAGGGGGCATAGGTTCAGGGTGAGAGGGAAAAGATTTAGCGGGGATCTGAAGGCAAGTTTTTCACGCAGAGGGTGGTGAGTATATGGAATGAGCTGCCAGAGGAAGTGGTTGAGGCAGGTACAATAGTATCATTTCAGAAGCACTTGGATAGGTACATGGAGGGGCAGAGCTTAGAGGGATATGGGCCAGACACAGGAAATTGGGACTAGCTGGATGGGCAATGTGGTTGGCATGGACTTGTTGGGCTGAAGGGCCTGTATCCATGTTGTATTGCTCTATAACTATGCAGTTGCCCAGGAGCTGCGTTTGCAAACATCACTTACACTGCTGCCCATACCTAACCTGGTTTTAGTTAATTAAATTTTATGTATGTCATTAGCATCTTTTTTTAAAACTAATTGCTTATTTCCCCATCTTCCAAAAACCTCAGCCTTGAATATTGTTGACTAAGTTTGTGGGGTATAGAATTCCAATGACTTACATTCCTCTTGAAGAAGAAATTATGATGAAATTCTGCTTGCTAGTTCTAGATTCTCCCACTAGGTAAAACATCTTTAAAATGTCTACTCTCTGAAGCTCCCTCAGAATCTTATATTTCTCATGAATGTATTCCAACCAGAGTCCAAACAGGTTATTTAAACCAGGGTCTGAAATGGAAAACTGTTGATGTCTGCCATCTGGCTGAAACAATTTTGTGGCTGTATGGAAGAACAAACAGCCCTCAAGAAAGATTAAATGATGCAGGGGCAAGGGAACAGGACCATCTCCAAGTCCTACAGGGAAAGAGGGAGCCTCCTGTTCTTCCCTCTTCTCTCTGAAAAATTGGGGCAAGGGAGGCTTTATCTTTCTTTGTAGACAAAAGATGATTTGCATAAATTCACAAACCTTTCAGGCATTCTACTCATTTGACTGCACAGTCTTGGATGTTTAAGTTAGAGGGTCATAATTCCAGCAAGAACATAAAAGCAAAAATAAGACATTGCAAATACTTAAACTCTGAAACAAAAAACTGCTGGATATATTCACAAGTCAGGCAGCATTGGTGGAGACAGAAATTGAGTTAACATTTCAGGTTGATGACCTTTTCTCAGAATAGTAAGGACCTTATTTTAAACAACCCACTTATCTGCATTTTGCCCAATGGATTAAAACTGGCCTCACTGTTTCAAACAAACAGCAGAACCAATTAATCTAAACTGTTTATATATTTACATAATATTTTGGTTCTTTTTGACAAACTGACCTGATTGTATTCCCTGAAGTATTATGCCCTCTTATCTTATTTCCAGACCTGATTGTATTCCCTGAAGTATTATGCCCTCTTACCTTATTTCCATTTTACATCAATAAACTTGTGTACTTCTCAATGCAACAAGAACCTTATTTATATTTCCCAATTCTTCATTCTTAAAATCCTTGTCCTTGTTTATGAATTCCTCCAATCTCTTGCATCACACCATCTCGCCTATGAACCATGCCTACCAGCTCTTAATTCACAGCTCTTCATGTTGGGAATTCATTACTTGATTCTTCTGACATGTCATGTTTAGATGAATTTGGGAAACAATGTGAAGATTGAATTACGGACTGCTTTAGTCAATTGGAATCAGCAAACTGCACTACAAACGAAAAACGGAGACATATTTTCTTATGTAGCATTTCACAGGCCTACTGAATGTTTTAAACACAATGATTGACAGCAATGTGCTGGTTGGGTTTTATTTATATTTACAACTGAACAGCATTGTCAGAATTCTAAAAATTCATCTTTCAGTGCAGCAACCATCTTGGTTTAGACAATATGATCCCAACTCTTGGAAGTTTCTTCTATCATCTTCTATGTCCCTTCTGCATTATGCAAGACTCAAAACCAGTTCTTCGGCTGATCTTGTTTTTATTATTTCTAATCCATCCACTACTTGCTCAGCCCATTCTCTCAGATTTGAAGTTCATTAAGCAAACATACAATGCAAATGCAAGTTGTACACGACAGCAAATAAACCAAATACTTTACAGGAAACAGGATTCTATTAAAACATCGTAGAATCATTCAGCACACAGAAACAGGCTCTTTCAGCCCACCTTGCCCATGCTAACTGTGATCCCTATCTACATTAATCCCATTTGCCTTTCCTATCCAAGTACCTTTTAAATGCTGTAATTGTATCTGGCTCCACCACCTCCTTTGGCAGCTCATTGCAGATTAACCACCATCCTGTATGAAAAACGTACCCCTCAGATCTCCTTTAAATTTCTCCACTCTCACATCAAACTTGTGCCCTCTAGTTCAAGACTCCCCTGCCCTTGGAAAAAGACTGATTATCTATCCATCCTCCCTATGCCCCTCTTAATTTTATAAATCTCAACAAGGTTACTGCTTGGCCTCATATTCCAGTGAGAATCAACCCAGTCTATCCATGCTCTACTTAAAACAGCCCTCCACTCCAGGCAACATCCTGGTGAATCTCTACTGCACTCTCTTCTTCGCTACCACATCTTCTGTACACAATACTCCAAGCACAGACTAACCAATGTTGTACAGCTGCGACATGAATTCCCAGCTCCTGTACTCAATGTCTCAGCCTATGAAGGTAAGCATATCAAATGCCTTTTTCACTGCCCTATCCACCTGTGTCACCGTTTTCAGGGAGCTGTGGACTTGCACCCCAAGGTCTCTCTGTACACCGTGCTCCTCCTATCCCAACCAATAATAATTTGACTTCCCAAAGCACATTTGGTCACACTAGTCTGGATTAAATTCCAACTGCCACCATTCCGCCCAACTTTCCAGCTGATCTACAACTCCACCAATTTTCATATCATCTGCAAACTTATCTATCAGGCTACCTAAATTTTCATTCAAGTCATTTAAAGATCTTACAAAAAAAAGGTCCCAGCACCAAATATCGAGGCACATCACTTGCTACAGACTTCCAGTCAGCAAAACACCCATCTACCACAACCTTTTGCCGCCTATCTAGCCAATTTTATATCCAGTTTGCCAACACACCTCAGATCCCTTGTTCCTTAACCTTCTGGATCAGCCTACCATGTGGGACCTTGTCAAAAGCCTTACTGAAGTCCACATAAACCATGCCTACCATTCTGCCTTTATCAATTTTCTTCGTTATCTCCTCAAAAAACTCAATTAGGTTTGTGAGACACAATCTCCCCTGCACAAAACCATGCTAACTCCTCCTAAAGAGTCCTTGCCTATCAAGTGAACATAAATCATATCCCTCAGACTCTTCTCCAACAACTTCCCTACCACTGGTGTGAGGCTCACCGGTCTGTAGTTTCCAGGCTTATCCGTACTGCCCATTTTGAACAAGTGGGCAACATTAAATATCCTCCAGTCTTCTTGTACCTCCACGGCTAACAAAGTTGTAAAAATCTCTGAGAGAGCCCCAGCAATCCTCTCCCTTGCTTCCTTTAGCATCCTGGGATATATCCCATCAAGCCCTGGGGATTTATCCATCCCAATGTGCACCAATATTTCTAACAGTTCCTCTTTCCTGACACAAATATGCTCCAGAGTATCAGTGCATCCCTCCCTTAACTCTCAAGCCTCTACATCCTTCTCCCTGGTGAATACCGATGAGAAGTATTCTTTTTGTACTTCACTCATATCCCCTGGCTCCACAGATAGATTACTCCTTTGGTCCTTGAGGGGACCTACTCTTTCCTTAGCTACCCTCTTGCTTCTTATATATACTTATAAAAGGTTTTACTTGCCAAGGTAATTTCATGGCCCCTTTCTGCCCTCCTAAATTTTTTCTTAGGTTCTCTTCCATATTCGCTATAAACATCATGTTGTAGCTATACAAAATATTGGTTAGATTTGCTCAATCCTCATTTCTTATATCTGACATAGGCTTCCTTCTTTTACCTAATCAAACCTTCAATATCCCTTATTCACCAAAGTTCCCCAAAACTTACCATCTTTGTTTCTTACCCATACAGCAACATGCCGACTTTGAACGCTTACTAGCTCGCTTTTAAATGCCTCCCACTAATCAGATGTTGTTTTCCTCTCCAGCAGCTGCTCTCAATCTACTTCCGCCAGGTCCTGCCTTACACTATTGAAACATAGCTTTCCCTAGTTTAGGGCCCTATCCTGAGGACCAACCTTATGTTTTTCCAAGACTTGAAGTGTACCAAACTACTGTCATTGTCCCCAAGGGGTTCCTCCATCAACATTTCTATCACTTGCCCACCCTCATTCCCCAAGGTCAAGGTCAGCCCCTTCCTAGCAGGTCTCTCCGCATACTACTTCAAAAACCCCTCTTGGATGCATTTTATGAATTCCACCCTACCTGAGCCCCTTGCACTCAGGAAATCCCAGTCAATAGTGGGAAGGTTAAAATTCCCACCACCACAACCCTATTGTTTTTGCACCCTTCTGTAATCTGCCAATATATCTGTTCTAATTTCTCTTGACCATTGGGAGGCCTTTAGTATAACACACACTACCCATGTTTGCTTTTTCTGCTTTCGTGCCTAGCCAATGCTGGATTTGTTGCAACATTATTAATGATATTGAAGGTAATGATCATTGATTTCTGATTCCTGAGGATTTAAAGACCAGTAATAAATGGACTCAATTATTTAATGCCATTCATTTCTGAAGTAAGTTTGATGGTGTGGACACATTTAATAGTTCTTAATCCAGGATCTTTGAACCCTCACTGCTAATTACAACTGTTTGCAGGAGTCTGGTGTTCAATTGGGCAATTGATTTCCACTGATTTTCTTTTAAACTGAGAATATAAAAAAAAATGAATTACTATCCCTACGCTATCTAGAGACTTAAAACGAAGCAATTGAAATCCTAAAATGTTGAGTGGCTAGGAGGGGATCCTGTATTGTATAAACATCAATTAATTCATTCCTGACAAATACAGGGTCCCTTTAGCCCTAAAGCACTTTAAGAAGGTCATAGGGTTCTTGGGAATGAGTTATTCTCAGAAGTGCACTTTGTCACTTGCACTTACAATATTTTTTGTAAATATTATGCTTTCTGATCTTACACTAATTCTATGTCCATACTGTGCTATTACAGCAAAGAATAATGATAGGAAATATTGCAGTGACCATTGATTTCAAAGGGTACATTAAGGAGAATAAGCTCTCGAATACAAAGAGTCTCCAAAGGAAAGCTAATGGTACCAGTACAGTACATTTTCTGCAATTGAAAAGAAATTCTCAATTATGGAGTTTGGTTTTAGTTTTTTGGCCTGCTAGGTTGACTATAGTGATGCAGTCAACACACTGAGGTGCACAGAAATTACTATAGCAATTTTAAAGAAGGACCCCTGATCTGGTTAGAAGAGGAATAGGGGGGCAGATCCCAGAGTAGATCGGTCGCATATGGGTTAGTGCCCAATTATGATGGCCATTGGGAATGAGTGGAGTGAACTTTGGAAGCTAGTCTATAAGAGTTGCTTGCAGAGGCTTCCCAAAGCAGTTCTCACCATTCCCTGGTTGCCAATTTTGCAAGGCTTAGGAAACCAACCAAGGTTGCCAGCATCTTCAAAATATTTAAGTCACAGCCTGTTTCCTGGGAGGGGACGATTGCCTGCACTGTGTTGCATCTCCATTAAATCCAGAAATGAGGAGGGCGAGTTTTTTTTAAACTTTAACCTCTGACCTGTCCCCAAACCTAACCAGTGTTGGGTGCTAAAATCCACCTCTCTGTGTCCAAGTAATGAGCAAATTTACATCAATTTCTGATGGTAAATTAGGATATAATGAGCAAACAACTGGGTCTCCAATCCTAACAGTCAATTATGTCAGCAGTCTGAGAATGGTCAATTAGCTTCAGCTGCAAAAAACTGTATTCAACTGTTTCTTTAAAAAGGTGGTAGAAGGTGACAGAATTTTATGTGCATTGGTGGTGTCATGTGCAGGAAACATTACCGTGCACTTAATTTGTACAATAGACGACCCAGGAGTATTTTATGCTGACATGAGGTGCAAAACTCAGGAGATTGATTTCACAGTACTGACATCCATCATTTTAACAAGCAGATGGTGCATCATAAAAATATAATCACACACAAACACACACACAAAAAAACAGGGTTAACAAATAACATTAAACACATTGGCATCATTAGAAATAGGGATGATTTTCATTAAATAGACAATTTTAGATCAACTGTCTATCACACACCCTCTCCAATATTCATCTCAATTGATTTCACGTCAGATTTTGGAATAAAGTACTGCAGTTTTGCAGGGAAGAGAAGGTTTCTCTTTAGGTGCACATCACCAGTTTACAAAAAGAGAGGTGATTAGCTGAGATTCAAAGAAAAAAACTCAACCACAAGGGGTCTTTCGGTTTCCTTAAATTTAAGTCCTAAAAAGAATAAGAAATGAAATCCTGGTTTTGTGATTTCACCCCATCTCTCAACTCCCCAGATGTTAGGATTATCATTCAGGTATTGCTTGATTCAAGGCAGTGAAGGTCACTCAACCATTAAATATTTTTTCTCCCAAAGTAGCCATAATTTTATATTTCTATTTCTGAGTGCTATACATCCATTAGATTGTAGTACCTGGCTTCATACAGGCTACATATTCCCCTTTTCAACCCTGCTTGATACATCCCAAAAAAGTCTTATACATTTGTCAAACACATTTGTCAAATACAATTTCACTTTCATAAAACAGTTTTCTCTGTTTGATTGCATTACTATTTGCTAAGTATCCTCCTACAATTTTTTTTTGATAATGGATTCTAGCATTAACCCAAAGACAGATGTTAACGGAATTGATCCATAGTGTCCAGCTTCTTGTCTCTCTCCTTCCATGAATAGGGGGAAGGGGTTATATTTGTGCTTTTGCATTCCACTAAGACTTTTCCAGAACCCAAGGAATTTTGGAAGATCATAACAAACACATCTGCCATCTCTGCAGCTATTTCTTTTCAGATCAAAGGGCGTACGCTGTCTGATCCAGAAGACATATGGCCTAGTTTTTTTTCTAGTGACAATGATTGGGTTATGCTTCTCACTCCCTTTTTGCCCCCTCATTTCACACTATTATTGAGATGCCTTTAGTGTCTTCTACTGTGAAGACAGATAAAAAAAAACACTTGTTCAAAACCTACCATTTCCTTACTTTTAATTTCTGTTAATAAAGGAGGAGATCAGTATGGTAGTGAGTTGCTCCACAGCTCCTGTACCATAGTGCTGCAGTCAATTTGCTCCACTTGCAGTCTCTGATTTCATCCACACAGTCTGCAAGAGCCTTGTACCCATTGTACCGATAAGGGCTGAAGTTCCTCTGATGCCATCTTCTTGATCATCTTACCTCCTCATTTATAGCCACTCCTTACTGTCCCTAGCTGCTACCCAGATTTACGGTATTTAACCTATGGGGTGCTACTGCCTTTGGGGGTGTCAGGTAACTTACTGCCTCCATGAAACATTGCAATGCTCAAAGCTCACTCTTCATTTCATCTCTGAACTGAAGTTCCTGGAGCTACATTCACTCCACCAGCTTCCATGTGCTGCAGATGCATCACTTATCCTACCATGTCTGTTATAATTTGATATATTTAATTACTAATTAAATTTTCAATCAGCTATTTATATTTTTAATGATAATTCAGTCTAGTTAATAAATCTGATTTTAAGGTTCACTTTTGCTCTCGATGGTTTGAGGCAGATAGCATAGGAGCATTTAAGAGACTCTTAGATAAGCACATAAATCAACAGAGAAGGGAGGATATGGTCAATGTGCGGGGAAGAGGGATGAGATTAATTAGGAGTCATCGGTTTAATTAGTTTGGCAGAACATCATGGGCTGAAGGGCCTGTCCTGTGTTGAACTGTTCTATGTTTTATGTTCTACAGTAACTTAGAGCAAACCCTCTTCAGACAGAGGAAAACAACTACAGTACTATCTAGCCAATTACCTTCCCATCTTCCTGTGATAGCACATTTTGATACTTTTTCCTCCTGTATTTTAAACTCTTGATTTGGAATGCTGTGACCACTGCTTCTTATTAAAGCGATTCTGCTTTTTTTTAAAGTGCCAATGCAACACCTCTTTCTCTCAATTCAAACACTTTGTCAAATTCTGACCTCTGCACTCAGTTGAAAATGTACACATTCTGTGCTTACACGGTATGAGTTTTCCCATTCGAAAAACCTGGATTTGGATCGTTAGTAGCTATTTTTATTCTCCTTCAAGTCTCAGCAGCACTTATTTCCTAACACAAAACAAATGAAAAAAGGACAAAGACCAGAAACACTGAGTCTCAGCAACCCTTAGGTAAGACTCTGGGTTTCTGGTAGTCTTCATAATGGGACATTATACCTCATTATCTTCACATTACTAAGTCAGCTTGCTTTCAGAGTAAAAATGGAAATGCAGGTGGGTTTGCATCACCTGATGCTCCATCTAATTAACACTTGAAAGGACTAAGGTACATAGGGCCAATAAGTTTGCTCAGAAATTTAACTTCCAATTGGCGAGTTTGAAACCTAAGCACGACTGCCAATCTCATATCTGCATTTATCAGCCCAACATTTCCATTAGCTTCCACCAATGCCTGAAATAGATTTTTTTAAACATTCAAGATATTTAGCTTTTCTTGAATCACTTTTTAAAAAAAATCAGATCCCAAGATTGATGCTTAATGTCAGGCAGTAGAACATGCAAGTTCTTGAGCTTTCTCCAACAGTACCAATTCACTTGATTTTAATGCTTTCCTGGTCTGCAGTTCCACTTCATCCTTCTTCACATCTTTTCAAGGATTGTAAACTTCAACAGCTCTTGAATTTCAACAGTCTTGTTCCATTCTCTTTCTTCTGACCTGAATCTTATGCCTTGCCACAGTTTCACTACCTTTTCCCTAATCCCAAACAATCAGCCTTGACTTCATCCCAGTATGTTCCCATTTGAATCAATTCTGAGACCGATGTGATATTAAGCTCTTCTTCCTCCATGCCCATTTCTTTGGCCAGAAAATCTTCATCGAGATGATGGAATCTTCAGAATTCCCAATCCACCTGGATCATCTTTCTGGCTTCTTACCCTTTCTAGGTCCAATCATCAGAAATCGCTGATGTAACATCGACCAGCTCAATTTTTCCATTGGTCTTACTTTAATCTGCCTCCTCCGAATTTGCAGCACTCTTCCTACTGGAGACCAACTCCAAATTTGTCATCAAACTTGCTGACAGGAACGATGCTGGCTATAATTTGGCAAACTGACCTTTGCCTCTCAGAGCAGAGGCCCAACCAGCCATCGCTCCATCAACACCTCTTTCACCTTGCTAAACTCCTTCTCACATTGCACAATGTGGATTCCTGCAACTTCACTTATTTCCTCAACTTATTTCCTTCCACATTCAATGGATCATCCTCCATAACTTCAGCCATGTTCAATGGGATGCCACTACAAGCCACATCTTCCCTTCCCCCTCCCCCCCCAGCATTCATAAGGAACCATTCCTTCCATGACTCCTTGGTTCTCTTTTTTACCCCCACCAATGCCCATTGCTCCTCATAGCACCTTTCCATACAAACATGGGAGATGTGACACCTCCTTTTTACCCCTTCCCTTCCCACCATCTAGGGACCCAAACACTCCTTCCAGGTAAAGCAGTGATTCACATGCATCTCTTCCATTTTAGTATACTGCATTTGAATATCATGACATGGCCTCCTGTTCATGGGTGTAATCAAAAGCAGGTTAGGTGATTGCTCCGCAAAATACCTTCGTTGAGTTCGCAAGGGGACCCCGAGCTTTTGGTTGCCTGTCACTTTTGTTCTCCATCCAGTTCTACTCTGATTTCTCAGTCATTGGCATTTTACATGGTCCCAACAAAGCACAATGCAAACTCAAGGAATATCATTTTAACTTCTAACTAGGCACATTACAGGTTTCAGGACTTAACAATTCCACAATTTCAGAAAACCAATCCTGATGGAAGTTCATCAACCTGTTTTTCTCTCTCCACACACGCTGCCTGATCTCCTGAGTACTTCCAGTGTTTTCTGCTTTTTATTCCAATTTTTTTGCTATTAATATTCCCATCTGATGTGTACCCTTTTAAAATCATAGCAATCACAGGCAATTTCTATTTGTCCTCTTTGTGGCCACACTATCAGTTTTACAAACTCAAGATCTGAGGCGCACAATGTTGTCTTGTCTTGCGCCTTTCTCCTGTCCACCCAACCAGCAGCTGTTTACATTGAAGCACACTTACATTTTGAAACAAAGCAGGCAACTAAAAGAGTTACACTTAAAAACAAATTGCCCGTCAATCATTCCAGAATAAGTACAATACCATATTTTACAGCATGATGCCCATCATTACATTATTCACAAACAGGAAACCTCATGTTCCAGAATTTGTTTTCCCCGGAAAACAAATAGAGCTAATAGCCTTGTGACTGTGGCACCTTTCTGTGAAAGTATATTTTCAGTGGCTTATTTACAAGAATAGGACCAGGACCTGACACATGTTGAAAGCATGGCCTCCAGCTGAAAGTTGTTCTGCCCTAATATAAACAGCTATGAGGGACCTTGGTTCAGCTACATGTCCATTTTGACACACTGGGCAAAAACAAAATCAGTCAGAGGATGTGCTGTATAAAGTCTAACACTGTTTTTATTACTCCTACACCAGTCTGGTGGATGACTTTTAAAACCATTATTGGAAGTTGAGGATCAGAAACAAGAGTAAGATTTTAAAACCTGTTTAAATGTGTGGTCAGGTGGTGCAGGACCACTCCAAAAGTATGTGTTTCTCTCAATGGTTTAGGTATATTGATTTGGACAATGGAAGAGAACATTGGAGCACATGAAAAGAACTGCAAGTTCCCTACTGCAAAAGTATAATTTCATCCAACATCTAAATAGTGCAACTAAATTTCCTATCACAATGAGTTAAAAAATTATTAATAAGATTTATAATTATTTTTAATATTATAATATTATTATTAACTTCTATTATCTGTAAAATAAAGCACTCACAATTTAAGTACAATTAGTACTGAGGTAAGAATGGATGCTTGCGTAAATATTAAGCAGCAACTACAAATGCCAATAAGTTTCACTGCAAAGACAGATTCTGATAATTAAACTGTAGCACATGTGATCTGACAGAGATGTGTAAATTGGTTTGAATACTTCATTTACTTTAGTTCAAGTAAACAGTGTTCATTAGACTTATAGGCAGAATTTTCTATTTGCATCAGTATCACCATGTTGAAGCTTGTATTTATTCAGAAGTCCTTTCTAGTCCGTAGCATGACATCTAACCAAAACTTTACTTCACAATATTGCTCATTTCTCTTCACTTCGTATGCAGATCCCCCACCTTTTCTATTGCTTGCTGAAGGCAAATCTTCTTACTGATACTTCAACTGGCAACCACATTAGTGCTAACGACTTCTCACCCCAATGTTCAAAATTTGCAGACTAATGCCAAATTTAGACAGTAAAACAATAATCAACTTTTTCAAAACACATTGGTTTCAGGCTTCTCCTTTTCTCATCCTTTGTGTTCTGATTTCCTCCATAGCTGTTTAGAGACTCATCAGATGGAAAGAAAACCTCCCACTACTAACCAGACTTCTTTGATTAATATGTTAAGCTTCCCCATCAGATTTCTTGGTTTCTTATTCAATGCCTCCACAAACATAGGATTATTAGCCTCTCTTTTTCACTTCATCTCACCTCAGTACTACAAACTAACCTTGCAGCATATTTCATAGTCTGACAGAGTTGAAAAAGAAATTACGTATTCACTGTTTAGCCTTGATATTCTAAGCATATTTAAAATAGGTTCACAACTTAATCCTTAATTGCATACCATCAAGTCCCTGGTAATATCTTTAAGCAGGGGACCCTGGTAATATCTTTAAGCAGGGGACAATATGAAGTCTGCAAATACATCATTAAGTTACATAATTAAATTGTAAATTTACAAAAAAGAATAGAGTTAAGAAGGTAGCTTCTTAAATGGCAAATGATTCATCAAATAATTACAAATCTCAAGCTCCAAGACTTAAACAATGCCAATGAATTATTACATTTCATAGAGAGCTTGGTGATTTGCCTCTGCTTTAACATTGCTGACTAAGTTTCAAAGCCTGTACTACATGCCCACACAAAATGAGATTTTACAGAGGATGGTATTTGTTTTTATGATACTCAAAATGACTGAATGAGTAATTCCCTGTCCCATTTGCAAGTGTTAATGCTAGACTATCATGTGACACTATAAGCTGGTGCAAGAAACGGAAACAAACCAACTAATGTCAGTGAATATGCTCTTGGTCTCTATCATTGCATGTTTATTTCACTCAATTGATGACTGTAGTACATTACCCATTCTATTTAAATGGATATCACCTAATCATATTGTTATAAATCTATATTTTCAAATCTAAAATGCATCCCATTTCCTTTCAATTTCTGTTAAAGTTTATGCATTTAGTCCAATAAGTACGACCAGGGAACTAGCCTCAAATCTAAAATTAATATGCAAGAATAGAACATTTCTGAGATATTTTTTGTTTCTTTTTATTATGTTAATATGCCACAGATTCACTTAAACAGATGGTCAGGCAGCATCTGTGGAGAGTGAAATAGAATTAACATTTCAGGTCGAAGACCCTTCATCAGAACTTGGAAGGAGAGTCATCATTCACAACCCTACTTGGTATTTCAAAAGTCTTTCAATTTTGCAGATTTGGTCAGAGGATTAATGTCAATAGAGTCAAGTCTACCTTACAATATGTAAAGTTACTTTGTCTAGTTGTGCGAATCACTTAGTAGGTGGAATACAGAAAAAAAGCATTTGGACAAACTAGTTCATAATGATGCTTATGCTCCAAATCAACCTCACTTCAACTGACTTTACAGTGGATTAAAAAACGTGCAAACAATTGCGATAAATGTTATGAACAATGTTAGTATTATTAAGCAATTCAAGTCAGATATCAAATAGATAGGCACACAATAAAACATCCTCTACACCCACTAGAAAGCTCTGAGGATACTGTGCTGCAGTGAAATATTCAGTTGCTTTCATCTGTTAATCCGTGGTATCTGAGAATGAGTTTTCTAATCTTGATTCAATTGGACATTTTTCACCTCCAAAGAAACTGAGGTGACCTTGCCCGGACACAACCCATACAAAAATCCAAAACAGCAGAGGATATAACTGATTTATTAACATGATTCGGGATTTGAACCCATGTTCTAGAGGTGATGGGCTAATGGCTTTTTCACTGTACCACTCAGTATTAATTATGGATTTACAATAAAATCCTCTCAGAAGTGAATGAAAATTTCCATAAATTATATATCATAATCATTAACACATAGGGTAAAGTGGTATTAGAAAATACATTCATAATCTGGAGGTGTCAGTTATTAAAGTAAGTTCTCGATTTTATTGGGGGTTTAATGTCAAATCCCCAAACTATTCTCAAACAACTTGTATTCATTACATAACAATGCTCCAATCAACTCAGCAGTCAGTCCAGTAAGCATAGTTTAAGTCTGAACTGATTACATAGTGCTTTGTCAAATAAACTAACTACAATGTTTTGGGTTCATTTGGTACAATTAAGCAAGTTTATACTATTAAGCTACAAAAACTTAGTGACTATGTTTTCATCTTGGAGACTTTACAAAATGCTTGTCCTACCTCTCCTAATATCTGTATGCCAGAGATCAGGCTCCCATAACAAGTACTCTACTCCTAGCTTCTTCAAAGCAACAGATTCCCAGGAGAGGAAAGAAACACTTCATGAATGTCCTTCAAGACTGCTTGAAAAAGGCAAAATCCTCACCAGCCCATGGGAATCCTGGCTCAAAGCCACTGTAATTGGCAATCTGGGAAGCATATGGGAAGACAAAGAGTATTTTGGGTGTCTCCAACAGGAGCACCACAGAGTTCATGCACAAACAGTAGGAGGAGCAAACAACATCCGAATAACATACCCACTTACATTGTCAAACACCATGCATGGCAGAGTCTGTGAATCCCAAAAAGGACTCATCAGTCACAATATGATCAGCCATTCTTCCAGTGCCTTTGTCTTTATGCCAATTTCTTTGGTCAAGACACTTCACCCCAAACAGTAGACCCTTTATTTTATTTAAGGAATTCCTTTCTTTTTCAATCTTTTTATTAGTTTTCAAATTAATACAGATTGATATATAGCATCAATATTTATACATGTAATACAAAGAGATCAGGATAACAATCATAGCATATATAATCATAAAGAACAATAAAATATAAAAAAATCTGTAGATCCAACGATCTCTTAGTAAATGAATATAAAAGAAAGGAAAAGATTTATTATATAAATTTAAAAAAAACCCAAATCAATAAAAAAAATTATAAACAATATAAACTAAACAAAAAAAAATGGTTTGAGAAAACCATTGAAAAGTAGTAGGGGGTATTGGATCCTTCCATTTAAGCAAAATGGATTGTTTGGCCATTAATGTAACAAAAGCAATCATACGGTTAGCGGAAGGAAATAAATGGCCAGACTCTATCCTTGGTAATCCAAAAATTGCAGTGATAGGGTGAGGTTGTAAATCAATCTTCAATACATTTGAAATAATGTTAAAAATGTTTTTCCAATATTTTTCCAGAAGAGGACAGGGCCAAAACATATGTGTCAAAGAAGCCACATTTGATTCACATCTATCACATATAGGATTTATATGGTTATAGAAATGAGCTAACTTATCTTTGGACATATGGGTCCTGTGGACTACCTTAAACTGTATCAACGAGTGTCTGGCACACATTGAAGATGTATTGACTAAATGAAGAATTTTCTTCCAAGTCTCTATAGGTAAAGATGTCTGGAGTTCACTTTCCCATTCATTCTTAATTTTGTCCAATGATTCTAGATGTATTTTCATAATTAAATCATAAATTATCGCTATCAAGCCCTCCTGATAAGGATTAAGACCTAAATTTTTTTCTGTAGTTTCAATTTTGTAAGGTGTCAGAAAAGAGGGTATAGTAGTTTTTAAAAAATTTCTAATCTGCAAATATCGAAAGAAGTGTGATCTAGGCAAATTATATTTATTAGACAATTGTTCAAAAGATGAAAAACAGTTATCACTAAATAGATCCCGAAAACGTACTATTCCCTTCCTTTTCCATATGGAAAAAGCTGAGTCAGCTCCAGATGGATGGAAGAAAAAATTAGATTGAATGGGACTTGACAAATTAAATTTATTCAATCCAAAAAATTTACGAAATTGAAACCATATTCATATTGTATGTTTAACAATTGGGTTAGTCGTATGTTTACTTAACTTGGTAAGTGCAAAAGGGAGAGAAGCACCTGAATTAGAAACTAATGAAAACTCAGGAACTGATTGTTGCTCAAGGCATACCAATTTGGGGCATTGAATTACATCAGAATCTTGTATCCAAAAAATTAAATACCTAATATTAATTGCCCAATAGTATAATCTAAAGTTAGGCAAGGCCAAACCACCATCCTTTTTTAATTTTTGTAAATATTTCTTACTTAACCTTGGGTTTCTATTCTGCCAAATATATGAACGAATTTTAGAATCAATTGTGTCAAAAAAAGATTTCGGGACAAAAATTGGAATCGCTTGAAATAAATATAAAAATTTTGGTAAAATATTAATCTTAATCGCATTAATTCAGCCTACCAATGGTAAAGACAGTGGAGACCACTTAGTAAATAATTGTTTAACATGGTCAATTAAAGGCAATAGATTAGCTTTAAATAAGTCCTTATGTTTCTTGGTAATTTTAACACCTAAATACATAAAATAGTCAGTTACCAATCTAAAAGGTAATTGGCTATAAATTGAGGTTTGCATATTCAATGGAAAAAGTTCACTCTTATTAAGATTTAATCTAGAGCCAGAAAAAACACTAAACTGATCTAGTAGTGATAGTACTGCGGGGATAGATTGATCCGGATTAGAAATATAAAGTAACAGGTCATCGGCGTAGAGAGATATCTTATGAATCATCTGTCTGCGAGTAATGCCACATACATTTGAAGAGTCCCGAAGTGCAATAGCAAAGGGTTCAAAAGCAATATCAAATAATAAAGGGCTTAACGGGCAACCTTGTCTAGTACCTCGAAAAAGCCTAAACAAAGGAGATCTTTGATTATTAGTAAGTATTGAAGCCATAGGTGTATAATAAATCATCTTAATCGCAGATATAAATTTAGGGCTGAAATTAAATTTTTGAAGTGTAGTGAATAGATATTCCCATTCGACTCTGTCAAATGCCTTTTCAGCATCTAGTGAAACAACACATTCTGGAATTTGGGATGAAGGACTATATATAATATTCATTAATTTCCTGATATTAAAATGTAAATAACGATTCTGAATAAATCCTGTCTGGTCTTCAGAGATAATTTGTGGGAGAACCTTTTCCAGTCTAAAGGCCAATATTTTGGAAAATATTTTATTTAAGGAATTCCTGATCCACATAGACCATCCTATAGGTCTATTCATCACAAACCACTGCCGAAATTGGCTATCTCAATTTTTCCACTCTCCTTCCTCACCCTCATTTACCCCTTTCTGATAACAAGAACTTGGCTCATGAAGGACCCTGCTCACGATGGACTAACCACTTCATTGTCTGCTGAAAAGTGTGGTGTTGGGCAATATCTCCTTTATTTCACAGAGACTGAATGCCAGTTCTCTGACACCTTCTCATATCTTGATTCCACTCCCAAGCATTAGATTAGAGTATTTCAAACAGTTACAAATAGCAATTCCTTCGGAATCCCCAACCTTAGAGTTTCTTAACAGCACATAGGCTGCTTTTTCCCTCCTCCCTACAGAATTTGGCACTGCAGCAATCTGAATAAAATTTGTTCTTTTTCAATTACAAAGTGAACTGATGAGTTAAGAGTCTTGAATTCTGAGCAGGACTGTCCTGGTAGACCCATGAGTTCAGCCTTCATTTCCCACAGGATTCATATTTTCCTACCTTGATTTTATTCTTCCCCCCTTATCCAGCCTCTTCCCACTTTCATTCGTGACTTCTGACACCCTGCCATTTTGAGTTTCCAGGTTCGAATTGGTTCATTTTCACCATAACCCCCTTTAACTACTATCCCATACCAGGACAGTCTGAGAGCCCTTTGTTTCTTCCTTGAATGGAAGCCCAACTAATCCTCCTCAATACTACTCTTTTACTTGGCTTAAATGGTTTCTCGACATGAACAACAACACTCTTACTTCCTCCAAATAAATTGTATGAGTTCAAGCTACATGCTTCTTTGTAAAGTACTTGGAATATGCCTTGCAAAAAAAAATTAAAAGATAAAGAAACTTATCTGCAAACCCTCCCAACACTACCCCAAGATACTCTGGAGCAGCAAGGTTCCAATGTTGGATCAGAAATTTAAAAAAAACACCTTGGAAGAAAATCTGCATTCAGAATAATGAAAAGGCAGCAAGTGTTCACTGATATTACTGAGTACATTAAACAACAAGCTTATCTGTGGTTAAATGCAGAAATCTAAGAATTCCTATCAGAGATATCCCAGGCCTTAACAGTCCTCTTCAATGGACTAACACTGAAATCAATGTAAAGATGTGAAGGTGCAATACTAACCTATTAGTTACCCACTAAACTTGGAAGAAAAATATTCCTGGCACCATAAGGAGTATGTGTATTTTTAGCGACATGGTAAGTGATAATTGCTTTGTATCAACTTCACTGACTTTGAAAATATAATTTTCTTAAGGTGGAATCTCATTCCGTCAAAAAATAATTAGTGTTGCCCTTTTTTAATAATTATATTCTTTATTTTTCTGCCCATTTTCTTTTACACTCTCTTAATCTGATCTTCAATTCTGCATTATTTTGCATCGAATTAGATCTAAATTATATACTTCTTGCTTTAGATTCTGTATGTTTCAACAGGGATTCTTTAATTTGATTGATTGAAGTACCCCTGCTTATAGACATCACAAATCCCCTGGTGAGGGTGCTGCACTGTAAATTATCTCTAAACACCATGGTGCCACTCAGAAGCTTGCCAAATGCTAGTGGGCAGTGTCAGCATGATAAACAGTGGGATCTAATCCTTCACCATTGACTACAAAATCCATGCCAAGTCGTAATGTTGGAAATGTTGCCACAATTATCAGAATTTAAGACTAACTCATCAGTTCACTTTGTAATTGAAAAAGAATAAATCTTAGCAAAATTGGTGCAGTGCAGAGCCCAGAATGATGAAGTTTTACAAACAAAGGTTTTTCCCCATCAAATCATGTCAAGAGTAAGCCAGTCATTTGGGGTATAGTGCAAATACACAACTAATACAGAGTTAACTGTTAGCACCAGAGCTGTAATAAAATATATTAGAATACCAGAAGGCTTTGGGTACCCAATCTAAAATACTGCAGATGCAGTGCTTTTAGCAAGGGTCATTAAATGAATTTCCATTCATCTGAATTGATTAACTTCAATACTTAATGTTAATTTCATGTTATTCTCAACTGCAGAGCTGAATACAAGATTAAAATCAGATTTATTCTGTACAAAGCTTAGATTTTCCAGAAACACTTGTTTGAACTCTACTAAGCAGTTAAAAACACCAGGCAGTGAGCTAGAGAATGCCTACTCCAAATCCAACTGGAAGCAAACTGTCCATGATATCCTCATTCCCACTTGTTCTTCAAATATTTAAATACTGGTCCACTGGTTCCATTATTAAAAGAATGGCTCAGTTAAAGCATCATACAGCATGGAAACGAGCTTTTTAGCCCACCAAGTCTATGCCAACCATCAAGCACCAATTTATACCAATTCCAGTTGATCCTTCCAATCAACATTTTCCAGTAAAATCAGCAACGTAAATTAACAGTAAAAGAGATCCCCATTAATAAGCTGTTTCTGGATTTTTTTAATGTAACAATCATAGTACTTTTAATAATCTTTATGTAATGATTAAATAAAATGAAAGCAAATGTAATGAATTTTTGCTAATATAAGATAGTTTCAAATTGTGACATGTGACAATGCCCCATGATTCAAAATTTGACACTTTTTATATGGAATTTGCTAAGAACATGGCATTCAGTTGTTTCTTTACAATGAAATATAAACAGTTTATTAATGAAAATAACAGTCTCCTGGTACAAGATGAGAACCATAAGACTATACATATAAGTGATAGTGACATATGCTTTCTATTTG
This sequence comes from Pristis pectinata, assembly GCF_009764475.1. Taxonomy (NCBI): domain Eukaryota; kingdom Metazoa; phylum Chordata; class Chondrichthyes; order Rhinopristiformes; family Pristidae; genus Pristis; species Pristis pectinata. The sequence continues at coordinate 76,436,146 of NC_067410.1, read as the reverse complement.
TCCATCAGATAGATTCAGAGAGAACTGTTGGATCCTCTAATTATATTATTAGTATGAAAAATGGGGTTTGCAGACAAAACCAAACATACCTCATAGAGCATTTGTCAATAATAGATTATAAGCTACCTGCACACTATTTAGCAACACATTAACAAAGAGTCACTCATCAAAACTTACTGTGTCTGAATGCTTTTCGCAGGTATTCCCCCACACAGTACTCTGCTGTCCTGAGCTATCCATGGTGCTGAATGAAGCTTTCCACTCAAAATATGACTGCAGTTTAAAAACACTGCATATATTTCTCTTCCATCCACTAGGTCTGCATTATAGTTTAAGGAGCCATAGCAATCAGAGCAATAGCACCGCTCTGTTGAAGTGTAAGCATGATTATAAAAGGTTTCATGTTCGGAGAAAGACAGTAGAAATGCCGTTACCAGTCATACAGCAATATTCCACGAGGCTCCAAAATATCATGTTAATACAAGAAACCAGGATTTGAAACAAAAGCTGCAGTAATGGTTTTGAAGGCTTATATTCTTGATCAAAAATTTCCCTTATTTTTTTTTCAAAGAAACTAGTACCCATAGATCAAGAGAGATGGAACACAAACCCTGACTATAAATCTGGGTTGCTCAAGTGATACCAAGGGCTTCCTCTAATGCTAAACTAATGAATTTTTAATCTAGTCTAAATGGCATCTTCCAACAGGTTTGTTATAAGAGGTAGACCAAAAGAGAATGATCATTTTTGTAAAGATTAACTGCTTCATACTCCAGGGTCAGTGTACAAACAAATATTTGACAAGATCGCAAAACCTTGTCAGATTCAGTGTGTTTTGAATTCATACTGCTGAATGCAGGCATCTGACAACCTTCACAGACTTATCTCTCCAGCAGGCTTACAAAACCACGGGACATTGAGACATCATGCAGATAAATGCAGGCATCTCTGCTTATTTCAAGTTTATACTCTAGGATATTTTGCGCACATCAGATTTTATTCTTTGTAAATCAATAACCTTCAGACTATGTGTTATTCATTCTGCTATGTCTCTGTTTAGCAATCTTGTGTGTGCACAGATAGTTAAATAAAATAAATATTGTTCAGCCACATATCATGCATGGCATTGTTTATGATGGAATCTATCTAGTCCCGGAACATGGACTTCAGCAAGGTCTTTGACAAAGTCCCGCATGTAGGCTAGTCCAGAAGATTAGATCACATGGGATACAAGGCAAGTTAGTAAAGTGGATACAAAACTGGCTTGATGGAAGGAGTCAGAGGGTGGTAGTGGAGGGTTGTTTTTCAGACTAGAAGCCCATGGCACCCTGCTGGGATCGGTGCTGGGTCCACTGCTGTTTGTCATCTATATTAACAATTTGGATGAGAATGTAGTTGGCATGGTTAATGAGTTTGCAGATAACACCAAAATTGGTCATATAATGGACAGTGAAGAAGGTTACCTAAGATTACAATGAGATCTAGGTGAACTGGGGAAGTGGGCCAAAGAATAGCAGATGGAATATGTGAGGTGTTGCACTTTGGCAAGTTAAATGAGTGCAGGACTTGCACAGTAAATAATAGGGCCCTGAAGAGTGGTCTAGAACAAGGAGACCCAGGGGTACAGGTACACAGTTCATTGTAAGTGGCAACACAGATAGACAGGGTGGTGAAGAAGGCATTTAGCACACATGCCTTCATCGGTCAGAGCATTGAGAAGAGGAGTTGGGATGCCATGTTATAGCTGTACAGATCATTGGCAAGACCACACTATTGTGTGCAGTTCTTGTCACCCAGCTTGATGACGGATGTCATTAAGGTGGAAAGGGTGCAGAAATGAATCACAAAGATGTTACCAGGAGTGGAGGGTGGATACAAAGAGAGGCTGGATAGGCTGGGACTTTTTTCCCTGAAGAGTAGGATGCTGAGAGGTATATAAAATCATGAAGGACATGGATAAGGTGAGTAGTCACTGTGGCTTTCCCAGAGAGGGCATAGGTTTAAGGTGAGAGGGGAAAGATTTAAAAGAGATCTCAAGGGCAGCTTTTTCTACACAGAGGCGGGTGGGTATATGGAGTAAGCTGCCAGAGGAAGGTGTGGAAAAGGGTACAATTACAACATTTAAAAGACATTTAAATCAGTACATGGATTGAAAAGGTTTAGAGAGATACAGTACATGCTAAACACAGGCAACTTGATCTAAGTCAGATTGACAACTTGGTCAGCCTGGACCAGTTGGGCCGAATGGCCTGTTTCTGTGCTGTATAACTCAATGACTATTCAGCAACTAACATTTATATCAGGATACTTTCAGAAAATTAAATCTAGTGGAATAGTCTTAAATTGGAGACACCTAGAAACAAACAGTTTTTACAACCATGCTAAGTAGTAACAGGAATTAGTGCTGTATTAGATTCAAGTCAGGCATGGATTAAAAGAGTTAGAAAATTTTATTTTGTGAAACTTAACTGATAGCTGAGAGATTTTGGCTATACTGTGATGAGTGAAACCCAGTTTATTAAATTATATTATTTTCTGCAGGTGCTGACTTCTCTATGCATTTTCTTAAACAAGTTTCAGAAATGCAATGGTTTCTGCATTTCAATTTGCATTCTCTATAAACTTGAGATTATCTAAAGCGCTGCTCTCTGTACCCTAACTCGTCCAATTCGTACACCAATACTGGCTGCACTGGCTCAGGTCCAGGGCTCCCTCCTTGACCTTGTCTCTTCCTTTCTCTGGAATCAGCCATAAAACCTTGAGATTTGTGCACTTGAGTCTGGCCTCCTGGGCCTCCCTGATCCTCATCATGTTACTATTAGTGACTGAGCTCACAGATGCCGAGATTCCTAATTATGGAATGACCTCCCGAATTCTCTCCAGGAACAGCTTCTTCCCCTCTACCATCAGATTTCTGAACAGTCCATGAACTCATGAACACTACCTCATTATTCCTATTTTTTGCACTATTTATTTATTTTTGTAATTTATATATTACGTCTTTTCACTGTGTTGCTGCCACAAATTCACTTCATATGTCAGTGATAATAAATCTGGTTCTGATTCTAATTCATCCTTTCTGATACTAATCAAACCTACCTTTTTGATTCAACTTTTGCTCTATTATTTTGCTCTGTGTATTCTCAAATAAAAAATTTGGTTTAGTGATGCTCCTTTGAAGTGTCTCACTGTTTAAGGTGTTGTATAAATGCAAGTTATTGTTCTTGAGAAATGCAAGTTATTGTTCTTGAGAAATGCAGTGTACACCAATATTGGTTGCAAATAAGAAATTCTGGCAACATGGTTTTGTCACTGTACAAAATGCCTGCTTGTAGTTTGGCTTCCCCATGTCGCTACCTCAGATCTTCCCGTTAGTATTATTTGAATAATGCCTGTGAAATGAAAACTGGACACCCATTTAATTAGACCCTGTCACACCAAGAGCGACAACAAGTAAATGAGACTAAAACTGCGTCTAATTGCTGGTCAAGTTTGCTGAAGTATATTAATGGTATTTAAACCCTCAATTAAGATTCAGTGCCCCCCTCCCCACAACGTTGCTGGCCTTGTTGGCTATGCATTTGTTGAGATCCCCAGGATAGTCCATCAACATTCTTAGATGCATTACCAACCTGCAGACCGGATATACAGTTAAACTCATAATCCAGCATTCAATTATTCAGAAATGCTGATAACCTGGAATCAGGCTCACTTGTTAAACGGGAACGTGAGCTGGGAGTCCAGAGTGCGAGCAGAGTGTGTGGCTAGAGCTGAGCATCCAGAGTGTGGCTGCAGCAAGGGTCTGGAACGTGAATACATTTGCAGTTGGAACCAGGGTCTAGCGTGCTTGTATACTTCCTTCAAACTCATCTGGTTTGTTGTAAAATGTAATATACTACTGTGTAGGATGTAAAAGAGTCTTTGGGTGTTAATAGGAGCGATACCCAATTCTCAAGAAAATCTGCCAGTCTGGCACCACGAAGTCCCAAGAGTGCCAGATTATCCAAATTTTATGACAGGTGGTAGAGGAGAGGGATAGAGCTGACAGTAGAGAAATGGCAGATATCCCTGTTCAAAGGTGGTCCAGGAAACAAGGATTTCAAGAAACAAGTCCAGCAAAATGAAACTCCACACCAACTTCTGGAATCTTTGTCAATCCTTCCCCTGAACATGAGCCCAACGATGTGCAGATTCCACAGGTTTAGCAATGTACAAGTAAAGGTGAACATTTGTTCACTGATACTGGCCTTGCAATTATCAGTGGGTCTGTGACTAGTCTTCTGCCAAACTGAATTGTGTGCATCAGCCATTTATGTTCCTTTATAACCAAGGGAGCAGCTACTGATGCAGAAAATAGTTAATAGGCTCACAAATATAATTCCCATTCTATCAAAATGTGAAGTAAACCAAATAAAAGAGTTAAGAGGATTATCTGAAAGACTAACAAAGGTAAGTCTTTAATTAACTGCTAATGAGTGAGTGATGGATCTATTCAGGTTAGTTGTAAATAGCTGGAGCAAATAAGAATGGGGTGAATTCCCACAGTCACAGAGTTGTACAGCACGTCTATGCAAAACATCATGCCTATCCATACTAATCTCACTTGCCTGCATTAATTCCATATCTGTCTTGCTCATTCAAGTACCTGTCCAGACATCTCTTAAATGTTGTTACTGTTCTTGCCTCCACCAACTCCTCTAATTCTGAAGTTAAAACATAATTAGGAAGATAAAAGGGATGTGGGAAGACAACAAATCAATGAGACTCAATTAACATGGTGCTCATATTATGCTGAAGATTTTACTATGAACGCTGGTATGAAACTGTGTAGAAAGATTTCTGTCTTGTCTGCTGATCAGAAGAAAACTGATACTATGATTGATGCTAAGGGACAAAGAGAGCAACGTAAATTATTAAATAAATACTCCAAATTTACCAGCTGTTGGTTATTTCTTCAAGACATTTGATAGAATGATTAAAAAAGTGTCAAAAGAGCAAACTGACACATAGTACACAACATCATTGCATGAAATTTTCCAACAAAATCTTGAATAAATTCTTCACAGACAAGTGGTAAAATCATTTATACAGAATCATAACTTGCAACTGAATCATTCAAGCCTACATTTAGTTGTCAAACATTACTTTTGCTGTATTTGTTCAGCAACATGCTATGAATTCTATGCAGCTCATTTTATTGGCTTCTAAGGATGGACAGCAGTGTAAATAGTGCCATCTATTGCTTATCTTGCTTATTTCTAAATAAATGCAGCCTTCCTTCCACATTCACAAGCAGCATCAACACAAGGCTAGCTTTGCTCCTGAGTAATGTGCATTATACACAAGATAAACAGGCATTTTATTTCCTGCCAGCCCTACCCCAGTCAGCCCCAAATTAATATCTGAATTTCCTGCTTGACTTCTTCTGGTTGCTGCATTTGAACAGAATACAATAATAGAAACTTTCTGTAAATAAATGTCTGATTCTTCACAGGTTTATTTTAACCCAGCAGCACATTCAGGTTCTACAACTCAGATGATATTTACATCCAGCAATGGGACATGAAATTAGGCAGGAAATGTAATCGGTGTAGGATTGCCAGCATTGTAGTTCAAAAATAAAGGGCAGGTATGGATGGTGCTTATTGTTCATCAAGGGAAGGGCTTATCATGGACAGTGTTTCTTGCTTTGGGGAGAAAAGGTTCCAGTGGTTCCCAGGAATTCCTCCTGTGAGGATGTATTATAGGTTTAGTTTGACGCAAAGATTAACTGTAAACCAATGATACATCTGTGTTCAAATCTCAAGATTAGAATTTCAACAGAGTGCTGCTCTGATCAGAATCCACAGTGGTCCATTAGGGCCACCTCTGCTATGCACCCATATCAAAGGAGTTTTTTTGCTCACTGGCACTGACATCAACACTTCACACTAGTCTCTCTCTACTGCACCAGAACAACACAAAGCTTTTCCAAATGACCTCATCCTATGCTACAGCAGCTTCTCCTGAGAAAAACAATAAAATTCTGAAATAATCACAAAAATAAAAATACTTAAGTACCAAACAGAGCATAATGTATTCCACATTAGGAATGAATATCCAAATACTGTGATTTTAGAGTATGCAGGAAGCACTTCATAGAAAATAGTCCTTTTGCAGCCAGTCAATCTCAATCATTAAATTAAAACGATGGAAAAATAATAGATTGCGTGCCCTCAATTACTAGGATGTACTCTTTGCAAGCATTCTTCCTCATTGGGATTGCAGAGTCATCAATTCAGTTATAATGCACAAAATATGAGTAAAAGCTAATCAACTTGGGATGGCTGAAAACCTATAAAGATATAACTTATCTGAAACAATCATGCATCCCCCCAAAAATTATCAGACATAATATACATCAATTCACCAGACGACTAATAGCTCCAATGTTGCAGTAACCATCTCCTTGCAATAACTATCATTGCCACACATGGACGCAGAAATGAGGGTAGACGTAAAATTTGGGAGGCAGTAAGGTGACATAAAAATCCACCCGTGGTTTCAAAAGATATAATTCTCAAAGCTAGAAGGAACATGTTTTTCTATGCTATGTTGCTGTGGGTCAATGGATCATCACCAGCTTTGTGTATTTTTGTTATTAACAGGATGTGGGTAACATTGCCAAATTCAGCGATTATTTTCCATCCTAAAATGAAAAAAATGGTAATGAATCATCCTGAACTGCTGCAGTTAATTTAGTGAAGGAACTCCCACATTTTTGTTGAGGGAGGGAGTTCCAATACTTGGACCCAGCAATGACAATTGGTGAGATGTTCTCAGTTCAGAATAGGCAGCAACTTAGAGGGAACTCTGCAATAGGTGATGCTCCTTGGTCTCTTCTACCCTTGTCCTTTAAGTGATTTGAGTGGTGTTGTCAAAGAAGCCTCGGAGACTTGCAGTACATTTTGTTGACAGTACATACTTCAGCCATGGTGCACCACTGGGGGAGGAAGCAGATGTTTAGGGTAGGATCCAATCAAGTGGATTGTCTTATCCTGGATGGTTCTGAGCTTGTCAAGTTATCTTGAAGCTACATTCACTCAGAAATGTAGAGGGCATTCCATCATAGTCCTATCCTGCACCCTGTGGTTGGTGAAAAGAATTTAAGGAGTCAAGGGGTGAACATGTCTTACTTGACTTGTGCTTGGTGGCACAATATTTATATGATCTTTTCATTTAAAGTACAGGTCAATGGCAATTCACAAGACTTTGCTCATGGACGTATCAGCAACAGTATTGCTTTTGAATGTCAAGGAAAGGTAGACAAACGCTCTTTTCTTGAATGGGAATCTTCAGAAATCTGTAGCAACCTAATGTGACAGAAATCTATACCTCAAGAGAAATCAGAACTGAACTGGTTAAACTGACGAAACCAGTTTCCCACAAACCTTTGGCCCTGGCTATTTCTTTTCCAATAAAACCAGATATCCAAGTTGTTGTGTCAGTGAGCATTTTTCAAATCACCTTTGGTAAAAAGGAGAGAATTCAAGTGCAACATAAAAATTATTAAACAGTGTGCAAAAAATGTTTCTCCATAATGATCGCAGCATGTTGCATAAAAAGCAGCATTTACACAGCACCTTTATGATCTCAGAATGTTCTCAATTGCTTTGCAGCCAATTAAGCAATTTTAAAACTTTTAAATGTACTCACTGCTGTAATGCAGTTAATATGACAACCAATTTGCACATAGGTATCTCCCACAAGAGGTAATGTGATATCGATCATATGATCTGTTTTAATGAAGCTGATTGAGACACAAGATATCAGGAAAAACTTTATTGCTCTTTGTCAAAATTTTGCAGTGGATTTTTTTTTTACCCACCTGAACACGTTAAGTTGACGTTAGTTTAACCCAGCACTATCCTCTGACAACAAAACCTTGGAATGCCAGTCAAGACTTGAACCAAGAATCATTTGACTTAGAAGCAAGTGTACCACGTACACAGCAATGGGCTGGTATTTATAAGTTAATATATTAGGCAGAATACATCAAAAATACTTCAAAAGCTGTCATTCACTTGAAGCTGTGAAAGATGCTATAACAATGCAAATTTTTTTTCATTTGGTCCACTTCTGATTGTGACCAGTGGAGCTGAACCATTGTGAAAGACACCATTCCTTACATGATCCTTCTTTTTGATTGTAAAGTTATCTAACAATTTTTTTCAATTGGTTGCATTGCCATCTGAAGTTGTATGTCAATGCCTTAGTTTACCTTCCCTTTCTTGGTTTTCCTCCAATCTATACAACCAACAATTCCAGTGATTTGTTGGCTATTATTATTCCAATTCCAGGATTCATCCCTTAAAGTTTTTATCTTGTTGCCCTTTTAGTTTTTTTGTCTCCCTGAACCTGATAGTATTTATTTGCTTTCATCCCTGATCTTTGTAATTGAAAATTGTGTAATTTCTAAGATTTGAGCTCATCAATTTCTCACACTTTTGGATGATGATGAATAAAGTCAATTTCTATGCTTAAATTATGATCCTTAAAACAAATCTCTCAATATTGTTTGGAGACAAAGCCAAATCGGCATGCACTCATGCACTGAAATCTTATGCCTTTATCTTACAAAGTAAATATACATCAAATTCTCTTTTCTTTCAGTTTTCAGTTCCTTTTAAGTAGAAAGGCTCTTCAATGAATTTCACTTACACTGACTGCAGACAAGACTGGCAATCCAAGGAAGCATTTATGAAACACATTTACCAAATAGTGGACTACATGGATGAAGTTAGTGAAAGGTTTTTTTTTCAATCTCCACAAACTCCTGGTATCACAGCAATTTTGTTTTCATTCCATTTCAATTTGTTCAATGAAACAAGATCAGAAAGCAGTAACAGAACGTTGTTTGGTTCATGTTCTTGTTTACAAGGACTAAATGTTCAGGTACTACGGTAAATTTGTAACTAAACTTTGCTGTATATAGATATCTCTCTCTCTCCTGAAATTCATTTATTGTTTCATTTTCAACTCAAGTAGTTAAATGACCTTTCTAAATGTCGTATTTACATTCATATATCAAGGGAAAAAAAACACTTGGGTCAGCTTTCTACAATCCATTTGGTTGATTCCAATGTGCAAATCTAATAGCTACAGTTGTGCCTATTTCTTTATATTTCAATACTTATTTTCAATGTGCTGCTTTTCTGCATCATTGTTAGACTGTTTTCTGTCATTTTCCATTTACTCTTAAATTGAATACACTAAACTAATTTTCTTTAGCTTTTTTTTAATTTCCTGTGTTTCTGTAAAAGACTGTCAAACACCATGATCCTGAAATGGTTGTACTAACAAACAGAGATGTAGGACAAATTCTGTATTCATATATGCATATAATAATCCATGTTCCCTTTTAACATTTTACAATATAGAACACTTGTATGGTGAATACTTTTTTTCTATTTCATAAATGGTCTTCAAATGATTTTTTAAAAAATGGTCAGAATAGCAGTCTCGGACTTCTGATACCAGTATCAGAGCAAAGCTGGTTTGCTTCCATGATAATAATAAACAAGTCGACCTGTCTTTGTAGTAACTGTCAAGTACTATCTACTCTGGAAATGGACCACATTTAATGAAAGAGAATTGAAACCAATTTGAAAAGGCTATACACACTCATTGATTATAGCCTTTTCAAATTGTCTGGGCTCATGCATGAAGACTGCCACCTGAATGCAAGTATTTATGTCCATGGATGTACTTAGCCATGTAAGGAGAAGAGAATCTGCAATTCTCAATGTGAAATTCACTTACAGGTTTCAATACATTTATAAATATTTATTAAATGAAAATTATGATAACTTTCTAAAATATATACTCTGCACTATGCATTAATTTTATGAACTTCCATAAAATGGGAAATATATTTATTTTAATGGTATCCAGGATGATGAATATGAATGATAAAATATCCTGAAGAATATTTTGATGCAAATTTTGCTAAGAGAAATGGTAACATTTCAAAAACACCATCCCCAAAGACCTAGCCTCCATAACTCTGAGGTACACAATTCCAGAGATTCCAGTCTTGAGAAGAGGCTGATATTTCTTCTAATAAGTTATTACCAGATTGTCAAGGGACAATAGAGTTTAAAATATTTAAAAGCTGAATATCATATTTCATCACTTTGGAATTATTTCAAAGTCCAGTTCCGTTAGTTCTTTAGGAATATAGCTATCATCACTATGGTTTGTTTTCTGATAACATCCTCCAACAGTGTTGAGCTGAATGTACAAACTGTTTGCCAACGGTTTGGAAGAAAACCACTGACAAGGTCCTCTTATTATCAGGAACAGCTGAAAAGGCATCTGTCAGCACAAGCTGTCTGAAGGCCATCAGTGGAGTCCAGGAGCAGGGCCTTGGGATCCATTGCCTGGTTACTGCTTGCAGTATAGCAGTGGCAGGAGGTCTGGACCTCGATTAGATCTATGGGTTCATGTAAGGTTTCTGTTGCCACAGGGATTGCAAGGATAAGGACTCGAGCCAACATTGTTTCTACAGATAAATGTATTAAAAGCACCAGGATTAAAAGTGACTAACATATCATGCCACAGGGCTGAAACGGAAGGCATTTATGAAGATTCATACTGATAGGCTAGTTCTCATTCTGTTCTCTAGTCAGCATTAAACTTCTGTGTCCCAAATTCTTGTCAGGGCCCAGATGTAAAATATACAAAAGCAAACTGTAATCTATTTCTGCCTGAATTGACAGCGCAGTTATTTTCCATTGGTTTAGTTTTCATCTTGCCATTGTACAATAATGCCAAACCTGAAGAAAGTTCCTGAGCTGTCCCAGGATTGCAGATCCTTATATCATAAAGATCTCAATAAAAGTTTCACCTGCAGGGACCCAGTACAAGTTGTACTTGAGGTCTCTGGGGGTCCCAATCTTATCTGAGTTAAGATACTGGCAGCTAAGAACTTTTATTTTTCTTCATTTTTCAGAGGCTCAGGACTGCTCTATTACATAAGCTTTGGATGGATTCTCTGCAGCCATCTATTTAGGCAGATGGTAATTATGTTCTGTTGAATTTACACCAATGGATTAGGACCCCAGGAATTGCAAATCCCAGATATTTTCTATTGGTGGTCCAACATGATCTATCTGTTCAATGTTGATGGGAAAAATTGGAGTAACAAGAATTTAAGAGGAAAATAAAAACATTTTTTCACTGGATCATCGTAAAAATGAGGTTTACTAGCACATGGACTGGCTTTATAATATATAACAAATAACATAATACATTTTAATAATTTTTTTTATTTCAGATATTATTGTTTTAGTATTGTACAAAGGTTACAGGTTCTTTTTCTTCTTATAAGGCTATCAGTGTGTTTGGAATTGTTATAGACAGGACATCTTTCAGGAATATTTCACATATTAATACAAATAAGAACTAGTCTTTAAAAAAAACCTGTTCAAATGTGGACTGCAAGCAGTAATCAGTTTCAAAATTAAACGGTCAGCCATGTAAACAAACGGTACTGTCTACAGAGCTACTGACAGAGCACAGTTTACTCGCCCACAGCATGAGACCAGCTGTAAACAGACACAACCATGAGACATTCTTGTATGCATCAGCCAAATGAAAGACAATGTGGTACGTTAGTTGGCCTACATCAAACCAGATGTCAGACATCTTCAGTTAAGTTACTTTGTATCATTGTAACTGAGATCAAGGAAGCTTCCAGTCCAGACTTATTTGTTACTCAGCACATCAAACCTGGTCAAAGGCAATATTTGCTTTGTCCATCAATAATTTAGATATTTGTATACCCAAAGAGTCAGCCCTCACAACACTTTGGGTGCCCGAGTTCTCTGTCCTCAAAAGCTTTTAGAAGCAAAGGTGTTTGAACATTCAGAGGTGTCTTGTCAGACACAGTGTGCTCCCATTATAAATATGTAATTCAATGGAGCCATTTGTCAGACACAAGATATTGAAGTCAACAATGTCATTGTAGCTGTTGAAGTTGTATTGAATCACCTGCTGTTATCTTTGTTCTTTAGATTATAAATACTTGATATATTTTGAGTTCGGGGGATTCCACTGAGAGTAGAGAATGCCTGCTTGTCGTGATGAATAGAGACCTTTTGCATCTATCAGCTTCCAGTCTCCAGTAACTTAATCACAATCACAAGTTGAGGAAAATTTCTCATCGATTCTCTTCAAAGTTATAAGCCTAAAAGTTACTCTTGACAATATTATTTATGAAAGCTTTATGCATCTGGAATATATTACTGTTTTATTTTACTGCAAGCATTAACTCATTTTCCTCAAATTTCCTATTAATTGCATCAAAATATCAGGGAGTGTCATCCACGCACAAGGAGTATTTGTTTCATAATAACAACCATAATTTACTATTTACTAGAGATCTTGCAATGCCAGGTGTTTTTGCCAAGCTACTTAAAACAAAGGATTTGGATCAGGAAGAACACTCCCAAAGCAAGAGCTGCAGATGGACTTTTGCTTTCATCAGTTATTTTTAGGAGAGAGCATCCAAATGCTTTTGATGTCTAGCAGGCTTAGGGCCAATATAACAAAAATGCTGATATGTCCCAACAAGGACATTAATAAATACTATCTTCTGTGTGAAATATGGGAAATACAATTTTTGCTTCAGCAAAAATCACAGCAATACCTGCAGCTCCATTGGTCAGTCCCTCAGATCACACTAAACTCTCTTCTAATTTCATCCAGTAAAAATCTACATTTATGGATTATAGACTTTGCAGTTGTGCAGTCCCACTTTCACTTGATTGCCACTGGGCTTTGCTGGCTAAGAGGATTTAATAGAAGTTACTGGGTCACAAAAGTGCGATGGCAAGTGAAGCAATTATTTATCTCAACACATGGAGGCTATTCAGTCCAGTGGGTTCATGCAAGCTCTCAAACGAGTAATGCTATCAGTTCCATTCCCCCTTCCTTATTTTTCCTGTAACTCCATAACTTATTCTCTCACATCACACATGCCCATCATCTTTGGGATTGGGGAGGAAACTGGAGCAACTACTGGAAATCTACATGAGAATAAGCAAACTCCACACAGAAGTCACCCAAGGACAGGGCTGACTATAGATACTTGGAGCTGTGAGGCAGCAGTACTAACTGCTGCATCATCATGATGCACACCTTAGTAAAGATTATGCTGAGGGGTCTCCCATGTGGAGCCTTCAAATCTAGATGGCTTTTACAGTGGAAAAATAATATCCCCACTAGTATTTCAACAGGACCTGCAACAAAAAAAATGCATTGGCATTAGCTAAGGTAGTTGTCTCCTCTGCAAGGCAAACATATGAAGATGACTTTATCTTAATTAACGGTGAAAGAGCCTCCAAACCAAAGTTAGGGAATTGCTACCAGAATCTCAAACGCTCCTCACACGGCAAACCTGACATTCGTGATATCAATTGGGTGAATACAATGTACTCCCTCTATGGCAAAGCACAGTTCAGATGCCCAAAATTTCATTGTAAGTAGTGTCGTAAAGCCAGCAAATGTCATTCTGTTGCATGCCATTTTTGGAGTTGACAATGAACAGAAACAGTGTAGATTTATTTCAATTTAGTTTCTAAGAAATGTCATGGTTGTGAACTGAATAGTTTGGAGTGTCTTGTCTGTTACATTTGTTGCAGAAATTTTGATACCTTTTGGACTAGGGAGGCATAAATGGCATAACCAGCCTGCAGTTTGTAGTGTTAAGAGATCTGGTAATGAAGGGCAGTAGGATGGATATATTAAATTAGTTTGTTGTTGGAATTAGAAGCTAAATACAAGGAGTGTACGAGTATTAATGTGAAGATTAATCACAAATTGCCTACTGAAACAAACAAATCTCAGATAATAGGTAGACTCTTCAATTTGGAAGACTTTGTACAATGTTCAAAATGCTGGTAATCATGGTGGTCTGGGCAAGTCAGATGAGGATCTGACATCCTTTGAATTTACTGGTACCCATCTTGTGAATCAGGCAAGGCCATGTTCTTTTGCAACTGTTCCATTTAACTCTTTGTTACTTTTGCTGTCAGAACCGAGTACCTGAAGGTGCTGGAAATTTGTTCAGCAAAGCCATGCACTAAGTACTGGGTGGAGCAGATAGCTGAGGTGAAACAGAAACAGGGAATGTGAGAGTGGCACTCCTGCACAGTTATAGGAAAAATGCTGTTCATCAAGTACTTGGTGCTCACTGTGTTACTGTACATGGTCTAGACGTAGCCCATAGCTTGCTTGTGAGTTACAACAGTCACGCAAACCATCCTTCATTTCACCTAGAGATGCAAAACGGATCAAGTCCACAGAGCTCCAATGTACAAATCTCCAGAGAAAAGGGGGAAGACAGGTACCAGAACTTGCTTGGCTGGTCGTGAGAAAGGAATGCTATTAGGTCCTTCATGCCCGGCCAGAATCAACCCCACTGCATGCTGGCCTGAAGACAGCTGTGGTAGGGATGTAACAATCATCCGTCCCCTCCTGAAGTGTGCATATGACACGGAGGTCTGGAAAGAGATCCAATGGTCTTTGTTAAGGTTCATCCGATGGAATAGCTTAGCACAGGACTCTGTGCTCTAAAGGTTGTAGCTTGGGACAAATAATGAGAAAATCATTAAATGTTGCTGGAAGATCATGCTCTATGGGCTGTAGCCAGCGATATGTAATGATAAGATATCTTTATTAGTCACAAGTACATCCAAACACACAGTGAAATGCATCTTTTGCGTAGAGTGCTCTGGGGGCAGCCCACAAGTGTCACCATGCTTCCGGCGCCAACATAGCGTGCTCACAACTTCCTAACCCGTACGTCTTTGGAATGTGGGAGGAAGCCAGAGCATCCAGAGGAAACCCACGCAGACACGGAGAGAACATACCAACTCCTTACAGACAGTGGCCGGAATTGAACCCGGGTTGCTGTGCTGTAAAGCGTTACACTAACCACTACACTACCGTGTAATGGGACAATCATTAACTGTTGCTGGAAGTTCATCAACTCAGTCAAAGATGCACTTTGGTCTGCCTGATGATCTTCCAGTGGAAGGAGTTGTTCACAAATGAGTGTTGCAGACTGGCTCATTCCAAGATGCAGGATTACATGGCGAGGGACACTGCAGTTTGGCCACAATGACTCTATGAGTAATAGCCATTGTTTAGGGCCATCTCTGGACACAAGGCAGTGGGCTCTTTGTAATAACCTCTCAAACTCCCTGATGAAACATCTGGGAATTAAAAGTTAATGCAAGTATTGTAAGCAAACATATTATATGACAGAGGAATCTAGGGCAGAGGGGCACAGTTTGAGCATATGGAATGGCAACTTTAGGACTGATATGAGGAAAAAGTTCTTCACTCAGAGGGAGGTGAACCCTTGGATTTCTCTATCCCAGAAGGTCATGGAGGCTAGGTAGTTATTTTTGTTCAAAATAGAGACTGAGAGATGTCAGGGCATTAAGGGATATGGGAATAGTGCTGAAAAGATGGTGCTGAAGTTGAAGATGAGCCACAATCTTGATGAATGGTGGAGCAGGCTCGAAGGGCTGGATGGCCTACTCCTGCTCCTATTTCTTATATTCTCATGTGATTGCTACAGTAAATGATGACAGATGAATGTACTGGATTCATAACATCTGTAATTTTACAATGAAGGATATTTTAGCAAAAAATATAAACTAGCACATTTTTAGTCATTTCATGAAATCCAAATTATGCAGGAATTTTGAGTTGAGTGGAAATAAAGATTCAATTGGTAATGATTATAGTGTCTGGAGAGAGAAAGAGTTTGATGTTTGTTCTATAGTCTCCTATCAGGGTATGTTTAATAAACATGTTAACAATGATAACATGCTAATGATTGGGTTGATTTAAGTAAACCTACTGGAAAATCTAGTTTTATTAATAATTTGTTGTTGAAGACCAGCACATATCCCACAAATTATAATGCATCTATATGGTGGACCAGTATATTTAAAACTTGTAGGTGGTGTCATTTTGCCATTGAAGCTGTTAATCACACCTCAAGAAATTGTATTTCTGTCAAGAATGCAAGGATTAAATGACAAAGTCATATTGTTGATCTTCTATGTGATAAGATAATGTTATATGGATGCACTGTGCTCAAGGAACTGAGAATTAGAGATAATGATGGTAAACTGTGGATGTCCAACATTATTTTTCAAAGGGATGAGAAAGTAGCCATGCTTGATGTGACAATCAGTTTTGAACTGACAAACAATGGATCCCTGGGGACTGCCTAGAAATAAAAGGTGAATAAATATCACCTCCTTAAGCCCATAATCAAGTTGCAATTCAATTTTTTTCAAACAGTGTTTTATGGATTTGTTATCAGTGCAAGAGAAAAGTGGTTCCCTGACAGAGATTTTTAGGGATTGAGAAGTTTAAGGCTTTTATTTTTATTTCAAGTTCTGCAATTTCTGGTGCCATTGACATCTTTCAAAATCCGATGGATTTCTAATGCTCTGATTTATTTCTCACCATTGCTTTTACAACAATTTAGCTATTTTATTTGTTTTTTTGCATTTTTCTCTCAAGAATTTGCACTTGTTAACTTTTATTATCATACTTTGATGTTGTGACATTTTAAAAAATAAATTATATAAAGGTTAATTTATCATAAAACTTCAAGACCTGGGCCACTGAAGCTCCCTCTGCAACTGGAGAGTTGCAAATCAATGACAATGACAATTGGTAATAACATCTCCTCGTTGACTATCAAATCAATGACAATTGGTAATAATATCTCCTCTTCGCTGACTATCAATACAGGTGCACCTCAAGCTTAGCCCCCCCCCCCCCCCCTTCTCTACTTCCTATACACATAACTGCATGGTTAAGCACAGCTGCAATGCCATTTAAAAATTTTCTGATGGCACCACCGTTGTTGGACAAAGCACAGTTGGTGATGAGCCAGCTTACAGGAGTGAGATAGAACACCTGGTTGAGTGGTGCCGCAACAACAACCTCTCGCACAACGTCAGTAAAACTAAAGAACTGATGTTTGACTTCGGGAAGGGGAAGGAGGATGAACATACACCAGTTTACATTGTTGGACTGGCGGTGGAGAGTTTCAGCAGCTTTAAATTCCTGGGTGTTAACATATTGGATGACCTGAGCCCAGCACATGGATGCAATCATAAGGAAGGCATGCCAGCATCTTTACTTTCTTAGAAAGTTAAGGAGGTTTGGCATGTCACCAAAAAATCTAACAAACTTCAACAAGGTGTCCTGATGAAAGTATCCTGACTGGTTGCATCATGGTCTGGTATGGTAATTCCAATGCACAGGACCATAAGAAGCTGCAGTGTGTTGTGGACTCAGCCCAATACATCATGGGCACATCTCTCCTCACCACTGAAAGTGTCTACACGAAGCACTGCCTTAAGAAGGCAACATCCATCATCAAAGATCCCCACCATCCAGGTCTTGCCATCTTCTTGCAGCTACCACCACACAGGAGGTACAGAAGCCTGAAGTCCCACACCACCAAGTTCAAGAACAGCTACTTCCCTTCAATCACTCAGTTTACTGAACCAACCTGCACAACCCTAATCACTACCCCAGTAGAGAAATATTATGACCACTTTGCACTACAACGGACTCTGTTTCTCTTTGTTCTAATTGTATTCTTTCCTGTAAACGCTGTGTATAATTTATGCTTTTCTTGTGAATGTTGTGTATCTGATGTTATGTGCCTTTGATGCCGCTGCAAATAAGTTTTTCATTGCACCTGTGCTTACATGTACATATGATATTAAACACAGTTTTGATTTAATGCTTCAACACATCATATGACTTTGGTCCAGCTCTGTTACAAGCAATGGAATGGTTGTATTCTCTACATCGTATTCCTCAATTGTGGCCTTCCTCATTGGAGAGTTCTGCCTTCAGAACTGTTATCATCATGTTAATATGGTTTATTGGATCTTGCCAGGATAATATGGAGGCAGCAGACAAATTACATTAAAAGTCAAAAAGACTGTATTTTATTAATAATGAAGTTGGAGAGTTCTTCCTGCAGACTGAGACCTGACTTCCTGTGTGTGGGTCACGTGATGAACTGGATGCACATACACAGTTCATTTTGGCAGTGGACACTTCAAATCAGTATTGCACAGGAACAGGATTATTAGTGCCTGTTCTGCATACTTGGAGCACATGGATGGAGGGATCCTATCCAATTCAATAAATGATTGAGGCATGCCATAATATTGTAACTTCAAAAATCAAATGAGATTTCCATACAAATTGAAACCTGTAGCACCAAAAAATCCAGTTTGTAGGCCACAGTTTTTTCTTTACCTAAAATATTTCAGAGTGTCATTCTCTACATCTCTTCCTTGTTGTTAGCTTAAATACATTTCTTTGTTTTACAGATTTGCATTTACAATTCCCCTGATTGGGAACATTGAGATATTGGGTCAAAACCCAGTCTGCAGATGCAGTGAAATCTGTTAAATTTGTTCATTTCAGGCCAGAAAAAAAAATCTCAATTAATCTGATTCATAGTTTAAAGCCTGAAATATGTGGTCTGCTGAGTGTTATTTGTGTTATAGTTGGAGTGGTTCCCAGATGCAGTTTCCAATATAGATACTGATGATAAATGGAGTTAATAATTATCCAGGGCACATGAGCTTCCAAGGTATTTTATACACAAGCTCATATTCTGTCTGCGAAAGCTGTTTTTTGAGTTGAGAACAAGCATTTTTATAGAGTGAATAAATATTCATTTGGAGTTGACTCTAAAGCTTGCAGGAAATAATAAAATCTATGCTTTTTATTGGAGGGCTGTTTTGACAAAGAGCTTAATTTCAGTAAATTAAAGCAAAAAATTAATTTTCCTTTTACATCAATTTCAATTTTCATCATTTACATATACAGTGAAATTTCTTTTTAATGAAATATTGGAGATGAGCTCTTTTGCCCAATTAGTTACTTCTAATAAAATCACTACACCTTATGCATTTGTAATGCATTATTTCTGAATTAGCAAGTTCTTTACTTAACTGTAAATTTATGAATAAAAAAACATTTATTCTCTGTACACAATTAAAATAATGGACCAAATTGCCCTGGGCTGTCCCTAGTGTTCAACCCCCTGCATTGGAAACGTCCCTCCCCACCCCACCCAAGAGGTAAGGCCCTCGACTGATGACATCCCCTCCCGACAGGGGAGGCCCTCGACTGACGACATAATGCATAAGGACAGTGGAAACTGAAGAATTGTGCAACAGACGGAGGACCAAGACTAGACTCAAAAAGGTTTAGGGATCAGTGTTGGAGCTGTGGTGGTTGACAGTTCATGTTAATATTTCTCATCACCTCTCAAATGTTGTCAGGATATTGCTGTGACAGGGCCTCAGGATACCTCATCCAAAGGCTTGGTTCCATGTATGAGCCCTTCTCTCACGGGACCAGGGCAGAATTGGACCTTGAGTCATTGGGAGCTGTACGGCCCATGCAAGGGGAGAACCCAACACTAACAATATCCCCTCCTGACAGATGGTGGTTATAATCACATAAGATCAGGCCCTATGGCTTAAATAAAGAAATTGAGTGTAAGGTGTCAAATTTGCTGGTGATCCAAGATAGCTGTTAAAATAATTTGTGTGGAGGACAGAGGAACATATGTAGATTGATCAAAGGACAAAAACACTGGCAGATATGGAGTACAATGAGGACAATTGGGAGGTTACTCAGTTTGATAGAAAGACAAGAAAAGCAAATTATTATTTAAATAGCACAAGATTATTGAATGTTTGTGCATGGAGAGATCTGTCAGTCCTTGTAGAAAAACCTCAAAGATAAAGTACAGGTGCAGAAAATAATTAGAAAGACAAAAATAGTGTTTGCCTTAATTGCAAAGAGGAGTGGAGTACAAGAGTAAGAAACTCATGACAACTGTAAAAAGCTTTGATGAGACCTCTCCTTGGGTACTGCAAAAAGTTTTGGTCCCAATTTAAGAAATGATATTCCTGCTACAGCCAAGGTTCATTAGATTGATTCCTTAAATGAGATGGTTGCATAAAGGGAAAGATTGAGCAGAATGGATCTATACTCTTTGGAGGTAATTTACTGAAACTTGCAAGATTCTGAAGGACTTGCTGCAAAAATTTTTAGCGCCTTGAAGAATTAGGGGTTAAAGGGATTGGGCAGGAAAATAGAGTTGACACCAAATGTTAGACGAACATCACTGAATGGCAGACCAGGTCTGAGGAACATTCCCATTCCGATTTCACATATTCTAATATTTTCATGTTTTAAGTCTAATTGCAAATCTAAGTGTTTAATTTGACTTTCTTTTGTATATGGACTCAAAACTAAACTGAATATTATAGATTAAGTTATGGCCATACATGATGTGCATCTCCAAGAGGGAAAGACTCTAGAAAGTGAATACGTCACTAAATGGAAACATAAAATGAAAAGATTCTAATACATAGGGCAAGCAGAGAAGTATCTGGAAAAATTGCTCCAGATCTCACAGAGGTACAGAATCTGAACTGGGTTGGTGTCAACAATAGTTTACAGAATGGAGTGAACATGAGAGAGACAGGAAATTGATGCTTGTTAAAATAAAGATGAAGAGGATTGGATAGATGACCAGAATATGGACCCAGGCCCCTTAGAGTAAGAGAAGGCATGAGGAAAGAATCTTCAATCATTAGAAGAATAAGTTGCACCTTTTCGTCGGCAGAATCAAGAGCCATATGGTGTGTTGCTTATTTAGTGCCAGAATGAGGGACCAAGAGCTAGATTGAAAAGATGTGGAATAATGGGTTGGGGGGTGGATGGTGACTACTACATTTGATGATATTGCTATGTTCCCAAACCAATCAAGGGGCCTCTCCAACTAGTCACAGCAAGGACAATTAGTAACACCAAGACTACTCATTCTACAGCAGAGCATTCAAGATCTCATGAACTAAACCAATAAACTGGGACAATTACTGACTATCTAAGCCACTTCAAGGAATTTTTTTCATGGTGTACTTGTACCTTCACTAATGACACCATTGCCCTATATATAACAATCTGTGTTATAACTGAACAATGAGTTCACAAAGTGTACACATGCATTCTTCATTCTGAATGAAAATATACTTTCTAAAAGCAGCACTGACCAACTTTCAGAAGACTCCAGCAACATTGTGCTGCAATTTAGATAGGGGATTTCTGAGTTTGATTAAATACTCTACCCTCTGATTTAATTTCACTGAGACTACAAATGCCAAATCAAAGTAATTCTGGATACAACTGTATTTTTACAATGTAAATGGAAGTATATTTTCAAAGACATAATGTAAAGATGTCATGATAAAATATTGGCTTCCTACAAAAGAAACACGGGAGTGCTCCCTTGCATGGAACAATGGTAGTTTTACATTGGCCTACTGGGGCAGAAAACAATGAAGCAGCACTGATGCACATAACTCCAGAAAAATGCCAATATATAATTGAACACACTTAGTATGTAAGATGAGATTTACTGTACTGTTGTATTTAAAATGTACGGTTGTATGGAGCTCAAAGGCATTGTCAGGGAAGGATCAGTATGGAGAAGTGATTCACTGAACATCACAAAACCTCTCTACATTTGTCTCTCATATATAAAATGTTATTGATACCATTGGTGTAGGAGTTCAATGTTGAATTTCAAGGTGAAAATTGCAGCAGGACCCCAAAGATACAAGAACCTAATGTAATTAATTCAATTAGGCTCCTGTCATTACCATTGCCCTCCCTTTCCTTTGCACCTTTTCCTAAATCTCTTAGGTTGTAGGGCTTGAAGTCTGTTCCAAATCAAGTTGGGTGTTGAGCAGTAGGTCTGACCTACCACCCTGCTCATGCTGAGAAAAATAGACTAAGCAACATTCTTCAGAAGGAGAGAAACCTTCAACAGATCACCCAGAAACCATAGATTAAATTTGAAAAATTTTGCTTTGGATGAAATTTATTTACAAAGATATAACTGAACAACAATCCATAAAAAGAAAATCAACACTTAATGTACTTTGGATGTAATAATTGGGAAATTCTATCCAAATCTATCTGATCAAGATAGTCAAATAAAACTCAAGTGGAACAGATCTCTGCCCATCCTTCTGATCAGTTAAATGCTGATTGAAAATTATTATGGTATATTAATTGTCAGACTGCCCATTCATAAACCAAAACTAAATCAGTACCAATTGAGCACTTTAGGAAATGTTATTAAATTAAAAACATTGCAGAAAAAAAATCATCCAGAATATTAATGTTTTGCCAGTGAGATTTCAAATGACTGGAAAAATTCATATTGGAGCAACTGAACTCCAGTTTTTTTTTAAAGTTTACAAGGTTCATAGAGCACGTTACAATCTAACTGTAGGTTAAGCAGCACTCATGCTTAATGACTAGTATCTCTAACAAGTTCCATTACTGATGCTAAACTTCCTACTTCTGCAAAATCTGTAATATTCACTTGGCAATAATGCAATGGTAAATCATGTGGAGCATCTTAATAAATGTGCACCAACACTGCTCCATCAAGAAACTATTCCAAATTTCAGCCAGGTAAAATCTGAAAAGGCAGTTTCAAATTTGATACACTTTTCCACACTTTTGGGATCTGTGTGCTGCTGCCATCACTTAAGTGCCCTTAAGGTGGTGATGGCAAGTTTCTTCAATTCTTCAGGTGAAAGTACTCCCAAAGTGGGGGAGGTATATCCAGCATTTAGACTTAAAGAAGGACCAGCAATATATTTTCAATTCAAGATTGTGCCCAAATTAGAGATGTATCTGCACGTGATATTCTGTGCACCTCTTGTCCAGGTCCTATTTGGTGAAAGAGGCTGTGGGTTTTGGAAGTTCCGTCAGAGTAGCCTGCAGTGACCTCTGTCGATGGTACATACTGCATCCAATGTACACTGGTGGTGGATGGAATGAACGTTTGAGGTGTTTGATGAAATGCCAATCGTGCAGGTTTCTTTGTCCTGAATGGTTCAGCTTCTCAAGAGTTGTTAGCAATGCAGGCATCCAGAAGACTGTTGCATCATGTTTCTGACTTGTGCCTTGTGGGTCATAGAAAGGCTGTGAAGTGATCAATCTCTTATTGCAGAATATCCAGCCTCTGATCTGCTCCTGAGGTCATGGCATTTATGTGGGTGGCCCAGTTGAGTTTCTGGTCTTTAGTGTTGCACAGGATATTACTCATGGGAGACTTGGTGATGTTAATGCTATTGAATATCAAGGGTAAATGGACAGACTCTCTCTTATTGGAAATGGACAATGCCGAGTACTTCTTTAGTATAAAATTTTACTTGGCACTTGAATATTGTCTCAATCTTGCTTTACACAAGCATAGGCTGCTGCAATTGGAATTCAACATTGTACAGTCATCAGTGAACATCCCCCCTGCTCTCCTTCTAACAGAAGATTATTGATGAAGCAGCTGAAGATGGTGAAGCTAGGACAATGCCCTAAGGAACACCTCCAGCTGTATCCTTGGGCTGGGATTGTACTCTGACAACTAAACCATCTCCCTTTGTGCAAGGTATGACTCCAACCACTGGAGTGATATCCCTTTGATGCTCACCAACTTCCATTTACCAGGGCCCCATGATGTCACAGTCAATGAAATGCTGCCTTATAGTCAAGAGCATCACTTCTGACCTCACCTGTGGAATTCAGCATTTTGGTCTATATTTAGAACAAGGTTGTGATAAGGTATGGAGCAAAAGGTGCCTCAAGAAGGCGGCATCCATCACTAAGGGCCCTCACAATCGAGGACATGTCCTCTTCCTGTCATTCCTTATTTTTGCGCTACTTATTTATTTTTGTAATTTAGAGTAATTTTGTGTCTTTATAGTATACTGCTGTCACAAAACAACAAATTTAATGTCATACAAGTCAGTGATAATAAATCTGATTCTGATAAGGTCCTGGCAAACCCAAACTGGGTATCAGTAGGTTATTGCTGCATAAATACTCCACAATAACTGTTGATCACAACCTCCCCCATCAATTTTGCCACCAATACAAATGTCATGATATACCGGAAGATCAAACAATGCAACTGGGTCTGCAATAAAGAAATCACGTTGCACTAAAAACTGCATGATTAAAATGGAGAGAACAAGGACTCCAGGAGAAACATTCTTAGGAAGTGTTCATTTACTGGGCACCTTCAGAGTGATGAAAAAGTGCAACAGAGGGACAAGGATTAATGACTGTTAGGTTACCAACCAACTGCAGTGACAATTATTCTGGCTGCTGTCACTGGTTCTGAATTGTAGACTGACATTTTCATGTAAATTCATAACTATTTCTTAATTATCCAAAATTCCCCACAATGATCCTGCTGCCACTTTACTCATATCCTAATGTCACACCACCCCCAGGGAAGTCGAGTTCTAAACAAACCAAATCATGGCACTTTGGCTATGTTGCTGAATAAATTGCTAATCATACATGTCAATCTATTTTTAATATGTAATATTCTTGGCTAAAGCCAAGTCAGTCGTTATTTCCCCAATGACTCCATGAGCTCCAATTACTGGTTTTATATGTCCTTTTCACCTCTTTTCCTACTCACGTCCACTCTCTCACCCACAAATGAATATGCATTTCATAATCCAAGCACGGCAAATAGAACCAGAATAAGTATAAAACTGTTTTTTTAAAAAAATTCTAGGTAGTTCATTACAACCCAACAGCCAGCAACAAATGCTATAAATGTCCAGGCCTAGTTAGAAGCCAAGAATCTTTTCCACAAGGTTACTTTTGACCATCTTAATTGGATTGATTTGCATGTAATTTTCCAACTTATGTCCAAAGTGTATTCAATACTGATTTTGTTCACATGGATGAAATGTTCAATATTGCTACATTGTACCTCTGTTAAAAAAATTATCTGAAGAGACATCCTTTCAATTTAGTTGATTATTTCCAGATGATCTTTTCAAGAGTTTAAGTTTTCTTTTTTAATTACTGGAGAGACTCCAAGGTTAATTTGTGCTGTCTATTTTCCTCAGCATGAACTGAGTGGTAGGCCAGGCTACTGTTTAACACCCAACTTGATTTTTGAAACGACTTCAAGCAATAGCAAGATACAGAGCAGAGCACAGCAGGCAGAATACAACAACACTGTAAATTGCTTCAACTAATTACAGCAACAAGTCCCTGAAACAGTACTGTAAAATTATTTTGATAAATCATGTAATTCTGATTCCACAGCTGCATAAAAGAATCCACTTATCTTAATCATATCAAGTTGTTATCTTACATATATAGCGTTACTCACAATACAAATATTATTAACAAAAAGCCTATTAACATTTAGAAGCTGGCTAATATTTTAAGCATTAACAATCGTATTGTTTTCTGATTGTAATATGCATCAACATTTAAATTAATATAATTATGTCTCCATTATTATTATAACAGGGATACAGTCATTTGGCTTTGAAGTAACAAAACAAGATAGGAATATCAGCTTCATTGAACCTGAATTTCCTGGGTTTTGCATCACGGAAATGGCTATAGCTGTAATGCTGATTTATGGTCCAAACATCCAGGAAATTATGACGTCAATAATTTGAGCCGCCACTTTGTCGAACAGAGGGACCTAGAAGTACAAGGACATGGTCCTGAAAGTGACATCATAGGTAGACAGGGCGGTGAAAGCGGCTTCTGGCTTGCTGGCCTTCACTAGTCAGGGGATTGAATATAGAAGTTGGGATGTTAATGTTGCAGTCGTACAAGATGTTGCTCGGGCCGCATTTGGAATATTGTGTTCAGTCACCCTGATATAGGAAAGATGCCATTAAGCTGGAAAGAGTACGGAAGAGATTTATGAGGATGTTGCCAGGACTCAAGGGACTGAGTTATGGTGAGAGGTTGAGCAAGTTGGGACTTTTTTCATTGGAGCGTAGGAGGATGAGGGGTAACTTCATGGAGATGTATAAAATCATGAGGGGCATAGATCAGGTCAATGTGCACAGTCTTTTTCTGAGGGTTGGGGAATAAAGAGCTAGAGAGCATAGGTTTAAGGTGAGAGTGGAGAGATTTAACTGGAACCTGAGGGGCAACTTTTTCCACCCAGAGGGTGGTCAATATATTGGAAGTAGCTGCCAGAAGAAGTGGTTGAGGCAGATACATTAACAATATTTAAAAGCCACTTGGACAGGTAGACATAAACATAGAAAAACTACAGCACAATTCAGGCCCTTCAGCCCACAAGGCTGTGCCAAACATGTCCCTACCCTAGAAATTACTAGGCTTACCCTTAGCCCTCTATTTTTCTCAGCTTCATGTACCTATCCAACAATCTCTTAAAAGACCCTATCGTATCCGCCTCCACCACTGTTGCCGGCAGCACATTCCACGCACTCACCACACTCTGAGTAAAAAACTTACCCCTGACACCTACTCTATACCTACTCCCCAGCACCTTAGACCTATGTCCTCTTGTGGCCACCATTTCAGCCCTGGGGAAAAGCCTCTGACTACTTACCCGATCAATACCTCTCATCATCTTATACACCTCTATCAGGTCCCCCTTCATCCTCCTTCACTCCAAGGAGAAAAGGCTGAGTTCCCTCAACCTGCTTTCATAAGGCATGCTCCGCATTCCAGGCAGCATCCTTGTAAATCTCCTTTGCGCCCTTTCTATGGCTTCCACATCCTTCCTGTAGTGAGGTGACCAGAACTGAGCACAGTACTCCAAGTGGGGTCTGACCAGGGTCCTACATCGCTGCAACAATACCTCTTGGCTCCTAAATTCAATTCCCCGATTGATGAAGGACAATACACCATATGCCTTCTTAACCACAGAGTCAACCTGCGCAGCTGCTATGAGCGTCCTATGGACTTGGACCCCAAGATCCCGCTGATCCTCCACACTGCCAAGAGTCCTACCATTAAGACTATATTCTGCCATCTTATTTGACCTACCAAAATGAACCACTTCACACTTACCTGGGTTGAACTCTATCTGCCACTTCTCAGCCCAACTTTGCATCCTATCTATGTCCCTTTGTAACCTCTGACAGCCCTCCAAACTATCCACAACACCCCCAACCTTTGTGTCATCCGCAAACTTATGTACCCACCCCTCCACTTCCTCATCCAGGTCATTTATAAAAATCACAAAGAGCAAGGGTCCCAGTACAGATCCCTGAGGTACACCACCGGTCACCGACCTCCACGCAGAATACGACCCTTCAACAACCACTCTTTGCCTTCTGTGGGCCAGCCAGTTCTCGATCCACACTGCAATGTCCCCTTGGATCCCATGCCTCCTTACTTTCTCAATAAGCTTTGCATGTGGTACCTTATCAAACGCCTTGCTCACATCCATATACACTACATCTACTGCTCTCCCTTCATCGATGTGTTTAGTCACATCCTCAAAAAATTCAATCAGGCTCGTAAGGCAGAACCTGCCCTTGACAAAGCCATGCTGACTTATTCCTAATCATATTATACCTCTCCAAATGTTCATAAATCCTGCCTCTCAGGATCTTCTCCATTAGCTTACCAACCACTAGGTAAGACTCACCGGTCTATAATTCCCTGGGCTATCCCTACTCCTTTTCTTGAATGAAGGAACAACATCTGCAACCCTCCAATCTTCCAGAACCTCTCCCGTCTCCATCGACGATGCAAAGATCATCTTCAGGGGCTCCGCAATCTCTTCCTTCGCCTCCCACAGCAGCCTGGGGTACATCTCATCCGGTCCCAGCGACTTATCCAATTTGATGCTTTCCAAAAGTTTCAGTACCTCCTCTTTCCTAATATCTACATGCTCAAGCTTTTCAGCCCGCTGCAAGTCCCCACTACAATTACCCAGATCTTCTTCCGTAGTGAATACTGACGTAAAGTATTCATTAAGTACCTCCGCTATTTCTTCCGGATCCATACACACTTTCCCACTGCTGCACTTGATAGGCCCTACTCTTTCGCATCTTATCCTCTTGCTCTTCACATACTTGTAGAATGCCTTGGGAACATGGACAGGAAAGGTTAAGAGGGATATGGGCCAAACATGGGAAAGTGGGACTAGATTAGATGGCAATCTTGGTTGGCATGGACCATTTGGGCTACATTGTATGTCTCTACAACTCATGCTACTCCATAATTTCCTAATACTTTATTTGTTCAGTGGTATAGTTACAGAAGCGTCTTGTGTTATTGGTACATGGGATAAAATAACACTATTTCTGGAGGGGGTGGAGCAGTTTGTTAATCTCTGTCAATAATATCATCAAATCAACTTTTCTTTTGTAGTTTGGTTGCATTGGAAACAAATTGGTGATCACAAAACAACCATTTATATTTTAAATATTCTATAATTTAAATATCAAATACTTGTTGTGCTTGAGCAATTATGACTAAACTCCTCAATTTATTTTCAGTGTAACTTCATCAAGGTGGGGGTTGGAGGAGACAAGTTCATCAAATGCTTCAGTAAGACTGATGTAAAAGCAGTCCCAAATGCATAAGAGAATATCACAATGGAATTTTGCTTTGGTCCCTCAATTTTCCTGTAAATTTGTCGTTAAAGATCAGAGTTCACCACAACCAAACACAATCACTTCCAGGACTATTTTCATTCCTTGCTATGGAATAACTCACACTGGAGATGATTAAATGTGACAAAGTGATGCAAAGGTATCAGTGAAAGACCATAATATGCTCATTTAATTTTATACAGCAGTACAGCAGTGAAGCACACACAACCATGTACTGAGATGTACTGAGAAAATAATAGCTACTCCCAGGAAATTTTTGCACATGCAAGAGGTATTCTGTATATTAAAAAATCCCACTCTTGCAGTTCCTTCTGTGTCTGATATAATGAAGTATTTAAATATTATGTTTGGCTGTAAGTCAACACCAGCAGAAACAGACAAACTGTAATCATGCACACTCCACCCATCCTAGTCTATCCCCATCTGGTTTGTGAACTGTAAATTCCCAAGGTCAACCAGGCTATTGCCATTGCAACGTTCAACAAGGTTGGCTTCTGTCGTAAGGATGAGGTTTTGGGGTATTTGGAAGCACATGATAAAATAGGCAGAAGTCAGCATAGTTTCCTCAAGAGGAGATCTTGCCTAATAAATCTGTCGGAATTCTTTGAGGAAGTAACAGGCAGGATAGACGAGTTAGTGGATGTTGTTTACGTGGATTTTTAGAAGGCCTTTGACAAGGTGCCACACATGAGGCTGCTAAACAAGATAAGTGCCCATGGTATTAAAGGAAAAATACTAGCATGGATAGAAGATTGGCTGACTGGCAGAAGGCAAAGAGTGGGAATAAAGGGGGCCTTTTCTGGTTGGCTGCCAGTGACTATTGGTGTTGGGTCCACTACTTTTCACGTTATATGTTAATGATCTGGATGACGGAATTGATGGCTTTGTGGCTACGTTTGCAGATGATACATAGGTAGGTGGAGGGACAGGTAGTGTTGAGGAAGCAGGGAGTCTGCAGAAGAGCTTGGACAGGTTAGGAGAATGGGCAAAGAAGTGGCAGATGGAATACAGCGTAGGGAAGTGTATGGTCATGCAATTTGGTAGAAGGAATAAAGGTGTAGACTATTTTCTAAACGGGAGCAAATTCAGAAATCATTAGTGCAAAGGGACTTGGGAGTCCTGGTGCAGGCTTCCCTAAAGGTTAACTTGCAGGTTGATTTGGGAGTAAGGAAGGCAAATGCAATGTTAGCATTCATTTTGAGGGGACTAGAATATAAGAGCAAGGATGTAATGCTGAGGCTTTATAAGGCATTGGTCAGACCACATTTGGAGTATTGTGAGCAGTTTTAGGGGCCCCATATCCAAGGAAGGATGTGCTGGCATTGGAGAGGGTCCAGGGGAGGTTTACGAGAATGATCCTGAGGATGAAAGGGTTAATGTATGAGGAGCGTTTGATGGCTCTTGGCCTGTACTCACTGGAGTTTAGAAGGATAAGGGAGGATCTCATTGAAAACCTACTAAATATTGAAAGGCCTGGATAGAGTGGACGTGGAGAGGATGTTTCCAGCAGTGGGAGAGTCTGGGACCAAACGGCACAGCCTCAGAATTAGAAGGATGACTCTATAGAAGTGAGATGAGGAAGAATTTCTTTAGCCGGAGGGTGGTGAATCTGTGGAATTCATTGCCACAGACCAGTGTGGAGGCCAAGTCAGTATGTATATTTAAAGCGGAGGTTGATAGGTTCTTGGTTAGTAAGGGTGTCAAAGTTTATGGGGAGAAGGCAGGAGAATGGGGTTGAGAGGGAAAAATAAATCAGCTACGACTGAATGGTGAATTCCACTTGTCAACCTCCAAACTCCCACCTCCCATTTCCTAAACAAGCTACCATTTGGATAGATAAGAGGTTCACTAGATAGTTACTTGTTCTCTGTACTAACTGTTACAAATGTATTTGTTTCTCCTCTGCGCTAAATCATACTCCAGGGTTAAAATTAAATTCTTGGACTGAGGGAACTTTGAAGAAAGTTCTTCACAGAAATGTTTGAGAAATAGTTAAGCAGCTTCATATCCCTGAGCTAACTTTCAGTTCAAGTTAATAAAATTGCTTGATGAACAGGTAAATTAGTAATTAACATATTTATTTTAAATTGGCTAAATTCAAAAAGCAATTAATTACTTAAACCAGTTTAAGTGTACAATTTCTCTAAAGAACATTAAACTAATTACTTTTCAGGAAATGTAAATTGTATTTAAATATTCAGTGCACTAAGTGCATTGCTTTAATTCTGAGGATAGATTTTCCAGCATTCTTTGCATAAGTATTAATTTCTGAACAAATCTACCCTGGTTTAAAATGTTCCAGAGATGCTGTGTAGCTAGTAATTGATTTCATCCATTTCACCTGCACTATGATTCACCCAATGCGTGAGGAAGTATTAGAATAACATCGAAACCTGGAATTTTGCTGAGCAGGGCCAGTTGCCTGTGCTCACCAACAACATCCACAAAAAATGAAAACAATGAAATAATGTAAAAATTAAGTTTTAAAAAAGAACTTGCTAAAAAAACATTACTGCAACACAAATATTTTAAAAATTGTATCTGATGCTACACTCACCATTCTTCCTTGTAGCTGTAAAGTCTACATCGAAATGAAAGGGCTTGCAGATCCCACACCAACCCTAAAACCAGCACAAGATTCATGATCAAATTCCACCAAATTTGGCAATTTGGTTCTCTACCAGCAACCTCCAGGCAAAGTCCAGCTGCAGAGCATACTGACAGATTCACTGGCTTAAACCCATGACATCTTCTGGACTTGTACATTTGGGTGTCTGCATGCCAGTGTCCCTAACTTGTTGGCATATTCGTCACAGAACTGCCAGCATTTACCAGCAAGGTTCAGCCTAATAACTGAAGCAGGCAAAATGCCATACAATCCAATGTGTGCTGAATTATCACATTATCAACACAAGGGGAGCCTATACCCCTGCTGCCAGTTTGGTAGAGGGTACACTGGTCAGCAGGTTATCATTTAAATGTAACAGCTTGAAGCTTTCCTCAAAGGATAAAGCTACCACCATGAACTTACAAGTGATGTCTGAAGCAGACATGTATGTTTGAATCCACAGCACCCTGCTCTGTGCAATGCAAATTGGCAGGATTTATTCAAAGTGCCTTATTTGCACCACTAGATTAAATATAACAAGAATATTAGAATGCCAGTAAACCACAGTATGCACTGGCATGCATTACAAGTAATGCTATCTCTAGCAAAGTAATCAACTCAATGTTAGCTTATAGACAAATTTGCATTAAAATGAAAATGGAATATTCATAATGAGATTTTTTAGACCAGCCTGCCAGTTAACTCAAGTTAAGATATTTCACTCTGCTTGCACTGATTTGAATATTATGTTTGCGGAGACCAAATCATCTTAAAAGGAAATGGATACTGTTCTGTACAGCCAGCCATTGAATGAAATTGCTACATCATCTAATAATAATATTGACTACTTTGTCTACTTCTGTGCTATAAAAACATTCACGAATTTCAACTGGTCTGCAACATGTTGAGCTGGAAGGTGAGCTGAGAAAAGGAAAGTAAATCCACCACATTCAGACCATCTGAGCTGTTACCTTTCCTATTCCCACTGAATTTAAAACAGGCTGTAATCCAATCTTAATACTGGCAAATACATTTGAAGTCTGGCATACAAACAGGAATGTACTTTACTTTGGGTGAATTGTGAGGGGGGGGGGGGGATTTGGTGGTGGAAAGAATCAGATGGAGTTTTAAACAAGCTGCTGATGCACTGCTACCCATTTTGGTTGCAGTCCAGAATATGTTTCACTCTCACAGGCTCACCCAAAACCTTACAAAAGACATTTGACAGTGATTGCACTTGCACTAATTGGAAGCAAGTGAAGTTCAACCTCAAAAAAAAATCAGGTTCATACCTCAGAACTAAAATTTGGAGACAAGTGTACTCCATGGATGCAATAGAACCTACAAAGTGGGGTATTGAAAGTGACCCATACAGTGTTATTTCCCTCATTGCACACATTGAAATGGGGAGATGGCATGAAATGAAGCAGACATAACTCTGGATTAAAGGCAGCAGCTCACCACCACCTTCTCAAGGTCAGGTCAGGATGTACAACAAATGCTGGCCTAAAAAACTACCAAAGTGAATCCAAAGATTGCCTTAGCTGTATAGTGCATTATTAGAAGGGATTCAAACTGCTGCCTAAATTTCTTGTTGGCACAACATAAAAGAGTTTTCCTTAAGACATGCAAGAAACCCAATGACATCTTATGTCAAGAGGAAGTAATAAATACAATAACATGACAAGCTTCAGCATTTCATTCTTCGAGATCAACCTGAGATGTGACTTTACAGAAATATAAAAATTCTTCAAAACAAGACAATAACTCAGATATATCAGAACACAAGAAATAAAATATAGGCTCAAGATTGTGAATGACAACTTTAAGGAGGTTGTTGGGGAGTATTTCTTTGTTCAGATTCTAATTGCCAACTGAATTGGATCACAAGGTAGAATAACAAAGCAGTAGACTTGATCAATATATTTTTTTTCTCCACAGCTGTTTCTTGTCAAGTCACGTTTATCTACCTATATTACTACCAGCTCAATTTCTGTCTGTGGGGCCTTCTCCTTGGATGACTACAATCATGATCCCATGTTGTTGTTAGGTCAGGAATTACAGGGGTTTGACTCACTTGATGATGGATCAGTCCAAGCCTGTATGGTGTGCAGCTTGGAGGTGAAGGAAGTTGATCGTGTTCTTCTCATTGCAATATAGGTTGCAAGGCTGGGAGATGCATTTCATGTAAGCGTGCTAAACTGACGTTGTGCAAATTAGGGCAAATACTGCAGCCACAGTATGTCAGTGGTGGCAGGGGTGCTACTAAAGCCAGTGGCTGAGTATTGATTAAGCCAAGCGTTCATCTACTGGGATGGGGTTTCAATTATAAGATGTTGAGACAGCTACACATTCTGGTCAGTATTCAATCACATATTAATTTGAGCCTTCTATATGGTTGGGTGGCTTTGATGATTCAAAGGACGAGCCACTCATCTCACAGGACCCACGCTTCACCTTGCTCTGTAATCACATTGCTCCAAAGGTTGTGCTCAATGAAGGCCTCAATATTGTTAACAGTTTGGGACCCACTAATGTAGTGCAGTTAAAGATGAGGTGAGATAAGTGGGAACTATCCTTTTGATGGTTAGTGTTGACAGTCATGTAGTGCAATTGCTACCTGCCCTGTGCAAACCAGAGCCTGAATGCTTGCTAACCAGGTCATGCTGTAAATGGTTGTGTGCGCTGGTTCATTTTAAGGAGAGATGATGCAAATAGCTGATATAGGATGGAAACACAATGTGAATAATCCCACACATAACTCAAACCTGAAGGGCACAGATTAAGAAATATGAGAATATTCATTTAAAGATTCTTGAAAGACTCTTGCAGTCATGTCCTGTACTAACAGTAATTGGCCACCAATGACCTTCACCATGAATATGGCCAAAGTGATTTCCTATTGACCTCAGTTTTGTTGGTGGTGTTATGTGTCACACTTTATCAAATGATGCCTTAATGTCAATGCCATTTCTTTACCTCAGCCTGAAATGTAACCCTTGTGCTATGCTTAGACATCATAATAATGGGCAGAATCTAGAAAAGCCTGAACTGAGTGTCAAGTGGCCAGATTATTGGAGAGTTTGCAGGAGTACTCCTTTTGCACAAAAGCGGGAATATGCCGATAGGAAAACACTCGGCCATGATGGATCTAAAACAAAAGCAAAGTTCTTCGGATTCAGGAAATTTACATAAAAAAGAAAATGCAGGAAATACACAGCAGGTAGAGCAGCATCGGAACAGAGCAAATTGCTGAGCGAAAAGGTCATCAATGTGTAATGTTGACCATCTCGCTCTCTCTCCATAGGTACTGCCCGACTCTGCCTGTGAAGTTTTCCAGCATGTTCAACAGGTGTAAATATCACTGAATGGCCCTTGAAGGCAAGCCCTTTTGGATACCATGACAGCTATCTCCAACACCTTAGCTGCAGTGTTTGCAAGGATCAAAATATTTGCTTGGCCATTGATCTCTGCTATGCTCAGAGATACGAAATGCTTTGTTAGACACTGATAGTATCATAAAATCAGAATCGTACAGCACAGCAGTGGATCCTATTAGCCCACCTCATCCATGCCAACTGCGATGCCTTCATCTAGTGTGGCAACCAGAACTGTACACAATTTGCCAAGTGTTGTCAGCTGCAATGTGACATCCCAACTCTTACACAATGCTTTGGCCTATGAAGACAAACATACCAAATGCCTTTTTCACTTCCCTATCCACCTGTGACACCACTACAGAGAGCTATGGACTTGCACCCCAAGCTCTGTCTATCTACAACTCCTAAGGTTCTTGCCAGTTACTCTATATATCCCCAAAAAAATTGATTTCCCAAAGTGCACTACCTCAGACTCATCTGGATTAAATTTCATACTGTGGGAAGGGATAACTGAAAAGCCTCCAAAATAGTTCAACCATTTCCCTTACCTGCGTGCAAGATTCTGAGATAGTCTATGCATGGAAATGCTTACCGAGCCATCTCTTCATTATTTGTTGCCCAACCATTCACCATCACTCTTAGCTGCATGCAAATGGGCTATGACTTCACTATGACTTCTTTGACCAGCAGATCCACTTGGCTCTGTTTACGACATAACACAAGACAAAAAATGCTGCAAACATTCAAGCAGGTTAGGAAAACAGAGGTAACTTTTTATACCACTGATCTTTCATCAGAACTTTCACCAGTTCTGATGAAAGGTCATTTACCCAAATCATTAACTCTATTTCTCTCTCCACCGATGGCATCTGACCCACTGAATATTTTCAGCATTTTCAGTTTTTATTTCAGATCTCCAGCATCTGCTGTACTGTACTTTTAGATCTGAGATTTTGTCTTTAACATGCTAATTATAGAATGATGAAATGACAAGGTTTTTTTTAATCCTAAAACTATTATATGAATGAAGATAAGCATTATCTATTATATGAAGATAAGCATTTCCTGTAAATCTTCTTTGGAAATAAACACAAGAGGGTAGGACTGGTATGAACCTGTGGGAAAAAAATGAAAAATCCTGTCATTGATTGCACATGCTGTATGATGGTAAACACCAGGATAGGCAATAAAAATCCAACAACAAATTAGCTCTGTACCATGCAACTCAGCATCAAAAGAAGCAAGACTGCCATCTGCAGTGTTAATTTTAGTATTACAAGCCAAGGAATATACAGCTGAGCAGACATAAATGGCTCCAAGAATTCCAGCACTAAAATACATGCAATAACCAGTTGGTTAGGGAACAAAAGGTATCAAACCATCAGGAAAAGCTTCATGCAGTGAATATGGTTAATCAGACAGATGCATCTACCAACATATAACGCCATTTTTTCGAGACTGCACAAATCTCAAAATATTAAATTTTACAGCCAAAATCACCAATGATCCAATCACCACCAAAAATTCCCTTTATTGTGTATCCACTTTTAGCAACATTTCTGTAATATACAAATTTCACTTGCATTTGGGAGCTATTCTTGAATATGTGCAATGTAATTTGGGGATACACACGTAACTGTGGATCACAGAATTGCCTGATTTGACCTTATCTCACTACTGGAGTCAATTTCTATTTAAATGTGATGGCCAGATGGTTGAAGGGAGAAAGAAAGTAAATACAAATGATAGCAACAAAGGGAGTGCATGGTCAAGTAGAAAAGTGAAAATTTGGGCAGATGTCAATATGTTTTCCTGGCCCATGATCACATCACTCCACTTTGCCCTTTCATCACTCCTGGCTTTCACCTCATTTTTTCCTTGCTATTGGGCAAATATGTTGACGATACCTTTAAGAACTAGACTGTATCGTAAGTCCGGTATTTATGTTAGTTGATGTGTTGAATAAGGTATTTGATAGCAAAGACTTGAATTTTAAATCCCAACTGTTGCTGAACTGAGAGCCAACATAAGTCAGCAAACAAAAGCTATGAGTGACTTGACCCAAGTGAAAGCTAGATTACACACACAACATTTGGTATCAAAAGGTAGGGGCTGGGTTAAAACTTGACTCAAGTCATTAATATGGCCCAAGGGTTGCAGTTCTTTTGATTCTCAAGTGTTTTACATACCTAACTGGTTACAACTGAATCTTCTCTGGCTCACAAAGGTTCTGCCTTAATGTTGACTTCCAATGACTCAGAATTGTTTAGTAAATAATTTACTTTAATGTATTTCAATTTTTTGTGTAATAATATTATGTGTTTCTTTTCTGACTAATTTCACAGTAAAACATTTCACAAGTTTAAAGCTAATTAAAATATACTAAAGTTTAACAGGTGTTTGTGGATGAGAAGGTAAAGAGGAATAATCAGGAGGAAGTCCCCCTTTATTTAAGGTTGCAAATATCTGGGTCTATAGCCTCTACCAAAAGCTACTTGAGCACATTAGAGAAGCAGCCTTTGTCAAACTATTCTTCATTAGGGAAGCTTTTCTCCAGATCTAGATCATATCCTTGAAGTGCCATTCATTGTTGTATACACATACTGATAGCTGAAAGAGAAGCAGTGCCCATGCAACTGAAAAGCCAATTATGGTGAAATCAGTGGCTAATCACCATGCGTTTCTCAAGATAACAACTCAAGATCCTTGGAACTTGTATGAAAGGCAAAAATTTCAAATGCACTCAGAAATTTGTGTATGCTACATTCTGACACACAAGAAATCTTGGCTTCAGTTAGTGGCAAATGCAAGACAGTAAGTCTGTCAACTGTTGGCTCCACGTCACCATTGTTGTGAGGTACTGTTCTGCAAACTTAGTTTGCTAGGTTGCTTACAAAATGCCATATTTTGTATCTGCTCCTTGGACTGCATGTGACAATCCCCCTACTAAATTGGTTGACACTCACTCCCCATTATACATACTGCTGTCTTCTGTGGAGAGAATTCTTAAGTGCTATGTAAGATGCCCCTTCACACACCCACTAAATGCATTTTACCAAAAATGTACTGAGAGTTCAATCACCGTACTTCTGTCACACTCAGATTCCGTGCTATGCCTTCAGATTGGGTTTCAATTCATTCGCGCCCCCCCCCCCCCCCCCCAATGCACTCTTCCAACAATCCCGGCTAAAATTGGCAAACATTTTAAATCCATTTTAAAAGCTTTCTATGTATGCCCTCATTTATACCCACGTACATTTTAGTGAACACAGTCATTGAAACTTGACCTGCAAACCAGATTGCACACAAATCCCCTATTGAGCTAGCTCCCTGCCAGCTAGCCAAAACTGAACAGGAAGCAACAAACAATAAGTCAAATGGATTAATCCCAATCAGTATGCTCTCTGCTTTGTTCATGTGCTCTGCTTCAACAAGCAGAAAACCCTGCACTGCAAATTAACTTTTCCCTAGATTGCTGTGTAAAAAAACAGGCAAAACAATGCACAATATTCTAGCTTCTCAACATTGTCATGCAATATACAAAATATTTCTTGCACATAGCCTTGGAATTAGGCAGTAATCCATCAGAACAAATTTGCAGCACAACACCAGCCATGGTCAAGATACTTCCTGAAATAGTCAGCATGGAAATCAATTGTAGCTGAACTGCACACTCTGTTGCTATGCCCTCTTTTATTAAGGAGCTTCTTTATTTAGTCTTGCCCAATATTTATCCCTGGATCAATATTGCGGAAGCTCATTGCCATGTCATTACCACTCTGCTGTTTGTGAGAATTTGCCGTGCGCAAATTTTTTGCCATCTTTGCTGCACTTCAGTGATGCACTTCAAAAGGTATTTCATTGGCTGAAAAGCATCTTGGTATGGCTTGAAGTTCTAATAAACCCAAGTCAGTTTTTCTTTCTTTCCATTCCTTCTCAGATTGCCTCTGTACTCAAAAATGAGCAACTGATTCAGAAAGGCAGTAAAACACAAATATCTTAACTAACTATGGTTACCAGAAATGGTTCTGAAGAGATGTGAAATAAAATGGGAAATTTGTTCTTCATTTCATAAAAGGTTTCATTGTAAATGAATTGAAATGGCTCAATGAATTTGTTAATAGTACCTGAAGACTAATTTACAACCAGCCTTTCAAAACTACCCTAAAAATATCTGCAGAAATTCACACACAAGAGGTTCCAATGTTTGTTACTTACATTACATTGTAAGTTATAGTCTCAGAAAAATCAAATTACTATAAGTAGAGAGTTTCCTTTGCAATGTCATTCATATTTGGCAGAGAAGTATAATCAGGTTGGTGTCAGATTATCTCTGTTATGGAATGCCACTAGACAATAAATGTTATGAATGCATAATTAATACTGTTTAGACGTGCTCCAAAGAATGCAAAAAGGAGAATCAAATGTAGGGAATTAATATATTTTGTGAAAAATACAGAGCACAAGAGGTATTTGGAAGTTAGGAGAGCAATGAAATGAGCTTTATCCTATCACTTAAAACATGAAGGAATTACATTGGCCGAGCCATAAATGTGCTCAGTTTTCTGCTTGACATGGATTATTTGGCATACACATAAGTATGGCTGCCAATGCATGCAGCCTAGCAACTCCTGCTGGTTGCCCACCTGTGATTGAAGACAAGGATTGGCAGTCAGGGTGCCATTTATTATTAGGTCTTGCATGATGATCCATTTATATTTAGGTCTTGCATGATGATCCACAAAAGCAAGTCACCTTTTAATCTGTTTATGTTTATATGGCATATGGAATGAAAATGAACACTTCTGTGGTGCCACACCTGTTACTGTGAATCATTGCCTGTTCATTGACAAGATAAATCGAATACTGCACTCCCAGGTCTCCTCCACCTCCCATTAGACATTCACACAGAGCTATGTTTCCCTCCAGGCAATAATGCAAGTTAAAAAGTCAGTGTGAATACCTACTTAATGTAC
Source organism: Pristis pectinata (assembly GCF_009764475.1). Taxonomy (NCBI): domain Eukaryota; kingdom Metazoa; phylum Chordata; class Chondrichthyes; order Rhinopristiformes; family Pristidae; genus Pristis; species Pristis pectinata. The sequence continues at coordinate 76,396,611 of NC_067410.1, read as the reverse complement.
TCAGAGGATTTCAGTTACAGCAGTAACTGAAGGTAAATCAGTTTTCTCTAATTACAGATGAGACGTGCACTATAAGAAATGCCAGCTTACTTATAAAAGATTCTACTACCGTTCCTCCACATCCCCAACCTCCACCCATTCATATTTGTTCCCATTCTTCATCAAAATAGAGAAACATAGACCTAGAGATTTGGGTAATTATAATGGTCTGACTAAACTTTGAGTTGTTGCACAATCATAAAGAAACATAAAGGTTCTCTTCCCAATTTTTCTGCCCAGTAATGGATTATCCCACCTCAGGGCAAGCTACTTATTTTAGGGAAAGTATTTTGTGTATGCTTTTAATTCCCAAAATACAAGACAAGAACTTTACTGCTCAGTAGCTCTTTAAATGATAATTAAAAACATGGAGATTGTTGTTTAAAAAACTGAAACTATTTACAACTGAAGAACTAATATAAAATCTGTAGGTAGAAGACAGACATTTAGTTTTATTGCTGAGAAGATGTTTTTACTCGATGCCTTTGAGACTAAATTTAAATGTGAATACTACTATCACTCCCCTACAAAAACAGATTCAGCTGATTGCTAGCAATTTAAAAAAAACTACAATTGTGTCAAAGGAAACAATCATCTTAGATCTTACATCAAATACAAATTTGAAATGATCCAGTAAAGTTGTATTCTGGCACTTAGATAAACCAAAAAATTACATAAACAAATCCTTTTTGGGTAGGTGTTCTTATGTTCAATTCATTGCAAGGTTCAAAGTGGTGTCATTATTATTCGGGATGCAACTCATTCCTTTTCTAAGCAATCAGTCAATCACAGGATGACAGAAAACTAACCATTCAGCCCTATCTGCCTGTGCCAGCATTTATGCTCCACACAACTCTTTTTGCCTTACCTAAATCCATCATATCCTTCTCTCTCATTTGCTTGTCCAAACTTTCCCACATATGTGCTTCTACCATATGCTTCACACACTCCCTCAGAGTTTAATATTGAATGCTCTTGGGTATAGCTCTGCAAAATGCATGGCAAATCTCTCCCATCATCTTTTGCAGAATTTTAGGAACAGAAATTGCCTCAGTTTTAATTTCCAAGTCCCCTGCCAGAGAGTAAAGCAACTCCAAGGTATCGCTCTCAAAGATGCATCAGAGGCAGGATGTTATTATATGCCTTTGGTTTAATCAGGGTTTCCACAGATGCAGCCACCTGAAGTTTAAAGGTGCCACTAGGGCACTGCATGGCCACCTTGGCCACGTCCAGTCCTTATGCTGTTCAGGGATGTCCTTGCGCTCTGAGGTGGATGAGAGCCCAGTTGACCTGTTGGGTCAGATACAAGATGTTTGTTTGTGGATGTGTTTTCTGCCAAAATCTTCTGCCAAAATTCTGTAGTGTTGCGGAATAGGAGTGGGTTCATGTCCAAAAAGGATTTTGGGAGATCACATGTTGGGTTGGAATGCCTTGAAGATCTCGGTGAATGGGAAGGTCCCAGTCATTGTTTATATGAGTTGCTTATCCATATTTTGCTGTAACCCTCCTGATGGAAGGAGGAGCAATGTTCTAGTACGATGCTGAACAGCTTTTTCCCACAAGCAGTCAGGATCATAAATGGACTGTGTCCCCTTCCACTTCTACCGACAAGCTCTCCCTCCACACACACGTACATACTCACATCAATACAGAAACAGTTTGATAATTAGTTACCTGATACGTCGAACTTCATCTCGAACTGAATAAGCACTTATTAATACATAAACGCACTTTAACAGATATGAACATGTGGTGTTGATATGCTTTTAGTTTTGTTTTAGAGATGTTTTTATAGACTATTTTAGATATTTATCACTGTTCTTTTTGTTGCACTGATATGAGCTGGTGAGAAACAGTATTTCGTTTTTTTTGTGTATGTAAATACTCAGAGGAATGACAATAAAGTAAATCTTGAATCTAGAGAATCTTGACTAGTAACTGCTGAAATAGGATTAAGTTCCAGGGACAATTCTTATTACTGAGTGCAGCCGTGTATCAGAGTTTATGTGATGACTTGAAACAGATTGGAGCACAATAATCAGCTGCTGAGAAGACCAGAGTTACAGCTGAAGTATAAAGAACAGCAGTTTTCGGACCCCAACTTGTACAAGCTCTCCCTGCCCTGCTCTAACATTCTTAAGCTCCAACCATAGAAGAGCATCTATACCTGCTGTACCACTGTTACTCTTCATTCATCTCCTGTTATAACTGTCTTTTGGCCTCAGTGGCCTCGCTAATTAAAGACCAATAGAAGGCAGTACTTCTCCTTTTGTTGACTGCCAATCAAAACTGGATTGAGAATATCACCCAGCACCTCAGGAATATTTCATCAATGATCTGCAGAAAACAAAGCCTGTAAAGCAGGTAATTTTATTTCTTGATTTTTTTTATTAAATTGTTGTTTCCACAGAAGTTAGAGCCAAGTCAAACTGTAGTTAAAATGCAAATGAAAGCATCATTTTCGAACTAACTGTAACGTAATAAGCAGTTATTTAAATTGTGTCAGCAACTGAATCTCCAGTGTATCCACATCATTAAAGTCCCTTGTTCCTGAAATTATTTTAGTAAATCCCTCCCATTCAACCTCTCATTGTTCCTAAAATGCAACATCCAGATTTGGACACAGTCCTCCGTTGTGGCCAAATCTGTGCCTTACTAAGGTTCGTCATGATTTCTTTGCTCCTGAACTCTATGCCTTTATTTATACAGCACAGCATTTCATATGATTGTCAGCACCTGGTTTCAGAGACAAAATAGATGTGGCCTTGATGCACCAGCAGAACAAGAGCAAGGACAAACCTAAAAATTAGCTTTAGGCCTCCTCAAACCTGGGTGAGCTGTCAGAACATGCTTTGACTTCAAGAGCAGACTGACCATTTGAACTGGATAAGATTCAGGCTGCTTGCTTCACTGATCATGGTTCCCCCAGTGTCTCAGCATAGGGAGAAGGGATGCCAAAATTCCCAAACTTGTATAGGCAACTGGCTGCTCCCTTGTTCTCGCCATAAAATTTTCTTGCATGCATAGATATTCCTGTTCTGGTCCCAAGTGCAGTAATCTGAGGACATTAGATGTCCCTGCTGTCCCAGAGTCAGCCAAGAGACACAATGCATCAAGATTCCGTGGATAGCAGTGAGAATTTGCAACTTATTGCTGACCCAGAAATTTACCTGCACAGATCCGAGTGGAAGAAAATTGCAAGTATAAGTGTGTGCATACATGTGCTAGGGGATGGAGGTGTCAAATCTCCATCAGCGGTAAGATGAGAATTCTCACTATTGCCCACAGAATCTTGGTCCATTGGTGGGGTTAAATTTTGGGGTGGTGATTTCACTGAATCTTGATCACTCGGGGGAATTCTATTTCACTGATGGAGTCTATAATCGGCTATCAGGTCTCTACTTTTCTTTATATGTCAGAGACCAAATAGGTAACCTTTCATCTAGTGACCACTATCCAGGTAGGTGCACTTCAGGTATCTTCATGGCAAAGAATGTCTGTCCTTGTGATTCACTTCTTATCCCTGAGCTTACTGGCATAAGCTTTGAAAACTAGGCACTTCACAGTTTTGTTTCTAATGCCACTCTGTCTACCAATGCCACAATATGGCAGACATGAAATGATGTGCTTTTTATGCATCAATGGCCTCAAACATATCATCATTTCATTTTACACCCAAATGCTGGAGTAACATTTGTTGAAAGGTTTCACATTTAATTAATAATCGGTGATTCTAACTTCACAATCTATTTCTGCTCTGTTGACTAATTTCTTAATATTGTTTAAATTTTACGTTTGGCTCACTCCATAGTGCCAATAGCATTAAAAAGTATTTTTCTGTTTCCACTTACTTCATCCCACCAGATTCATTTTTATCCACATTAGTTGATTTTGATCAGAAAAGACCAAAGGGAAAAAAGTGTTTCAATAACAGCTGATTCACAACCATTTTCATATCTAAGTAGCAAGTTTTAATTGTCTAGATATAATTAGAAATCTTTAGAATAGTATTCTTTTTAATTTCTGCAAATCAGTAATAATAACCTCTAATCATATTTTGTACCAGTTTAATCACATTGCTCACAGTAAGATATAGTTCAATTCTTCTTTGAAGGTAATTTCAACATATTCTACTTTATAATGTCCAGCAGATTCCTATGATAATGAATGATCTTGGCTGTATAAATGATTCATTGGCATTTTCAATATCAAACTGAAGAGACACTGATCATTTTAATTAATTACAAACTTTCATTTCCAAGCAGCTTGCATCCTACAGATGCTAAAGCAGCAAACAGCATGAACTTCAGCCACACAGAAAAGAATAAATCAAGCTAGTCTAAAAAAAGAGCTGGCCAGGTTAAAAAAAAGGTGATTAGTGCAATAACCTGCAAATAATGCTGTTCATTTTTTTTGCTCTTAGCCATTTGCCAATGCAATCCAGCAGGTGGCAGAATAAAACAAAGAAAAGGGACACTACTCACAGGAGTGCTGCCATCAGAAAGAGTGTTCATGCTGATGGAAGTGCTCATCTTCCCCGAGGAGAGAGAAGGTGGTGATGGGCTCCGTTTCTCCATACAGCTATGCCGGAGAGGCTCTTGTCGCTGCAAGTACTCACGCCATGCTCGCTGAATGCTGAATTTTTGAAATAAAAGTGTGAATTTCATCAGTGGAACTGTATTCAATTTGAATCTAAGAGATTAGGAGGAACATACAGATGCTTGGCCAATGGGACAGCATTTCAGGAAGGTCATAAAGGACTGAGGAGACTTAACATGACCCAAAGTACGAGGGGACAATCCATGCAAATCCCTGCACAAATTACAACAAAGCATCATTTCCCTTTAGATCCACATCAAAAGCAAAACCAATCACAGCACAATAAACCCGCTTGGACGCGTTCAATATACTGAGTCATAAACATTTCTGCATAATCATCCCCCATTTAAATCTGTGATTTAGATCCATTATGAAATCATGACAATTGTTCAAACAAGTTTAGGAAAATTGATAACTCTATTTTGTGTTGATCCATAATGAACACCAATGTGAAACCTTTAATAATATGACTAAACTAAATATTATATCACAATTGCGCTAAAGGCTTAAACCAATGATTGGGTCCAAACACATCTGCCTGCTCTTACAATGACAAGGGAAATATTTATTGTGATTTAAAAATATATATTCTTTTGTGTGTGTTGTTCCACGAATATGGAGTTTTGGAGAAATTCCAGTCCTGAGATCTTTGTGATAAATGTAGCAAACAGAGGTGGGATGAGTGAAACCAGGAATGGCTAAAAGCTATGGAGATGCAATGTCAATTACAGTGCTTGATGAGTACTTCAAAAGACATTATTCAATTAAATTGGGATAGGCTACTGCCACAGGAGATCCTCAAAGCATTTTCCAATGTTCAGTCAAGACCTTCCCTTCATTATAAGTGGTGATATTCCTTGATATTCAAAACCAGTTTTCAGTATTGTGTTATTATGTAGTTATAATAAAGAACTACAGTTCCCAGTAGGCAATGCAAGAGGTCACATGGGGGAACAGGAAGTGGCTGTAAAAAGAGAGGGAAAGCAAGCCAGCCTGGTGTTGGTTAATAAAAATGTTCAGATGTTAAACCCACGCGAAGTTTGTCTCTTGACGAAGAACAAACATAACAGACGTCACTGGTAACTACTCAGAAAATGAAGCAGTCTGTGCCTAGATGCAACAAAACTGAAACAACTTTCAGGCATGGGCTAATAATTGGCCTAAAGCATCCACAAGTGCCAGGCAATAACCATATGCACAGAAAAAGACTCTGCTTCTTGATATTCAATGGTGGATATTATCATCAGCAAATTTCCACTTTGGACCACTGACAGGAAACTTAGCTGGTTCAATCACATAAATACAATGCCCAAAGAGGCTATGTTGTACACGATGCACAAAAAGCAATGTATCAGTTTGCCTAGGCCTCTCTCAAAGTATCTCCCAAACTTGCAATGATGAATACCCAGAAGGACAAGAGCAGAAGGCATGAACAATAGCTCTCACCTCCAAATTCCCTTCCAAGTCACTCATCAGTACAGTTTTGGAAACACATTGAAATTCTTTTATGGTTACTGAGTCAAAACCCTGGAACACTGTCTAGCAGAAATGAAGGAGTAGTTTCAACATAAGTATTGCAACAGTTCAAGGTGAGAGCTCACTGGGACTTTCTCAAAGTCACTTAGGTTTAGACATTAAATGAGTCTCATTACAACATGTTTCAGTAATCCTACTTCATGCAGTTTTGTTCTGTATTTAATCTCTTCCAATGTGCAAAATGCATTGGTTTCATTAAACTGGAAAGGGTGCAAAAAAGATTAACAAGGACGTTACTGGGACTGGAGGGCTTGAGCTATAAGGAGAGATTGGATAGACTGGGACTACTTTTCCTGAGTGCAGGAGGCTGAGGGGTTACCTTCCAGAGATTTATAAAATCATGAGGGGTATAGATAAGGTGAATGATCACAGTCTTTATCTAAGGGTAGGGGAGTCTAAAACTGGAGGGCAAAGGTTTAAGGTGAGAGGGGACAGATTTAAAAGGGATCTGAAGGGCAACCTTTTCACACAGGGTATGGTGGTATACGGAACAGGTTGCCAGAGCAAGTGGTAGAGGCGAGTAAAATTACAACATTGAAAACACATTTAGCCAGGTATGTGGATAGGAAAGGTTAAGAGGGATATGGGCCAAACAGGGAAATGGAACTAGCTCAGGTAGACAATTTGGTCAGCATGGGCAAGTTGGGCTGAAGGGCCTGTTTCCGTACTGTGCAACTCAATGAATCTAAATTCATATTCTGAATTGATAAGGAACTACGCTAACCCTAAACAAAATCAGGTAAGCTCAGGTGAAGTAACGGCCGAGGAGGCACATGAGGGCAAAAGGTCTCCTACTTCTAGTTCTTTGATCATTAAAACAGATTATGAAATATAATAACAGGAATAGCTTACATCAATAGGAGCTCACAGAGGATGTGTTAAGGGAAAATAATATCAATTTCTATCTGTCAGCACATAAGACACTAAATGTCTACTTATGCTGCTATTTCTCATATTCACATGTTCATGTATGATACTTCTGATAACTTAGTTTTTAAGTTACAGGACTAGCAACCAGAGGTCTGCCCATTGATCCAGAAAAATAAGTTTGAATGCTACCATAGCAAATTGGAATGTAAACTAAAATTTAGGGGGAAAAAGCTACTTTCAGTACCAGTAACTATGAAACTACCAGATTGTGACAAAAGCCTTTGTTTCAGTTTGTTTCTCTGTATCTATCTGCCACTTTTTAAAATAATCAATACCTCAAAAATTTGGTCTGCATCCTATTCTATGTATTCCCTCAGTTCTCCCCACTCACCGCTTCCTTGCAACTTGAAATGCTCGTGCATCTTTTATAAACTCACTTTTCCAGCTCTGATCAAGGGCCCTTGACCTGAAATGTTCATTTAGCTTTTTTCACCATGGATACTGCTTGACCTGCTGAGTGCTTTCCTCATTTTCTGCTTTTGTTGCAGAAAACCATTTGGTTCAGTCATGTCCTTGAGGGAATTAAACTAAATCTGCTGTTCTTACCTGCACTGGTCTATATGTGACTGCAGACCTCCCACTGTGATTGACTCATAACTGCATCCTTAGTTCAGGGATGGACAATAAATGTGTAGGCATTGCCTGCAATGTCCACATCCCATGAAAAAAAGAAAAATATCTCCAGATTTTTATTTTAAAAATGAGCTCATCAATACGAAATGCCACAAGTTACAGACTGTAGAAGTTTTTGTAAACATGCCCTTTCCACAAATAGGATTATTCCATTTGACATTTTCAACTGACACAGTTGTGTTGATATTATTTATTTTTTAAGATTTGATTTATACAGATTAATAACACATCAAAACTCCACAAGTTAAAAATCCCATAATGTTTAAAGGCTATCTCTTAACCACCACTAGCCAGACTGACACCACTTCAAGCCAGCTGATTAAAAAACAAATGTCTGGTTCTAACAGTTTGTGCAGTTCTTCTTAAAAGGCACACGTACAACAAATTGGACAGAATTATCTTAAATATTCTTCACTGGGGAGATAAAAGGAGAGCAAAAGTGTGCAGAGATCCAGGACTGGAGGATGAAAGTTTGAGAGAGAAGATGCAAGCAAGGCTGATAGAATTAACCACAAAGGTTCTGTGGGTAACACTTGGCAGGGACAAGAATGAAATTTCTTGATCAGAGGTCAGAAAATATTTTGCATAAGAACATTTGCTTGTACAATTTCTCATTATTTTTCTTGCTTCATTCCAAATTATAGTTTATTATTATAGACAAATGAACAACCTTTCAATGGGAAATTTTTCAAAGGTTGATTTACTTAATTAATTTTCTATGAAAGCTCTCAGATTTAGAACACAATAGTTCAGCTGGGCCTGATTTTTAACGGCTTTTGTTTGAATAAGCTGTGCATAAACGTGGTATCCATGCTGCAGAAAAGAGACAGTCACGAGAAATATTTGTATATTCTTATCTAATATAAGTATACTTTTGGAAATTGAGTCAATTCACTTTTGGCACCCACAGAGATGTAAATGCTCATATGCAGCAGTTCGGTTCGATAGTAATATGCAAGTGAAGAATTTTTTTTTGTTCTGTTTAAACTTAGATTGACTAAAATTACTAATGTTCTAAGCAACACTGAAACAAATATAACTAATTATTTTCACTTATTACTTACATTTTTGCTTTTGATTCTGGAACCCCTCTGTTGATATGACATTTTTCAATCTTATTCCCAAAGTCAATTGGAAGTTGATGGCTGCTAAAGAAAAGTTATATACTTATTTCCAACACTGAAACCATAAATTATTTACACTTAATGGTACAATACAGATTTTGTGATCTTTTCAATTCTTCTCAAAGTGCTGAATTGTACTGTAGTATGAACCCATGGCTGTGAGCATTCTGGAACTTTGTCCACCTGGTCATGTTCAAGTGGCTGAAGTAACTTGGATCACGAGATGCACCACTGCTCACCGCAATAATGCTCTTACCTGGTATTCAACCCAAGTACCTCCAAGCAAAAGTTAATGGACTTGTTGGCACTGTTTTCATGGAGTTGGAATACCAAGGTTCCAATTATCATGGATACATAATGTACGTTTGCATGAGCTTTAATGTGCTGCCCCCCATCGTCTAACCACTGGATCACAGCCTTCAACCAAAGGAAGTTATTGGTATTGAAAAAGCCCCAATACCTGCATGAGTCAAGTGTCAGTGGACAGTTGCTGGTCAGTTGATGCACTCCTTCCCCAAACAATTCCAGTCTAATATATCTCCTAGTCCCTCTGCACAGAGGCTAACTGGAAACAGACCTATCCTACGGACAAACAATATTAAACATGACCCAAAGGTACACTTGTCAAATAAACTGCACTACCATTGGAGGTTTTGGTTTCCAACACAACTGGCAATAATATCCCACACTTCATAAAATTAAACAACACCTACAATTTTCAGTACTAGCTTCTCATCCTATAAACCCATAATGAATCTTATCAGCCTCATTCTGATTAAAATCACTGTACTTTCAATTTTTTTTATCATTACATTGCAATCTTTCACCTTTCTCTCTGCATGTCTGGTTTTTCCCCTCAGTTGTACCGTCCTATCACCAAACCAACTGCACTTATTCTCAACTGAGGGTTGGACTTGCCAGGCATCCTTTCCTCAGCAATTTTAATGGATTTTCAATAAACATTTTCTTCATGTTTTGCTTAAGTTTCATACCAATTAGCGATAGCTTCAGAGACTAACATACTTACTTCTGAACAACATATTTTGCATCATGCACTTGATCCAGAGTATTCTCCAGTCTGTTCAATTCCTCCTGAGATTTGAAACAAAAAACAAACATCAACATGGAGCTAAATACCATTTTAGCTGGTATCAGGGAGCAAATTCTAATTCCACCTGCCCCTCCCATTTTCTATGATCTTTATAATACATTGCTGATCAATTGACAAATTGGATGGACAACACGTTTCCCAGCTATGCCAATACAATCTGTGGGGCAGGTGCTATTAGCCCTTTTTATCACAGACATAGAAGCAGTTTTGAATTGTGCCAGTCTCTGTGGTGCTAAATTTGGTCCAACTATCCTGAAAGACAGATTTAGCAGCAGCTGAGAATTCCACATGGATGAGTTTTGTGCATTTTCCCCAAAGACCTAAACATAATTTTGACACCATTTCATATGCGCAAACCTCACATGAATAATTATGGCAAAATTACAATTGTAACTTTGCCAGCCTGTCTGAAATTATCACTAACATCGACAGATGTTCTGTGGCAAGCCAGCAATGCTAAAAGCCAATTACCAGCTTATATAAGCAGGCTGACAGCTCAGCCTGTCAGTGGACTGGCAGCTGAATGGCAAGCTGGACATTAACAACACTGGTTGACACCACTTTCCCCACAGCATTTTCCATCTGAGGCAAAATGTAAAAATCTTTCTCCATGAGTCGTCACAGACTGAGCAAATTCAAATATTATGTTGAGCATATTTAAAATCATTCAATACTTAAGAATTTTCACAGCAAGGAAATATTGAATAATGCTAAAATCATACAATATAGAAAATAAAAAGACAATTGACATTCTGGGGAAACCACAATAAAGCTGAACAATTCATGATGTATTTCAGCATTTTCTACTTCTTCTGTGGATTTCTAATCTTCATTGGTGGTCTCTAAGGGTCCAAGGTGACTCGTTTCCACCACAGTTTTACTGGTTCTGACATGTCTGATGAGTCTGATTCATATCAGTTTAGCTGGGCCCCATTGCTTACACATCCTGTGTCATACAGAAACTCCAAGAAACAATGTGTCTGCATGTCAAGAGCTTCACATTGGTATTCAGATCATTGTGACTCTTGATATCTACAAAAGACTCAGAAGTGGGAATTGGGGGGTACAATTTTCAAGTTTGGTACTTATGCAGTATTTGACAATATGGTAAATGGTGAGCAAGACAGCAACAAACTTCAGGAGTGTGTCAACTGATGAATTAGCCAGACACACTGCAGAAACTATTCCATGCAAATAATCATTAGGTGATGCATTTTTGGAGGTGGTACAGTAAAACCAATTATCCGGCATGCGTGGACTTAGGTGGTGCTGGATTAAAAATATTCCAAACTGTTATTTCCATTGATACCTCAACATTCTTTTAATTCACATTTTTGGATATTACACAACATAGCAATAAATTTTCCAAGAAACCAGGTAAGTTAAAAGGAAGCATGGGAACTGGGCCCTGGCGAGTGGTATGGGAGTGCTGGAACTGGGGCCCAGGTGAGCAGAAAGAAGTCATGGGAACCGTAGCTGTGGTGAGCAGAAAGCGAGCACAGGGACTAGGGTCCTGGTAAGTGGAAAGGGAACACTGTGAACATTACCTCTTGAGACACAAAGAGCCACAAATTTTTCCACACAGGGGGTGCTGGTTATTTGGAATGAGCTGCCAGAGGAAATGGTAGTGGCAGATAGAATTACAACACTTCAAAGGCATTTAAATAGGTACTTAGATATGAAGGGCATGGAAGGATACCAGCCTAATGTAGGCAAATAGGATTAGTGCAACTAGGCATTATGGTTGACATGGACAAGGTGGGCTGAAAAGACCTGTTTCCATTCTGTATGATTCTATGATTTCATCTCTTTCAGAGGTCAAGTCTTTGGGCTGAGCTTTTTGGAAGTATTTTTGGTTTGGGACTTGAGGACATCACTGGAGTCCCTCTTCTGCTAGCTGTGCAACGTTGCTGACTTCTGGGTCACTTCAGACCAGGCAGCTTAGCTCTTCACATCTGGATCAGTTGCATACAGGCGAGGGGAAATGGTCAGCCACAATTCTAGGCCCTGGTCAGTAGTATTCAGCTGAATATGTTCCATTTCATGAATTATATCAGCTTTTTAGGAATCACGAAGTGTAGTTCAGCTGGTGGCATAGAGTCTGTTGATATCTAAAATCACAGTCCAAATTTATTAAGGTACTGTTTGAGCTGCATAAAAGCATTAGTTCTTCTCAGTTCTTTAAATAAGACAGATGCATCTGAAAAGGATTTCAGAAAGCTTCACTTGTCCTCCTTCCATATAATGTAGGTGTTTAAGTTTTATGGACTTCCACATAACTTACAGAGCAGAAAATCTATACTAGTTCCTCTTCTGAGTAATGAATTTTTAGCTGCTTGTTTCCAAATTCATTATTGCAGTACATTTTGCTCAGACAAATTATTTTAGATTTCCTGACACCAGACTTAATTCATGAGGAAAAAAAGAAAACAAATTTTGTAAATGACAATCCTGAGAGCTAGAGTAGTTGCAAACTGTTTAGACCTTTTAGAAACAAATAAACCACAAGAATAAAACTATAAATCAAGGAAATTAAACTAGTATTGGATGAAATATATGTTTAGTTACTTTGGTTTACAATGCTGAAATCTGAAGTGATGCAGAAATCCACACCTTGATATAATAGTTTCATTAATCTCAGCAATATGTAGTCATACACACTCCAAATTGCCGGGTCCTTTATTATTGCCTATATAATTTAAAAATTTTCAGTCTTTGAAGACATTTTTTTAAAAGAAATATGACAGCCACGATCATGTTCACATCTGTGCCAGTCCCACTGTAGCACTTAATTTTTGTGGGTTTGCGCATATTATTGTACCAAAGGCCTGCCTGCCACAACTCAGTCATGAAGCAGTGAAGGCCACAAGCAGCCATCAGGCTTGGACAGTGGATCCTGAAGCCCCAGCCTAGACAGCCTGATGGCTTTTTAAAAGCTCACAGCTGCCAAAGGTCTTTGAATTGTTCATAAATGCCTGTTGATCACAGATATTTCAACAACTAAACAAAAAAAGTTGTTAAAAATAATAAGAAATAAAACAAGCTATTTAAAATAATCTTTAGGTATTTCAGAGCAAGCAAAATTAAAATAAGAAATAACCTGTACTTGTCAATCATGACGCCTGTGGAGTTAATGGGATAGATGTCAAGTGCTTTCAGTCCTGCAGCTGAGTACCATGCCATTATAACAAATTATATTTCCTTATGACATTTCCATCAGATTCGATCACTAACCTACACTCTAGGGGCAATTTAAAGCAGCCAAATCAATCTACAAACTTGCATGTCTTTGGGACATGGCATGAAACTAGAGCATCTGGACAAACCCATGAGGTCACAGGGAGTTTCTGTAAAGTGCACACAGACAGCACCATAGGACTGAATGGAACCTGGATCACTGGAGCTGTGAGCGAGCAGCTCTGCTAGCTGTACCACTGTACTGCAATATCTACGGGAAGAGTAGCCAACAGATCTTCAATTAATGGAGGCAGTTTGTGCATCACAATTCCAGAAATTGACAAAAAGTATTTCAGCATTCCCCAAGAGATCCAAGGCTTTATGGATGTACAAGATTAGAGGGGATGGGAAGAGACCAAGCACAAGAGAGAGCACAAGAAAATGAGAGTGAATATGGGAGGGAGAATAGGAGTGAGTGCAAGAGAAATAAAAAGAGTGCAAGAAAAAATAAAGAGGGAGAGCACGAGAGAAAGAAAGAGAGCGCGAGAGAAAGAGAGAGAGATTTTCTGGTTTAATCATGTCTTGTCTTCTCAGATCCCCTGCAGTTTTTGACTATCGTATACTGTGATATTCACAATACTGTCCTACAACTAAGGCTCCAATGACTGGTGTTGTGTCCGAGAACCTTTCAAAATGCTCACAGGCATAGATTATTGATTCAGTTAAGAATACTTCAGAAAGAACATTTTAGTTATACAAAAAAAACCTGCTCTACTGAGTTTATGTGCATGAAAGATTTTGTTTACATTAGACATTAAATGTCAATCTGCAATTAGCATAATTTGAACAGAGAAGATGTGCTGGGAATTTTTTTAGGTTTTTATGTTCCCTGATCACGTAACCCTATTGTTAGTGCCTGATTCCATTGCTTTCCCACTGCAAACCTTTCAAGTGAAATGTAACCTTACTGGTTGGAGGCAGAGAGGGATAGTGGAGGGGTGTTTTTCCAGACTGGTGTGCCACAGGGATTGGTGCTGGGTCCACTGTTGTTTGTCCTCTATATTAGCTGTTAATATGCTAAGTAAGTTTGGAAAGGACACCAAAATTGACAGAGAAGAGGGTTATCTAAGTTTACAAGGGGATCTAGACCAACTCAGGATGTGGACCAAAGAATGGCAAATGGAATTTAACTCAGACAAGTAAGAGGTGTTGCAATTTGGTAAATTAAACCAGCGGAAGACTTGCACAGTCAATGATAGGGCCCTGGAAAGTGTTGTAGAATAGAGGGATCTGGAGTATGCTTTCCTGAAAGTGGAGTCAAGTTAGACAGAGTGGTGAAGAAGGCACTTGGCACGCTTGCCTTCATCAGTCAGGACACTGAGTATAAGTGTTGGGACATCATGTTACAGCTGTACAAGACATTAGTGAGACCAACTTAGATTACTGTGTGTAGTTCTGGTTACCTGTGTACAGGAAGGATGTCAGTAAGCTGGAAAGGATGCAGAAAAGATTAACAAGGATCTTACTGGGACTGGAGGGCTTGAGGAATATGAAGAGAATAGATAGGCTGGGACTATTTTTCACTGGAGCGTGGGAGGTTGAGTGGTGACCTTCTAGAGGTTTATAAAATCATGAAGTAAGGTGAATGATCACAGTCTTTTTCCTAGGTAGAGGAGTCTAAAGGAGATCTTGAACTCTAGACACAGGTTCAGGATAAGAGGGAAAAGATGGGACGTGATGGACACCTTTTTCACATAGAAGATATTGAGTACATGGAATGAATTGCCAGAGGAAGTGGCAGAGGCAGGTTCATAGAAAAGATTGAGAGGGATATGGGCCAAACACTAGGAAATGGGACATGCTCAATTAGACAACTTGGTCGGCATGGATAAGTTGGGCCAAAGGATCTGTTTCTGTGCTGTATAACTCTATGATTCTATAAGTAACAAAACAGTGTTTGACCACCTGAAGACTAATTCAGAATTATGACTTTGTAATATAACTTGTATCAAACAACTGGCATAGATACCAGAAAGAGGAGGAAATAAAAGAGGTGAAAAAAAAATTTTAAAAAACTTTGGAGGTTTCGTGGGTTTTGCTTCGGCAGACGTCGGGACTTCTGAACAGATAAGTTTTTCTTTTTTTTTAATAGAGTTTTTATTATTAGTTTTATAAGGTTCTTTTTTATAAGTTGTTATGTAAGTTTTAATCGGGAATAGTGGGGGCTGGACTGCGCAGGCGCGTGACGTCAGCAGGTAAGGCGCCGGCAGTTTAAAAAGCAAACTGCCATATCCAGCAGGCAGCTGAGTGAGAGGGAGCAGAGTGGTTGGGCTTTGGCTCAAGGGGCTTCGGCGTGAAGGGGCAAGGCGGGTGAGTAGCTGGTAAGTAGGTAAAGGTAAGGTTTTACTTGTTATCTATTTATAAATTTTTAAGTAGGAAAAACTAGGGGGAAAAATAAGAATTAGTTCAGATGGAGGACATGGTGGTGTGCTGCAGCTGCTTGATGTGGGAGCTCGTGGACCTTGCTGTGGTCCATGATGGCCACAGCTGTAGTAAGTGCTTGAGGCTGGAGGAACTTCGGCTCAGAATTGATGAGCTGGAGTTGCAGCTTCAAACACTGCGCAGCATCAGGGAGGGGGAGAGTTATGTAGATACTGTACACCAGGAGACAGTTACCCCCCTTAGAGCAGGTACTTCTGGAGTCCAGGAAGTAGATAGAAGGGTGACTGTCAGGGGAGGGAAAAGGAAAAAGAAAATGAACAGGCAGATAGGGCAGAGGACCCCAGAGGCTGTTCTCCTCAATAACAGGTTTTCCACTTTGGAAGCTGTTGAGGGAGATGACCTGCCGGGGACTAGCAGCAGTAGCCAGGTCTATGGCACTGGGACCGGTCCTGCTGCTCAGAAGGGAAGGGAGGAGAAGAGGAAGGCAGTTAGTGATAGGGGACTCGATAGTCAGGGAAACAGATAGGAGTTTCTGTGGCAGTGAGAATGAATCCCCGATGGTATGTTGCCTCCCAGGTGCCAGGGTCCGGGATGTCACTGATCGGATCCAGAGGATTCTAGAGCAGGAGGGAGAACAGCCAGAAGTCGTGGTTCATGTTTGTACCAACAACGTAGGTAGGAAGAGGGTTGAGGTCCTGAAAAGTGAATTTAGCGAGCTAGGCAGAACGCTGAAGAACAAGACCTCAAGGGTAGCAATCTCAGGATTGCTGCCGGTGCGACGCGATAGTGAAGGTAGGAATAGGAGGAGATGGCAAATAAATGTGTGGCTGAGAAGTTGGTGCAGGAGGGAGGGTTTTCAATTTTTGGATCTTTGGAATCTCTTCTGGGGAAGGTGGGACCTGTACAGAGAGGACGGGTTACACCCGAACCTGAGGGGGGCCAACATCCTTGCAGCCAGGTTTGCTAGGGTGGTTCAGGAGGGTTTAAACTAGATTGCAAGGGGGAAGGGAACCAGAGGAGTAGGTCAGAGGAAGAAGGGGATGGGGAAAAGTCAGATCTGACAGGTAGAGAGGATTTGAGGAAGGAGAAGCAGAGTACAGGTATAAAAGTAGTAAGGTGAATGGGCTAAAGTGCATTTACTTAAATGCAAGAAGCATCAGGAATAAGGGAGATGAACTGAGAGCTTGGATAAGTACATGGAACTACGATATTGTGGCTATTACAGAGACATGGCTGACATCAGGGCAGGAATGGATATTGAATATTCCTGGTTTCCAGTGTTTTAAAAGGGATGGGGGGGGGGGGAGAAGAGGAGGAGCGGTGGAGATGCTGGTCGGGGACACTGTTAAATTTGCAGAAAGGGTAGATAATGTAGAAGGTTCCTCTCTAGATTCAATATGGGGGGAAATTATGAACAAGAAAGGAACAGTTACCCTCCTGGGAGTATTCTATAGGCCCCCTGGTAGCAGTAGGGATACTGAGGAGCAGATTGGGAGGCAGTTTTTGGAAAGATGCGAAAATAACAGGGTTATTATAATGGGAGAATTCAACTTTCCAAATATTGATTGGCACCTACTTAGTGCCAAAGGTTTAGACGGGGTGGAGTTTGTTAAGTATGTCCAGGATGGATTCCTGACACAGTATGTTGACAGGCCAACTAGAGGGAATACCATATTAGATCTAGTTTTAGGTAATGAACCGGGACAGGTGACAGATCTATCGGTGAGTGAGCATTTGGGGGACAGTGACCATTGCTCCATAACCTTTAGATTTGTCATGGACAGGGACAGGAGCAAAGAGGACGGGAAGATATTTAATTGGGGAAAGGTGAATTATGAGGCTATATGGCAAGAACTTGGGAGTGTAAATTGGGATGACATTTTTGAAGGGAAATGTACTATAGAGATGTGGTCGATGTTCAGGGAACTTTTGCAGGATGTTAGGGATAAATTTGTCCCGGTGAGTCAGAGAACGAATGGCAGGGTGAAGGAACCACGGGTGACGAGAGGTGGAACAACTAGTTAGGAAGAAGAAGGCAGCATATATAAGGCGTAAGCAGCAAGGATCAGACAGGGCTCGTGAGGAATATGGAGTAGCAAGGAGGGAACTTAAGAAGGGGTTGAGGAGAGTGAGAAGAGGACATGAAAAGGCTTTGGCAAGTAGGGTTAAGGAGAATCCCAAGGCTTTTTACTCGTACGTGAAGAGCAGAAGGATGGCTAGAGTAAAGGTGGGTCCAATTAAAGACAAAGGTGGGAAGCTGTGCCTGGAAGCTGTGGAACTGGGTGAGGTTCTCAATGAATACTTCTCTTCAGTATTCACCAAGGAGAGGAGTCTTGACGATGCTGAGGACAGTGTTGGTAAGGGTAATGTTCTAGAGTATGTAGATATCAAGAGAGATGATGTGTTGCAGCTGTTAGAAAATATTAGGACAGATAAGTCCCCGGGGCCTGACGGAATATTCCCCAGGCTGCTCCACGAGGTGAGGGAGGAGATTGCTGAACCGTTGGTTAGGATCTTTGAGTCCTCGTTGTCCACGGGAATGGTACCAGAGGATTGGAGGGTGGCGAATGTTGTCCCCTTATTCAAAAAAGGTAGTAGGGATAGTCCAGGGAATTACAGACCAGTGAGCCTTATGTCTGTGGTGGGTAAGCTGTTGGAAAGGATTCTAAGAGATAGGATCTATGAGCATTTAGAGAATCATGGACTGATTAGGGACAGCCAGTGTGGCTTTGTGAAGGGAAAATCTTGCCTCACAAGCCTGATAGGGTTCTTTGAGGAGGTGACCAGGGAGATTGATGAGGGTAGTGCAGTGGATGTGGTCTACGTGGATTTTAGTAAGGCGTTTGATAAGGTTCCGCATGGTAGGCTTCTTCAGAAGGTCAGAAGCCAAGGGATCCAGGGAGGCTTGGCAGTGTGGATTCAGAATTGGCTTGCCTGTAGAAAGCAGAGGGTTGTGGTGGAGGGAGTGCATTCGGATTGGAGGGCTGTGACTAGTGGTGTCCCACAGGGATCAGTTCTGGGACCTCTACTTTTCAAGATATTTATTAATGACTTAGATGAGGGGGTGAAAGGGTAGGTTAGCAAGTTTGCAGGTGACACAAAGATCAGTGGTGTTGTGGATAGTGTGGAGGGCTGTCAAAGCTTACAGAGGGATATTGATAGGATGCAGAGCTGGGCTGACAAGTGGCAGATGGAGTTCAATCCGGAGAAGTGCGAGGTGGTACACCTTGGAAGGACAAACTCCAAGGCAGAGTACAAGGCAAATGACAGGATTCTGGGTAGTGTGGAGGAGCAGAGGGATCTGGGGGTTCATATCCACAGATCACTGAAAGTCACCTCACAGGTAGATAGGTAGTTAAGAAAGCTTATGGGATGTTAGCTTTCATAAGTCGTGGGATCGAGTTTAAGAGCCGCAAAGTAATGATGCAGCTTTACAAAACTCTGGTTAGGCCACACTTGAGTACTGTGTCCAGTTCTGGTCGCCTCATTATAGGAAGGATATGGAGGCGTTGGAAAGGGTGCAGAGGAGATTTACCAGGATGCTGCCTGGATTAGAGAGTATGGATTATGAGGAGAGACTAAAGGAGCTAGGGCTTTACTCATTGGAAAGGAGGATGATGAGGGGAGACATGATAGAGGTATACAAGATATTAAGAGGAATAGATAGAGTGGACAGCCAGCGCCTCTTTCCTAGGGCACCAATGCTCAAAACAAGAGGACATGGCTTTAAGGTAATGGGTGGGAAGTTCAAGGGAGATGTCAGAGGGAAGTTTTTCACCTAGAGAGTGGTTGGTGCATGGAATGCACTGCCTGGGGTGGTGGTGGAGGCTGATACATTGGTCAAGTTCAAGAGGTTGTTAGATAAGCATATAGAGAAATTTAAGATAGAGGGATATGTGGGAGGAAGGGGTTAGATAGTCTTAGGTGTGGTTTGAAGGGCGGCACAACATGGTGGGCCAAAGAGCCTGTATTCTGCTGTATTGTTCTATGGTTCTATTTAAGTCTGAATCCTTAAACCAGGTGCGCAAAACCCAGATTAAAGGAAAAACTGCAATTACAATTGCTTATGGCAAACAGGGTTTTACATCAAGACTATCACCTCTCAGCAATAAAGATACTGCAGTCATTGGGGAAGACAATTTCCAGATGTTGTGATTCATTGGATCACCTCCCCCTTAAACAGTCATGGGTATATGCAGGGTCCAGCCCATAGCACAGAGGGGTAGAATAAAAGGCATGGGTATCAAATGTCAGCTGCTCAAGCAAGGATCTGTAATCTCTCCAACCTTCAATGAAGGTATTCCAATATAGCATAAGATATTGTTTTTTTTTTGTCATTTACCAACAAATTCCTGCACAGACTGCAATAAATCAACTGTCATCTCATTGTTTATGTAGGTAGGCATGGGGAAGATGTCATTTTCTGAGCTGTCATCTTTCCCCAGCATCCAACCTCCAGCTTGGTACTATACAAGCCATAAGTGTAGGCATCAGGAACATGTTGACACATGCATTGCAGTTAGCCAGCAGTTCTAAAGATCAATCTGTTTGAGTCATAGTTATAATAAATCTGTTCTCCTTTCATTGAATAACTCTAGAGGGGAGGGGGGGACAAATAAAATCAAAATAAACTAGTTTGGGGCCTGTGGGCAGACTGGCAATGCTTAAAGCACACACTAGCTGCTTTTACCTGTATGGTAAAAATGAACCTTTCTGTTCACACCAATTCTCTTCTAATGAGAGGTTGTAGACTAAAACAATAATGGACAGCACAGTGGCATGGCAGGAGGTGTAGCTCAGTCTCACAGCTCCAGCAACCTGGATCTGTGGTCTTGTCTGTGTGGAGTTTTCATGTTCTCCCTTCACCACGTGAGACTTCCCCAGGTGTTCAGTATTCCTCCTACTTTACAAAATATGCTGATTGGTGGACTATTGGCCACTGTAAATTGCTCTTACTTTGTGATGTGTGGGAGAATCAGGCAGTTAAATGGGCATGTGAGAGAGCAGGGAAATTAGTAGGGGATTAGGATTGGGATTGCTCTGAGAGCCAGTATAGACTCAATGGGCCAAATGGTCTCCTTCAATTTCACAAAAAATAATTAACTTGCGATTAATTCCGGAGGTATAGACAGCTATGTTCTGCATTTCCAACCTCACCTTGTTTTGTTTCAAATTCGCTTTTGCTTCCTCTTGGATTACAATTATTTTTTCCACCCACTGTCATTTCTTTTCTGGCCTTTAAATGTTGACTGGAATATGAATACCACTTCAAGGATGTTAACAGTATTATCACTCAAAGCAACATTCCTAACACGTAACCAGACAAGTTTTCTTTGACTCAAGCTGCAAATCTCAACCACAACTTGAGTACATCATTTAACTTGGAGCTCCAATACAATACTGAGAGAGTGCATAATTGTTGGTTGAGGTGCTCTGAATCATTCCCTATCTGCTGTTTTTATTTGGAAGTGTAGGGAGGACCTCAGCATGCTGACCAAGCAGCAATCTATACTGCAAAGTACATAATGGTTTTGAGAGATTTCATAAAGGGCTATAAAAAATCTTTTAATCTTCCTTTTCATCACTTAGTGTGAACGTAGCTCGGGTAAGCAGAGAAAAATCTAACATCACTCCAAAAATTAAACCACAGTGACATTTGCTAAATTGAAACTGGTACCAATCCATTTAGATTACAATCATTTTGTGCAATTTTCTTTTAAATAATCAGATATACTGTTGCAATTAAAACTAAACAAAATTTGAAAGAAATATAATGCTTCAATTGTCTTGTGCATTCAATCATGCCAACTGCAGAAATACATTAAATTCAGCTGAGGAAACTGCTGCTACAAGAGTCTGAAATTGTAAAGGCTTAAAAGAAATATTCCCAACACTGCCAAAGCCACAGATCACATTCCATTTCTCTTAAGAACCAAACATTTGAATGCACCAGTGAAAGACAATATATTTGTCTTATTTTCCCCCATTGAGGATCAACACTCATTCCAAGCACTAGATTATGTCTCTATGTCCTCACGCAGTGCCACAGTTTCTACAGTGGTGGGTTGAGACAAAAGTTTATCTTTTCATGTACAATAAAATGAGGGGATGTGCATTGTGAGGCCACAACACATTCAATGAATTTTGATGAGGTCAAATACTCAACACGCAGCCAGTTTTATTCACTACTCACTTAGTCTAATCATTCTTATTTTTTTCACACTTTATCTGGGAGAGGCCTGTTTGCAGCCTGAGCATGTTTAAACTAAGATTAACTGCATCACTGAACAGTTCTTGCAGGACTGTCACGAATGGCAGGAGCTACAAATGAAAAAACACCCATACTGAACAAGGAGAATGTCTGAGGAAATGATCTAATTCTCCCCCGGGAATAGCACAGAAGACTTGTGTATTGTGCCTTTGTGTCAGCCACATTTGATAGCCCCCCCCCCTCCCCAAAAATAGACATGAAGATCATAAAATGGGATTAATGCATGCCCATTGCTTCTGATGGAAGCATCATGATGTTGTGTTCCTACTAATTTATGTGATTGCAGCATAAAGCCAACGCTAACCGCAGAGTTCAATTGCTTTGTATCTTACTAAGGGATTAATACCTTGAATGGTAAGCACCACACAAAGCTAGCCTGTACATTATAAAGGTGAGATGCACCCTGTCTACAGTTGGTGCTGGCCAATATTTCACAAACTCATCCTGTTGGGAGATATCAATGAGTGGCACAACATAGGAGCAAATGAGCTTCAAGATTTTCCAGCATACACTGACAGCCTTCGTGGCAAAGGTGCAAAGATGTAACCCATCTGCAAGGGGCCAGAAGAGCCTCCAGAAAAGTACTCAGAAAGCAACAGAACCTGGTGGTCATAGTGGTCAATGTCCAGAGACAAGCCTGGAGTATGTGGATGTGCAAATAAAATTCATCTTGCCATCATGTCTCACCTTTCAGAGCCCCACAATTCACCTACAATCCTCATCAATCAGGAATTGCAACAAGTTCACCTTACCCTCCAAAGTTAACACCCAAATGTCACTATATCCAGTCACGACCAACGACTCATCGATGTCAGGCACGTCAACGCCACACATTGTACAATGCTTACTGTCATACTTCCCTCTCTGTTATACTCTTAACCAATCCCTACTGGAATTGGTTTATTATTGTCACATGTACCAATGTAGAGTGAGAAACTTGTCTTGTATACCGTTCATACAGATCAATTCATTACACACAGCATTGAGGTAGTACAAGGTAAAACAATAACAGAATGCAGAATAAAGTGTAACAGCTACAGAGTAAGTACAGTGCAGGTAGCCAATAAAGTGCAAGGACATAATGAGATAGATTGTGAGGTCAAGAGTCCATCTTATTGTACTAGGGAACCATTCAATAGTCTTATAACAACAGGATAGAAGCTGTCCTTGAGCCTGGTGATATGTGCTTTCAGGCCTTTGTATCTTCTGCCCAATGGGAGAGGGGAGAAGAGAAAATATCCCGGGTGGGTGGGGTCTTTAATTAGGTTGGCTGCTTTGTCTATATTTCTCACTGCCTCGGTAGAGTCCATTGAGGGGAGGCTGGTTTCCATGATGTGCTGAGCTGTGTCTACAATTCTCTGCAGTTTCTTAAGGTCACGGGCAGAGAAATTGCCACACCAAGCCATGATGCATCCAGATTGGATGTTTTCTATGGTGCATTGATAAAAATTGATAAAATTTGATAAGGGTCGATAGGTACATGCCAAATTTCTTTAGTCTCCTGAGGAAGTAGAGGCACTGGTGAGCTTTCTTAGCCATGGCATCTACATGGTTAGACCAGGACAGGCCATTGGTGATGTTCACTCCTAGGAACTTGAAGCTCTCAGCTCTCTTGACCTCAGCACCATTGATGTAGACAAGAGCATGTGCACAGTCTCCCTTCCTGAAGTCAATGACCAGCTCATTTGTTTTGCTGACATTGAAGGAAAGGTTGTTGTCATAACACCATGTTACTAGGCTCTTCATCTCCTTCCTGTACTCTGACTCATTGTTATTTGAGATATGGCTCACTACAGTGGTGTCATCTGCAAACTTGTAGATGGAGCTAGAGCAGAGTCTGGCCACACAGTCATGAATATAGCGGGAGTAGAGTCGGGGGCTGAGGACACAGCCTTGTCCCTTTGTCCATATCCCTAACTCTACTGATATAGAAGATGTAAATGCTATAATTAAGATTTTGCCTTTTGCCTTTTATACTTAGCTTCTGGATGCTCCCATCAAAGTAACTTGTGATGCTCAGTGCCTTCCCACAGTTCCTTCTCCACTTTTGGTGATCAGGGCCGGGGGCTCTCACAAGTCTTACAAGATGTTATATTCAACAGGTCTATGAAATGCCTTTCATGTGGTTTCTCTGTCCTTCTTAATTTCACCATCTTCCCTCATTGCCTCCCTGCTATTATGCTTTTTTTCTTTTCAGAGATCCAAGACTACAAGCAGCCCTGGCAGTGGAGAAACAATAATGAAAAGAAATATCTTCAGTCTACTATCTACAAACAGTCACGAGCTGTTACTGGTAAGGCACATATTTTGGAGGATAGCTGAGAGATGGGATTTGTACCTTGGGAGTCACAGGGTACTCATGGCTGCATCCATGGTAGGAAGGAGGGAAAAGGCAGGGGAGCTTGCAGGTGGCTTCTGCTGCAGGGGACTCAGGTGAGGATTTCAACAGAGCAGCCTACACGAGACAGCTGACAAATAAATCCCATTACGCAGTGCTGTTTGGGTGTCTTGCCTACCATGTTTTGGTGAGTCTAATGAAGAAAGAACAGCAGCTGGAGCATTGCGTTCTGAAACGGCTGGGAGTGTCAGCATTCTAACCACGTGATATCACAACCTGCCTCCTCATATATTGGCTGCACAAATATCAAATCCCTTTCTCATTTGGCTTCCAGTGAATCATATCCCATAAATACGTGCACATATATTGGGCAACATTTTGGAGCTGATTTGATATTCACAGATACGCCTCCCAAAACAATCATCTGCTTTGGAACCCAGTTTTGAATGTTGTGTTTCCCTTGGGACATTTTGTGTTATTTGGAGGAACAAATTCCTGATCTCTCAGGTGATTCCTTGGTGTCATGGAGGACTTGCTTGCACTCCTTTGGAAGAATCACAGAATCTGCCACATATAGGGCAAGTAGTGTTTGATGGGACCGATTGGTGGATCGTCTGACATGTTCCTCCATCCTTTTGCCTTTTATACTTGTATTCTGAATGCTCCCATCAAAGTAACTTGTGATGCTCGGTGCCTTCCCACAGTTCCTTCTCCATTTTCAGTAATCAGAGCCGGGGGCTCTCACAAGACGTTATATTCAACGGGTCTATGAAATGTCTTTCATGTGGTTTCTCTGTCCTTCAAGAAATCTCTGGCTGTGGCAAAACTCAGCCACCAATTGGGCCCCTTTGTTTGGGGTTTTAGCCTGGATAGGACAGTGACAGTGGTTCACTTATCTTGCCAATGGATCAAGAGAATTGTGTGGGTCAGTGGTACTTTTCCTGTACTTAGAACTGTCTACTCTATCATGCACACGCCACTAAAACATGCAGAAGCGATGTGGTCACTGCTTCTCAGGAGACTGGGAGCTTACTGTCAGTTTTAAGCACTTGGTCTTTGAACACAATTTTCCTCAGTTGACTGTGCAAGCCTGCTTGAGGTAGTGGGGAATTTCACTGTTGATGTCTTCCCTCGCTGAGAAATGGCTCCTGAAGCTAAGGAAAATGAACAAAGTTTTTCCAGTGTCTTGACTGGATCCTGATTGTTGGGTGGCAGTGTCACAGGGTGGGGGCATGGTTGTAGAGGACCTTTGTCTTCAAGATATTTAGATATCGTCCATAGAAGAATCAGTGATTACTTCAAGGTCAGTCTCAGAGCACATATCATCTGCGTATCGTAGATCAGAAACCGGGGTTGGGTGTTCTTTGTTCTGGAATGGAGGTGACAAAGATAGACTTGTTTTCTGTTCCTCTTGAAGATTAATTCCAAGTCAGCAGGGAGCTCATTCAAGGTGATGTGAAGAAGACTGGTGCATTTCAGTTTCAAAAGAAGGTCACCAAACTGAAACATTTACCATGTTTTTCTCCCTAATGAAGCTGCCTGACCTGCTGAGCATTTCCAGCATTTTCTGTTTGTCTTTCAGATTTCCATCAGCTGCAATTTTTCTTGCATTTTACGATGATTCACTGTTTTTTCAGGACCTTGTTGCCAATTAAATACAGCACACGATAAAACACATTAGGCAATGACTTTGCTTAACAACTATACTTCTCATTTAGACAACTCCAAGTTTACTACATAGTTTCAAACAAAACTCATTAACTATTTAATTTCACAACTTCCAAACCCACTGCTTGTATTTAGATATTACCCACTCTAGATGAATTTGGCTGGGGTTCAATGTGGCGAATTCTCCTCCAAGTCTCTGACTCAGTGTCTTCTGCAATTGTTGGTGTCTGGAATTATTACTGTCAGTCACCTCATAAGACACCTTTTTATACATTTCTTCACATATCTTGTCAACATTGCTTAGTTCTTTATTGCAAATTATATGGGCCTTGAAGTAATATTTGATCGTGTATGGTTTTAAGAATCATTGTCAATGGGAAAAATTATCTTCATGCCCTAAGATTTAATTTGTACAGATGCACAAGCCACCCCACCTGTTTCCTGCAGGAATGATCTTGCCTAAATCAAGCCAGCTCAAAAATATTTCTCATCACATAGGATCTGGGCATTTGGTTGTGCTTAGTCGGTTATTTTTATCCAGGTACTGCCCATTTACACTGAAAAACATACCCCCACATTCTTTTCCAAAAGGAACTGTATTACTTACCCAGGAGAAGTTTATCTCCCTGTCACATTTTCAACTGATGATCAATCATTATTGTCTGGCTCTTTCAAAACATGTTTACTGTCAGCTGATTTACATTGTGGCTTTAAGTTGCTGTGTACCGAGAATTTATGGCACTCTCAGGCTGGGAGATGAGGAGGAATATGGTAACAGTTCTGAAGTAAATTTTTGCAAGCAATTCAATTACTCAACTTGAAACATTGACATTATTAGGAAATAGTGTACGTTAACCAGTAAATGGGCCAGAAATTGTTATTTCAGCATTATACATTCTGAAAACAGATTGCTGGCAATAAATTGTGCTGCTTATTTCCACGGCCATTTTGTGACATTGGACTAAAACCTTGAGAGATCACAAACCAACTCCTGTATGCCACTGCCAAAATTTATTTTGTGGAGGACAAATCATATTTTGCAACAGACAGATTAAACATCAGTTTTACAGAAAACTGATCAAATGAACAGTTGGTCTCAAATTGGGATAAGCAGTAAAGACCTCCAGCTAAGCAGAACTTAATGAACAACCTGCAGTTTTTGTTGTAGGAAGTCCACTTTAAATGAATCAACTGAGAAAGTGAAACTTTCATGATATCAACTGTGTTTCTGGACTACTGAACTAACAATGCCTTGGAAAACAAATAAAGCTGCAGATGCTGGAATCTGAAACCAAAACAGAAATGCTGGAAGAACTCAGCCAGTCAAGCAGCATCTGTGGAAAGAAAAAGGTCAACATTTCAGGTCAGTAACAGAACTCAGAGCTATTGCCACTCACTTCTCTTCCTGTAGTATCTTCCCATTCAGATGCAACAACTGCACTTTCCCATGGTTCACTGCCCCAAACATACTTTCCAAGTGAAACAGGAAGACACTGGAATAAATTATTTTACTTTATTTGCTGCTCTACACCAGACAGATGAAACATGGATGAGTGATTACTTTACTGCAAAGTCCTTTAGTCCATGAGCATGAATGAATTTGAACTTCTGGTCTCTTGCTGTTTTAATTTCCCTTCCCATCATGGCTTTTCTATCTTTGCCCTCCAATGAAACAGCACCCTTCCTTTAACAACATTTTTAACCTTTAGGTGAATTTCAACATACATCATCGCTCCCAATATTTTAAACAAACAGTGCTATTAATGGATCTGCTGCTTCCATTTTAAGCTCTCTTAGACACATTGTTTCTTTAAATATCCTATTTCCATCCCTGTTCATTATGCACAAATACTCTTTTTATTGTCAAAGCACTCTTTCTTCTGCACCATCATGATATTTCTCTTATAATCCCCCCAAACATCACCCTATCTATAAACCCCCATATCCTACATAAACCCTCAACAGCTGTTACATTTCCAATTTCTTCCACTTCTGATGAGATGTGGCCAATTTGAAATATAATAACCTTTTCTTGACTCCACAGATGCAGCCTAACCTGCTGAATATTTCCAGATTCTATTACATGAAGATTTGCTTGTCTGTTAATGGATGTAAAATTCAAAGTTTTACTCTTCATAATTCCTCAGATGAGAAGCTTTGCTTCACAAGCTTCCATTTCCTTTAACTTTCTCTATTATTCTTTGGATTTGTCCAAACCATTATTTAGCTCTCTCCTTCTAGGAATGTCTATTATTAGTAATGAAGGCAGTTATCGATTTTTCTCTGAGCAAGAGAAAAGTTTCTCTCTCTACTTCATATACTGGCATGTATGAGACTATATTCCCATCTACATCATGTCCATACTACCCCAAACAATTCACTGTGTGGTTGCAAGCAAACTAAGGGAAAAGGATCAATTTACCTCATGTGATAGTAGTAATGTCAAAACACATTACCTTGTAAATGCCCTAGATTGTAATTTCTCTCTGAGGAAGCATTGTTGAAAGATAATGGCAGAAAATTGAAGATGTTAAAAGTAAATTGACAAACCTTTTACTGAGTGTAAAGATGAAAAAAAATCAAAGTAAACCAGTGATAAATAATTTTCTTTCAATGTACTGGGAATAAAGTACAAGTACTTCAGTGAGAAATATACATATCTTTTAATACAAGGTTATTTTCCTTTGAGAAAAAAAATCTCTGTATGTCTATATGTGCTATAGATTTCAACTAATTCACTTTTATTTCCCCAAGGTAAGATTATCCATATGTACTGAACAAAAATGACTTCATTCACATCACATTATGCCCTATTATTCAGAGTACTGCTTCCTCTTGTTTTACATAAGTTTTAAAAAATATAAAAACACAAATTCACTAAATGTTAAATTATTAGCACTTTTCTATTTTGAATCATTCCTTTGTTAGGAAAAGCTGTGCCTGTTAGAAGTAATCAATTTTAATGTGCAATCCTACAAGTTTCAGACAAATAGAAAATTTATTGATTTGTATAGTTCTACCATATACAAAGTAAAAATATTTCAGCATGTTTTAAAATATGATTGGTAGCAGATTGTGGACATTAGGCAATAACAAAAGGATATTTTTCCACTGAGAAACATTACTGTCTCTTAACGTCATGAAGCAGCATAGTAGCACAACTTGTAGAGCTGCTGCTTAACCTCTTCAGGGACCTGGGTTCAATCCTGACCTTGGATGACAAGTATGTGAAATTTGCACATTCTCTCTGTGAACACCTGGGTTTCCTTCAGGTGCTTTGGTTTACTTCCACAACACAAAGTAGTAAATAACTTAGCTGCTATAAATTGTTCCTAACATGTATGTAGGAAGGTGATAGAATCTGGCAAGAGTTGATAGGAATGTGGGGGAGAATAAAATGGGATTTATTTAAAGCTTGAAGGTAAGTGAGAACTCAGAAGGCCAGAGTGCCTGATGGAAGACCCTGAGATCAGTGGAGCTTACCCAGTGTCTGCACCAATTTTTATCCTTCAAGCAAACTCACAGATTATTTGGTCATGATCACATTGGTTGTAATGTTTCCTGCATTACAATACTGCCTACACTTCAAAAGTATTGAATGGCTGTTAAGTATTTCTGGTAGTCTTGAGGTCATGAAAGGCATTATATGAATCTTTTTTGTACTAATGATTCAAATGGTAACAGTGAAATTTGTAATCACCATTACTGTCCAAACTGGACAATGATAACAGATTTAATGGACCCCCATGTGAAAATTAGAAAATAGTTTGAGAGTGAAAAATGCATTAAACTCTCTATTGCATCTCACTTGGTACTCAGGCTGTTCACTACTGCAGCTTCACTCCTCAGAGCATTAATATCGATAACAGGGTGAGTACAATTCTGCTCAACTTCCTTAGTGATGGAAGCAAGGAACAAATATGGCTTCCACACTTGCTCAACATTTAGGGAATACCTAAAGTGTACACTTTCAGATGTTGGCTGAACTGCTTCACCTATGATGCTACCTGAAATTCAACAGACCTCCTATTCAATTTCATATTTGAAGGATGACCAGTCAGGTGACAAACTGAAGGGTTCCTTACCATTCTTTTGCATTAAATTGTGGGTTATGTGAGCAAGATTACAGAAGAGAAGAACAAAACAACACATAAAATGAAACAGCTCACCTTCCTGGCTGTGCTGTCTGGAGAAAATATGCAGGGAAATCAAGTGAAGATGTTAGGTACAATTGTGTATTGAATCTGTCTCCTTTTATGAATAAATCGCTAATTAAAATCCATAAATATTCTGCTCATTTGTCAAAATTGAGAGCCCACCAACTGTGAGGAAAAAGTACAAAACTATTACATGAATGATAAGATCAGATTTGCAACATGAAGCCTTTTAATGAAGTAAATACTCATCATCCACAAAAATATTCTTTGAAATCCCAGCAGGAATTCTACTTCACTGAAGATAGGGCTCAGGCTTGTACAAAAAGCAACAATCAACAAACTGGCTGTTAAATAGCCTTAGAATTGGAAGGCAACATGCCAACTATTTTACTTCACTCTTGTGACCTATGCAACCATTTTAAAACCTATATTCACCAGCAGATATATCAGGAAAATGCTACACATGGTACTGATTCCTGCCACTTAAAAGAAAATATTAAAGACAAATCAAGTCAATATGAAAATAGGGATGTTGAGGTAGGTGCAGAATAAACATCAGACAGAAAATTGAAATAGTGTTTGCTTCTATTTGCCCTGTATTTTGGATTTTCTTTTATGAACTATTGCTCTATTTGCCTATGGTTTTCAAAATAGCCAAAATTTGAAATGGTCAAGTTTGAGATGCCACAAACATGAAGTGATGTGAGATTCCCAAATCAGGCTCAATTTTTCCTCAAGCTCGTCATCGTCTTTTCCCCTCTGCCTCTCAAAAGCAATTTCAAACCCTATATTACAATTTCCCGAAGTTACAATGGATGAAAAAAAAATTCATTCAAGCTTTTTCCAATGCTGGGTACATCCTCAGCTACGTACACAAAGAAAAACTCATCATTGTCCTCAGAAAGTTTCTGTGACAGAGTTAGACCCAAGGTAATAAATAAAATATTGGAAACAATCTGGCAAGTGGAAAAAAACTTAATTTATAGTTCCCTGTAAAGTTACAGCAAAGAGAGACCCATACAGAAAAGCAAAGAAAAACGTATGGAGCATGGACTCAGGAGGTTGGAACTAAAACTGAAAAATGTAATCATGTATTTCTGAGGTTGGGATGATAATAAACGTAAAAGCAAACAAGCAATCACAGAGAAACGAAGTAAATACATTACTGCACAAAGAAGTTAATTCCGTAATTTTGCCACCTACCACTATGTGGCAGACAAAAATGGCTCAACATCATTGAGAGTAATGGCAACATTGTAACTGCTTGTATAACAATTGGTAATCCAGTAAACCATATGCACTTACAAACTGATTGCTGCAAATAAAGGTAGGTTAGATTTGCATAATTAAATACTGCTGTTATTCAACACTTGCTTTGTGTGTGATTAAATGTTAATACATGGGGGAATCAATCAAAATCAAAGTCAGACATTGACAGAAATTGGCGGCTCAATTTCCTTGTACATGTACCATCAAACACAGTACGATAGAACACTACTATAACGCAGAAATGGATTTCCTTAAGGTAAAGGGATTATGTTACTCAGAATGGTTCCATTATAATTGCCATTTTAGGTCCAGAGTAAGGTTACAATGCCAGTAGCTACTTGCAGCATGGTATTAAATATGCTCCAGCTTTGATACCATGCTAGCTAAGAAAAAGTAATCAATTTTAGTTAAGAAATCCAAAATGTGTCTCAAATTTCCTGGTTACTTTCACAAAATTGTGTTCTGTATTGGATCCAATTTATCCAAATTGAGAACAAGCCTGCATTATCTAGGACAGCTCAATTAGACATAGCTGGCCTCAAAAGTGAACATACAGTTTAAAGAAAAGCAAAAAATGTCCTGTACTGTAATTATGAAAAAAAAACAAAATTCTGTACATCACAAAACTCACCACATTTATGGATTTAGACTAATTGAATCAAGTGCTTCTCTTAATTCATCCATTTCTGCACCAAGGTCATCAACATGCAAAAGAATGTAGTGTATTGCATCCTCTGGCGTAATCTGAATGCTAATCCACAGGGACATCCTAAACTTGAATCTCCACCTCTGCTATCATTTCCTTCTTTATTGCTTTCTTTCATGTGAAAATCTATTACTAGTTTCCCACTACCTCATCCACACATTTATAAACAGACCCAGATTTCATTAAGTTGCATGACTGCACTTAAAGATATGTCTCTGTATAGTTTACACTCAGCTGTAGTAATAAAACTCCCTTTATGGTAACATCAATTTTTGCTATGGATTAGAATATCATTCTGGACCCAATTCTGTGCACTAGCATGCAAAAAGAAAAATTAAGACATACAGTGAGACGCCCTGGCTTTTACATCAGGCAACAAACCCTTAACATGCCTGTTCTATTGGCAAATAAATAATTTAACAAATAAGAGCAGGATACAGCCATTTAGCATTTCAAGCCTGTTTGCCATTCAACAAGATCATAGCAGATCTTCTACTTCTGCACTATCCCCTCAGTATTATCAACAAGCTTAAAAACTTGGGCCTCTGTACCTCCCTCTGCAACTGGATCCTCAACTTATCGGGAGATCACAGTCAGTGCGGATCAGTAGTAACATCTCCTCCTCGCTGACAATCAACACAGGCGCACCTCAAGGATGCGTGTTTAGGCCACTGTTCTACCCCCTCTAGACTCATGACTGTGTGGCTCTGCACAGCTCAAATGCCATCTCTAAATTCGCCGATGACACCACTGTTGTTGGCAGAATCTCAGATGGCGATGAGGCAGTGTACAGGAGTGAGATAGATCGACTGGTTGAGTGGTGTTGCAACAACATCACACTCAACATCAGTAAGACCAAAGAGTTGATCGTGGACTTCAGGAAGAGGAAGTCGGGAAAATACACACCAGTCTTCATTGAGGGGTCACTAGTGGAAAGGGTGAGCAGCTTCAAGTTCCTTAGCATCAACATCTCAGAGGATCTATCCTGGGCCCAACACACTGATGCAATCATGAAGAAGGCACGCCAGCGGCTCTACTTCATAAGGAGTTTGAAGAGATTTGGTACGTCACCAAAGACTCTTGCAAATTTCTACAGATGTACAGTGGAGAGCATTCTGACTGGTTGCATCACCCCCTGGTATGGAGGCTCCAATGTACAGGATCGAAAGAGGGTTGTAGACTCAGCCAGCTCTATCACGGGCACAACCCTCCCTGCCATCAAGGACATCTTCAAGAGATGGTGCCTCAAGAAGGTGGCATCCATCATTAAGGAACCTCACCACCCGGGACATGCCCTCTTCACGTTACTGCCTTTGGGGAAGAGGTACAGGAGCCTGAAGATCCACACACAACGTTTCAGGAACAGCTTCTTCCCCTCCGCCTTCAGATTTCTGAACAGTCCATGAACACTACCTCTTTTGCACTATTTATTTATTTTTGTAACTTAGTAATTTTTTGTCTTTGTCTTGAACTGTACTGCTGCCACAAAACAAATTTCATAACAAACGTTAGTAATAATAAACCTGATTCTGATATCCAGTCACTCCTTTAAAATCCAAAAATTCTCAGATCTCCGATTTGGATGCAATAAATGACTGAGCCTCTGTAGCTCTGCAGACAGAGAATTCCAAAGATTCACTCTGAGTGAAGAAATTTCTACTTATCCCAGCATTAAATAAAAATAAAAAATGAACAAGCACTTTGTTGGGATTATACTACAGGCCTTCCAATAGTCAGTGAGAGATAAAGCAGATATATAGATGCAGAGAGTTACAGAAGTAGGTGATTTCAACTTCCCCACTGCTAACTGGAATCAGCTTAGTATGAAAGGATTAGACAAGGTGGAATTTTTAAAGAGCATCCAGTAGAGCTTTGAGTCCCAGTATGGAGATAGTCCGACTGGGGATGGAGCAGTGCTAGACCTTATCCAAGGGAACAAGGCCAGGCAAGTGGATTAAGTGGGCGAGCACTTTGAGATTGGGGACCATAACTCAGTAAATTTCAAATTAATCATGGAATTAAGATTAGGAAATCCTAAAACAAATTAGGAGGGCAGAGAGGGGCCATTTCACTGGCAGAAAAAATCTTAAAGGAAAATTCCAAGGAAATTTCATCAGTATATTAAGACAAGGGGTAGCAAGGGAAAGAGCGGGCACCATTAAGGCCAAAGGGCAATTTGTGCATGGAACCTGAGAACATGAGTGAAGTGTTAAATGAATACTTTTCATCTATATTCATTAAGGAGAAAGATACTGGAGATTCCATTTGGGATGGCACAATTCCAGAGTACATTAAGATTAAAAAGGGGGTACAAGATGTCTTAATGGGAAAAGATGGGAATAAAAATCCCCAGGGTCTGATGAGATGTATTCCAGGTTACTATTGGAGGTAAGGGAGGTGGTTGCTGGGGCCCTGACATAGATTTTTAATCCTCTCTAACCATGGATTTGTTGGTGGAAGATTCTGTCTAACTAATTTAATTGAGTTTTTTTTTGAGTAGGTAACGAAATATATTGATGAAGGCAATGCAGTTAATGTGGTTTACCTGAACTTTGAAAAGGCATTTGACAAGGTTCCACATTGAAAGCTGGTCAAAATGATTAGAGCCCATGGGATCCAAGGCAAGTTTGCAAATTGGTTATAAAATTTGCTTGGGAAAGGGAGACAGAGGGTGAAAGTGGAGCATTGCTTTTGTGATTGGAAGCCAGTGACCAGCGGTGTACCACAGGAATCAGTGCTTGGACCCTTACCGTTTATATACATTAACAACTTGGACTGAAGGTGAAGAATAAAAGCTTTAGAGTCATAAGAGCAATACAGCATGGATGCAGGCCCTTTGGCCCATTGAGGCCATGCCGATCAGGTGCCCATCCAGCTAGTCCCAAGTTCCTGTGTTCGACCCACTTCCCTCTAAGCCCTGCACCTGCACGTACCTATCCAAGTGCTTCTTAAATGATACTATTCACCTGTCTCAAACGTTTCCTCTGGCAGCTCATTCCATATACTCACCACCCTCTGTATGAAAAAGTTACTCCTCAGGTCCTTTTTAAATACCTCCCCTCTCACCCTAAACCTATACTCCTTATTTTGGACTCCCCTACCCTGGGGAAAAGACTCTTACCATCCACCTTATTTATGCCTCTCGTAATTTTAAACATTTCTATAAGGTTGCCCCTCATTCTCCTATGTTCCAAGGAATAAAGACTTAGCATGGTCAACCTCTCCCTATAACTCAGGCCCTTTAGTCCTGGCAACATCCTCATAAATCTTTTCTGCACTCTTTCCAGTTTAACCATGTCTTTTTTTTTTATAAAAGGGTGACCAAAACTGTACACAGTAATCCAAGTGCGGCCTCACCAACGACTTATACAACTGCAACATAATGTCCCAGCTCCTATACTCAATGCCCTGACTGATGAAGGACAGGATGCTAAATGCCTTTTTTCACCATCCTGTCTAGCTGTGACGCTGCTTTCAAAGAACTATGCACCTGTATTCCTAGGTCCTTCTGTTCCATTACACTAATTAGTGCCCTACCATTCATAGTACAAGTCCTACACTGGTCTGACTTTCCAAAATGCATCACCTCACACTTATCTGTATTGAAATCCATTTGCCAGTC
Organism: Pristis pectinata; assembly: GCF_009764475.1. Lineage (NCBI taxonomy): Eukaryota > Metazoa > Chordata > Chondrichthyes > Rhinopristiformes > Pristidae > Pristis > Pristis pectinata. Next base: position 76,360,989 of record NC_067410.1, on the reverse strand, counting down.
CTCGGCCCACTTCCCTAAATGATCAAGATCCCCCTGTAATCTACAATAACCTTATTCATATCAACAACACTTCCTAATTTTGTGTCATGTGCAAACTTACTGATCAAGCCTTGTGCATTTGCATCCAAATCATTTATATAAATAACGAATAACAAGGGCCCCAACACCGACCCTTGTGGCACACCTCTAGTCACCAGTCTCCATTCTGAGAAACTACCTTGGAATCCCTCTACAGGCATTTTCAGGAAGAATATTTTCACCCAGAGGATGGTTGCAATCTGAAATGTACTGCCCGAGAAAGTGGTGGAGGCAGAGTCAAGTACTTGAATCACCAAAGCATAGTGGACTACAGATCAAGGGCTATTAAATGGGATTATGGTCAGCATGCACATGGTGAGCCAAAAAGTCTGTTTCTGTGCTGTATAACTCTTTGATTTTCCTAATGAGAACAGTAAACAACTCCCGGCAATGTCTTCTGCACCATGCCTCTTCTGAGCTACACCAAAGCTGATTCCAATTTTACACCATGATCTGAACTAAAATACTAATTACTGTGCCTAATTACATCCCTTATTAGCAGTATTACCCCACCTCCTTTTCCTTCTTGTTTGTCCTTCCTCAGTATTGAATACATTGGAATATTTAGTTCTTGGCAATGGTCACCCTGAAGCCACATTCTGTAATTTCAACAAGATTATACATTTACAACTACTTGTGCCATTGATTCATCCACCTTGTTATGGATACAGCGTTCATTTAAATGTAGAACCATTAAATTTGGCCTTAATAACTTCTGAACTCTGACCTGATTTACCTTTGTTTCCACCACCTATTTGTGGCCTATATTTCTAGTTTTATCATATAGTTATCATAAAAAATACAGTTATTAGATTAGAATTTAAAAAGAGAATTGTCACCTGATCCCACATTTTTTATTCAAGCAACATTTCATAAAGGGATGTTTCTTTTTTAAACAATACCTGGAATAAATGACCTATTAGTCAGTTGCTTTCAATAATTTCATACCTTTTCATGATGTATTGCTTTACTACAAATTATCTGGTAATTTCACATTGCTATTACTGGCAGCTTTTGTTTGCAAAAGTTCCCGCAATTACAATGATTACCATACACCCAAAGAACTTTATTGGCAGTAAAGGTGTATGGCTATCCTTAGAGGCATGAAAGATGATGTATAATTGCAAATTTTTCTCTCTTTTTTCAGGAGGAGGACAGAGTTCTGCACACTGCAATCAACCTCTGAAGGCAGAGATGACCTTCCACTGCAACACAGAGTGCCTCCTGCCCAAGACATCCATCATTTGATGTTGTGTCATTGTCGGTATGCTGTCGGAGCTGTCAATTGTTTCTGTGCCAGAAAGGATCACATTAACTCCATATGAATTCCTGTACAAGGTTGGTTCTGGACAGCTCCATAGTTGCTGGTATTGCACACAGGCTTTCTGGCAGGTCTGACAAGATACCACCATTTCATTATGCATGGCATTGGCCTTCTTTTACAGGTGACTTCACCAAGACCCTCATGCAAAGTTTGTTCCATATAATTCACAAGTGAACTCGCCTTCCTAGATGTGTGCACCTGCAGATCTTTTATCCACTCATACCAGTGACTCTCATGGGTAGAATACTCTACTGAGATAGTCTCTACAATATGCAAGGGAAGTCAGTATCAGAGCTGATGGAAGCAAGTTTGAGATGAAATGGGTATGTCTTCACTTTATTCTTTTCTGATTCATGCACTATTATGTGACAAGCCTACATTTCAGGACTATCTGAAAAGAGAAAGACAGATTTGCAGCAAGCGGACCAGGGAGATCTGGATCTGCATTGTTACACTACCAGTAACATGTAAATCATAAGAGACTGCGGAGCCAAGAGGAAGTAGAATATGAGAAAGAGCATTCAGTTTGAGCAAACTATCTTAAGTGGTTTGACCCCCACCATTAACGATAGCCTCAGTTCCTTGCCTCCAGTTATAAACAGCAATGTCTCATTCCTGGGGTAGAGAGGGAGGAGGGAGGAGGGAAGGAGAGATTATGATGAAGGTGTGCCTGCTCCTGCCTGAGCCATTACAGCCTCTTTTCCCATTAGTGAGCATCAAACAATGCATTAGGTGATTTTGTTGTCATGGTTCAGTTGCTGGGAAAGCATACAAACTGTGAAATGTGAGTGCTTCACCAGTGCTGTGTGTGTGTGGGGGCGGGGGGGGGGGGCAGGGGGAGGTGCACTTGAACATAATGTGCAAGTCTTGATTGATTGTTAATATGAGGACTAAAAGGTTGGTGCATTGAGTTGTGCAGGAGGCAGGTGGCAAAATTGGTGTAATAAAATATTTTCACTGATCTTGGCAATGTACTTGGAGTCACTACAACATACATGCCATTGTATTCCAGTCGCTGGCTCTAGGCATTCATTTCCCAAATTCTCTCCTCCAGCCAATTTCATTTCATGTGCCCGATGAGCCTTCAGACAAATGTATTCCCTTAAATTCATTGCATCTCTCTTTCTCTACACCTCTTCCTTCCACCAATGCAGCACTGCATTGGTGTCTACTCCAATGCATGGAGTCTACTCACTCCCCTGTCACATTTGCCCTAGTTGTCTGTGCTACATACACTCCCTCAAGTTCCTGAGCCTCCAACTGACAGTTCCTTAATAAGAGCAGTGTGGCTTTAAGTGGCTTCAGCTTGTGTGAGCCACTACCATTTGGGCCTTCCTGCTGTGGTGCTCATGAGGTTAATGGTGTAGTTTCACGGCCTGGATCTTGTGATCATATTAATGAGCAGGTGAGTTATATCTGTGGCAGTGCATGCATGGGATGGAATGAAAGCTAGATAATTGTTCCATCTCACCCACGAGAGATTCAAAATACTATAGTTGCCCAAAAGCTAAAATAAAAGCAGAAAATGCTGGAAACACCAAGTAGATTAGGCTGGATCTCTGGAGAGAAAAAAAAAATCAAAGTTCATATTTCAGTTTGATGACCTATCATCACAAAACAAACAACACACACTTAAAGCTGTAGTTTGAACATGAGACATTTTGCTATTTTACTATACGAAGGAAGATGTTTTGTAATTTTGTTAGATTTTTCTATGCCTCACAATTTTAAGTAGATTATTCAGACCACTTTATAATTGGGAGGGGAACATATAAGGCAGCAAAGCATGGGACTGTGATAATGAGGGAAGATTGATGACATCACCAAGGACTCAAGTTTGGGAAGTGCTTTTGAGGACTACTGAATATGAAAAACAGGCATACAAAATCTTATGCATCAGAGAAAGACAAAATCCCTTTCTTGTAGTGTACTTAATAACAAAAATTCTCCTCCTAAACATCTGTAACAGAACTTCCAAATGTCATTCTCTAATCAGGTGCCAATGAGTGAGCAGTTAAATCTTAACTATCTAACAGATGGTGCCATCACTTCTGAGTGAGGAGAGGAATTTAAATATAGTGGAATAAAAAGACAATTAACATCCATTTTATTGTGCTATATTTAGATATCATCAGCCTTCAGATGTAAAATCCCAATTCTCTTAGCTTCATTTAGATTTGTTTAAAATGTGGGTTAAATTCATCAATCACGTGCTTCCAGCAGAAAGCAGCACTCAAAAAGAGAGTTCAAAATAAAGCTGCAACAACTGCAACATTGTTTGCATGGTCCATCTGTGCACAGCTGCTCTTAAAGCAGCATGGGGAAATTAACGTTCCAAGCATACTCACTTAAATCGCAAGGTCAATGCTTTCTTCAGTTTAGTCATTTGTAGAAGACATCATTAATATTTTTTTACATGGTGGCATGTTTCATTTTCCATAAAATAAATACATAAAATGCTTCATTAAAAAAACAAATCAGGGTTGGATATTCAGTAACATAGTCCTGCAAATGTAATGAAAAGATGTGATATATTTAAGACTGGAATACTCATGTAAGAATTTGAAATCATGCACCCCTGGTTTAGCATTCCAGACACCTATTTACTGTATTTTATGTTGTTGGATATACTATTAGGTTATAGCCTTGACTTGACATTGCACATTAAGGTTTAATACACAGTGATTTAAGTGCAGCAGGAGAGCTACACTCTCAGATCACTGCAGGAGTCAATAAACCATTAATACAATGGTGCCATCAGCAAATGACTTTATACATTAACACAGCGATTACACTGGGAGCAAACAGAAAGGCCACTGAGCTAATAAAATTATTTTTCATCTTCCAACAGGGCAAAATTATAGTCTACCACATTTGATTGGTGTCTGTTAATGAGTTATTGAAAAATACAGCTTTTCAAGCAGGCTGAGCATTAACAAATACATCATTCATAGATATAATTAAATTCTTTACTACCTCTCTATCTCAAGTATAATGTAGGCTGCAGTAGAAAATCCTGTGTATTTGGGGATTGGGCTTAAAGCAAATACCTGACTGGAAGTCCAAAGGAATTGGGGTGCATACATATACCACCTCTACTTAAACGACACCTGAATTTCCTTGGTCACTAACACCTACATTGATTCCTAGGCCTGAGCACACCTGGGCACATTATTATGATTCTGCATACAGGTGTAGGAAATGGATTGATGTTATTTTGACCAAGTTATCTCTGTTTCTTTCAACATTGATGAATAATGTTAATTAAAATATTTCATCAAAACACTTAAGCATATAATTTTGATTCTGGGAGAGCTATAAATTCCCTTAGCCTGCTTGCTTCTGCTGAACTCAGAACATGGCTAGTCATTTTCAACACCTGGAAAGTGAAAATAGAGTTGTAATATCTTTGCAGGATAAAGCCCTCTCATGTGGGTCATTTCATGTCAAGTACACCAGTTCAGAAATAATTCTGCACTGGGAATGACACACACACTCAACAGTGCAGAGATATTAACAGGTTTTTTGTATGGGAACTGCATTGCAAAATTGTACTGCACAAGATGCATGCACAATAGAACAGACCCTGCACACTTTGGTGGTTGTGGAGGCTGATGCAGTTGGGGTGTAAATAGGGATTTAGAATCAGGTCAGGGCATTGGGGAAGGAGTTGGAAGAGGAGCCATGCTGCAGGTTGTGGGGTTTAACTCCTTGGGGAATTGAGGTCAACATCAGGTTGTCAGTATCCAGCAGTGGTGGTAGTGAGAGAAACTTAGAACAGGCAGCTAATACTAAACTTAAAGCAGATTTACCTGAATATGGTTCCAAACACCAGATTTAACAACCTCAGACCTGATCAGCCAGGTCCCATTTAAGTCTCTCAGAAACAGGTGTTAAATTCACCGTGAATGCCTGCACCTGCATTGGCAGCATGTGTTACTTGTTGGGCACAAAATCTGCTGAATAATTTTTATTCAAATTATCCAAACTTGCACTGTGCACCACTGCAGATCATTTGAAGTGGACAGCATCCTGACAACCTTCACAAAACACACATACAGGTATCTGACCATTTTCAATAACCACTTATCTGAAGAATAAGCACAGAGTGAATGTAAGTGTTGCAGTAGAATTGTAAGCCCACCCTAGCTAGTTAGCTTTGTTAGATTTTTAGACCCCAAGGGAAAAAGGAATATGAGGTAAGTGCACTTAAGTGGTGTTGAACTAGAAGTTCAGTCACGAATGGAGGAACAGCCACAAGGGGTCCAATGGTCTCCTTATGCAAGGATCGATATAATTAATAATGACAAAGTCTTAAGAGATATCCAGGGTGGGAGGGGGAACAAAGTAGTTTGAACCATCCACACATAATCATTGAAGAAGACCAAAGTGCTCCAGTGACTGATTGGCTTTATGGCAAATGCTACAATGGTAATATGTACGTGAGCTGTCATAATTCTTGTACTGTAACCACTTGCCCAATGGGATTTTACCACAGCATTGTTGACTTATTTTTGACTCAACAAAATTTGTTGGAAACCAAAGCCTGAATCTTACACAGATATGTGGATTCAAATTCTGAAGGTGACATGGCTGACGAGAGAGTAAGTAGAACAATGCACATAGTGATACATTATGATGGCCATATGGAACAGGTTCAAATGACCTAGTGGAGCTTTACCTACCTATTATTGTTCATATATTCATATTTTCTGTAATTATACAGGTTCAAAACAGATAGAAAATCACTCCCAGAATTTTAGGACCATTGTCTCATTTAATATGTATCTGTTTAATATGTATATGTATAGTGGTTCTGTTTATTGTCACTCAGATCTGAGAATCTTTATGCTTCTTTGAAAACAGTTTTATGAAGTAAGACTTATTAAAAACTCAAATGCCCATCTGCAACATCTATCCAGTTTGTATGAATGATGGCTAGATGGATCCGTTTTATCATCAGAAGGTTCATCTAGTATAACTTCCTTATGTTCACCCATTATTTGCACTGATCTCTGCTTCTTCACACTGACTTTTACATCCAGTGAATGCTAAAGACACTGGCAGAAAATGTAGGTGTAAAGTGACATTAAAAAAATGGATGCCGGTGAATGCAATTTCAGATATACATCTTCCCAATTACACCTCCAACAAAAAAAAATCAACCCTATTAATTTTGAATGTCTAATGTCAAAGAAGAATAAGTCAACAAGATGCATATCCCAGAATTTGTTCATCTTCATGCAATCTCTTCCAGTGAGACTGATGTATTCTAATCACCACTACCATCAATTTCAATTCAATTTTCAGCCCAGAGAAGCTGGAACAGGGGAAAATGGGCATGTCAATTCCTTCTTTTCTCACCAGTGCCTTTATAGCACTTATCCAAGCATGAATTGCTCCAAAGTAGGACAGTTGACTCTCACATACCAATGAGAGGGAACTACATGAAACATAACTTCATAGTAATATATTTTGCTCTGTCTGAACATGTGTTACTGTCCCTAACTATGTTATTACACTGACAGAGCTTGACAAAGTATCATGCCATCAAGGTTAAGAATCACTGAATGCAAAACTTCTCATATTTCATTGATTTATTCTCCAAAGTACTAAACTAATTTAATGCATTAAACAAATGCACAGATTTAGTTGTGAACTTGTGCAATCATATGGAACTGAATGTTCAACCCAAGTACTTAAACACCAGGTGGCAGAGTGACTAGTGCTTAATCAAATCAAAGTACTTTATCAGCAGTTTATATTTGATGCCTAACTTCAGGATGCAATACACAAGTGAAATAAGTTAAAATACTGTAAATTAGACTGATGAAAGAAAGATAACCCATACAAATTAACTGTAATAAACCTTGGCTCCCTGTCACATTATGCAGGGTTTATCTCCTGCAGGAATTCAAAATCAATATACTCATTCAATATTCAAAGTTAATTTTGGAAAAGAGATCCCAGGTTGTAAATAGGTTAATAAATTAGCTCTTCAAAATTTGCTTGTTTACTTCCTTTTCTAAGCACACATATTTCAATTGCACTGCAAGATGTATAGTAAGAGATTTAAATCCATTTTAACCTTCTGCAAATGAAACTCAAGCTATTACCTCAAGGTAACAATTGCTCAAATTTAGCAAGATATCAAAAATTAATGATTTAATCAAAATTTACAAATAGCACCTATTCCAAAATTAATGCAATTTTGTTTCCAAACATGTGAGCATCTCATCACATAAGTAATTACACATCTGGAACACAGATATGCCTCTACACTCGTTGGCCCATATTTACTTGAGAAACATCAGCAGTTCTGCATGGAATTGTTGGTGTTTTCCTGCATGTCAGTGAGACTGGAACCCTCGTGGTGGAGCTCTAACTTTCAACAATTCCCCAGGACTTACACTGGAGTTCTGCCTGCTAATCCTCCACTAGTGAAGACCTGGCAATTCCATTCATTTCAATGGAGAGGCAAGAGAGAAAGACAGGTTTCACAGAAATGATCATTTTTAACTCATTTAGTTTATTTAGATGTTTGTTAGTATTTGAAGTGATTTACTTTAAAATTTCATGAACGTTTTTCATGTTTCTGAAATATTTTTTTTCAGTTTTGGAGATATTGTTTAACTGGCTGTTGATGCTTTTTACAGCATTTTGTTGCCAGGCTCAACCAGGCTGTCTCACCGTGCAAGGTCCTGACTCCTGGAACTGGCTTTATTGAGGAAGCTGATGCTGGAATATCCACTAATTGTGCACTTAGCCAGTTGATATGTGTGATGAGCAAGAGTTCCTCATCCACTGCCTCTGGGCTTTTGTTTTGTTCTTCAGGTATATTTTACAAGATTGTGACTAAAGCAGTATCTATTCTCAAAAACTATTGATGGTTCCTGATTAAGGCCAATGAGGGGTTTGGAAAAGGAGCCAACAACTCTGCCTAAGAATCTAGATGAGACCCTTTGTCATAATTTAAATAGTCTGATAACTAAAATTGAAGTAAAAGCCTGGAATCTACTTGCAGCTGGATGCGGAATTCAAAAGGAATGAAGTTCAAATAGATACCAACTGTATTATAAACTCTCAAGCTGATTTATGACATTAGTCCTTATTACTGAGTGTTACCATACCCTGATCTCACTCAAATTTAATGTAACTGTTCGGTTAAGACTCAACCCGAAAACCCTGACACCATTTTAATGGGTAGATTCATTTACACAAATCAACTTAATAAAAAAAACAAGTAAATAACTAACATATTTTAATCGTAAATCATCAATCTAACTAGATTTTTAGGATACTCAATAAGTTTAAATTAAAATCACCTTTAGGATCATACCTATTTAGTTTGATGACAAATCATACATTTAATTGAAGAATGACTAAACCAATCATGATTAAAATCAGAAGAGTCTCCAATTATCCGACATGTGATTATTTAGGAACATCATGCCAGCCTTTTGACTTGCACAATGCAATACCTGCAGGGAGAGGTGAATTTTGACTTAAAAAAAGCAGAAATCAATTGATTTTATTTCCATCATTCATGTTATTTTGTGTTATTGCAGTAAATCAGAAAACTATTTGTCTTGAAGGGAGTAAAATAATGTAAAATTTGCCCTCAATAAGTTGATGGTGAACTATATTCTTTCAGTCACTTCTGCTGAAGCTGTCACCACAATGCCATGAGGTATTAAGGACCCCCACCATCCGGGTCATGCCCTCTTCTCATTGCTACCATCAGGCAGGAGGTACAGGAGCCTGAAGACCCACACCTCAAAAGTTCAACAGCAGCTTCTTCCCCATTGCCATCAGGTTCTTGAACCCACCTGAAAAACCCTAATTCTGCCTCAGACTATATTTCCCTCAATTTGCACTAATGTCGTTATATCTATTTTTTTGTTGCGTAAGTTATGTATAATTTTTGTTAATTTAAGTTTATGTAATTTATGATAGTCAGGTTTGTAATGTACTGTGCTGCTGCAAAAAGCAAATTTTCAGAGCATTTATACCCTCGGTATACATGCCAATGACACCAAACATGAACTTGAAGTATGGAGTTCCAGGCTGAGACCCAACAACAATGAGATATACATTTCTCAATCAGTAGTGTTCAACTTGGAGACGGTGTACCCATATCCCTTCCTCCCTTGCTTATGTGGTTTGGAGATGCTGTCAAAATAGTCTAGACCAGTAACTGCTGTGCATTTTGTGGATGACACAGTCACGGTGCACCAGTGAAGCTAGGTGATGGATGGGATAGTGAATCAAGTCTTGAATGGTGTTGTGCTTCAAGTGTTATTGGAGCTCAACAGGTAATAAATTGCTGGAATTCACTGGCAACTAATTTTTTGACAGAGTTATAAATTGTGCAATCGCAAACCAAAGACCGACAAAGCAAGAGCACAGATTACAAAGAAAACTGGTTGTACATCTTGCAAGTTTGGAATAAATATGTTTGGAAGGGAAGAAAAAGTGTATAGGAGGAATACATTTCCATCTGTTACTTCAATAATATAGATGAATTTGCTTCTTTCAGCTGAAGAATACTTCTATTTAATCTTTATGTCAGGAATTTCCTCAAAACATGAGCACCAATTTGTGTAAAGTGACTTAGCCACATTTTCAAGATCTATCCCTTTCCTCATTGGCTTATGTCAATTCACTGTAATCCCCAACAAAATCCCTCTAAGCTCATTAAAATACTCTATCTCCCTTGAGAAGCTTAACCTGTATTTTCACCAGCTTTGAATGGATATAAACATATACCCAAAGTGTATGGCATAGCTAATATAGATATACACTGAGCACTCAACTTCGAGAAGGGAAGCAAAACTTTCCAGACATCTCCACTGCAGTATGAAGTTGGCCTTCAAATAAACTTGTTGGCTAATTTCATTCACATTGGAGAAGAAACATGACTACATACCTAGTTTAAACTTGGGTTAATCTTTTAAGGAAACTAGACCACTGTATCACTCATCAAGGTCACCAATGCAGCCTCCATTAATCACAGATGTGCTTGCTACTGACCTTCCTACTTCAAGAAAGATTGTTTTTCTGATATGACTCCATGTTTTCCACTCTTCTGTCATTAATATCGAAACACCTCACAGATATTTGCAGTTGGGCTATTTGTCCACCTTGTGAAAGAAAACACATTATCCTCACTCAAGTAGTCATTTTAGATACCCTACGATCAGAAATATTGCAGGTGGGAAACACTGGAGTAAATTCAAGGTCTCCTATTTCTGAGACAGTGGTATATCAAATTGCTGCACTATTTATAATTCAGACATTTAAATTAGCATCCAGCACTGATAGCCTCTAATGCAACTGAACCCTTGGTCACCGTCGAGGATGCAAGATCAGTCTTCCGGAGAGCAAACACGAGGAAAGCACCTGGCCCAGATAGTGTCCCTGGCCGAGTGCTCAGCTGGCGAGAGTACTTGCAGACATATTTAACCTCCCCCTGCTTCAGTCTCAGGTTCCCACCTGTTTTGAGAAGACCACTATCATCTCGGTACCGAAGCAAAGGTAACATGCCTTAATGACTACCGACCAGTGGCTCTGACATCTACAAACCTGAAGTTCTTCGTGAGTCTGGTCATGGCACGCATCAACTCCAGCCTCCCAGACAATCTTGACCCACTGCAATTTGCCCATCGCCGAAACAGGTCTACAGCGGACGCCATCTCCCTGGACTTACACTCAGCTCTGGAGCATCTGGACAATAAAGACACCTACGTTACACTATTATTGACTACAGTTCCGCCTTCAATACTATAATTCCAAGCAAACTCGTCACCAAACTACGAGAACTGGGAGTCAACACCTCCCTAACTGGATCCTTAACCTTCTGACCAACTGATCGCAATCAATGAGGATAGGCAGCAATACCTCCAGCACTATTATTTCTCAACACTGGTGCCCCACAAGGCTGTGTCCTCAGCCCTCTACTCTACACCCTATATACTCCATCGACAAGTTTGCAGATGATACCACCGTAGTAGGCCATATCTCAAATAGCGATGAGTCAGAGTACAGGAAGGAGATAGAGAGCTTCGTGATATGGTGTTATGACAGCAACCTTTCCCTCAATGTCAACAAAACAAAAGAGCTGGTCATTGACTTCAGGAAAGGGGGTGGTGTACATGCACCTGTCTATATCAACGGTGCTTAGGTCAAGAGGGTTGAGAGCTTCAAGTTCCTAGAAGTGAACATCACCAATAGCCTGTCCTGGTCAAATCACGTAGACACCACAGCCAAGAAAGCTCACCAGTGCCTCTACTTCCTCAGCAGGCTAAAGAAATTTGGTATGTCCCCTTTGATACTCACCAACTTTTATCGATGCACCGTAGAAAGCATCCTATCTGGATGCATCACAGCTTGGTATGGCAACTGCTCTGCCCAGGACCGCAAGAAACTGCAGATAGTTGTGGACACAGCCCAGCATGTCACGGAAACCAGCCTCCCCTCCATGGTCTTTACCTCTCGTTGCCTTTGTGAAGCAGCCAGAATAATCAAAGACCCCACCCACCCAGGTCATTCTCCTCTCCTCTCCCCTCCCATCAGGCAGAAGATACAGGAGCCTGAGGGCACATACCACCAGGCTCAAGGACAGCTTCCATCCCACTGTGATAAGACAAGTGAACGGTTCCCTTATACGATGAGATGGACTCTTGACCTCACAATCTACTTTGTTGTGACCTTGAACCTTATTGTCTACCTGCACTGCACTTCCTCTGTAGCTGTGGCACTTTACTCTGTACTGTTATTGTTTTTACGCATACTACCTCAATGTACTCTGTACTAACTCAATGTAACTGCACTGTGTAATGAATTGATCTATACGATTGGTATGCAAGACAAGCTTTTCACTGTACCTTGGTACAAGTGACAATAATAAACCAACACCAATACCACTTAGTACAACAATTTTTTTGTGTATAATACCATAGTCTGCTTTCAGTCATTACAACTTCCACTGTATCCTAACAAATATGATTGATTCTCCAATGTTTACATGCAGAGCATAATTCTCAGCCTAATTTCTTTTGAACACCACCGAAACAGGATGAAATGTTCATGATACAAAATTAATAAAACTCATGAACAGGTAAGTCATTTTTCCCCCAAATGGTTTATGATAACCTACATATACAAATGAAATTAAACCCAAAATACAGTAAACTAAATAATTTCCTTTGAACAGTTTCCTGCACTGCCATAGATTTAAAGGTTTTTCTTTCAAGGTCTACCAATCTAAGACAGCCGCAGCATCAGTCCATTGGGTCAAGCACAATATCTGCTAATTACATTGTTAAAACTGATATCAATGAAGTATGCATATAATTCAGAGGAAAAAAATGCATAAACACAGTAAAATTGGCAGCTACAATTAAGGTTCAAATGATTAAAAAACAGGGTAAAAAGGTATCTTTCACTTTGAAACTCAATTGTTTCTTCTTATTCACTTTTTGTTTGTCACTGAGCAATCCTTTTTTGTCTGTAGTATAACATATCCACCAAGACATATTCATTACATGAAGCCAGAGGTCTTTTGGCAATTCCAGTCAAATAAGCAAGCTGATCAGCACTTGTAGAAATTGAATTGGTTCCATGATCTGTCAGCAAGCCCATTCCTGTCTAAAAATGAATTGTTTGCATCAGTCAGTGCAAAACTAAATGGTCCAGCAATTCTTCTGCAAAAAGTTCTTGGAGTGTTTAGGATGGAAAGGGAGGCGGGTAGCTTAAGGGTGCAGGGGGCATCCTTGGGTCTTCAAACAGTTATTTCAAGCATTGGAGTGACATTTCTCCAGGGTTTCTCTTTCCTAATTTGTGTTTCAATTTTTCCACATAGAAGGCAAGTGTTCTCCATGTGTTCTTAATCTCCAATGAAGTTCAGAATATGATTAATACACACAAGACATGAGAAAGTCAAACAAGGTGTATCTATTAAAAGATCTTATTGATTGCCCAGTGATGCACCATAATACAATTCATGATAAAAGGCATCATATTTACATATACTACACGACCTCCCTCTTCTTAAAAAATAAACTAATTTAACGTGTACAAGTTAAACCAAATCAGGTTTTCACAATTGTGATCTTTGCAGTAGTAGCAATAACATTTATGTTGAACTTGCAGATTCACCATCCTGTTGGAATATTATCCACATCTGGCTTCAAAATCATTTACTTTCACTACTTCCTCCACATCTCATTTACAATACAAGTTTTTGGGTTGTAAAAGCACAAACTGTCTTTCAATCTGAACCTCCTCTCCTTACAGCTTGTGTTTACACTACCTTCCTCCTTTTCCTCCAGATTAGGCAAAACAAGACTCAACCACATTGCAAGTCTTCTGTGCATGAGCATTTTCACAGGAGTCTAACATGATATTGTTGCAGATGCTGGAAGAAATGCTACAAGTTGAAGCTTCATGCCAATGGTTGATCAACTGGCCAAGATCTGTTTCTCAATACCTTGTTTGCTATGTGAACTGGCCCTCCAACTTCCCCCATAAAACTGGGTGGAAAGGAGAAGTGAAACAATATTTTATTCCATTGCTATTCGTGCAATGTTCAAATGGGAACAATATGAACTGTGGATTATTGTCTGCTGTTGCTTCCTCCTGAAGATGGCACATGGCAAAGGTAGATCTCAATTCCTCTGTATGCATTCTGTGGTGGTGCATGACCCACCTGTTTTCCACCTAACCACTTTCAATTTTTGTTGAGAAATATTACATTTCTCCACACCTTCTTCATAATTTCTAAGGGGCTGATAGAGTGCTCCACGAGGCCACTTCTACACTTGGAGTAGTGTTCTAGGTGAACGTGTTCTACAATCCTGACATCCAGCATTGTGCTTCTACTGTCTTGGACTTCTCTATCTGTGGTAGACCATTAGATAAATCCACTACCCATTGCTTTCCCTATACCCAAGCATTCATTTATTCAATACTTTGGTTGGTGTTTAATTCATAGCATCTAAAATGAACTAATTTGATATCTTCATTACCCAAATCATATAAGTTTTGTTTACGGCTTGTTGTGGCTCATTCATAAGGTAATCTCCACAAAGCATCAGCCATGACATTTGGTTTGGATGTCCTGTACTCATTGGCCCTCCTCCTTCTTTGAAGCCAGCATTATGGGAATAAAGGAGTTGACCTCAGAATAACCAGTAAAGGTTTGTGGCCAGATACTAGTGTGAATGGTCTTCCTAGCAATAATCGGTGAAACCTTTCATCCCCAAATATAATTATCAACTCTTTTCTGTTTGTAGTTTCTTACCAGCTCTGGTTGGCATGCACATTGAGGAGTAGGCTTCTCATGGGCATTGTCCCACATCGTTTACAACTTTGTAGCTGGGGCTGTAGTATTGCAAGCAAGTTTTAGCAAAAAGTCTGTGTTGTAATGCACTAAATACGACTCACTGCTAAGGCTTTTTTTTTGCAGATCTTTCATCTTTTGATGACCTTTTCCTCACCGCCATGGTTAATCTCCTTTAATTGTTGAAAAGCAGTCAATAATGTCATATGGCAAGATAAATCTTGCAGAATGTTGGACAAAATCTAAAAATGACCAGAATTCAGTAACACTTCTACATTTTCTAGCTGTAACAATGGCCTCAGTCTCCTCTTTAACTGGCTGCAGCCCATTTTCATCTAATTGCAGACCCAAATAAATCATTTTCTCTGTTCAATGGTATGTGTGTTTTTTGTAAGCTTGCAGTTATGTTGATGAAGCATTCCAAACAATTCAAGTATGCAGTGGTGTTCCTTCTGTGTGAAGGGTGAAATTAGAACATCATCCTAATTGCATAAACAATGTTGTATCTCCTGCAGCAACTTATCAATAGTCACCGAGAATATTTTTGGTGGCGACATTACCCTGCACAGTAACTTGATATGTCTATGCAACTGCTAGTGGTTGCTAATCATCAATTAATGTTGGCTTTCTACATCTACATTGAGATGGGCATTGGCACGAGATAGGTCGAACCAAGTAATGACTTTAGCCCCTGCCAATTCTGTATGCCAATCTTAAGAAGAAGGTAGCAAGTATTGTTTGTTATCAGTCACTCTATTATGGGTCCAGTTGAAATACAGAGGAAAAACAGTCACATCTGGCTTTGTTACCACCAGGACAGGTATCACCCCTCCACCAATCACTCTGTAACACTTTCACCAATATCTCACATTGATCCAATTCTGAAGCTGTTCTTTTAACTGAGCTCTCAGAACATTTTTTTGAAATATATATTCATTCAAGCAATGTGGGCTTCGCAGGCTGAGCCAGCATTTAATTGCTCATCCCTAGTTGCCCTTGAAAAGATGGTGTTGAGATGCCTTATTGAACCACTACTGTCCTTGAGGTCTGGGTATGTACAAAATTCTGTTAGGGAGGATGTTCCATTAGATAAATCCACTTGCTATTGCCTTCATATTCACTACACCCAAGTATTCTGCATGGACTTCTTACACACTTTTGTTTCACAATTCCATTGGTATCACTACACAGTGTCCTCATTTCATGCAACCTTGGTTGGTATAATTCATAGCATCTGCAATGAATGAGTCCCTTCACTTAACATGTATTTGTAAATTAGCAATCCATATTTACAAATAAATGGGGCTGGTATTTAGATTATTGCACACGTGATCTTGGTGCATTTTAATATCTATGTACAAATCCTAAACATATCCAGGTTGTTCCAGAAGCTTCTTTAAACATGGCTGTAATATATTTAACCTATATGTATTTGTCCAATCCATTCTCAACACCTTCAGCCAATCATTCTATTGCAAGCTTGGTCCATTCACATAACTAGTTATTATAATGGATAGCCTTAACCATTAAGGAGGACTACACATTCCATTTGTTCTAATGTTTTCAATTTTAATGTGCTTCTTCCTAACAGCATCTTACTACTTCTAATTACACAAGACATTTTGCATGATGGAACAGTCAGTGGCTGTGACAATATTTATATCAATGTCTTGGTCAGTAATCATGAATTTTCAATCATCTTTGTCTCTGGTGCCATATGATATTTTAACATTTGCTCCCCACATTGCACAACTGCTTAAATGATGCATAAACTCCCATGTTTTTTTTAAACTATACAGGCTGTCCTCAGGTTACGAGTGGGTTCCATTTTTATAGACATTCATCAGTTTATTTTGTCCATCAATCAGAAAATACATAAAATCACTCGAAATGGCAACCATACCTCCAGTGTTGTAATTAATGGCATCAAAAGCACATAAATTTGGAGAAAGAAAAATTGCTGAAATTAGAGAGAGAGGAAACTTGTTCTGCTGTTTGTAGGAATGAACATATGTACGCATTTCAGCCTTCTGAATTTAAGAATATTGCTTGTAAGTACAAGTGTCCGTAAGTCAGGCGGTAGTAACCCGGGGACCGCTTGTAGTTATTACGCTTCTGTTGGACACTGCCTATCGCTACTTTAGCTTTGGATTCATACTCTTTCTATTTGTGCACAGAAGCTATGTGTCCTTGCTTTCTGCAGTTAGACAGATCTTATTGCTTTGAACCAACACACTTGCCCTGAATAATTACAACAGCATCAGTAGCAGCATTGTCACAACTACCAAGATTTTTAGTGCAACCAGTCTGGGTCAAGTCAACCATTTCTCACTTAATGCTAGTCACAATTAATCATGGGTTTCTCAGACACACTACCCCACCGCAGCTATAAATAAAGTTTTAACCCTGCAGAGTACACAAGACAAAAAGAGCTCAAACAAGATGTGTCCAGTTTACCCAAAATTTCTCTTTGAATTAATACTTTGGTCATGAATATCATGATTATAGACAAAAACAGTAATATACGTGACAATTTGTCAGAAATGATGTCACATATATCTCCATAAATGTACCTGCCTCTTGCAGGACACTGGCTAGCTGGGAGGAACAGACAATCAGATGCGCATTAATTGCACCATGCCACAATGCTGACACAGCAGCAGAAATTTTCCCAACTGCCATTTTCAAACATTAAGTATTATACTGTTTTGGATAATAAGATTTCAAATAAATTGAACTTTGTCACCCATTTCTTGCAACCAGCCAGTCTTTTTTTCCTCTCCTAAAACATTGAAAGCTACAGGGATATAAAGTGTGTGTGTGTTTTTTTTCCCCAAATTAAAGCAGGTTCTGACAGCATCAATTCATCGTACTAGACTTTTGCAACGTGACTGGACAATGATATGAAAAATGATTTTATCAATCCAGGACTGCCACTTGGACTACCATATTAAATGAAGCACCTGAAATAATCTTCAAAATTTTCACTACACCAGATAAGATAAAAATAAAGTGACATAACTAAGCTTTTATCTCATCTTGAAGGCGTGTTAGAGTGATATCGTAGATTCACAGAACTTGCCAGTACCTGCAGGATATCTGAATCTACAACATCCTGACATGAATGATGATACAGGATCCTTGTTCATGCCAGCCTCTATCTATCTCCATTTGATTTTGTGTTCTCCATGCTCTTCCCTGTCAATTTTTTTTGACTGAAAGGTGACTGCCAAAGACAAAAAAAAATGGAAGCAATGAGTCCAAGGATAGAATTGGCTTGCAATAAAGCAAAATCAGTAACAGAAAGATCTCATAATCAGGTGCATCTCAGAATTCATCAGAAATTCATAAAGATTTTAAATAAAGCTCCTTGGCTTATAGAAGAATCCACAAACATTTTCCTGTTCATCGAGAGTGATACAGAAAATGTTTCAGTTGGTATTTTAGTGAAAGAATCAGGCCTGCAGCCGATAACTGATCAGCATCTCCCCAGTCTGCAGTGTTGGCACTTTTTGATTTTGCATGGAAGACAAACTCTGATTTTGTTTGCTGTGATTAAGGTCCTTGAACAAGCATCTTTTAATCACACTTTAGATTATTATGCTTCGGTTAAAGGACTGGAATGTGCTTTGCATTTATGAACAGTGTGCCTTGATGAAAACAGCACGAGATTATACATTTTTGTTGAAAATATCCAATGATGTGATCTACAGATCCTGATTATTCTACGTGCATATTCTGAGGAGCAACCTTCAAAAGCTCTAATAGAGAATGCAAGAGTATACATCCAGAAAAATAGTAGATCTACCCATTTGATCAGGAAAAGTTTTGAAAAAAAATTCAAATTGCAACTATGAATTGAACTTTAAGTCAGTTAAGTTCAATGTAGAAATACTCTTTATTTAGCAACAACTAGAAAAATATTACTTCAAGCAAGAGAACGGATCAATGAATAATTTCAAGTTTACATAGCAAGGATGTAAGTGAAGATCACACTTGAAAGGCTATTTGTTGATTGGTTCTACAGATTCCAAGCATTCAGTGTACTCTTTTATCCCGTGGACTCCTGGAGCAAGTTGACCAGTTGTTGTGTGGGTACAAATCTTGGCATTGTGAATTGACTGTCAGTTTATCAAATTTCATTTCCTGGCAGCCAGATTGAAAATCTACTCACTATATCAGCTGTGCTTCAAATGATTTAAAATATTTGCACAAAGATCTTTAAATTTACAATTAGTGGTATAATCCTATCATAACATCACAGAATGTCCTGGCACAGAAGCAGCATGAACTGAATATCAAGCCACGTTAATGTTTTTCACCTCCTATATAAAATATCTATCACACAGTAAACATTAATATTCTTTCACAGAAATGCCTGGTACTATTATTTATTGACTGTGTGTGGCAATGACTTGCAGTGGAAAATTCCACATTTTCTCTGTGTTGACAGGAAGTTTTTTTTTATTCTATCTAATCACATTTCTAATCTTTTTGCAGTTTAAAATTTTTACTCGCCCTTTTATTTTCTCACTTACCAATAAAAACAATGATGCTTCAAAGCCTCACTTCATGCTAACGTGTGTGCTCAATAGGCCATTTTAGTCATCAATTTCTCCACTGTAAATCAGGAGACTGGGAGGTAGAAAGTCATCAGGACTGAATGGTAAGCATATTGGTTGGGTGGTCATGGAGTCATACCATAAAGAAACAGGCCCTTCAGTCCCATGAGTCCAAACTAACCATCAAGCACCCATTTTTACACTAATCCCACCCTGACCCCCCCACCCCCACATTCCCATCAACACCCACCCCCCACACTCAATTCCACCACTCACTTAGACACAAGGGGCAATCCACAGTGGGCAGTCAACCAACCAACCCACGTGTTGTTTTTGGGAGGAGCGGAATGCGAGAGAAAACTGGAGCTCCCATAACCAGGGGAAACCCATGTTGTCACAGGGAGAACAAGCAAACACCACACCGACAGCACTAGAAGTCAGGATCAAACCTGGGTTGCTACAGCTGTGAGGCAATGCTCTAGCAGCTGTGCCTCTGTGCCACCTAGCACCAAGTGGTGATGGGAGAAACAGGGAAAATTTAAAATAGATAGTGGACCAATAACTTGTATGGTGCTAGTGGGAGATCAGGATTTGGTGATGGTTGGGAAGGGGGCAGAGATCAAGGTTTGATGGCAGATTGGGAGCACAGGCTTGAGTCTGAGCTGTAATGAAGGGGAGGGTCAATACAGTGTGGTTGGGAGAGACATAATGGTAAGTAACTCACTTGGCTGGCAGATATCCAAGTCTGCCACTGTTGGAAAACCAGTGTCCTGAGAATGCACATCAACACTACTAGCAGGACAATATGGTTCAAGTTTTCCTGCAATTTTTCATAAGAGCCTGACACGGTGCATGATGCCATCCCGTGCACCTGATACAGAAAATGCATGAGTGGCACAAGGTTGAATCACACCCAACAGTTCCCACACAAATTTCTGAGTGATGTGAAATGGCTTGGAAATGATTGTAATTGCACTTTTGGTGGAAAAAGTAAAAATAAATTTTCCATTGTATAATGCTGAAAACAATGCATGATTTTTCATCTCTCAGCATATTTAATTTAGTATAAACAGTTATAAATTAGAAGACTATAAAGCTAAACACTCTCAATTTTCATGAAAAATATTTGAGCTTCTCACTGTTTTCTTCGAAACTGTAACTCTTCATCCTTTCTGTCATGCAAATGAATCTACCTCAACATGGGATACTTTCTCACTGTGGGCATCTTCCTTCCCCTGCCACACCACCATCTGACCACCACCAACCAAACCCTGGTAACAATGGTATAGGTGAGGGATTGGGCAATAAGATGAAAGGGGAGCATGATCACACTGTGCTCCTATGTTCTCCCATTCTCAACCTCAGATGCTTACCTACATCCCTCATTTTTGGTCTCCATTTCTATCCTTGCTAATACAGATTCTCAATCCCATATGCCATTACCTTTCACATCTTTGTTAGCCACAAGTTAGTATACTTAAGGAGGAAAAAAAGGGATAAGCAAGGTAACAGCAGGCCAGTGAGCCTTACATCAGTGACAGGGAAACTATTAGAGAAAAGCCTAAAGGAAAGGATTTATGTACATTTGAAAAGGCAGGGGCAGATCGGGGATAGTCAGCATGGCTTTGTGCGAGCAAAATGTTGCCTCACTAATTTGTTTGAGTTTCTTGAGGAGATAATTAAGAAGACTGATGAAGGCAGGGTAGTAGACATTACCCATAGGGACTTTAATTAGGCATTCGACAAAGTCCCACATGGTAGGCTGGTCTAGAAGGTTGAGGCACATGGGTTCCAAGGTGAACTGGCTAAGTGGATTCAAAATTGGCTTGGTGCTAAAAGGCAGAGGGTAGTGGTGGAGGGCTATTTTACTGGCTGGAAGCCTGTGTCTAGTGGTATACCACAGGGATGAGTGCTGGGACCTTTGCTGTTTCTGATTTATATAAACAACTTGGATGTGAATGTAGGAGATATGATTAGAAAGATGACATGATAATTGGTGGTGTGGAGAACGAGGAAGGTTGTCTCAGGCTACAGTGGGATATAGATCAGTTGGAAGGTTGGCTGGAGTCATGCAGATGGAATTTAATCCTGACAAGTGTGAGTTTATGCATTTTGGGAAGTCAAAGGGGGTAGAACATTTACAGTAAGTGGTAGGGTGCTAGGAATATGGCTGAACAGAGAGACCAAGGGGTCAAAGTCCATAGATCCCTGAAAGTGAGGACACAGGCAGATAAGGTGTTGAAGGTGGCATATGGCATGCTTGCCTTCATTGGTTCAGGCATAGAATAAAAGAGTTGGGATGTTACATTGCACCTTTACCAAATACTGGTTAGGCTGCACTTGGAGTATTTTGTGCAGTTCTGGTCATCAGACTATAGGAAAGATATGACTACGCTGGAGAGAGATGATTCACCAGGATATTGACTGGATTGGAGGACTTTAGTTATGGGGACAGATTGGATAGGCTGGTTTTTGGTTTCACTGGAGCAAGGAGAATCAAGTTGTGACCGAAGAGAGGTGTAGAGACTTTAAGAGGCATAGATAGGATTGAAAGTCAGAATCTTTTGCCATGGTCAGGGTATCAAAAGCAAGACCACATAGGTTTAAGGTGAGAGAAAAGATTTTGAATGTGGATTTAAGGGAATAAGTTTTCTTTCTCACACAGAGAGTTGTTGATATCTGGAACTTGCTGCCAGAGGTAATGGCAGAGTCCAATACAATTTCTATGTTTAAGAGACATTTAGACAGGGACTTAAGTAGGTAAGGCAATAAAGGATATGGACCTAATGCAGGGCAAATGGGCTTAGTACCGATGGACAAAAAGGTTGGCACAGACATAGTGAGCTGAAGGGCCCATTTCTGTCCTGTATAACTTTACAACTACTCCTATAGTATCATACCAAATACATCTTGAAAAAACAATATAAACTAAAACTCTATGCATTCTATTTACCTTCTGCTCTTTCTACAAAAAGTTCTGCTGAGCTGCTGTAAATTGTCTGATTGAAATTTCTCAATTCTCAGTTGAAAATTATATCTTTTTAAAACACATCAAGGGAAACAATCTAATAATTTTCTACCACAACAGGAATATTGTAAAATCTTTATGCAAATATACCAAACCTGATGACTTATTTCATACATGGCATTACACTTTTTTTAAAAAACACTACCGTCAATTGAATATATAGTACATGTTATAGTTTAGTACGTTGTTCATTCACTACAGCCTAAATGAAAGATTGGAGAGCAGGAAATGCTGCGCTTATTGATCAATAATTTTGCAAGTTGATCCCTTTTGATTTGCAAGCAAGAGTACCATCCTTACAAGAAGCCACCTCAGCTTTTTAATGTTGTAATTTAAGTTTCTTGTCTATTTACTGCAAATGAAACCATTTATCATGTGGATGGTGCAGAAAAATCTGACTGACTGTCACTTTGCTTCACTAAACTGGTGTGCAAATATTTGTGAGCACAGCTCAAATTATCTGATTAAAGGGAAGAATATCTCGAACTGCACACATACTCCATGGTAAAAATCAACATGGGTATTTCTTTTTAAACCACATTAAAATGTTAACTTCCATTAAAATACACCAGATGTTTGTCATTGCAATTTTATCCTCCATCCTTCCGTGCAAATCCTTTTCTGAAGGCACTGACTTTTGGAAACAATGACACAGAACCAAGCTTGATCCCTTAATCACCAGCAAAGATCACCAAACAGTGAGTGGGGCCATGCAACCACTTTCTTCTCCCTTGCTCCAAGCTGGTGAGCCAAATTTTACCCTAATTCCTATCTGAGTTGAAGATTAAAGAATTTATATGAATGTACCACATACAATGCTCTAAGGCACAATATATAAATGTAATCAGTCAGAAATAGTTATCTGACCAAAATAAACCATATCAGAAGAGGTAATCAAGTGCTTGTCCAAAGAGGTAGGGTTGAGGAAAGGTGGTGTTGAGAGATTTTGGGAGGAAATTTCAGAAGGTTAAAGCCCAAATGGTGGAAGGTCTGGCTGACAATGTTCATACAAAGATGCCAAAAAACATTTACTAGGTGTTAGATTTTCTGCAGCATTTAAAGAACAGAGGAAAACTTTTCAAAGAGAATTCTAGAGCTTCAGATGATTGAAGGTATGGCCACCTGTGGGTGGTTGGGGAAGGAGTGGGTGGCAATAGAAGCAAAGACATAGTTGGACAATGAGTTCTCATTATGTAATAAACTCAGATGTTACAGAAAGAGAGAAGGCCAAGGCCATAAGAAGAATTGAATAAAAAATATATATTAAAATAAAGTCAGTGGTAGACTGGGAGTCAATGCAGGTCAACAAGCACAGAGTAAAAAGGAAATGGGAATGGATAAGGGTAACAGAGGGTAGAAGAAAGAAAGCTGCTCAGGAGGACACTAAAGCAGTCATAGAGCAATACAGCATGGATACAGGCCCTTCAGCCCAACAAGTCCATGCTGACCATGGTGCCAACCCAGCTAGTCCCAAATTACTGCGTTTGGCCCATATCCTTCTAAGCCCCACCCTTCTAAACCCCCCAAGTGCTTCTTAAATGATACTATTGTACCAGCCTCAACCACTTCCTCTGGCAGCTCATTCCCTATACTCACCAATCAACAATCACGTCTGGTGATAACAAAACCATGGGTCATGGGCTGAGGCAGGATAAAAGGTGAGTGATATTGCATGAGTGAAAATGGTTTTCTTGCTTATGGAGAGGAAATGGAGTCAAAAGGTCAGATTCAGGTCAAATAGGTGCAGGTACACATTGGATAGTGCATACATCTATTGAGCAATTCGAGAGTTCACTTTGTTTTATACATGGAAAACAAAGACAACTCCACCTGATTGGTATTGGTGGTTTTTTGCTACTGAATGGGTACTCTGCTAGAAAGAAATGTATTACTTAATTCAATGACATGCACAACTATACAAATTTCTGCAAGTTCTAAATGAACACAATGAGAAATATAGAGTAAACTGAATTAAGAAAAAAAAGGGAAATCAAAAAAGACAACAAAACATATCTTTTTTAAAAAATCCTCGATTCAAACCCAATGGAATGATATTTCACATCTCATAGTTAATTTTCAGAATTTCATTGGCAGCCAACACATGCAATAAAATAGCCATTTAAAATGAGCAAAATAAATTTCTGTGACAAGTTTAGTCTACGCTCATCAAAGAAATAGAGCAACTTCATATCATTCAATGACCAGGCAAACAAAGAGATGCAGTTTTCAGGAAACTATGAAATGGTACAACTTGATTAGCAATTTTTGGATAATCATGTTTAACCACATACTTGCACTTTGCCTGAAGCTGCTGTGCAGTTTCTGAATAAATAATTGGGAGCAGGTTTTTCTTTATGTTATTCTAATATCAAATTTGACCCCAACACTTCAGGAATAATTCATACTCCTTCAACAATGGATGCCACCAGAAATGATCACCATTTTCATGTAATGCAGTTGCTTCAAACATTTTTCCAATTCATTTTGAAATTCAGCAAATCCCTTAACACCATTACAGCTCATTATTTGGAAATTTATTCAAGAAACAAGGTAGTTTAAATTCTTGAAGCTCAAAATCCTGTTGTACTATTTCAGCAATGAATTACGTTGCCGTCAAATTCACCTGTCCATAATCTGAAGATGTCAATCTACTTAGTTCACGTAACACTCAGAAATTTCATTTAAACCAATTATTAGCTTCTTCACTAATGCACATCTTATTCATTTCAAAAAAACAGGGAAATTCTTTTTTTCTTTCTTCTTCTCTTTTCACTGCTGACTAGTTTGATGTATATTTCACCTTTATTTATCAATTCCAATATTTCCAGCCTTTTATTTCAGAAATCCAATTTATAGAGTGCACTTTTTCCAACTTAAACTACCATTTTGTACATTTCATTCTAACTGTCATAGCCTATTTCATATAAAACTCTGATTTGTTTATGTTACAAACCTAATCTGCAAATTCATTTTTTATTGGGTATAAATCTTATCCCTAGTCCTTGTTAAAAACCTGATAATCAGTAGTTCAGTCACTGTCCTAAAGGCCCTGGCATTACCTTGCATCAGCACAATTAATTTTAGATCTCAATTGATTAAACTGAAATCTCTCCTTTAAAGAATTAATTGAACTTTGACAAATGGGCAACTGATTTGCTGAGAGTTAGAAATTCTGTCAAGCTTCAAAATAACTGGTTTGAAAATCATGAGCAGACTGAACATTTAATCATTCAGTCACCATTTTGATTGGAATAAAACCATCAGACTTCATTTAATAATCAGTTTACATGAAAACGCATTAGTTTTTGGTACTGACTTATATGAAGCAGGTAAAATTTGCCCACAGAGTGGTTCTGAGTAAAGCTTTATGTTAACTATATGAATATAGTTTTATGTTACTTCATGGATTTTTTTTTTAGAAAGAATATTAAGAGTTAAGTGAGTTAGGGAGTTCTGTACATTCAAAGTGTAAGTGCAGTGTCTCAGTGTATATGAGCTCATGGCTTTGACCAGATATTTATCTGAAATCGGTTGCAATTACTGAAAAAAAATGAATTTTAACGCAAGCACAGTTTAGGGCCAAGACAGATCTTGCAAGTTGATCTTGGCAAGTTGATTCTTCATTAAAATTCTCCAATGCAAATTAACAAATTCTAATGTGAAAAGTGAAAAAGCAGCCTGTCTGCATAGTAGGTCTCTCAGAAGAAACTGAATATCTGCGAAAGCTCCATCTCTGACTGCAGAGGTCACAAACCTTTCTAGACCTGGACATGAACTCAATGCCCAACATGATTAAGATAAAGTCTAGAACAAATAAACAGCATGAAACATTTTCTATGAGCTGCAGCAGTTGGAGAATGTGGATCTCGTCTGGCGTAACTAAAGGCTACTGATTATACATATTCACTAACAACCATTTCCAATCTGGATACCTACATCATTAATCTCAAATACACTGTCTACTGAGTCTTAATATCTGGAATTTACTCCCTTCAACAATGGAAGGGCAGAAGGCAAACAGGCTACCAAGTATTGATCTCTGGTTTATAATACAAGCGTTCAAAATTTAGAATTATCAATTGCTGCCTTTCCTTTGGAACAGTTCTATTGCCCTGTTCCTCAAGGAGCACTCTGGCCTTAGCATTCTCACTTGCTTCCACCTTCAGGTCAGGTGATTACACAACGTTCAATTCCATGTGCAAGCCCTCAGGCAAAACAGAAGCTCACGCCTGCATGCAGCAAAACCCAGATGCCATTGAACCATAGGCTGCTAAGTGACAGGTAAGTTATGCCACAGGAGTAGCAGCAACGACCATCTCCAACAAGTGACATAGGCTAACCACATATCTGTGACATTCAATGCTTCCCCACCAACAACATCCTGGAGTTCAGTACTGGAAATGCTGAATGCAGAAACCCAGCAGAACCAGCTACATAAATACTATGGCTGCAGTGCAGGTCTGAGGTTAGTTATCTTGTAGTGAGTTACTCAAATGTTGACTCCTTAAAATCTTTCCTCTATCTACAGGCAAAAGTCAAGAGCATTACAGAATACTCATCACTTGCCTGGATAAGTGTTGCTCCAATAATTCTCAAACAGCTTCACACTATCCAGGACAAAACAGCTCACTTGACCATTCACTAACCTAAACATTTATCCACTCACTACTATCACACAGTGGCTGCAATCTGTGCCATCTACAAATTTACTCACCTGGGCCACTCCAACGTGACTTGACTATCTGAGACCTCTACCACCAAGGGCAACGAGGGTTGCAAGCTTATGGGAATAAGCCCCACTGCAGGTTCCACCCCCCCCCCCCCCCCAACACTCCCACATTCCATTAACACCATTCTGATTTAGGAAGATATGGCTGGTCTTCCACTGTCATTGGGTCTAAATCCAGGAATTCCCTGTGCAAAAGAATTCTGGGAGTACCTACATCAGAAGAGCTGCAGTGATTCAAGATGGCTCACCTCCACTTTCCCAAGAGCAATTAGCAATGGGGAATAAATGCTGGTCTTGCTAACAACATTCAGATCCCAGATATCTCTGTTGAACTCGATTGCTTCCAGCTTCCAATTTCCTTTTGGCAACCAAATATCTCATCTATAGCTTTCCATTCTTTTCTCAATTTTTGTTTTAAAGTCATAATCACTCAACACAGTATCAGCATGGCTGCATGAATTTCTTCAATGTAGCTTCCTTCCTAACCACTGAGCCAGAGATACATTGACCCAAATCACTAATAATGCTCATTAGAGCACACAATCATTCTTCACTCCTCACTCTCCTCCCATTCATGGATGAATTACTCTGAAGTGCTTCTGCACTTAAAGCACAAGTTCCTATTGCTGCTGTCATAAGCAGAAATATGCCAGTGGTTGCAGTTTGCAATGTTGTGAAGGATTCTGAAAAGTTAGAGCTTTCAAAGACCTCAATTTTTTCATCCCAAATGATATTCTTTATGGACAAGCTCAGTTTTTAAAAAAAATTTGCAGGTTTGCAATTACTTCCTGTGCTGATTGAAGAGATAGTTTGCATTCTATTAACAAGCTTGCAATGTTTTGAATTTTGCTCACTGCTCTAGACATTCATTGACAAGTATATACAGGATATGCACAATCCATTAACTGAAAATACTTCCACGTTACATTCATTTTTAGGATATAGGCATCACTGCAAGGTCAGCACATATTTCTCAATCCTAATTGCCCTCAAGATGATGGCAGTGAGCCATTACTTTGAATCACTGCAGTTCTTCTGGTGAAAGTACTCCTCCATTGCTGTTAAACAGCGAGTTCCAGGATTTAGACACAGTGGCAAAGGACCAGAAATAGATTTCAAAGTCAGGATGCCTTACGATTTGGAGGGGAAGTTGCAAGTTATGGTAGTCACATACACTTACTGCTTGCCTTCTTGGCGGTAGAGACAGTGGGATTGCGGGAGTTATCAGATGAGCATGGGCAAGTAGACAGTACACACTGCAACCACTGTGCACTAGCAGAGTGGGTAGTGAAAGCTTAGGGTGCTTTATGAGGTTCAATCATGCAGACTGCTTTGTCGTGGATGGTACCAAGCCGGATCTGCTCTAATCTGGGGAAACAGAGCATTTCTTCACAATTCATGGCCTTGTTTTTTTTTTGGGGGGGGGGGGCGGAGATGGAGGTGGGGAAGGAAGTGACAAGATAGTCAGCTTCTGACCCACTCTTGTAGCCTTGCTATTTGTGTGACTGGTCTAGTTGATGACACCCAGAATATTGATGATGAAGAAAAATATTCATTCTTTTAATTGAATCATAGAAAATAATGTGCGTGCTGTCAAAATCCAAGTCATTTACTCGAACACAATATTATTCTTTTTCTACACCATGAAATATAATTTTTCAAGTGTTTATCTCAGGTCCCGCCAGACTTCCTGATTCAACTTTAATAGGCACATTTGGTCTTAATAAGTAATTTTAACTAATGGAAACTGTTCATATGAGAATGTCCAATTTAGAGCCTGCTGGTACTTAATATGCATGCATTACATGATTAAAAGCACAGAAATAACCTTCTGAAAATGATCCACCACATGTAGTCCATATACTGTACATGGTGCAGTAAACCATTGCTTCTCATTAAGTATCTTGCTAAATTGAATTATGAAGTGATTTTACTATCCATTAGAGAGCAATGATTTAGATTCAGGAACAAATGATGTTTGTGTCCAAGATCATGACATTTTACTGCAACGATTCACATTTTATCCCAGATACAGTGTGGACTGCAAAACAGGTTTAAACAGAAATTCTAAGTGAATGCCTAACTATCTAATCTCTCTGGTATCATGTAGCTCAGATCAATTCTAATCCACCTTGCTGTTGTTTCCCATAGATACCATATAAAAATTAGTTTTGCTGCATTTTGGGAAAACACAAACATCAACCTTTACAAAATCCTGGATGACTGCAGCTTTGAAACCACAGATTTTTAACCAATTTTGGAATTCCAGGAAAATATATAGGTTTGTCCATGAAGTGGATTTTATTTAATACCCTGATAAATTGTTTCCCAATTTCTCACTCACTTACTGGAGTACATTTGGAGAATATTGTTGTTGCTATGCAGGAAGATGACAACAAAGCAAGCAACAAAAACATGGAGACACTAAAATTGTGGAGAAATAAGGGGGGGGGGGGGTGGTAACAGATAGAAAACTACTAATAATGTACATACTTCAAAATTTCAATGTTTTACTTCATACAGCTCAATAAGAAAATAGAAACAGTTTCAAATGAAGGTAAGGTAATACAGTGGTTAAAATTACTGTGCTAATATTCAAAGGCCAGGACTAAGCATCCAAGGTAGAGCTCAAATCCCATTATGGAAGCCAAGGAATTTACATTCAGTTAATTAAAATAATCTGGAACATAAAGTTGGAACTAATATTGATGATTAAAAAATGACCGGATTGTTGTAAAAACCTAGCTGTTTCACTAATATCCTTCTGGCAAGACAATCTGTCAGTCTTACTTGGTCTGGCCAACATGTGAAACTAGAGTCACTATAATGTGATTGATTCTTAACAGACTTTTTAAACAGGCTGAGAAGTCTTTCGATTCAGAGGCAATTTGGAAAAAGAAACGACATATACTAGCCAAGCCCACCCTGCCATATTCCATGAATGAATGAAGAAACTGTCAAATGCAACACATCAGCTCTGGCCACAATTGACATTCACTGGAATTCAACCTAATACTTTATGATTACTGATCTCTTATTGTTTTTAGCAGCTAAAATGAAGTAAGTAATCTTGGCCCCTTAAGTTCACTGCTCACATATAACCTGTGGGAAAATAATGTAAATAGACAAGTCCCAAGGTTAATCAGAGGCTAATTGCTGAAGAAAGTTTACGAAGAGCAGCAGCTGCGGGCAAATCCCAACTGCTTGCATGGAGCAAAGCAAGGATATCAAAATCAGCAAAACCAACATGAAATGGTTTCTTCCCTTTTTTCAAGTTTACAATCATCACATTTCAAAACACTAATGAAGTGCAATGCCTGTGCTGATATGTGACAGGTGCACATTAGACATAAGACTTCTTAAAATGTCTTTTATATAACTGGAACAAGGTTGTTCTTAAGCAAACAACAAAACATTATTGAGCAAGTTCACACAACTGATCATTACACCGCTCTTCTATTCTCTCCATTACCATCGGATTAACAATTACTTTTAACCTATTCCATATGAAGACGAGGATCATTTTAAGCAATTTCAGTCCAGGTTAAAATCCATGGGCAGTTTTCCTAATGGGGAGACAGCTAATACACCACCAATCAGTGCAGCACAAAAACAATTTAAATATCACTCTTCCACTGTGAGCAGATTCTGGACGGAACGGACTAGCTGCCAGCAACGGCAGTTTCACTTCCCCTAAATCACTCATTTACATCCAGCCAAAACTGATCCAGGAGCAGACTCAGGGATAGGAGGGTTTTCATAACCCTATTGACCTGATATCTTTCTGCTAACTTACTTCAAATTGGCAGGGAAGTTTCAGCAAATTCATTGGGAGCTTTTAAGAGGGGCTTGGATGGGCACATGAATGAGAGGAAAATAGAGGAATATGGGCATTCTGTAGGTAGGAGGGACTAGCTATGTCATCACAACAGTGTGGGCCGAAGGGCCTGTTCTGTGCTGTGCTGTTCTATGTAACTTCATGTCCTTACCAAGGCCCTGGCTAAAATGTCAATTAGCTCCTACTGTTGTAATTAGACCCCAGTTCTTAAATTCATGAGCTTCATGGCTGCTTTAGTAGGATCTATGTCCTTCTGCAGACTCAAATTGGAAAAAAGGCGAGTTCCTGGCAGTTAGGTCAATGATTCAATTTTAAGTTGCCCACTCTCTGGTTTAAAACAGCACAGTTCTCACTTACCTTTCCACCATTGTAATCATCTTCAATACCTGTGTACAAGTGCTACATTAGCAACATCTGTAACGTCACATTTCATTGAAAGTGTTCCCTTAGGAACACTATTTCCCAAAATCCAGCTTTTCCCAAAGTCCAGTTTTTGAATTGATGTTTTTCTCTGATGAGCAGCAAACATGAGAAAATGACAAATGAAACCTAAGCATCAGTTCTGAGGAAAGATCCTCAACCTGAAATGATAACTTTGTTTCCCTCTCTGTCTGACATGCAGTGTTTCCAGCAATTTTCTGCTTTTATTATCCATGTATTAATGCTCTTGCCAGCTGCTGTAAACTGCAGCAAACACAAGAGTGTCCCTCAGTTAGGCAATTTACAAGAGACTACAGATGCTGGAATCTGGAGCAACAAATGAGATGCTAGAGAAACTCAACTGGTCAAGCAACATCTGAGGAGGGAAACTGACAGTGCATTTCATTTGTGACGCTAATAGTCCCATCGCCCACTTAAAGTTGGATAGTTTGGTTGGCCCTGGGAAACACATTGGCTCAGGAGAAAATGAGCAGTCCCCAAGCAGCCAATAGTTTGTCATCATATCAGCAATAAAAGGATTTCCTGATCTATTTCAGAACTGATCCTATTCTTGTTAAAAAATATTTTATGAATAATTTTGTGAATAAAAGCTTAAAACTGACAAGATGTTAACCTTCACTTTCAGCATTGAATACCACTCAACAGGGAGCATGCTTCAAAGGATGACATAATGTTTTATCTTCACCTCCACCACAGTTACGGTGGTTATCTTCTATATCAGGTATCAGCTCGGCTCACTTGCACCTCTGGGTCAGGTAATTACAAATTCCACTCAAGACATTTATGAGCAAAAACAAAATAACTCTGGTGCAGCGCAGAGTATCAGCAACATTGTCTGTAGTAGTTATTGGTAGTTATAAAAAATCTCACAACATTATGTCAAAAACTGGGGGAGTTATTCCTGTACTGGCCAATATTTATTCTTAATCCAACATTACTACTTTGTATTAGATGGCCATCGTCACATTACTGATGGAAACTCGCTGTGTGCAAATTACTACACAGGCTACGCCACAAGGTACTTCATTGACTATAAAATGCTTTGGAGAGACTATATCTGTTTGAGAGACTATACAAATGCACATCTCTTCCTGTCTTTTCTGGTAATGGAATTAGAAAACCATTTAATTAGAATTAGAACACCATTTCTAACCCACAATAGCCAGAGAGATTCACAAAATGTGGATTGCATTCTAAAATTTTCATTCACCACATTATGAGAACACTCAAGAAATTTCATTTTCTTTCATACTATTTTAAATGTGCTGGCTAGGGCATCTGCTTTAAATGCCTAGTTTTCAGCTATTATTAAAAGGAGCTTATATTGTACTTTAACATCAATGCATCTGCTGTACTAAAATAGTACACAGAGAAAATAAAATTCAAAGCATTTCTGGGTACAATGTGACCATTGGAAAATAATTCACATGTGCAGTGCACAATGCAACTTCTAAATAGTTCCAGAGAACTAAAATGTGACTCCAAAACCAAAGCTGGCACAATAATTACAGGGTAAGGGTTCAAATATTATTCACATTTAACTTCAAATGCTAAAAATACAAATGAAGTCAGGCAGCTTCTGTTGGGAGAGAAGCAGAGTTAATGTTTCAGGTGAAGAACCATTCATTAGAACTGTAAGATGTCCCTCACTAACAGCATTTAAGTAAACCACCTGCCAAGAAAAAGTGGTCAGGAAAAGAATAAAGGGGCAAAAGGAGGTGGAAGTGGGAAGAATTAAATATGACTTCTTGTAAGATCTTGTAAAATAAAAATCTTAAAAATGTTCATTAAAATGAATCAAAAATGGCCTTCTTTAAGTGAAGCACTAAAATTCAGTACTAGCTCCTAATTTATCTATATCAAACACAAACACTTGGAAATCAGTCCACCATTGTTTAACTGCTCTGCTTTTACTAAGACATTTTTCTTTAATATGTTGATATAGATATTTTTATTCAAACATACTTCAACCTTCAGAGCCAAATGCTTCTTCTATAGTAAGTACAGGATATATTGTTCTGTTTCAGTGGCAATTAACATCCCTGATCAAAAAATCAAATGCACATCATTGTATGCATACTTGGTGAGGAGACTAAAATTGACTATCATTCCCTATCAATCTGAAGGTGGTACTGATGTGTCAAACACACAGCACCTACGATTCAGCACAGAGAATTGTAGATCATTGTATTATAAAAATCTGGAACTAAATGATTTCCAGACATTTAACTTCCTCATAATTACTTGCAACTCTTCTCATATGGTCACTGCACCTGTTAAGTGCAGCATACGGGCACATGTCCCAAATTCCTTCAGTCTTAGTTTGCAAAGCAGATTCCTAATTGATGATATGCCATGTGTGTCTTGATCTCAAGATTCAAAATTATTGTACCAACATGCATAAAAGTACAATAAGACATTTTAATAATTTGATTTCTGAAAATAAGTTCTTTCCACTATCTGCTTGATTACTTGAACTCAGTCTTAGCTAAATGATTTACTTTTATATATGCACTTGAATGGTGTTTTGCTTAACTCCCCTGAGTATAAGTTTCTCTTTTAGTTCTTCAAGACTTATCCCCTTTACTCCCAAGACTCGGTGGTCTTTCCTACACCTTTATCAAGTCTGAATTCAATACATTTGCATGTAATCTGATTACACAATTTAAGCCTTGTGATAACTTTAATATTCACACAGTTGTATTTTCACAAATATCATGTGAATTGTGGCAGAAAAATACATGCTAATATTTCCTTCCAATCCATGCTGCAATGGAATAGCTTCCAATCTTCTTCAATGTCTTTCTCAGAAAACTGGAGGATTCTGTAATGCGAATTACATGCAAATGCACGTTAAAACCGCTGCACACCAATTTCTTCTCATCAAACAAGGTGCATATCAGAGAGGATAACAAATGAAACTTAAGCTATCACGTAAGTGGTTTCTGTCTGGAAGTGATAGCTCAAAGTAGTGTTTTTGCTATTTCAGAACTCATCATTAATTATTGCTAGACTCTCAAGTTATGTGACAGTGCCCGTCTTGAGTATTATGTCAACCATGTTTTTGGGACTGTGGCTCACTTTGATATGCACAAGTACAATCAGAATAAAACTATCTACAAGCTGCAGTGATTCAAATAAGATAATTCACAACTATTTTCTTGAATACAATTTAAGATACTAATTAAGCATTTGCCTTCTCATACAGCAAAACAGGCCACGCCTGCTACCTGCTAAGTTTTCCATCTGTAATACGAATTTTTTCTCGCTCTCCACAGATACTGCCTGAGGTATTGGCATTACATACATTCTCTTTTGGCTTCAGGTTCCAAAGAAGTTCTTCACTACATTTCACAACTTTAATGTATCCCATTATTCATTTTCTCTTTCTCCAACTGGTCTCATTAATAGATTATTAATAAGATGACTCAAATATTGGAGTCACTTGGGCAACCCTTGCCTCACCCCTTGTCCCATCCATCCCTCCCCATCCGATCTGCAACTTGTTTTCTCACATTCCCAGTTCTGGTGAAGGAACTTCATCAAATTTTAATTGTTTCTCCTTCCATAGATGTTGCCTGACCTCACCAATGTTTCCTACCTTTTCTATTCTTGTTATAAAATACAATGAAGTTGCAATTCATGAAGAAATAGAAAAGTCAGGGTGAAAGCATTATTACGTTTGAAAACACTTTACAACAATAATGAGTCCAGTCCAGGTTTGGTACATACCAAGAACTGAGCAAAAAAGGCCTGTCCCCAAGTCAATATCCCCATGTGCCCAGTACTAATTAGTAAGGTTGGAATCTGGGATTTGCACTTTAGCATTACTTGAAATGATGACCCCAGAATATAGTGGAAATGATGGAGCAGGGAAGGGATGATGAAGTAGAGAAAGGAAGGTGTCATGGTGTTTCGGAACCAGAGTCAGCAACCAGCAGATGAATGGTTCTTTAGAGTAGTAACTTTGTTAAGCAAGCACAGATATTTTCAGATGAAGTAAAAGTTTGGTGTTATTTCATTTGTGTCTCTTGCTGCAGATAGTGCTGTACTCACTTGGAATCTCATATGGAGCTTCCCATTCCCAATCAAGCACCTCATCCTGTCACTGATTCAAGCAGTTTCTAGATGTCCTGCAGTACCTTGGATTCAGAAAACTTAGTGCATGTGTAATACATCTGTAAACAGATGATTCTGCTCAAGCTCAGATGGAAGAATCCAATTCTGTTCATATTACAACAATTGTCCTTATTCAATTGCCTCCTATGTTAATTTGAGCAAAAATATATTAAAAGCTGCATGCAACAAAAGATCTTAGTTTTTCACTCAATAAATAGTTATTACAATGTCTTGTTTATAAACTTGGACACACAAAAAAATTAGCTTTATGTATTCTTCGTTTCCAAACTAAATGCTGATTTTTATAGTTTACATAGTCAAATTATTTTGTTAGCTTTTTTTTAAAATTGATGTCTTCTGGCATTTAATATTCTTCCTCCGTTTCGATAAGCTTAAAAGTGCACATCCAAAGCAGCATATATTACTTAATATTTAATGCATGCCTAATAGACTCTTTTGGTTGTGGGCAGTGACCTTGAGTAGATATACTTCTAAGAAGTCAGAATGCAAACAGAATGACCCAGGGGACAGTGAGGGGGACATTTCCCATTCAACTTGTACAAGTGTTCTTAACTGACCAATTTAATAATTCAGAGATGGCCAAGGAAAATTATTTCAATTCGCTTTATTAAATTGTGAGGGTAATTCTGACAAAAGACCTGCAGTCTCCCCCCCCCCCCCCCCCCCCCAGGTAGTTTAATCTACAAAGAGTCACAAAGAAGAATGAATGTGAATTATAAATAGAAGACGACACTCATACTACATAATTAAAATACACTTTAAAAATGACTTGCTCATTATTAATTTACATGTCTTATGAGAAAATATGGGACATGAATTCCACATGTTTGTGCAAAAATTCATATTGGATATTCCCTAATGGTGGAAAATATTCTTAAAAATCAGCTGCATAAAAGCAGGGCTAATAATTTGTCAAGAATCACTTGGAAATCAATATCACTTTGAAATAGTCCTGCAATTTATTATTACAACCTATATCTAAAAGGATATTCATTCATTATTGGTATTTTTAATTACTTCTGTTGCTTAAACATTTTGATACATTTAACTCACAATCAAAATTCTGTAGATGTTAAAAACTTGAAATAAAAACACCAGAAATACTGAGCAGGTCAGTCAAGATCAGTGAAGAGAAAAATGTCTGAAGTTGCAGCCCTTTTATCCATTACCCAATTTTCCCTCACTTTGCTCTTTCATTCAAGGCCATTATGACAACTAAAATCTATTAAATTTCTATCTGGCATTCCTTGAAAATGTAATTTTTGTCAAAGAAAATAACCAACATTAGCAGATTTGGTCGAGTTGTAACTGTGCAGTACATCTCTTGGATATACTTGATTGGTTTTGTAGTTCAAAACTATTCATCAGTTATGCAGAATTCTTGATGCATGCAATCACAGCAAGGAAAAGGTCCCACTATATCCCAACAAACTAGTTACTGTATGTATTTCAAACAGGGTATGATACTATTAGTCCATTTGTCTAACGTGTTCATGAGGCAACAGTACACTTTGCATCTGTTGAGCTACAACCTTGAAAAAATAAATTCCTCTTTCCTGGATTCTGCCAGCATTAGTTCAAGGCTTGAAAGGAGGATTTATTTTTTGGGGGTAAAACCAAACAATATATTCAGAATGTTTAATTGAAGAAGAAACGCTGTCCTATCCAAACACAGATAGTGCTGCAGATTGTTCCTTTTAGGTTAGATAATATCTTGAATAATGTTTATGTCAAGGAACCTTGTGATTCTTGCTTCTTGAAAATTTCAAGAGAATTTTTCATATTGCTAAGATCCTGTGGATGTGAAACTGGTAAATGATAAATCTACATCACTGAGGCATGAACTAACGCTATCAGAATCTAGCAAGCAGTAGTCTGTACCATTGGGTTGGTTTTAATTTGAGCCTTATATTGCAATAATAAACTCACCCCAGTGCAAAAAGATTTTATTTCATGTCATTAAATTTTAAAATTAATACAAGTAATATAATGCAAGGTTCACTTAATTAAATTACAAAATTGCTTTATACCCAGGGAAAACATGTTAATCAGTTCACATAACAGCTTTAATCTAGTTTCTAGTCATGTTACACAGGAATATTAGCAATACAATACCATATTTAGCAAGAAGGAAATTTTAAATTGAGTATTTTTAAAAAAACAAGCTTATGGATTTCTTCAGAAGGGTCAAGCTGCTTCATAGATTATGTTGACCACTTATAACAATTAGCTGAACAAACATAAAATCTGTTAATGCACTTTGAGTGTTACATTTAATATTCAAAATGTTAATGAAGCCGAGTGGCAGGCTTCAGGAAGAAACAGAATGGAGGTAAATTTTCAACATCAATCAGATGAAAGTCTCAGCCATCAAGACAAACAATCTCCATTAATGAGCCACATATAACATCTGGTGTTAGCAAAAGACAAGGAATGAGACTTGAGGGATACTGATAGTCATCTCAAGGAAGTCAAAGAACAAAAGAATGCTCTCTTGAATTAGAAAATAGAAAATACTGGAAACAGTACATCAGCAGTGCCTTTGGAAAGAATAACATTTAACGTGTTAAAGCCAAGATTTTTCATGAAAATTCAAAAAGGTTAAAGATAAAATATGTTTTAAGAGGCAAGGGGAGGGGAGGAAATAACAAAAGGGAGGGGAGGAAATAACAAAAGGGAGGGCTGTGAAAGGGAAAACACAAAAGCACAACTGAAAGCAGCTAGTGCCGTACACTCAGCTCTGCACAGTTATTCAATAAAATTATGGCTAATCTTTAACCTCAGTGCCATTTTCCTGTATTAACCTTACTACCTAAAAATCTATCAGCCTGTCTCTAAAGCCTTCTTGAGGAAAGAATTCCAAAGAGTCGCTACTCTTTGGGTGAAAAATATATTATGAAATTATTATCTTGGCCCCACATGGCCAACCCCGTAATATGGGGAGACTGAGCGATGACTTTATACACGTTTATAAAATTGTGAAGGACATAGATAGGATAAGATAGTCTATGTCTTTTTTCCTCAGAGTATTGGAGTCTAAAACTAGAGGACATAGGTTTAAGGGTGAGAAGAGAGAAATTTAAAAATCTAAGAGGAAATGTTTTCCACACAGAGGGTGGTGAATATCTGGAACAAGCTGCTGGAGGAAGTAAAGGAGGCAGAAACAATTACAACAACATTTAAAAGGCATTTGAACAAGTAATTGCATAGGGAAAAAAAGTAGAGGGATACAGTCCTAATGTGGGCTAATGGGATTAGCATAGATAGGCATCACAGTCAGCCTGGACAAACTGAGCCATAAGGGCCCGTTTCTGTGCTGTACATTTCTACGATTTCTCTCCGAATAGATACTGCCTGACCTATTGAGTATTTCCAGCATTTTCTTTCATTTCAGATTTCCTGCATTTGGAAACAAACTTAAATTATACCAATTTCAAATAAAGGGCTATAAGGTCTATAATAAAAAGAAGAGAACTAAGGAAGTTCAACACAGATGTAACAGGGGGACTAACAAGAGCAAAGATTAGATTAGGAATGAACATGAAAGGAAAAGAAAGGGCATTTTATAAACATAAATAGTTAAAGACTGGTAATTAAGTACAAAGACCTTCATGTGGAAGCAGAGGGCGTGACTGGCAAATGAAAAGAACTAAGCATGTGACTTCCTTGGGAGAGAGGATGCTGCCAGTCAGGAGTATTGATAGGTCACCAGTCATGATGGGATGCATCTTCGGTTACAGAGGGAAGTGAAATTGAAAATCACAGAATTTCTCTTCATAGCCTTCTATAATCATCCAGATGAGTCAAGGATCGCAAATGTTGCAACACTTTAAAAGTTGGGAGAATGATAAACCCAGCAATTACAGTATAGTCAGACAAACCTCAGATGGGAAAACTTTTAGAGATAATAATTTGTAACATGACTGGCATATTATAATAAATTAGACCAATAAAGTATGATTGCCATGCATTAGACTTGTTAGTAAAATTTAGATACCATAACATTAAACGGAGATTAATACATTGATACAGCTGAAGGACAGTACTGTTTTTTTCTTAAATTTAAGAAATCATTGTAGTGGGAGTGGAGAGATCACCAAGATAATGGAAAAAAATTTTTTAAAAACATGAAAAATAGAATTGGGCAAATAATAAGAGAATATATTTAAAGGGATATGGTTGAAAACTGATAAATTGAATATCTCCAAGAAAAACTGCCAGTGACACAATGGGTTCCTTTGTTCATGTGTCATTTTAAAATCAGTAACTTAAGATCTTTTACTTTTACATCAATACCAGTTAAAATAATGGAATCTAGATTAACCATAAGGATTACCAGCAGGATAATAACCAAGTACGAATCTACTTGGATTCATTTGTAAAAGATTGTTGCCTGACCGAATTCCTTGATACTTTTGGGGAACTAATTTCCCAAGTGAGTTGCTAAACATCAGCTAATGTGGCAGAAATAAAACAAAGCAAAAGGTAACTTTTAAAGAGAAGATGGCTCTGGTATAATCTCGACACATTTCCACAAGTGGCTCAGTGGTATAAGCTATCTATCTCAGGATGAGAAAGGAGATGGATGGTAGGATGAACAATAATGGGGGCTGGGCAAATGACCTAAAATCTAACCTTAAATGTTCAAAGGAAAATTGGTCTAAAGATAAAACATATAGACTAAAAAAAAGATGAGACACAGTATGACAATAGATTGGTGGCTAACAAAAAGGGGAAATCCCAAGGTCTTTTATAAGTACATTAACAGTAAAAGAGCTATCAGAGAAATAGTTAGTTTGTTAGTTAAAAATTGTGGTCATTTGGTGGAGGCAGAAGGCATAGCTGAGATGAGCACTTTGCATTTAGCAAAGGGAAAGATTTGGTTAAAACATTCATTTTGTTTTAGGAAAATGATGCTGCTGGGATGATGGATAAGGCAAAAGGTGATAAAGAAAATACGAGAAGGCTGACAGAATTTGAAGTGCACAAGTTGCCTAATCTACATGGGATGCATATCAGGTTGATGATCGTTAGAAATGGCAGGAGATACCGATTACCATCTTCCAATCCTCAAATACAGAAGTGGTCCCAAAAGACTGCTAATGTTATGCCCTTTTTGAAAAAGGAAATATGGCTAAACCTCTCAACTAGAGACCACCCAATTTAACTCTAGTGATGGAAGACCTTTTAGAAACAACCATCTGGAGGAAAATTACAAGTTACTTAGATAAATATTGATGAATAATATTGACCAGCATGTACCTGTAAGGGAAAACATGTCTGACTAATTTCATTGTGTCCATTAATGATGGAATAGAGAGGGTAAATGATGACATTGCATTTGATGTTGTGTACATGGATGTTCAAGAGGCATCTAATGAAGTGTCACATTACAACCCAGAGTGTACTCATGCTTCTGAAGAAAAACACCAATCATCTGCACCTTGTTCTTCAGCTCATCTCCCTCTGACTTCTGCACTTGTTCATTGAAACACAGAGCCAAAGATGAGTTGGTAGTCAGAAGGTGGCACATCTGACCTCCCACTCCACTGTTGGTTGAGCACAGAGCCCAGAAACTGAGCATAGACGTACTGAGCAGAGGATTGGCTGCACTTCATATTCAGTCCTTCAAGCTTTACATTCAGGATAGCTGACACAAGCAGCACAATTCTGAGTAATAAGGGAAGTACTTGCAAGTGGTTTACTGACTTTAATGCTTTTAATTAATTTCTTGTGATCTCAAAGATGTTAAAATAATTAGAACAAGAAATGTTTAAATTAGTCTATTTGAACAATTTTCAAATGTCTCAACCTCAACAGCCTCCTCTGTTCAAGGATAATTACAGACGGATGGTAAGTGCTGGTCTTGTCAGCGACTCCAGTATCCCATGCACAGGGAACCAAAAACGTGATCCACCAGTTGAGTACTTGGGCCACTGCGTACTATTTTAGATATATATTAGTGAATTGAACATGAGGATACAGAGAAGATAACATGAGACTTCAAAGCACAGCAAACACCAAGTAGACTTCAACCATCAAAATGCAGGTGGGTAGCATGTATAGGCATAATGGTAAATGAATTTCAAATCAAATACAAGTGTCCAGTGATAGATCCTGATAGAAAGTGTGAGAAGAGACATCACAAACTAAATGGTGAAAATAAAACAAAAAATGAGTACTTCCAGCATTTCCTGTTACAAACTAAATAGTGTAATTTTAAAAGTCATGCAAGATCAGAGACAATTAGGGATGCATAAATATTTCCAAGGATGCAGGTGTGATTAACAGTAAGGTAGATGGGATCCTGCATTTTACAAAGAAATGAATAGAAGGGCAAAATCCACGAAGCAATGCAAAACCAATAAGCAATAGATCCATATTTAAAAGTGAAAAACTATGCATGCCAACAATCTGAAAGGTTTGAAACAAAAGTAGAGAGTAAGATGAAAGCACACTGACTAGAAACCTTAACTCTATTTCTCTCACCACAGCTGCTGCTTTACTATCATGTGTTTCTAGACTTCTCTGCTTTTATTTTAAAACACATTCAGCCCTAGCTGGGGAACAAAGGCTTTGAAGAGGGTACTGGAGATATTTACTGGCACAGTTCCATGGATGAGTGATTTTATTACTTGAATCGACTGCAAAAAATGATTTTGTTCTTCAAGCAGAGAAAGAAAATGAAAGTGAGATTACAAAGTGGTAAAGCTATAAAACGAACCAAATGAGTTTGCAAATAGGGCCGAAGAGAACAAAAGCAGAGATTCATAATAGATCTATACAAATCATTTCTTCAGCTGCAATTGGAATATTATGTCCAATTAAGGGACTTCTCCCTTTGGAAGGTCAAAGTCAGGGTGCAGAAGAGATTTATGAACATGATATAGGGACAAATAGGTTGACTTACAAGGAAACTACAGAAATTGAAATTTTGATATACTGAAAAATTATAGGATTTTTAAACAATATAACTGTGGTAAAGATGCTTCAGTGAGCTAATAACACGCAAACGTTAAAACTGGGGGTGCAAGAAACCCAGGCTAGACAGATAGCATGAAGCTCCTGTTTCTCCAGAATAGGCTGTCAGCTGAACTATTTCCCAGCATGCTGAGTTACATCATGGGAACACAACTTTTAGTACTTCTGGCTTTTCCTACCAGTCATGTTGTCAGATCATAAAAAAAATGCTTCCCTGTGTTCCACTACAGAAAGAATAGGCAAGTGCATCTATGCTAAATGGATGATATTCTTTCTGCCCTAAATGGTTATTAATTCCTCAACAGGAATATATATTTAAAAATCTGAGTAAACAAAAACAATTAGAAGCTTTAATTTAAAAAAAACCCACAGTTCTCAATTATTCTACCATGAGAAGTAGAAGTACTGTTTATATCACCTCATAAGAGAACCATTTACACCATATCTGCATCATCCAAATACCTAGCATTCTGCTGTGCTCTGATCGCTAAAGCCACAATCAGTACCCCTCTAGACTGTAAGTAACCTGGAGTCTGACAGCTACATTTAATTTAATGTTCTTCAGGTCTGGGAATAATTGCCTAAATGAAGTTATCTATTTGAAGTGCTTGTTTGATTTCATTTTAATTGCATTAAGATTTTATGTAGCACTGTATTGATGAGATTATAGTTTAACACACTGGCTTATAGTAAGAGCTACCCATACAGACCATGTATCTCTTGTTCTTGCCTCACAACCAGCCACTTCCCTTACAGTGCTACCACCTGCACCAAACCCATTCCAGCTCCCCGAGGGAGATGACCATGCCTGATGGAGCCTAAAGGGAGGGCATATGTGAGACACCTACAAAGTGGTGTGCGTAACTGGCTAGTGGCAAGATGGAACAGTGTTCCCATGGTATTAGGGGACATGACTCTATGATCTATTGAAAGAAGCCATGATCTAAATGTTGAACTATACCCCCATACAGGGTCAAACCTAGTTTCTCAAAGTATTCATACTTTGAATAGTTTTAAGGAACAGAAACCAAAAAACTCATGTCCAGTTAGCGCTGTTCACAGAAGTTCACTTGATATTAGTTTAACTTCTATTGTGTACTATTACAACATTTAAGATCGTGCATCCACTATTCCACTTTGGTAATATTTCTGCTTAATATACTTACCTTTCTTGATTAAGAGAAGGCTGTTTGTTCTGCACTTGCAGGTTGCTGTGAATTGTCTCAGACTCTGGATGCCTGTGTTGGTTCATTAAAAAAAACATGCTTTAAATATTTGCAGATATCAAAGAAATCTGTCAGTGCCCAGGTACTAGATGTCTCAATAACCTATCAAAGCTCATGATTAAGTCATTATTTGGACACTTGAAATTAAAATGAAATCCAACAACCACATAATATTTCAGTGACTTGCCTGTTTATGGATTCCCTGACAAGCAGGAGGCTGTCTAATAAGATTGCTCCTGTTCAGCAAGCTTCTGCTCAAAATGCATTTTGAAATAAACTCATGCCTTGGATCTATTTGAAAAAAAAAGGCAGAGAGTCTCAAAGTATGATATCCTGGTACAGGTGGATTTCACATGAAATCTATGCTAACTAGTGATAAAGTTAGTTTTAACCTCCAAATCGTATTCCATATGTGAGCAGTGGCTTACTAGTAGCACTCTGGCTTCCAAGTTAGGCTTTGGGTTCAAGCTTCACTTCTTCAACTGGAATGGATAATCTCAATTTACACTCAAAGTGTGCATTGCCATTAATATCTTTTAGA
The DNA here is from genome assembly GCF_009764475.1 of Pristis pectinata. Classification (NCBI taxonomy): domain Eukaryota; kingdom Metazoa; phylum Chordata; class Chondrichthyes; order Rhinopristiformes; family Pristidae; genus Pristis; species Pristis pectinata. The sequence goes on along the minus strand of NC_067410.1, from coordinate 76,316,759 downwards.
TGAGAAAAATTGTTGTATCGCTCTGTACTATTTACAGGAGAAGGGGAATAACTCCTGTTGTATGACCTAATTAACTGCCAATCAATGTCACTAAAACAAAAATTATCATAATCACATTACAGTCAGCAGCTTGCCGAGTGCAAATTGACTGCAGCATTTCTTACATCACAATCATGACTATAGGTTAGAAGTACAACATTGGCTGCTAAGTGTTTGGATTTTCCCAATGTTAAGAAGGTTTCTATAAAAATGCATTATGATATAGATATGTTTAAATTAATTTGCACTTAATGGGTCAAAACCTTGCCAATGTGCTAGCATGAAATGATCTTGCCAGTGATATTGAAAACATTGACTTGTTAGATTTACATTCATGTACATTTGATTTTATTGAAATATATATATCTACAGCCCAAAAGAAATGAGCATTAGTATGATTAAATGCAAGTATTGGGAGTCAGAGAATTGACAGGAAAGAAATTGATGAAAAATAATGTTTAATCTACAAACGTTCTCCTGATCAGCAGGGATTTGTGGAGTCATTACCATGCTTGAAGTCGCAGCAAAAACTTTATTCGTCATATATTGCTCTTGTCGAATGCAATAAAATATTATACTTTTGAATAGAATATGTAATTAATAAAAAAAATCAGACATAATCTATTTGCTAATATTACTGGTTTCAGCAATTTAAAAGTACCCAAAGCCCCAAGTATGTTAACTGATCATCAACCATTACAGTCAAGCTCCTTGACACTTCAGAGGAAAATCAAAACATTTGTATCCTCTATATCTGATCCATTAAAATTTACAAGACAAACCTCTTGCGAAAAGAAAGTACAAATAGAAGCTTGATAGAGCAGAAAATTGGGCATCTGAGTGCAAGCTGATCATGAGAGATTCCATCTTATTCCACATGTCATACTTTGTAAACACATCTTGAAAATATAAAAAGAACTTTATTTTAAAGCAAAAGTAATCAAATAACAGATACTGGACTCATTTTTCCAGCTTTTATTAAGTTATTAATTAGTTTGATCTCAATCATATACCCATTGAAGGCCAGCATGGTGTAGAAATTAACCATACCTAAATATGAAAAAGCAGAAGGTCATTGGGGGGGAGCAGGCAGAACACATCTGGTCACAACTGCTAAGAACCCTTAAAGTTGTACTTCAGATTCAACCTATAAATAGGTGGGACAGAATAGCACTGTACATGTGATCAAGAATGGCACTGTAAATATGATCCAGTGCCACAGTCTCTGTAGAATCTGAAAATTCTACCACTGAACATCCCAGGAGGAAGGTGAATCCACTCGCAGGAGATATATTCTCTTTGAATAATGTGTAGTCATAGAACCATGAATAGCAGTGACAGAGTTTATCAATGCATGGCCCAGAGAGCATCCAGACCTTGGAAGCCAAGAAGAAAATTTCTGTTTGCCTTTGCGTAGTTGCCAAGGTAAACAATAAAGTATGACAACATCTTAATAGGTTGTGTTGCCAAGGTGCTTTATAAATTCTTAATGCACGTTCATACACCACCAGAGAGAAATTTAGCAATTGCTGAGCTTCACACATTTGCAGAATTGTTCCATTTCCTTCTCTCCACTGCACACTACTGTCATATTGTATAGCTGCAGTACTAGCTTTAGAAGGCTAAAAGATGTTCTGACAGCACAGGTTTTCTTTCTAGATGCACCCATTATTATGCCACATGCTTTACTCAGAATAGTAAAAAGATTTTCCACACATTAATAACTCCCTTATCTGATTTTAAAATGAACTCTGTATTCTATTGTGATTAACATTATGGATGAGACTAATTAATTTTTCACTACTGATAACCCAACTTAAGTATTATGTCATTTTCTGTTACACGGACGAAAATATATTACTAAATAATTAATCTGACCTGGTCTTAGTTGGGCACCATTTTAACAATAATTTGGGTGGGGCAGGGAAGAAAGTAAAAAAAAAATCAGTAAAATTGTTCAGTTGTAATAAACACCTTAGAAACAAAAATAAAGAGAATTAATTATTTGATACCTGCAGTACATACACAACTTAAATGGATTTGTCTTTTTGTTTCATCCCAAAGCTTCTCTCTGTAGAGAGTAACCATAGAAACAGGACAAAAATCGATGAAGCTACACTTTCAAGACACTGCTTCAGACCTTATTGCCAGAAGAAGGTCAAATATATTGGGGAAGAAGACAGGGCACCTGGCAGGTGACATACAGTCAATTTACACTCCCCATTTATACTGACTGAGCAGTACATCAGCAGGATGAGCAATTACTGTGGACATATAATTCATGCATGAAGAACCAGAGTAGTGGCTGGTCACGTCCCAAGAGATAACTGAAAATAACTAGTGTATCCCTTCACTTTACACGGCTGCTCATTCCAAAATGTTATGGAATCTGCAGTACTTCAAAATGTCAAGTGGTCAAATGTAAATTAATGCAGATCATGTGTTTTTTTTTCCATTCCATAGAGCACTGTAAGTGTGTAGGAGGAGCAGAGTGCAGCAATGTACTGGAACTGATGGGATGAAGGTAAGTTATTTGGCACCATAAGCATTAATAAGCTGGTCAAAATGTATTTTGTATGATGATAAAGTAAATAAGCACTTAGGGAAACCCAATTTATCTTCCATTGTTTAGCTTTGGCTGCATATTCAATATTAATATAAAGGTGCTTTATATTACATTTAAGATATAATTATGTTGATGTGCATTATGCATTTGCAAGCTGTGGAAATCAAATACCAGGAATATTTATTGAGTAAAAACATCCAGGAAAGTAGACATACCTTCAAGATTATACAAATCAGGTAATTATTAATTCTTTCTGCATCTTAAGCCCTGAACTGAACCATTCTGCATTATATGAAGCTTCACAAACATTAGTATAGATCATTTAGCCAAGGGTACTGACATATTATCATATCGACACATATAATAATGTTCTTCTTAAGAATAGAGAAACTGATTTCTGTTATGTCCAAATGTTCCTGTGCAAGCCTACACCTTACAGAGAGTAGCACTTCTATTTTGCTGCCAAGCACAAAGGTGCACACTCTCCAGACAAGGGAGATGATACAGAAGAGGGTGAATTACAATCCATGGGAGAAAACAGCAAAGCAGATGGACAGACAGACTCAGTTGGCTTACCTGCCTCCTCCTGTGCTGTGACAAGTCTTTGATTCCATGGTTGAAAAGCAAAAAATTGCAGGATACTTGAAACCTGCAAGAAATCTGAAATTAAAACAAAGTTCTGGGGATACACAGCAGGTCAGGCAGGATCTGCAGTGAGAGAAATAAAGTGAACATTTCAGGCCATGATCCTACATCAAAACGGATGCTTTGTTGAGGAAGGGTCAAACACCTGAAATATTAAATTGTTTCTTTCTCCTTCATTTGCTGCCTGGCCCAAGATCCCCAGCATTTTTTGTTTTGATTCTCTACTAGTTGCTGCTAATTTTCTTGCTTCTGATAGTGAGAGTTCTAGCACAGTTCCTGCACTCCCTACAAGTATAAACTTTGACTGAGGAGATTAAAAATGTAAATAATCCTCCAAGTGTGGTTTTCTGAAGGCCTTGTGTTAAATAGCCAAAACTGAAACTGAATTCTTTGTCTTCACTAAGATCTGCAAACTCAACCACGTGTATGCATGGACTGTTCTATCAATTTATCCATGCAGGTGTAGATCATTCACAGCTTCCTAACCTCAGATTTATTCCAGGCTAAGGATCTCTGCCATATCTCACAGTTTGATGCTTGAGGCAGATCACCCATACTCTGTACAATGCTCAAAGACAGACAATCAATTGGTAAATTTAAATTGGTTTATTATTGTCACATGTACCAAGGTACAGTGAAAAACTTTGTTTTGCATGACATCCATACACATCATTTCATTACAACAGTGCATTGAGGTAGTATAAGGGAAAACAATAACAGAATGCAGAATAAAGTGCTACAGAATGCAGAATATAATGTTATAGAGAAAGCACAGTGTAGGCAGACAAAAAGGCACAAGGCCATAACGAGGTAGATTGTGAGTTCAAGAGTCCATTTTATCATACCAGGGGACCATTCACTGGTCTTATAACAGTGAGACAGAAGGTGAATATCTATTTTTCCATCAGTCCACAGGAGCAGGCAAAATGGACACAGTTATTTGTCTGCATTGTCACCTTCCCAAAGATGCAGGCAATAATGAACCGTAATCATGTCCTTACAGAGACCTCCTCTGCAACCTCTTGCTACAGATCCGAATGGTCTTTGAAGCTCTCTTCCACAAAGAATATGCCTCCTGTCGCACTGTTCTTCATCAACTTATGCAAGTCCCTCTGAGTCCCCGGGAGCACATACCTGCTCCATTCTCATTACTACAGCATCCATTCATTCAATAGCAACCCTCCAAAGTAGCAGAAAGAGTGTTGCATTGTAATCTGTCCCCTTAAGAGCAAAGATTACATCTGCTGTGCTCCATACCAACAGCTCCAAGAACTTGCAGTTCATCAATATGGAATGTTGCACTGAAACATCAGTTTTATTGCAACATTACATCATGAAACCTGATGATCTTCTGTGACTCATGCAATGGATGTTCTTGCTCTTTATGCAATTTTCAGAAAGTGTTAGGGTGACCCTTTAAAAGGCATTAAGGTAACTATTGCAATTTCTAGTGCAACATTTTCATGTCTTTCTTTTCATCATACTAATAGCCTAGAAATATCAGTCTCACTGTCATTGCTCTCCACATATTCCAAACCTTTACAAGATCTGTACATCTCTTCGATACCCAGAGACACTTATTGCAGAGCAAAATAAATAATTTCCACTTAACTGACATGTTGATGGTATTTATAATATTGTTTTCACATCAATGTTAATCCATTACAGATGGACATTGATGAAGCACCAGTATATCTCAGCAATCTGCCATCAATCTGATTGCCTGGTACTTTAAATGAATAATACTATGATCCCAGTGCACTGACACTAAAATTGTTTATGATTTCCAAAGACAATGGTACAACTTTGTGACCCTATTTTGGAGGTCCTAACACATGTTTTATTAGCAAGAAGGGTGGGGATCACAAATGCACTCTACAGACAAGAAAAACATGAGATTAGCATGAGTTGGGGTTATTAATAGATAATATTATCTCCCAAGTGAGAGAAAGAACAGAATGAATTTGACAGATGTATAAAGATTGCTGTGGTGAGTCTGCTCAGACTTTGAATAATTTACAATATTGACCTACAACTGTATCGTAGCAACCTATCGCTACAAGCTCAGGTTCCAGCAATCTGCTTTCTGAACACGGGAAATTCATGTTTTAGCATTTACTCTACAGTACTTCTGTCACAGCCCTTATGAAGCTTGACAAACAACAATGCCAGTGCCGAAGATTGAATATGTGCATCATCACTGTGCTGTGACACATGGTCTCTCTCACACACACACAGACACACACACAAAGGAAGTACTGTTGACCAACATTCTTTTGTATCTTTTGCCCCCAAAATTTGTTGCCTTTTTTATTAGTTTGTAGGAGAAAGGGATATAAAACTGGGCTCTTGTCGCAGAAGGGAATATTTGAAGAAGGATGGGCTTTTGCATTTCATGGAAGGCAAAGCAGAACCACCTTCAATGCATCAGTCCTTGGCAAATTTCAATGGTGAAAAGATCTTGACATTAGCTAAAGTTAGCAAAATGGATTGCTGTTAAGAAACAGTGATTTTGCTTCAGCCCATTGCCTTCAGATCTTAATTTGTTGTTAAATTTGCAGGTAAAGGAAAAGCAGGATGAGTCATAGAACAGTACAGCACAATACAGGCCCTTCAACCCACAATGTGCCGACCTTTAAACCTCACCTAAGACTATCTAACCCCTTCCTCCCATATATCCCTTGATTTTAAATTCCTCCATATGTTTATCTAGCAATCTCTTGAATTTGACCAATGTACCTGCCTCCACCACCACCCCAGGCAGCGCATTCCATGCCCCAACCACTGTCTGGGTGAAAAACCTTCCTTGGATATCTCCCTTGAACTTCCCACCCATTGCTTTAAAGCCATGCCCTCTTGTATGCAGCATTGGAGCCCTGGGAAAGAGGCGCTGGCTGTCTACTCTATTCCTCTTAATATTTTGTACACCTCAATCATGTCTCCTCTCAACCTCCTTCTCTCCAAAGAGTAAAGCCCTAGCTCCCTTAGTCTCTCCTCATAATGCATAGTCTCTAAACCAGGCAGCATCCTAGTAAATCTCTGCACCCTTTCCAACACTTGCACATCCTTCCTATAATGAGGCGACCAAAACTGGACACAGTATTCCAAGTGTGTTCTAACCAGAGTTTTGTAGAGCTGCATCATTACCTTGCAGCTCTTAAACTCGATCCCACGACTTATGAAAGCTAACATCCCATAAGCTTTCTTAACTACCCTATCCACCTGTGAGGCAACTTTCAGTGATCTGTGGATATGAACCCCCAGATCCCTCTGCTCCTCCACACTACCCAGAATCCTGCCATTAACCTTGTACTCTGCCTTGGAGTTTGTCTTTCCAAAGTGTACCACCTCACACTTCTCCGGATTGAACTCCATCTGCCACTTCTCAGCCCAGCTCTGCATCCTATCAATGTCCCTCTGCAATCTTCGACAATCCTCTACACTATCCACAACAGCACCAACCTTTGTGTCATCTGCAAAACTTGCCAACCCACCCTTCTACCCCCTCATCCAAGTTATTAATAAAAATCACAAACCAATCCTTGTGGGACACTGCTAGTCACAGCCCTCCAATCTGAATGCACTTCCTCCACCACAACCCTCTGCTTTCTACAGGCAAGCCAACTCCGAATCCACATGGCCAAGCTTCCCTGGATCCCATGCCCTCTGACCTTCTGAAGAAGCCTACCATGTGAAACCTTGTCAAATGCCTTACTAAAATCCATGTAGACCACATCTACTGCACCACCCTCATCAATCTTCCTTTTCACCTCCTCAAAGAACCCTATCAGGCTTGTGAGACATGATCTGCCCTTCACAAAACCATGCTGGCTGTCCCTGATTAGACCATGATTCTCTAAATGCCCATAGATCCTATCTCTAAGAATCCTTTCCAACAGCTTGCCCACCACAGACGTAAGGCTCACTGGTCTGTAATTCCCTGGACTATCCCTACTACCTTTTTTGAATAAGGGGACAACATTTGCCATCCTCCAATCCTGCAGTACCATTCCTGTGGACAACGAGGACTCAAAGATCCTAACCAATGGTTCAGCAATCTCCTCCCTTGCTTCGCGGAGCAGCCTGAGGAATATTCTGTCAGGCCCCGGGCACTTATCTATGCTAATATTTTCTAGCAGCTCCAACACATCATCTCTCTTGATATCAACATGCTCTAGAACATTAACCTTACCAGCACTGTCCTCAGCGCCATCATCATCAAGGTCCCTCTCCTTGGTGAATACTGAAGAGAAGTATTCATTGAGAACCTCAACACTTCCACAGCTTCCAGGCACATCTTCCCACCTTTGTCTCTAATCGGTCCTACCTTTACTCTCGTCACCCTTCTGCTCTTCACATAAGTGAAAAGTGCCTTGGGATTTTCCTTAACCCTACTCACCAAGGCCTTTTCATGTCCCCTTCTCGCTCTGCTCAGCCCCTTAAGTTCCTTCCTTTTTACCCTATATTCCTCATGAGCCCTATATGATCCTTGCTGCCTACACTTTATGTATGCTGCCTTCTTCCTCCTAACTAGTTGTTCCACCTCTCGTCACCCATGGTTCCTTCACCCTGCAATTCTTTCTCTGCCTCACCAGGACAAATTTATCCCTAACACCCTGCAAGAGATCCCTGAACAATGACCACATTGCCATAGTACATTTCCCTCCAAAAATGTCATCCCAATTTACACTCGCAAGTTCTAGTCTTATAGCCTCATAATTTGCCCTTCCCCAATTAAATATCTGCATAGCCTGCAAAGTGCACTGCTAGATTAAAGGTCTAGATTTTAGGATGGATGTCAAGGTCTTAATGAAATATATTGTCAGTGGTGCAGAGTCAGCTGCTAATCAATGAGTGGGCATGCCCCAAAACTTAGCACTCACATCAGTATTACTGGAAGCCTCATTACCCACCTTCACCTCCTGTACCCCATGTCCCTCCCCCACCCTCCAAATTGTTTCCTCCAACGCTTCCACCTCCAAAAATAATTTGAGAACATTGAACATATCAAGAAATGAAAAACTACAGATGCTAGAGATCTGAAATAAAAAAAACAGAAAATTCAGAAAAAATTCAGAATGTCAGGCAGCACCTGTAGAAAGAGATACAGTTAACAATTCAAGTTGAAGACCCTTCTTCAGTACAATACTAAAAAAAATTAAGCAGTATTTCAGAAAGCCATCAATGCAGAACTCCCCTTTACATCCCTTTGTACATCACCTTTCCTTAAATCAGTACCCCAATTCCTACTTAGGGAAATCAATTTTTAATAATTGCTGGGATTTTTCTTCTCTTGGAGTATATGTCATGGGATGATTTCCTTTCTGTGCCAAATTTTCTAT